>NC_066581.1:191766036-192462911 GCF_024323335.1 Lathyrus oleraceus
TCAGGATCATTCATGATAAACAGTACACACATCATACGCATCATACACATATCATTCTTGCATTACAGGTGTTCTTGAACAAGATTTCTCATTCTGGTTCCTGTTTTAGGCAGGATTGCTGATCGTCGTCCGCACCGCTACGCTACAAGACTGAATCAACAGAGAAACATGGATCAAGTTCAGGCTAAATTGACAGAGATGAGGGCTAACATGGCCCAATTTATGAATATGATGCAAGGGGTTGTTCAAGGGAAAGAGGAGCTGCGAGCCTTGGCCCAGAGACAGGAAGCTGTGATTCCACCGGTCAACCGTGCTTCACCAGAGGGAGTCCCTGTTAATGACACCGTTGCCGCTACTATTCCCGTCAATAACTATGCTGTGGGGGATGAATTGAGGGGTATCAGAATCAACGGACAACCTATTGCTGCTGAGACTGTTAATGTTAGAGCAACCCGTGCTCCAGTTCGCCATCCTGCTCCGTTGGTTGATAGACAAGAGGACATGTTTACTCTCCTTAGTGATGAAGACGAAGTTGTAAGAACTGAAGAGAGGGATAGGAAGGTTGATGCCCTAGCTGAGAAGATCAGAGCCATGTAGTGTCAGAACTCTTTGGGATTTGATGTAACCAATATGGGCTTGGTTGATGGGTTGAGAATCCCTTATAAATTCAAGGCGCCATCCTTTGACAAATATAATGGCACTTCTTGTCCTCGCACTCATGTGCAGGCTTATTACAGAAAGATTTCCGCATATACTGACGACGAGAAGATGTGGATATACTTCTTCCAGGACAGCTTGTCTGGAGCGTCCTTGGACTGGTACATGGACCTGAAGAGGGAGTCTGTTAGAAGCTGGAGAGATTTGGGCGAAGCCTTCTTGAGGCAGTATAAACATAACATGGATATGGCTCCGAGCAGAACCCAACTGCAGAGTTTGTTCCAAAAGTCTGGTGAAAGCTTCAAAGAGTACGCCCAGAGGTGGCGTGAGTTAGCTGCAAGAGTGCAACCTCCTATGTTGGAGAGAGAGCTGACTGACATGTTCATCGGGACCTTGCAGGGTGTGTTTATGGATCGTATGGGAAGTTGCCCGTTTGGTAGCTTTTCTGATGTGGTTATCTGCGGAGAGAGGACTGAGAGCCTTATTAAAGCAGGAAAGATTCAAGATTCTGGTTCTTCATCTTCCAGTTCTAAGAAGCCATTTTCTGGGGCACCCAGGAGGAGGGAAGGTGAAACTAATGTTGTGCAACACAGGAGAAATGTAAACAGAGGACAGTATCGTCAGGTTGCTGCGGTGATCATCCCAACTCAACCTCAGCAACAACAACAAAGAGCTCCACAACAACACCAACAACAACAACAACACCCGTTTCAACCAAGGCAGAGAATGCTCGAGCGTCATTTTGATCCGTTACCAATGAGATATGCTGAATTGCTTCCTGAACTGCTCAGGTTGAAATTTGTTGAGCTTCACACCATGGCTCCGTTGACAAGGATTCCTGCTGGGTACGATGCCAATGCTCATTGTGATTTTCATTCTGGTGCACCGAGGCATCATATTAAGAACTGTCGGGCTTTCCACCATAAAGTCCAGGATCTGATTGATGCTAAGACAATCAACTTTACTCCTGTGCCGAATGTTGTGAACAACCCTATGCCTCAACATGGTGGGCCCAGGGTGAACAATGTGGAAGGTGAGGATGCTGTGGATTTGATAGTCAGTGTTGATGAGGTTCAGACGTCGCTGATTGTGGTAAAAGAGCGTCTGTTGAAAGGGGGAGTGTTCCCGGGCTGTGATGAAGGTTGCTCAGATTGTGCTAATCAAGAGAACGGTTGTGTCAAGCTGAGGAGAGGTGTCCAGGGTTTGATTGATGATGGTTGCCTACAGTTTGCTCGGGCTGTGAGAGATCGTGGGGTGGTGTCAACTGTCACCATTTACTTCAAACCGTCTGAGGTTCCTGGACGTGCTCCAACTGTTAATGCACCCGTAATTGTTGGTACCCCTGTAACCATCTGTGCTCCAGTAACGGTTGGTACTCCTACCACTATAGTTGCTTCTGATAGAAGACCTGTTGAGAATAGTAGAGCAGTTCCTTGGAAATATGACAATGCTTACCGTAACAACAGAAGGTCAGGAAATCAGACCAGACCAGTGAATCAGGCTCCAGTAACAATTGGCGTGCCAAGTAAAACTCTTGTAATTGTTGGTCCGGCTGTGGATAATGTGGGAGGACCTGGAGGGTTTACAAAAAGTGGTCGTCTGTTTGCATCACAGACTTTGAGGGATAACAATGCTGAAGCTCTTGCTAAGGCAAAAGGGAAGCAAGCTGTGGTTGATGAAGGACCTGTGCAGAAGGAAGTGCCCGAGGGTTCCTTTGAAAGAGATGTGGAGGAGTTTATGAAGATCATTAAGAAAAGTGATTATAAGATTGTAGACCAGCTGAACTAAACTCCGTCGAAAATTTCTATCCTCTCGTTGTTGTTGTGTTCTGAGGCACACCGTAATGCCTTGCTGAAAATGTTGAATCTGGCTTACGTGCCTCAGGAGATTTCTGTCAACCAGCTCGAGGGTGTTATTGCTAATGTGAGCACACGACATGGTTTGGGGTTCACAAATCTGGATCTGACGCCTGAGGGTCGCAACCATAACAGAGCTCTACATATCACCATGGAGTGTAAAGGCGCAGTGTTGTCACACGTATTGGTGGATACTGGCTCGTCTTTGAATGTGTTGCCCAAGAATATTTTGAGCAAGATTGATGTTTAAGGGGTTGTCCTCACTCCGAGTGATCTCATTGTCCGTGCTTTTGATGGATCCAAGCGGTCAATTTTTGGAGAAGTCACGTTACCAGTGAAGATTGGCCCGGAGGTATTTGATATTGTCTTTTATGTGATGGATATTCAACCAGCATATAGTTGTCTATTGGGGCGTCCCTGGATACATGGGGCTGGGGCAGTTTCGTCAACTCTCCATCAGAAGTTGAAGTATGTATGGAATGGTCAGCTCGTGACTGTGTGTGGCGAGGAGGACATTCTTGTGAGTCATCTATCCTCTTTCAAATATGTGGAGATGGATGGCGAGATTCATGAAACTCTGTGCCAAGCATTCGAGACCATTGCTATTGAGAAGGTAGCTTTTGTGGAGCAGAAGAAGCCGGGGGTCTCAATTGCATCATACAGGCAGGCTTTGGAGGTTGTCAACTCGGGCAATGCAGAAGGCTGGGGCAAGATGGTTGACCTGCCCGTCAAAGAAGACAAATTTGGCATTGGTTATCAGCCTCTTCAGGCAGAGCAGGGTGTTCAGAAAGGGCCGAGTACCTTCACCAGCGCTGGGTTGATGAATCATGGTGACGTCTTTGCAGCCAGTAGTGAAGACGGTGACAGTGATTATGATGTGGACAACTGGGTGCGCCCGTGTGCTCCAGGGGAGATGGTGAATAATTGGACAGCCGAAGAAATAGTCCAAGTTACTCTTCAGACAGAGTAATTTTCTTTTGTTTTTCATTCTGCACAAAAACCCTACGCTTTGCCCGAGGCGTAGTGGTTCATTGTAGGGCCACATCATGTTTTGAAATGACTATCATTAATAAAGGACGTTTTGCAAACAAATTTGTGCTCACTGTCTTTCTGTTTTTATTTTCATTTTTTTCAAACAATAAAATGGCAATGTTTTTTGTTTTTGTGACTTTCTTGAATTCTTTTCTAAAATAAAGCATTAAACATGCAGAATCGATCTCGCGGACTCCACTAAAAACAGTTCTGTTATGGCTCAGTATGATTTCGATAATCCCATTTACCAAGCCGAAGAGGAGAGTGAAGAAGACTGTGAACTCCCTAAAGAACTGGTCAGATTATTGAAGCAGGAGGAAAGGGTCATCCAACCTCATCAAGAAGAGTTGGAAATCGTTAACTTTGGTACTGAGGACGCCAGGAGAGAGATCAAAATCGGGGCTGCTTTGAAGGAAGATGTCAAGAGAGGGCTGATTGACATGCTGAGAGAATATATGGAGATATTCGCCTGGTCGTATCAAGATATGCCTGGGTTGGATACAGATATTGTGGTGCACAGGCTACCTCTCAGAGAAGATTGTCCTTCAGTAAAGCAGAAGCTGCGCAGAACTAGTCCTGATATGGCTATCAAGATCAAAAAGGAGGTTCAGAAGCAGTTGGATGCGGGTTTTCTGGAAGTTACCAACTATCCCCCGTGGGTGGCCAACATCGTTCCCGTGCCGAAGAAGGATGGCAAAGTCAGGATGTGCGTCGACTACCGAGGCCTAAACAGAGCCAGTCTGAAAGATGACTTCCCATTACCTCACATTGATGTATTGGTTGATAATACTGCTCAATCCTCGGTTTTCTCTTTCATGGATGGTTTCTCTGGCTATAATCAGATCAAGATGGCGCCAGAAGACATGGAAAAGACGACATTCATTACACCTTGGGGCACGTTTTGCTATAAGGTGATGCCATTTGGGCTGAAGAATGCCGGTGCTACCTATCAGAGGGCTATGACGACTCTCTTTCATGACATGATGCACAAAGAAATTGAAGTGTACGTGGATGACATGATTGCGAAGTCTCAGACAGAAGAAGAGCACTTGGTAAACCTGCAGAAGTTGTTTGAAAGTCTGAGAAAGTTCAAACTGAGGCTGAATCCAAACAAGTGTACGTTTGGAGTGAGATCTGGGAAACTGTTGGGTTTCATTGTCAGTGAGAAAGGGATTGAGGTTGATCCAGCGAAAGTGAAAGCTATTCAAGAAATGCCTGAACCGAGAACTGAAAAGCAGGTTCGTGGGTTCTTAGGGAGATTGAACTACATTGCACGGTTCGTATCTCACCTAACTGCCACGTGTGAACCGATTTTCAAATTGCTAAGAAAAGATCAAGCAATCAGGTGGAATGATGACTGTCAAAAAGCTTTTGATAAGATAAAAGAGTATTTGTAGAAACCTCCAATCCTTATACCTCCAGTTCCTGGGAGGCCTCTGATAATGTACCTTTCGGTGACTGAGAATTCGATAGGGTGTGTATTGGGACAGCATGACGAGTCTGGTCGAAAAGAGCATGCTATATACTACCTAAGCAAAAAGTTTACCGACTGTGAAATAAGATATTCGCAGCTCGAGAAAACTTGCTGTGCTTTGGCATGGGCTGCTCGCCGACTGAGACAGTATATGTTGAACTATACTACCTTGTTGATTTCTAAGATGGATCCAGTGAAGTACATCTTTGAAAATCCGGCTCTCACTGGACGTGTAGCTCGCTGGAAGATGATTTTAACAAAGTATGATATCCAATACACGTCGCAGAAGGCCATCAAGGGTAGTATTTTGTCTGACTACCTCACCGAGCAACCGATTGATGATTATCAGCCGATGATGTTTGAATTCCCTGATGAAGACATCATGTATCTAAAGATGAAAGATTGTGAAGAGCCTCTTGTCGAGGAAGGACCGGATCCTGATGACAAGTGGACACTGATGTTTGATGGGGCAGTTAATGTGAACGGAAACGGTGTTGGGGCAGTACTCATCAATCCTAAAGGTGCACACTTGCCTTTTTCTGCCAGATTGACTTTTGAGGTAACCAACAATGAGGCTGAGTATGAGGCTTGTATCATGGGGATTGAAGAGGCCATCGATCTAAGGATCAAAACTCTAGACATCTATGGAGATTCCGCTCTAGTGATTAACCAAGTCAATGGAGATTGGAATACTCATCAGCCGCATTTGATTCCTTACAGAGACTACACCAGAAGGATCCTGACTTTCTTCAGGACGGTGAGACTGTATCATGTACCCCGGGATGAAAATCAGATGGCTGATGCCTTGGCTACTTTGTCGTCTATGATCAAAGTCCATTGGCATAATCATGTGCCACACGTTGCTGTGAATCGACTCGAGAGGCCTGCGTATGTGTTTGTAGCCGAGTCTGTTGTTGATGAGAAACCGTGGTACTATGACATCAAGAATTTCCTCAAGAGTCAGGAGTATCCTGAAGGAGCGTCAAAGAATGACAAGAAAACCCTGAGAAGGCTAGCTGGAAGCTTTTATTTGAATCAGGATGATGTGTTGTACAAGAGGAACTTTGAAATGGTTCTGCTCAGATGCATGGATAGACACGAAGCAGACATGTTGATGCAAGAAGTACACGAGGGATCGTTCGGTACCCATGCTGGTGGTCATGCAATGTCCAAGAAATTGTTGAGAGCCGGTTATTACTGGATGACTATGGAATCTGATTGTTTCAAATACGCTCGGAAATGCCACAAATGCCAGATCTATGCTGATAAGGTGCATGTACCACCAAGCCCTCTGAATGTCATGAATTCTCCTTGGCCATTCGCGATGTGAGGCATTGATATGATTGGAAAGATTGAACCTACTGCTTCTAATGGACATCGCTTCATCCTGGTTGCGATTGATTACTTCACCAAGTGGGTGGAAGCAGCTTCCTATGCTAACATCACCAAGCAAGTGGTTGCCCGTTTCATTAAGAAGGAGATTATCTGTCGTTATGGGGTTCCTGAGAGAATCATTACTGATAATGGTTTGAATCTCAATAACAAGATGATGAAAGAGCTTTGCAAAGATTTCAAGATCGAACACCACAATTCTTCTCCTTATAGACCGAAGGTGAATGGTGCTGTAGAGGCGGCAAACAAGAACATTAAGAGGATTGTGCAGAAGATGGTCGTGACGTACAAGGATTGGCATGAGATGTTGCCTTTCGCTTTGCATGGGTACCGTACCTCAGTACGTACGTCGACCGGGGCAACCCCTTACTCCCTTGTGTATGGTATGGAGACAGTTCTACCTGTTGAAGTGGAGATTCCCTCTTTGAGAGTATTGCTGGATGTCAAGCTAGACGAAGCTGAATGGATTCAGACTAGGTTTAATGAGTTGAGCCTTATCGAAGAGAAGCGGTTAGCAGCTGTGTGCCATGGGCAACTGTATTAGAGAAGGATGAAGAAAGCCTTTGATCAGAAAGTGCGTCCTCGAAACTATCAGACAGGTGATTTAGTTTTGAAGAGGATCCTTCCTCCTGGTACAGATAACAGGGGCAAGTGGACTCCGAATTACGAAGGTCCATATATTGTTAAAAAGGTTTTCTCCGGTGGAGCCTTGATGCTTACAACTATGGATGGTGAAGATTTTCCGTCCCCTGTGAACTCAGATGTAGTCAAAAAATACTTCGCATAAATTGACCCGATGGACGAAAAGAATAAAAGAGTCCAGGCAAAAAAGGGCATCACGGCGAACCAGAAAAAAGAAAAAAGGTTCGGGCAAAAGTTAGGGATAAAGAATGAAAAAATATGTACACCCGGTAAGTTGAAAACCCACAAGGGCGGCTTAGGCAAAAATGGGTATCCCGGTGGATTGAAAACCTGAAAAGGCGATCCAGGCAAAAGAGGGATCAAAGCGAAGACTACGGTCTGAGTTATCTGTACTTCATCGCGCTTCATCGTCTACCATCTTGAAGGATATGATCGGTCCAATCATTTTTCTCAGAAAGCAAGGAATTTGGGGGAAGTTGAGGATTTGTGAGCCATAACAGAATTGGAAAATAGTGGATGCCGTGTTCACATTGCCATTAGGATAGATTTTCCTTTTGTGCGCAATTACCTCTTCCCAGGAATTGCTTCCTGATGTATTTGCCTTTTCAGGCCCATTTTCAATCAATAAAAGTCGTTATTCAGTTAAATTGCTCTCTTGTTTTTTATTTTTTACTGTTTTGTTTGCAAAAACGTCCGAATTTTTGATAAACATTGCATCTAAAAAACATGAAGGCTAGACAATAACGTGCAGAAAGATAAAACATTTGAAAATCATTTTGAATGTTGATTGCACTTGGGTGTATCTTGTCCATACAATCCCCTGGGGCATGTATGTCTTGCTGTTTTGCAGATTACTACCTTTGATTACTGGCTAAAGCAGATGAGCCACAGTTTGTTCAAAGGTGTTTCAGCACTGTCCAGTAGTGTGAGAAGTTGGGTTGTCCAAAGCAAGTTCAGAGCTTGTCTCCCCAGCAAGTCCGAGACCAGTGTTTCCTCGGCAGCCAGGCCTGAAGTTGACTGCAATCCCCAGTGAGGAGGTTTTTTCCAACCAGGACTGCTAGTTCCCCAGCGAGCCTGAAGGTTGCTATTTCCCCAGCGGAGGTGTCTGCGGGTAGTTTGTTCCTCAGCAGTCAGGTCTGAAGTACTGTAATCCCCGACAGGATTGTGAATGCCTTTCCCCAGCAGGGTTTTGAATGTTTTCCTCCAGGTGGGCAGTCTCCCCAACAGAGGTGTGCTTTGACGGTTTTCCCCAGCGAGGCCCCCAAGCGGATCAAGTTCGGTGAAAATTATCCCCAGTAGAGTTAATTCTGCCCATGGGTTGGTAGTTATCCCCAGCGGAGGTGGGCATTGGTTGTTTTCCCCAGCGGAGTCCCCGAGTGGATTGGGTTCAGTGGAGGTCGTCTCCAGTGAGAACTATCCTTTCCTCAACAGCAGTGATATTCCCCAGCATGATTGGAAGGTTGGTGTTTTCCCCAACAGGTGACTCCCCAGTTGAGTTGGTTTCTCTGCCGTCCCCAAAGTGTCGGATCCGTTAGCATCCGCAGTAGAGTTGTTGCGTCTCCCCACAAAGTTGGAAGATCAAAACAGGATCGTGTGCTCAGCAGAGCGACCAGTTTTCCCCAGCAGGGATTTTTAGCCTTTGCATCTTGCATATAGTAATCATTTGCATTTGCATCTTCAAATCGCGTAGCATTTCCATTCAATATGGAGCATTACGCCATAAAAAAACTCAAACATATGCATACATGTGTTAAAACCCGATTGGATCATATCCCCAGCAGAGGTGGATCATTTTTCAACATCTGTATGGCACGTTTGCTGCAGTTGCTCTTGACAGCATTCAGGATTGGTAATACCCAGGGAGGTTTATTTCCTCCCCCGCTCGTGAAAAGAAAGCCTGATTATCCCCAGCTTAATCCCTGACAAGTGTATGGCCTTGTCTTGACACATGTAGATGTCGTTCTTACGATACCAGTAGGTGTCATGTTGATCCCCGTGCGGGTCCTTCTTCTTTTGGTGTCCATAAACATCATCTTTCGATGTCCGTCAACATCGAGTCTTTTCCCATTCATCGTCTTTCGATGTCTGGTCGTGGCTTCTTTCTCCCATTCATCCGTTCATGTCTGGTTGAGTCTTCCCATTCGTCCGTTGGCGTCTGGTCGTGGTTTCTCTTCCCATTCATCGTCTTTCGATGTCTGGTCGTGGTTTCTTTTTCCCATTCATCCGTTGATGTCTGGTTGAGTCTTCCCATTCGTCCATTGGCGTCTGGTCGTGGTTTCTCTTCCCACTCATCGTCTTTCGATGTCTGGTCGTGGTTTCTTTCTCCCATTCATCCGTTGATGTCTGGTTGAGTCTTCCCATTCGTCCGTTGGCGTCTGGTCGTGGTTTCTCTTCCCATTCATCATTTTTCGATGTCTGGTCGTGGTTTCTTTCTCCCATTCATACGTTGATGTCTGGTTGAGTCTTCCCATTCGTCCATTGGCATCTGGTCGTGGTTTCTCTTCCCATTCATCATTTTTCGATGTCTGGTCGTGGTTTCTTTCTCCCATTCATTCGTTGATGACTGGTTGAGTCTTCCCATTCGTCCGTTGGCGTCTGGTCGTGGTTTCTCTTCCCATTCATCATCTTTCGATGTCTGGTCGTGGTTTCTTTCTCCCATTCATCCGTTGATGTCTGGTTGAGTTTCTCCCATTCATCCGTTGATGTCTGGTTGAGTCCTTCCCATTCGTCCGTTGGCGTCTGGTCGTGGTTTCTCTTCCCATTCATCATTTTTCGATGTCTGGTCGTGGTTTCTTTCTCCCATTCATTCGTTGATGTCTGGTTGAGTCTTGCCATTTGTCCGTTGGCGTCTGGTCGTGGTTTCTCTTCCCATTCATCATTTTTCGATGTCTGGTCGTGGTTTCTTTCTCCCATTCATCTGTTGATGTCTGGTTGAGTCCTCCCATTCGTCCGTTGGCGTTTGGTTGTGGTTTCTCTTCCCATTCATCATCTTTCGATGTCTGGTCGTGGTTTCTTTCTCCCATTCATCCGTTGATGTCTGGTTGAGTTTCTCCCATTCATCCGTTGATGTCTGGTTGAGTCCTTCCCATTCGTCCGGTGGCGTCTGGTCGTGGTTTCTCTTCCCATTCATCATCTTTCGATGTCTGGTCGTGGTTTCTTTCTCCCTTTCATCCGTTGATGTCTGGTGGAGTTTTTCTTCCCATTCGTCCATTGGCGTCTGGTCGTGGTTTCTTTCTCCGATAAAAAAAATCAAAATCCCCAGTAGAGTCGTCGGTAAACGTCTTGTCTGGTCCATATCAAATCCCCATTGGAAGCTGCCATTGGTGAACATTCTTTTCTTTGCTTCATCCCTGCAGAGTGCAAATTTCTACGGTTCTGTTGGTATTCAATCCCTGTTTACCTTGAAGGTCTGACAGCCGCTGCTCTTACCCGTTCAGGTTCCCAGTTGATTGAATAGGGGCAGCTGTAGCACCTCAAATTTTCACCCCCCATTCGTACATTCATTTCATCTTTTAGGTCATTTGACATCACATTAACATTGCATTAACATTGCATAGTACCTTGCATCCTATCAGTCAAGAATGGCAGTAAGAGGATTCACCAGTGCAAGAGACCAAGCATTTCCTTGAGATGAAGGCCATGTGAGTATTCCAGAGAGCTTACATGAATCAAGGTTCATTTTGAAGTAACTTGACCAAGTGTTAGAGGCTCAAGGTCATCAGTACATGTCCAAGTCATCAGAGGTCCAAAAAGTCAACTGCAAGTCAACTGAGGGCTAGGAGGTGGAGAAATGGTTTGAGACACTTCATTCATGTCCCAAAGAGGGTTGTTCATCATGTCAAACTCATACCTTGAAGATTTTGAAGCCAGATCAAAAGTTTCCAAAAATGGAAAGTGACCTGTAATTTCAAGTTTCCAAAAATGGAAAGTTTTTAGACCACATTCAACTTGAATTTTCCAACATCAAAGAAGCTTCAAATGAAATTTTATCCAACATGAAAGTTGAAGATATTTCTCTCCCATTTCCAAAAAGTCCAAGATCATGAGCATCTAATGAAGGGTTGAGGAGATATGATCAAATCAGTGCCAAGTGTGCATGGAACTTCAAAAGGCCATAACTTTTGATTTAAAACTCCAAAATGAGTGCCTATTTTTGCATATTTCTTCTCATGACATGTATTTTCCAAATCATTCATCACATTGTATGAAATTTCATCACATGACCATTTGTTCATTCATGCTCATTTTGGAGGGAAAATCATGAATTTGAATTTGGTGCATCATATGAGCTTTTTAACCATTCCAACATGTTCATAAGAGGATTTTAAGTGAAATTGCATGGCCATGTGGTACTGTTCACGTGCATGTTGCATGCATGTGGTGAAAAATCAATTTTTGCACTACACCTCTTTTCTCACTAAAATTTCATTAACCATGCTTAATTGTCATTAGCAAATGGATTAACACAACATATAAAAGGATAATCATAACATGATTTTCATTTCTTCACGATTCTAGATCTAGATCCAAGTTTTCCCTCCAAATTTTCTCTCCACCATAATTCAAAAATTCTCCAAGTAACACTTGATATTCATTGCATATTCTGGTTTCTTGATCATCATTTGGTAGAATTCAAGCCATTGATTGAAGAAATTGGTGAAGAATCAAGCAATTCCATACATGAACATGAACATGGCATTTTTGAAGATTTAGCTAGATCCAAGCATCTCCAGGCTTCAATTCCAACTTCAGGATTCATAACAAGGTTACTAGAGCTGATCTACACACTTGCCAAGCCTTGAATCTACTACTGCCATTGTTGGAGCTTCAAGAGGTCAGATTTTCGAGATGCCTAATTCTCCATTTTATTGCTATAATCTTGTAGTTCTTTGCTTCCTGAGCACACTGATATAAAAATCTTGAAAAACGGTTGAGTATTCATGGAGATATGACGAATTGAAGTTTTGAGTTCATGTATGTTTTTGGTTCGATTTGCACGATACATGTTGTTTTAGACTAAAATGATGTTAGATTTGAAATGTACACGTGATAATCGTTCCAATGATGTATCATTTGTACGATTCTGCAAAAAAAATTATGAGGTGTTACTGTTCACCACCGTCTTCATGACGAAGACAGTGGTTTCCACCGTGCGCCACCGTGCCTGTACAGGCTTAGGGTTTGGCTGGTTCAAAGCTTTAAAAAGCACTGTAGAAGCGCCCGTTACCAAGGCCTCGCGTGTTCGATCCTTCTGTTTTGCATTTGTTTTGTTTAATTCTGTTTGCTAGTTGCTTGCATGGCGCTTCGTTGGCGCGTTCATAGGCTGTGGCTCCTTTGACTGAGCCTTGTGTGCATTGACTGGCTGACTGGGATGCCATGTCAATTACTTAAGCTGTGCGTTTTGAGGCGCGCCTGTAGCCTTCTTGTACCGAGCTCGATTCCAGCCTGAGCCATGTTTTTAAATTAATTCAGCATTCTCCTTTCCCTCCAATTTCTATATGTGTTTTGTTCATTATTTCAAATATTTTTACCAAACTTTGAAAAATCATATCAAATTGAAAATGATTCCAATTAATTCCCCATTTTTTTTCTACATGATCATATGAATGTCTTCTATTTTTTGATGTGGATTTCTGGAATTGTGCCTGGTTGGAATTTTAGTTGTGTTAGACTAATTGAACATGTATGCTTTTGTGACATGCCTCATTTAAATTGATGTGAAATGCTCAATAATGATCCAATTGCCATGAAATTTTGTGTGCTGATTCTCAACATGTTGTGTGATTTTTGAGGCTTGGATGTGCATTTTTAGCATTTTCCATTTCTGTTTTAGCCATGTGCTAATATGGTGTGACAATGTGTGTCACACAATTTGATGTTGATCTTATTCATTTTCATTGCCTTTCCAATTGAGCTCCTCTGTTTACAATTTTTGGCATGATGATTATGTTTGACATGTTGATTGCTCATAAAAATTTCCAGAATTGTTTGAGTCATTTCTATTTTAATATGGAATTTTGATTCTTGATGACCAATTGTATGCACCTTTTGCTTGCCTTGCCTTCTCTTGGTTGAATGATGACCTTGCTTAATGCTTTTGACTTGGTCCTTTTTAGGAAATATTCATGATAGATTAAATGTGCTACATGTTGAGAATTGGTTGTTGTTTTGACTTTTTGCCTTACCTTTGACCCTAGCCTTGGTGCTAGTGGTTTGTACTCATCTTTTGAGTTGTGCATTTCAGGTTCAAGCTTCTAGTCTTGATGGATGATGTTGATCTCATAAATTGAGATGCAAAATGATGTGTTCCACTAACATTTGTTGTGTTGTAGGTTCCTTGGAGATGAACTCACTTGAGTTGTTCACTTGTTGGCTTGACTTGTTGTGTCTATTGGAACCACTGTTTGTTTGTCTGTTAATAGTTTGTCTGAATACCATACTGATTGATTGGTTGTTTACACAGGTACTTTAGTAGCTTTAACTCATTGCTTGAGTTACTTTGCTTTTCTTGTGGTTGGCATACCACCTAGGTAACTTCCTATTCTCCATGTAGTCTGGAAGACCTGTCATGTTCTTTTGGCAGGCACCTGTCTGAAGTCCTCCTTAAGAGGCAATGTCTGGGTATGTTTATCTTTGTGCTTAAGACCTCCTTGTCGAGGCATACAGGTTAAGTCCTCCTAAGTGAAGAGGCATTGGCAGATAGAAGGGATGTGCAATCCATCCCCTGCTATTCAGTTGAGTCTTTCATCTTGCTCGCACTACGTGCTGATGCATTTTGAATAAACGCCCAAGATCCTTGTATATAGAGTCAGTCAAGTGGAGTAGAGTCCCACATTCTGGACTCCCATACCTTCATTAATTTGAAGCTCACCCAGACCCGGGTTAAGAGCTATGAGGACCAATCCTCATTACCTTTCATCTGCTCACCCTGACGGTCAATGTCAGTGGTTAAGAGCCCTCAAATACCTTTCCAGTTGGCTTGTTTGTCGAGGTTGATATGACCCCTTGACTAAAGCCCGACTTGTTTGTCGAGGTTGATATGACCCGTTGACTAAAGCCTCACCCTTGATGTTTGAGCCCCTTGTTGGTGTGTTTACTTCATGCTGTATATGTTTGTGTGTGGTGCGATTGTATCCCCATAGGTTTGCTAGACTCCGCGTAGTCTCTCGTTTGCATGTCAATTAAGGTAGCACGGTTCCTTCGTCTAGGACTTCCTTTCTTGCGTGAGCTTTCCTAAAAAACACAAACCAACTTTATCCCCTCTTAAGGACACGTTAACTTCTTCTACTACAGGTGAGTAAGTCTCCAAAGGTCGAGCATCCGGTAGATTGCGTAGTAACGTTGTCCACATAAAAAAACACAAAACAAGTAGAAATAGCTTAGCCGAACTACGGCAACTCTGATTCTCATGTCCAGATGAGATACGTAGGCACGAGATGCGATGTCTTATCGAGTTTGACTGACGACTAACTTTAATTCTTTTCTCTCGCCCCCGTTGCGATTGAGACCTTCCCTATCTCTTGCCCTAGTTGTAATCGAGACCCTCCTTCTTCTTGTGTGTGTGCTTGGAGTCTGACATAAACCCAGCTATTGGCAGTCGGTTTCCTGTTTGCGTTTCTTTGTTTGGAGTCTGATGTAAGTCCAGCGATTGGCTATCTGTTTCCTGTTTCTTTCGTAGAGTTGGATGTAAGACCAGCGATTGACATTCCGTTTCCAGTTGTGTGTTTGCCCTGACATCTCAGCGTCTTTGTTTCAGCGTTTGTTTGGCGTGCGTTAGCCGAGCTACGAGTGCTCTAATTCTTCCTCTGGTTAGAGAAGATACGTATGCATAGGATGCGACTTCCTAGCGAGCACGTTCCCCATATCCCTTCTTCCGTCTTTCATCTGGTTTATTCCAGCTTGTGCAGTTTTGAGCAGTCATTCAGCAACCTTTCTTCTATTCTTTCTGAGCGTGGATCCCATCAAGTACGACGGATGCGTAGGGGTGCTAATACCTTCCCTTCGCATAACCGACTCCTGATCCTATCAATCTCTAGTCGTGAGACCATTCCTTTCCAGGTTTACTTCGAGCGTTTCCTTTCCCGCCTTTGGGATAAATAACGCACGGTGGCGGCTCTGTGTCTTTTCCCGCCGGTTTTTTGCGTAATGCGACAATGCCAACCGAAGAAAAATCACGATGGGAATGAATCATTCAAACATGCAGTTTCTAGTGAGTCTTCTGATTCTCAAGAACAATAATTATGAGAATTGGTGCAAGCAGATGAAGGTTGTGTTTTGTTATTAAGATCTTTGGGATCTTGTGAAGAAAGAAGTAACAACGCTTGCAGAAAATGCGACGGATCAAGAAAGGTGTGCACATAATGAATTTAAAATGAAAGATTATAAAGCTCTCTTTATAATTAATAAATGTGTTGATCCAGATAACTTTGAAAATGTTAGTGATGTAGAGTCAGGGAAAGAAGCATGGAAAATTATGGAGAAGTCGTTTGGAGGCACGGAGACGGTGAAAGAGGTGAGGTTACAAACTCATAAAAGGACGTATGAATTTCTTCAGATGGAAGACAATGAAAGCATAACTAATTTCTTCACTAAGGTTATGAAACTCGGGAATCAAATTAAGGTATTTGGAGAAGTGTTGACATCAAGATCTGTTGTTGGAAAGATCTTGAGGTCGTTGGACCCAAAGTTCGACCACGTGGTAGTAGCCATAGAAGAGTCGAAATATTTGTCAAAACTGACAAAGGAAGAGCTTCAAGGGACACTTGAATCTCATGAACAAAGAATGACTGAAAGAACTGCAGGAAAGTCGAAGAGCGATGTGCCTTTGCAGGTGCAATCAACAAAAGGAAGGAAAGGCAAAGGAAGTTGGAATGACAACAAAGGAATAGGAGGCTACAACAATTCGACTGGTCAAAATCAGTAAGAAGGAAACTGGTCAAATCAGAGAAAATTCTGGAACCAAGGCAACCAAAGAGGTGGTGTTGCAGGTAAAGGAAGAGGTGGTGGTCGAAAGCCAGACAAGAGTCACATTCAGTGTTACAATTTTCATAAACATGGTCACTATTGTAGTGATTGTCTAGAAAATAAGAAGAATAAAGAAACTGATGCAAAGCTGGCGAAACATGAAGAAGAAGAGATGTTAGTAATGGTTACAACGAAGGATGAAGAGAGATTCAAGGACCATTGGTACTTGGACTCAGGATGCTCATCACACGTGTATGGAAGGAAATATTGGTTTGTCAACATAAAACCCTCAATGAAGAACACGGTGAAATTTTCAAATGACAATACTCTAGCAACTGAAGGTGTTGGTGATGTTCTGATTATGAGGAAAGATGACAAAAGGTCAGTAATTTCAAATGTGTTGTACATACCAGGCATGAAGAGCAATTTTCTCAGCATATGGAAGTTAGTCGAAAAGAACTACAAGGTGTCGATCAAAGACAAAATGATGAGAGTTCTCGACTAAAAGGGAAGGTTGATCTTGAAGGCTCCAATGTCTCAGAATAGAACCTTCAAGATTGAGCTTAATGTGATGGAGCATAAGTGCCTTGAAACATCAACAAACAGAGATGAATGGATATGAAATTATGGACTTGGCCATATCAATTTCAAAGACATCAGAGATTTGAAGAGAAGAAATATGGTTTCAGGATTACCAGAAATCGACATTCCAAACGAAGTGTGTGAAGAATGTGTGCAAGAGAAGCAACACAAGAACAACTTCAGTAAGGATGCAGGAAGAAGGTCGAAGGAAATTCTTGAAGTCATATACTCTGATGTATGTGGTCTTATCCAGGTGGATTCGATTGGAGGTAACAGGTACTTTGTCACATTCATAGATGATTTCAGTTAAAAACTGTGGGCTTACTTGATCAAGAAGAAAAGTGAAGTGGTCGAGGTATTTGTCAAGTTTAAATTTATGGTCGAAAGACAAAGCGATTGAAAGCTCAAGATTCTGAGGATTGATTATGGTGGAGACTATGTGTTGAAATACTTCGACGCATATGTGTGAAAGAAGGGATTATGCATGAGGTCATGTCACCTTACACTCCACAGTAGAATGGAGTCGCAAAAAGGAAGAATAAGACTATCATGAATATAGTGAGAAGTATGTTGAAAGGCAAGCATCTACCCAAAGAATTATGGGGAGAAGTTATGTCGACTGTGTCATACCCCAAAATTTGCCCATTAATATTTCAAGACATTTTGCAAGGCATTCCGACTCATATATAACACTGATCTTGAAGAAACAAAGGCCCAGCTCACGGATGGCCCAATCCAGAAAATGGCCCAAACTGGCCTGTTCGCTACGCGCTCGCCTAGCGAAGCTGACAGACAACAAAAATTTCGGGCTTCATTCTGAGCCAAAAAAAAAAAAAAAAAAAAAAAAAAAAACGAGAAATGAAAAAAAAAAAAAAAAAGAGAATTTTTTTTTAATTAATTAATTAATTAATTAATTAAATAATTAAAATAAATAAATAAATAAAATATAACAATTATTTTGGACTTGGGTCTCCCTCATTCCAAGCCCATTACCCACGAAATTAGTCTATAAATACTGAAGTTTCAGTAGGGGAGTTACACTTGGAGTTACACTGGGAGATTCACTGGAAAAAAAAAAGAGGAGGAGAACAGAGAAGAACGAATAGAAGTTTTGGCATAGGAACCCTGCCTACCCGGAGAATTCAGAGTAAAGAAACCCTGAAGGCAGCCCATCTGCACCGAAGCCATCGCCGTCCAATTCCCGCTGCCTAACTTATTCCGATACTACAAGTGGTCAATCCCTTCAACCTTGAATTGGCAAACAGGTTTGCGTATCTCTATTGTTTATACTTTCAATTGGCCATATCTACATATATAATGCATCATGATTAAATGTTGATATATAATTTGCTTTCGTATGGGAATTTAAATATGCCTGAATACCCTGAATGTTTGATCATGTTATTCCTGTGATAAAATGCCATAAAATTCAAAGTTCCTAACGTGGGGCTGTTTTCAAATTCAAAATCCGTGGCCGCTCGCTAGCACCTCGCTAGGCGAGCCTGGGGCGAGTATTCGCCTGGCCTTCGCTAGGCGAGGCAGAGGCGAACGAGACAGTAGCTGACTTTTCTATTCTGTTTTTTTTTTATGTTTTATCATAGCCATGCATTATTCATCCTATCCTATTTATTGTTGTGATATTTCTCCGGTGTAATCTTCGATTGCACCCTGATTTGGTGTTCTGACATGTTTCTTTTTTTTGAGTTTCGTAAAGGTTCACATATCCCAGGAAAAGGTTATTGGCTAGGTATTCCACTTTATTTGTGGGATACCCTTGTGGAGTTTCACCCTAAATTAATTTTAATGTATTAATTTCTAATGTATTAATTTTTTAATATATTATTTTTAATAATTTTAATGTGGAGTTTCATCCTAATTATATAATTAATTGTAAAACTTTGCCTTTGAATAAGTGATCTTGGACCTCTCTTTGTTGCCTTACGATTACGATATTACGGTCATGTCCCGCGAACGTGGGGATACCCTTAGCAAAGACCCTTCGGTTAAATCATCATAAAATAAATTATAGTCCCTCGGATGTTGCCTTCGAATATACAACTTTGTCCCTCGATGACCCTCCGATGTTGCCTACGGTTAAAAGATGATAGTCCCTTCGAATGCTAAGATATCCTCGTAACTGTTGCCTTCAATGACCTATCGATGACCCTACGATGACCCTTAAACATCCAAAGGATAAAACTACTTATTTCTCAATAATAAGGACAGTTTTACCCTCATAAGGATAGGAAATGCTCATAAAGACCTTGGGTCGGTATAACTCTTAATTGTTGGCTCACAATCTAAAACAATTTTCACACCTCACACCTTTCAAAATATCTTTAGAAAATCATCACTTGGTATATATTCATACTAGAATCATTACCGAGTTATATTTTTCTAAACAATTTCCAAAACTAAACGAGATAACTACTTTGTATATATTCATACAAGAATCATTACAAAGTTAAATTCTCTTTTCAAAACAATTTTTCTAAACAATTCACAAACACTTTTTTTTTTAAAATAATATAAGTGATCGAGCAATTAAGAGCCCATGGATAACCATGGATACAAAGGGTGCTAACACCTTCCCTTTGTATAATGTACCTCCCGAACCCAAAATCTAAATTAAGGTCTTTCCTGTTCTTTTCCACCTTTCCTTATTGGATAAAAGAAAAGTCGGTGGCGACTCTTGCTAACCGCGACATTGCGATAAAAAACACAAAAAGTCCAGTTCACCGTATGACAGAACTGGCGACTCTGCTGGGGAGCCTAAATATTTAAAAAGAGAGGTTACCTTAAAAACAAGATCACTTATTCAATTTGTCTGATTTATTTTTAAGGGATTGCTTGGGTATGTTATGCTTGAGTGAAAGATCCTACACCCGGATCTAGTGTACCTTAGGTAAGTAGCAAGAGATCATCGCGACTGTCCGGCGTATACTGGAATGGTCAAAATGATGGCTACGGTTAATGTGGCACTTTGGATGTCCTGATGTTCCTCATGTTAGTTGAGGAAATATTTGGCATTCGCGTGGTGTCATAAAAGCATTAACCAGACCTTTAGAACCCTAATTGACTCATCCTGGCCATTAGAAAGTAGTGAGATAACTGGCTTCGGTTCCGACTGGAGTTGGTTGAGACTCGATACTACACTCTTTGAGATTGGACTTTAGGGAAGCTTCGGTCAACCACTTGGTGTTGCACTGAAGTGGACTTAAGGAAAGGTCAATGATTTGAGATCCTTCTAGAACCCGGTTACTATTCTAAGACAGGTTGAACCAACCAAACTTCAGTGGGGAGGGTATTTACCTATGGAACTCACGCAAGCCTTAAAACCTAGGAATGATTGTTGTGTGACTTGCTTGTGCTTGTTATTTATCTAACAACATAACATCATAACATCATAACATCATGGCATTGTACTAACCATTTCAAGGATTTAGGGATTTAACTCTGCTAAAAAAAACAAAAACAAAAGCAAAAACAAAAGAGAAAAGAAAAAAAAAGCTCTTTTTGTTAGTTTATGCAAAGTTAAATCCCGAAAGTCCTTGAAAACATTTCATACATTGCATTGCATCGCATAACAGGTATTCTAAAGGATCAGTGTTCTCACGATTTTCCTATCAAACAGATTCCAGCAGATTCAAACAGATTGAACAATGGCTCTCGAACAAACTGTCAAAGATCTCCAGGCCCAGAATGCTCAATTCCAGGAAATGATGCTGAGCTTATCTAAGGGGCAGGAAGAACTGAAAGCTCTTTTGATGGAGAAGAAGAAGGACCAGAAACCTGTGGGTTACATCAACCCGGGGAGAAGGCTTAAGGGACAGGTTACAGGAGTCAAGATTAGAATTCCGAAGGATTCAGAAGAAGAGACCGAGAATGATTCGGAAGATGAGAATCCTAATCTCGTCAATTCTGAGGACGACGATGAAGATTATGAACATGAACAGTACTCTCCGAAGGATGATAAGTACAAGTTGCTGGAAGAACGTATGCTAGCTATGGAGGGGCAGAAAGTGCCCGGTCTGGATTTCGAAAACTTGGGTCTGGTCTCTGATGTGGTCATTCCCCGCAAATTCAAGGTTCCCATTTTCACTAAGTATGATGGTGCCTCTTGTCCTCAGATGCATCTAAGGGCTTATGTGAGAAAGATTCAGCCGCACACTACTGATAAGAAACTGTGGATCCATTTCTTCCAAGAGAGTCTGTCTGGCACACAGTTAGAGTGGTATTATCAGCTTGAGAGCTCTAACATCCGCACATGGACTGATTTAGCAACAGCTTTCTACAAGCACTACCAGTATAATTCTGAGTTAGCGCCTACTCGGCTACAGCTACAAAATATGACTATGGGCTCTAAAGAAAGTTTCAAAGAATATGCTCAAAAGTGGAGAGATTTGGCTGGCAGAGTCAAACCCCCTATGACTGATCGAGAGTTAGTGGACATGTTCATGGGTACACTGACTGGCCCATTCTACAGCCATCTACTGGGAAGTTCCTCGTCAGGTTTCACTGAACTTATCTTGACAGGTGAACGGGTTGAAAGCGGCATTCGAAGTGGAAAGATACAGGCAGCTACTTCTGCAAGCACCAAAAAGTCCTATCAGGGAAAGAGTGAATCAAATGTTGTGTACAGTGAGAGGAAGCATAACAAGAAGAATCGTGACCATACTGTTGGGGCAGTTACAATTGCCGCACCGCCATCTCAGAACTTCCAACACAGACAAGACAGGTCGAGAAGACAGTTTACCAAGATCAATATGACTTTAACCCAAGCACTGCAGAGTATGTTAAAGGCCAATTTGATTACCCTCAGAGGCCCTCCTGCAAATCCCAACACTACTTCTCCTCGTTATAATCCCAACGCCAGGTGTGCCTATCACTCCGATAGCCCCGGGCATGATACGAATGATTGCTGGTTGTTGAAGAACAAGATTCAGGATATGATCGACGCTGGAGAAATTGAATTTGATCCTCCGGCGACCCCCAATGTCATCACAGCACCTATGCCTAATCATGACCAGAATGTTAATGTTGTGGACGACAATTCTCACGTTACTGACGTTGCTGATTTAACATCTCCTCTCCTGATCGTTAAGAAGAATTTATTGCAAGCTGGTTTATTTCCAGGTTGTGCTGAAGATTGCGATCTCTGTGTACTCCGACCCAATGATTGTTTGAAGTTGAAGAACGGCATTCAACGGCTGATGGATGATCGTACAATTCTATTTGAAAGGGTTCCTAAGGTGGACAACTCTATTGAAGAGGTATCTGTGATTGCTAGGTCCAAAGCTCCAGTGAAGATTACCGCTACTAGAGTGCCTGTGAAGATTACCGCTGAGCCCAAAGTGGCTCCCTTGATTATTACCGCACCTGGCCCCGTGCCATATTCCTCCAGCAAAGCTATTCCGTGGAACTATGGAGGCGACGTTTACATCCATGGCATAAAGCAAGTTGGTAGTTCTGCTAATCCTAATGATATTGTGGGGACTAGTAAAGTTACTCGAAGTGGAAGGATCTACTCCCCAGAAATCTCACCTCCCGCTCCCGAAATTCGAGGAAAAAGACCAGTCAATCCTCCTCAGTCAGAGACATCGGTCGAAGTTACTTCTGAAGATGTTGCCAGACAGGAAATGGAAGAGATGCTGAAAATCATCCGTAAGAGCGATTTTGATGTAGTGGAACAATTGGGGCATACTCCGTCTAAAATCTCAATGTTGTCCTTGTTATTATCCTCTGAATCCCATGCCAATGCATTGATGAAATTCTTGAAGACCGCTCATGTGCCTCAAGAAACATCCGTCGATCAATTCGAACATTATGTTGCTAATTTGACTGTTGACAATGGCCTAGGCTTTTCCGATGCTGACCTGACACCAGCAGGAAAGAATCACAATAAAGCTCTGCATATCTCCATCGAGTGCGAGGGGATCACCTTGGCTCACGTGTTGATCGACAACGGCTCTTCCTTGAATGTGCTCCCGAAAGCTGTACTCGATAAATTTGACTACAAAGGCATTGAACTGAAACCTAGTGATGTTGTGGTGCGTGCTTACGATGGTGCGAAGAGTGTTGTCTATGGTGAAGTGGTTCTCCCTATCAAGATAGGACCTCAAGTCTTCAACACTACCTTTCACGTGATGGACATTCGTCCCGCCTACTCCTGCTTGTTGGGGCGCCCTTGGATCCATGGGGCAGGTGCGGTAGCTTCGTCGCTTCATCAAAAGCTGAAGTATCCAATAGCAGGCATGGTTGTCACTGTATGTGGAGAAGAAGAGTATATTGTCAGTAGTGTGCAAGCCTTCAAATACGTCGAGATGGATGGTGAATTCTTTGAGACTCCTTCTCAGTCATTTGAAGTGGTTCCTCCACCCAGTCCTGTCCTTAAGCCAACTCCCCTTGTGCCCAAGGTTGTTCGTGCTCCCCCTGTCATGATCTCTCTGAAAGATGCTCAAGCCGCGATTGAAAATGGTGATCGTGCTGGTTGGGGTCAACTGATCAATGTACCGTACAAGTCTGATAAAGCTGGCCTGGGGTTTAACTCTGGAAAGATAGTCAAAAATCAGATTAATGCTATGGAAGATGCTGATAGTGATTGCGACTTGGATAGCTGGATTTTCCCAACAATTGGTGACGGACTCAACAATTGGAAGACTGAAGACATTATCCCGATTTCCTTTAGTCAGGAGTAATTGTTATTGTTTATTCTAGAATTGCAAATTTTAATTTTCTTTTACAATCAAACTTCTTAAAGCATTGTGTCTATGCCCGAGGCACAATGGCTAATTTGTTAGGGGTTTTGTCATTTTCATAAGCATATTTATATTCAATAAATCAATGGACGTTTTGCATTCAAATATTGCGCTCTTTGTCTTTCCTATTATCTTTCAAACAAGCTATGTTTTCTTACACACACGCACGTAACGAATTGCAGATCCCTATCCACTTTGGATCCTGTTGATAATAGTTCTACTACTGTTCATTATGACTTTGAAAATCCGATCTACCGAGCCGAAGATGGAAGTGAGGAAGATTGTGAAGTACCTGAAGAACTTTCCAGACTGTTACTACAAGAAGAAGGGACTATACAGCCGCATGAGGAGTCAGTTGAGACTGTAAATCTGGGTACCGAGGTGGACAAGAGAGAAGTCAAAATAGGAGCAGGCTTGGAAAGCAGTATCAAGGAAAGATTGATTCAGATGCTACATGACTATGTGGAGATTTTTGCTTGGTCTTACGAAGACATGCCAGGGCTGGATACCGATATAGTAGTGCATCGTTTGCCGACGAAGGAAGATTGTCGTCCTGTTAAGCAAAAGGTTCGTCGCATGCGTCCTGAAATGTCCGAGAAAATCAAGGCCGAAGTCATGAAACAATTCGATGCTGGTTTTCTGGCGGTTACTTCTTATCCTCAATGGGTTGCTAATGTGGTACCAGTGCCAAAGAAGGATGGTAAGGTGCGAATGTGTGTGGATTACAAGATTTGAATAGAGCGAGTCCCAAGGATGATTTCCCACTGCCACACATTGATGTTCTGGTAGACAACACCGCTCAACACAAGGTATTCTCCTTCATGGATGGATTCTCGGGTTATAACCAGATCAAAATGGCACCTGAGGACATGGAGAAGACTACGTTTGTGACGCAATGGGGCACCTTCTGTTATAAAGTAATGCCGTTTGGTTTAAAGAACGCAGGAGCAACGTACCAGCGTGCTATGGTGGTTTTGTTCCATGACATGATCCATCATGAAATAGAAGTATATGTGGACGATATGATAGCCAGGTCTCATACTGAAGAAGAACATCTCGATCATTTATACAAACTGTTTGAGAGGCTGAAGAAATACAAGTTGAGATTGAACCCGAACAAATGCACCTTTGGAGTAAGATCTGGTAAACTCTTGGGCTTTATTGTCAGTGGTAAAGGTATTGAGGTCGACCCAGCCAAGGTGAGAGCTATTCAAGAGATGCCAGTTCCCCGTACGGATAAAGAAGTCAGAGGTTTCTTGGGACGTTTGAATTACATTGCCCGATTTATTTCCCATTTGACCGCTACTTGCAAACCCATCTTCAAGTTACTGAGAAAAAATCAAGAGATGATATGGAATGATGAATGTCAAGAAGCTTTCGACAAAATCAAGAAGTACCTCCAAGAACCTCCAATTCTGGTGCCACCAGTTGAGGGAAGACCTCTAATCATGTATTTAACCGTTTTAGAAAACTCAATGGGGTGCGTGTTGGGACAACATGACGAGTCCGGTCGAAAAGAGTATGCCATATACTACCTTAGCAAAAAGTTTACCGACTGTGAAACAAGATACTCACTGCTCGAGAAAACTTGCTGTGCTTTGGCCTGGGCTGCTCGCCGACTAAGACAGTATATGTTGAATCACACCACTTTGTTGATTTCTAAGATGGATCCTATCAAATACATATTTGAGAAACCCGCCCTCTCCGGAAGAATAGCAAGATGGCAGATGATTTTAACAGAGTATGATATCCAGTATACCACCCAAAAAGCAATCAAAGGAAGCGTGCTAGCTGATCATTTGGCTCATCAGGCCGTGAATGATTATCAGTCTATGAATTTTGAGTTCCCAGATGAGGATGTCATGCTTGTTACTGATTATGAAGAACCTGGACCGAATGAAGGACCCGAAGTGGGATCCCGATGGACTATGGTTTTTGATGGATCGTCTAACGCATTGGGCAACGGTATTGGCGTCGTGATCATTTCCCCCAAGGGTGGCCATACGCCTTTCACCGCTAGACTATGTTTTGAGTGTACCAACAATATGGCTGAGTATGAAGCATGTATTTTGGGACTCAGAGCTGCTATAGACCTGAGAATCAAGTTTTTGAGGGTGTATGGAGACTCAGCCTTAGTAATCAGTCAGGTCAAAGGAGAATGGGACACTAAACATCCGAACCTCATCCCCTATCGAGAGCAGGTGTTGACATTAATCCCATACTTTGAAGAGATCACATTCGAACATATTCCCCGAGAGGAGAACCAGTTGGCAGACGCATTGGCTACCATGTCATCTATGTTCAGAGTCAGATGGGACAATGAAGCTCCCCGGATTACCATTGAACGACTAGACGAACCAGCATATTGTTATGAACTTAACGCTGATGAAGTAGAAGAGAAGCCTTGGTTCCACGAGATAAAAAGATATTTAGAAGCTCAGGAATACCCTGAAGGGACATCCATCAATGACAGGAAATTTCTGAGGAAGTTCTCCGCTAAATTCTTTTTGAGTAATGGAATATTGTACAAACGTAACCATGATTCGACTTTGCTTCGCTGTGTGGATAGAAAGGAATCAGAGAAGATTATGGAAGACATGCACGACGGTATCTTTGGGACTCATTCTAGTGGACATACAATGGCCAAGAAGATTCTGAGGTCAGGGTATTATTGGTCTACCATGGAAACTGATTGCCACCATCACTCCAGAACTTGTCATAAGTGCCAGATCTATGCGGATAAAGTACATGTGCCTCCTGCTCCATTAAACGTGTTGACCGCGCCGTGGCCCTTTGCAATGTGGGGCATTGATATGATTGGCGAGATTAAACCTACCGCCTCTAATGGACATCGTTTCATCCTTGTTGCTATTGATTACTTCACAAAGTGGGTGGAGGCAGCCTCATTTGCTTCTGTTACTAAGAATGTGGTGGCACGATTCATCAAGAACAGCCTCATCTGCCGATACGGCGTCCCTGAGAGAATTATCACTGACAATGGCACTAATTTGAACAACAAGATGATTACTGAACTCTGCACGCAGTTCAAAATAAAACACCATAACTCTTCTCCGTACCGGCCAAAGATGAACGGCGCTGTAGAAGCGGCTAATAAGAATATTAAGAAGATTATACAAAAGATGACGGTAACATACAAAGACTGGCATGAGATGTTACCATTTGCTCTTCATGGTTATCGTACTTCCGTGCGAACTTCGACAGGGGCAACTCCTTTCTCTTTAGTCTACGGAATGGAAGTCGTTTTACCAGTGGAAGTTCAGATTCCCTCTCTAAGGATCATGAAAGAGGCGGGCTTAGACGAGGACGAATGGATTCAGACTCGACTCGATCAGATAAATTTGATGGATGAGAAGAGACTTGCGGCTGTATGTCACGGGCAGATATATCAGAAGCGCATGACCAGGGCATTCAACAAAAAGGTCAAGAGACAAGTGTATCAAATTGGCGACTTGGTAATCAAACGCATCATCCTACCACAAACTGACCCCAGAGGCAAATGGACTCCCACATACGAAGGGCCATTTGTAGTTAAGAAGGTATTCTCAGGTGGAGCCATGATACTCGCTACAATGGATGGTGAAGACTTCCCACATCCCGTGAACGCGGACATAGTTAAAAAATACTACGCATAAAAGAGACCCGCTAGATCGACGTATCTAGGCAAAAGTAAGGGCATCCCGGCGAACCAAAAGGGTTCGGGCAAGAATTAGGGATATATAAAAAAAAAATGTACACTCGGCAAGTCGAAAACCTGAAAAGGCGGCTTGGGCAAAAAAGGGTATCCTGGTGGACTGAAAACCTGAAAAGGCGGTCCAGGCAAAAATTAGGGATTAAAAGGTATGACTATGTCCCGTTCTCAGTCAACTTTCATCCAAGTTCGAGGGACTGACCAAGCCAATCACTTCTATCCGACAGCAAGGGATGAGATGCTCGAAGACATAATGACAGTAGTAGGCTTAAAATCAATAGGACTTCTTCCACATAGCTTTCTCTTTGTTTTCGACAATTTCCTCTTACTAGGATTTCTGTCTCCTTGTACACAAATTGCCTGTTTATAGGCCTCCTTTCAAAATCAATACAACCCTCTTTCAAAAAAAAAGATGCTTTTGTTTTTACTTTTCTGTTTTGGTTGCGTAAATGTCCATTGATTTAATTTGAATTAATATGTGCATTTGAATATGACTGATGTTTACCAAAAATACATGCATAGAATAGCAATAGCAATTACTACCCGACTTCAGGATCAAGGAAAAGGTCTAATCATGCTTCCAATGAATCCGCTACCAATTCTCTTCCCCAGCAAGCCTGTTTTTTTTCCTCAGAAAATGACAGTATCCCCAGGCACAGCCAGTTACTCCCCAACAGAGGTCGGCGTCACCAGACAGATTGATCATCTCATCCATCCCCAGCCAGGCTCTGTTGAATATTTCCACCATCAGACAGAAATCAAGCATCCCCAGCCGAGAAAGGGTCATCGACACAAATGTCTCAAATCAGTAGATGGGGATTTATTTTCCCCAGTAGAGTCCCCAAGCAGAACTTCTCATACGCATAACTCATTCATTACATCCTTTCACAGCATACACATGCATACAACATTCACATTTATTTTAGCATAACACGAAACATCTCATGCATCATGACATAGCATGAAGCTAACTTTTTCTTTGCAGGTTAATTATCCTCCTGATATAGTCAAAGTAGAAGGTTCATTCAGACAGACACCTTTATCAATCACATTCAAGATTCAGATACATATTTCAAATACAGTTCATGGGAACATTCATTCTGACAACACTTCGATATCCTCCTAACGATGGCATCTCTAAGCCCATCCCAGACATTTATTGCAAGTACAACATATACAGGTTATCAGATACAGCCTAACGTACGGTTCATTCTGATTCAGCCCAACATATGACTTCTTCAGCAACTCCAATGCGGTCTAACGTACGACCCATTTGGACCTTCAAATCCTCAGATGCTGCCTAGCGTACGGTATATTCAGGGGTGTAGTCTAGCGTACGACTACTTTCTTTTTCAGATGCAGCCTAACGGACGGCTCATTCTACAACTCGGATACGATCTAACGTACGATCCATTCTGAACTTCAACAACCCCAACGCGGTCTAACGTACGACCCGTTTGGATCTTACAACCCTCAGATGCTACCTAACGTACGGTACATTTCTGAAGTGTAGTCTGGCGTACGACTACCGCTTTCATCATCAGATGCGGCCTAACAGACGACTCATTCTGCGACGGTCTAACGTACGACCCGTTCGGATGTCCATCCCCTCAGATGCTACCTAACATACGGTACATTTCTGAAGTGTAGTCTAACGTACGACTACCCCTTTCATCATCAGATCCTACCTAACATACGGTACATTTCTGAAGTGTAGTCTAACGTACGACTACCCCTTTCGTCATCAGATTCAGCCTAACGTACGGCTCATTCTGCAACTCAGATACGATCTAGCGTATGGTCCATTCTGATCCTTTATCCCCAACAGCATATGACACACTCCGACTCCCCAGCGAAGTCGGCAGCCTAATGGATGACTCATTATACGGTCTAACGTACGACCCAGTGTGGCACCCATGTCTTCAAATTGGCCTAATATACGGCGCGATCTGAAGCTTTCGTCATCAAACCTCCCAGATGGCATCTTTAAGCCCATCTCCATCAAGACCAACTGTCGATTCTCAAGTGCAAATTTTTGGGGCATTCTAGTGTTCAATAATCTTCCACCTCCAGACCACGAATGGCGTATACACCATTCTAACTCTCTCGGTCCAAGAATATTGAACAGGGGCAGCTGTCATACCCCGAAATTTGCCCATTAATATTTCAAGACATTTTGCAAGGCATTCCGACTCATATATAACACTGATCTTGAAGAAACAAAGGCCCAGCTCACGGATGGCCCAATCCAGAAAATGGCCCAAACTGGCCTGTTCGCTACGCGCTCGCCTAGCGAAGCTGACAGACAACAAAAATTTCGGGCTTCATTCTGAGCCAAAAAAAAAAAAAAAAAAAAAAAAAACGAGAAATGAAAAAAAAAAAAAAAAAAAAAGAATTTTTTTTTAATTAATTAATTAATTAATTAATTAAATAATTAAAATAAATAAATAAATAAAATATAACAAATTATTTTGGACTTGGGTCTCCCTCATTCCAAGCCCATTACCCACGAAATTAGTCTATAAATACTGAAGTTTCAGTAGGGGAGTTACACTTGGAGTTACACTGGGAGATTCACTGGAAAAAAAAAAGAGGAGGAGAACAGAGAAGAACGAATAGAAGTTTTGGCATAGGAACCCTGCCTACCCGGAGAATTCAGAGTAAAGAAACCCTGAAGGCAGCCCATCTGCACCGAAGCCATCGCCGTCCAATTCCCGCTGCCTAACTTATTCCGATACTACAAGTGGTCAATCCCTTCAACCTTGAATTGGCAAACAGGTTTGCGTATCTCTATTGTTTATACTTTCAATTGGCCATATCTACATATATAATGCATCATGATTAAATGTTGATATATAATTTGCTTTCGTATGGGAATTTAAATATGCCTGAATACCCTGAATGTTTGATCATGTTATTCCTGTGATAAAATGCCATAAAATTCAAAGTTCCTAACGTGGGGCTGTTTTCAAATTCAAAATCCGTGGCCGCTCGCTAGCACCTCGCTAGGCGAGCCTGGGGCGAGTATTCGCCTGGCCTTCGCTAGGCGAGGCAGAGGCGAACGAGACAGTAGCTGACTTTTCTATTCTGTTTTTTTTTTATGTTTTATCATAGCCATGCATTATTCATCCTATCCTATTTATTGTTGTGATATTTCTCCGGTGTAATCTTCGATTGCACCCTGATTTGGTGTTCTGACATGTTTCTTTTTTTTGAGTTTCGTAAAGGTTCACATATCCCAGGAAAAGGTTATTGGCTAGGTATTCCACTTTATTTGTGGGATACCCTTGTGGAGTTTCACCCTAAATTAATTTTTAATGTATTAATTTCTAATGTATTAATTTTTTAATATATTATTTTTAATAATTTTAATGTGGAGTTTCATCCTAATTATATAATTAATTGTAAAACTTTGCCTTTGAATAAGTGATCTTGGACCTCTCTTTGTTGCCTTACGATTACGATATTACGGTCATGTCCCGCGAACGTGGGGATACCCTTAGCAAAGACCCTTCGGTTAAATCATCATAAAATAAATTATAGTCCCTCGGATGTTGCCTTCGAATATACAACTTTGTCCCTCGATGACCCTCCGATGTTGCCTACGGTTAAAAGATGATAGTCCCTTCGAATGCTAAGATATCCTCGTAACTGTTGCCTTCAATGACCTATCGATGACCCTACGATGACCCTTAAACATCCAAAGGATAAAACTACTTATTTCTCAATAATAAGGACAGTTTTACCCTCATAAGGATAGGAAATGCTCATAAAGACCTTGGGTCGGTATAACTCTTAATTGTTGGCTCACAATCTAAAAACAATTTTCACACCTCACACCTTTCAAAATATCTTTAGAAAATCATCACTTGGTATATATTCATACTAGAATCATTACCGAGTTATATTTTTCTAAACAATTTCCAAAACTAAACGAGATAACTACTTTGTATATATTCATACAAGAATCATTACAAAGTTAAATTCTCTTTTCAAAAAAAATTTTCTAAACAATTCACAAACACTTTTTTTTTTAAAAATAATATAAGTGATCGAGCAATTAAGAGCCCATGGATAACCATGGATACAAAGGGTGCTAACACCTTCCCTTTGTATAATGTACCTCCCGAACCCAAAATCTAAATTAAGGTCTTTCCTGTTCTTTTCCACCTTTCCTTATTGGATAAAAGAAAAGTCGGTGGCGACTCTTGCTAACCGCGACATTGCGATAAAAAACACAAAAAGTCCAGTTCACCGTATGACAGACTGCAACATATATCCTGAACATGTGTCCGACAAAAAAGCTAGAAGGAATCATGCCAGATGAATGTTGGTTTGGTGTCAAGCCTAGATTGAGTCATATGAAGGTGTTTGGATATATAACACATAGACATATGCCAGATCAGTTGAGAAGAAAACTTGATGACAAGTCGAGTCAGATGATCCTGATAGGATATCATTCGACTGGAGGATACAAGTTGTTCGACCCAGTGAACAAGAAAGTGGTGATCGTCAGGGACGTGATCATAGATGAGCTTAAGGAATGGGATTTGATTGAGAATATTAAGAAGGATTCAGTGAGTATATTATGTGATGAACCAGCTAGTGAAGGCGAAAAAGAAGTTTGATAAGAAGTCAGAGGTGAAGTAGGCCCAAGCAGACCTCAAAGAACAAGACACATGCTTGCAAGATTGCAAGAATGTGTGATTACATCAGATGATATGGTAAATGAAGAAGGTGAGCTGGTACACTATACTTTCTATGCAAATGTCTAACCCGTCAACGCAGTTGAGGCATTGAAAGATTCAAAGTGGGTGAAAGTAATGAACGCATAAGTGAAGTCAATCGAAGTCAACCACACTTGGTCACTTGTCGAATTTCCCACGGACAAGAAGGAAATCAATGTGAAGTGGGTATACAAGTTGAAGTTGGATCCCAAAGGAGAAGTGACTCGACACAAGGCGAGACTTGTGGCGAAAGGATTTCTTCAGAAAGAAGGAATCGACTTCGACGAAGTTTTTGCACTTGTTGCTAGGATCGAAACAATCAGGTTGGTTGTTGGTCTAGCAAACATGAACAACTGACAGATGTGTCATATGGATGTGAAATATGAATTCCTCAATGGTCCCTTAGAAGAAGAAGTTATGTTGCACAACCAGATAGATTTGTGAAACAAGGCGAAGAAAGAAAGATGTACATGTTGCATAAAGCCTTGTACGAACTTAAACAAGCTCCACGAGCTTGGAACAAGAAGATATATGGCTTTATAAGGGAGAAGGAATTTGTGAAGTGCGCAAATGAACATGGAGTATATGTAATAAGAAGCAATAGTGGATTACTTATACTATGTCTCTATGTCGATGACTTGTTGATAACAGGTAACTGCAAGAAGGAGATCGAAGACTTCAAAGGTGATCTCAACAAGGAATTCGAAATGTCATATCTGGGTGACATTTCATATTTCCTTGGCATAGAATTCTACAAGAGTGGTATAGGTTTGATGATGCATCAAAGAAGGTATGAAGGTGAAATACTCAAGAGATTTGAGATGCAAGATTGCAACCCAACTTCGAATCTCGATGAGCCCAGATTATAACTATTGAAAGATTCAAACGAAGATAATGTCGACCCAACCCAATATAGAAGACTTATTGGGTCACTTTGATACCTTTGTCACACAAGGCCTGACTTAGCATACATTGTAGGTACGGTGGGTAGATTCATGCAAAAACCAAAGGCATCACATCTAGCAACGACGAAGACGATACTAAGGTAATTGAAAGGAACTCTCGACTATGGAATTTTTTTCCTGCAGCTGATGAAGGAAAAGAATGCAAACTAGTGGGATACACCGACTCAAGTTGGTGTAGTGATGCTAAGGATCGAAAATCCACAGATGGCTATGTGTTTATGCGAGGTGGTACACCAGTTGCTTGGAGTTCGAGAAAGGAACGAGTAGTGACATTATCATCGTGTGAAGCAGAATACATAGGTTCTTCCCTTTGTGCATGTCAAGCAACGTGGATGGTGAATCTTGTCTAAAAGATAATAACGAAGAGTCATGGAGCAATTACCATGAAGACCGATAGCATGTCAACTATCAATCTGGAGAAGAATCTGATAGCACATGGTCAAAGCAAGCACATCGAAATGAGGTGTAGGTGCTTAATTGGCTGCATTATATGGTAAAACACTAGCTGGTTACTAATGTCTTGACTGATGTCATGACATGGTATGTTTATGTGACTACATTGTAGGTTAGAATATCTAACTGTACTCTGATGTCTTGACTGATGTCATGACACACTTGAGTAGTTACTGCAGGATTAGCTAACACAGGATTTATGGAATGTCAAACTGGATGCTGTGACATTCATACCTGTCAGCAGATACTAAGGAATAGAACAGCCGGTGTTCTGTTAGAACTTAGTATTTATTTCCAGTCTGGTTATCAAGGGAAGACAGACCTGGCATAAGGCCTACTGACTGAATGTCAAACTGGATGTTATGCCATTCATCATTGACAGCAGCTACTGAACATTAGACAGAGTGGTGTTCTGCTATACTTCAGCATGTTACTTAGTCTGTTCTTCAAGAGAATAACAGAACTAACTTAAGGCCAAATGTGTAAATGTTAAATTGGACACTTTGACATTTATTAATGTAAGCTGTTACTGTAGTATGGTCATTTTGATCATGTACAGGTCAGCAAAATTGTACAGTCTGTTTTCTGGAAAAACAGACTCAGCATATAGACCTTGATGTCAAGCTGAATGTCGTGACATTCATTCCTGACAGCATATGCTATATTGTAGGTTGTTCAGTTTTCTGTTTCAGCTTTTCTTGGGCTATTCTTCAGGAAGTCAACAGCTTAGAGAAAAACCAGGAAATCAACAACCAAGTTACATTTAATGAACCTAACAAATAGCCTATTTGTTAGTAACCTAGATATTGAATTTATGGGAACTCGCGTGACCTTAAATTCAGGAGAATACAAGTGCAAAAGCCCAGGTACTGCAATATAAAAGGAAGGTGTTCCTTCATTCAGTTTCGGGGATTTTGAGGCGTGAAGATTTTGTGTGTCCATCATACTTCACTGCTGTATTTTTGTGAGTCTTGTATTAGACGTATCTTGTAAGCCAAGCCATTATCAAGTAGATGATTGCTGTGGCATAGGGTGTTCATTGAGTTGTAAGTGTTGTGTCGCTCAAAGCTTTTAAGCGTGAGTGCTGTGTATCTTGATTAAAGCTGTGAAGCACAATCAAGAGTTGTTTGAAGTGTGACTTCAACTTGTCTTTAATATTGATTAAAGGTAGTAATCACTGAGGTGATTGAGGGGGAGTGAGTAGGAACTCTGATCTTAGTGTAACATTGAAATTGCATTGGGTAGGGATTAAGTGATAAGTTGTAAACGGGTGAGTTTAGCTTTGAATTGATACTACTAATAGTGGATTTCCTCCCTGGCTTGGTAGCCCCCAGATGTAGGTCATGTTGGACTGAACTGGGTAAACAATTACTTGTGTTATTTACTGCACTTACGTTTAAGTTCTGCATAATTCCTGTCTGTGCAGAATTGGATGTCATAACAACCCGTGTGACATCCAAAGTCTGATAACTAGAATTTCAATTGGCATCAGAGCAGGCACCCTGCCTGTGATATTCTGGGTGAGATCTAGGGAAGTTACTTTCTAGTACCATGGACAAGGATATAGGACACTCAAATAGACCACCCATGTTGGATGGCTCTAATTATAATGACTGGAAGCCTCGTATGATAGCCTTCTTAAGGTCTCTAGATAGCAAAGTCTGGAGAGCTGTCAACAAAGGATGGGAACATCCAATGAGGACAGGTGAAGATGGAGTCAGTGTGCAGATTCCTGAAGAAGAGTGGGACAAGGAGCAAGAGGCATTAGCTCTTGGAAATTCCAAGGCCTTGAATGCATTGTTCAATGGAATCAGTAAGAACATCTTCAGGTTGGTGCACCACTGTGAACTAGCTAAGGAAGTTTGGGATACCCTCAAGGTAACTCATGAAGGTACTTCCAAGGTGAAGATGTCCAAACTTCAGATGCTGACCACCAAGTTTGAAAATCTGAGGGTGAAAAAGGATGAGACTATTCATGACTTTCACATGAATATTCTTAAAATTGCAAACACCTCTGGTGGACTAGGTGAGAAAATGGCTGAAGAGAAACTTGTAAGAAAGATTCTCAGGTCCTTGCCTAAGAGATTTGCTATGAAGGTCACAGCCATAGAGGAGGCGCAGGACATCTGCAATATGAAGGTAGATGAGCTCATTGGTTCTCTCCAAACCTTTGAAATGGGCTTGTGTGAGAATACTGAAAAGAAGAACAAAAGCGTAGCTTTTGTATCTAATGCTGAAGAAGAGTCAGAAGCAGGATATACTGAAGGTGATGACAGTATATCAGAAGCCTTAGCCATGCTTGGGAGGCAGTTCAACAAGTTCGTGAAGAAGATTGATCAAAGAGGGAGACCTAATGTCAAGAACATCCCGTCTGACATCAGGAAAAGATCAACTTCTGATGAAAAGTTCAACCAAGGCAAGGGAATCCAGTGTCATGGTTGTGAAGGGTATGGACACGTCAGAGCTGAATGTCCTACTTATCTCAAGATGCAAAAGAAGGGGCTAACTATCACATGGTCTGAAGGAGATTCTGAAAGTGAATCTGAAGGAGAATCGGCCAAACATGTCACTGCACTAACCAGTGTTTGTGTCTCTGATGATGACTCAAGTGCAGATGAACTGACCTTTGATGAACTTGCTGCAGCCTATAAGAAGCTGTGTACCACCAGTGCAGAAGTGCGTGCACAAGGAGAAAAGCAGAAGAAACTCATCAAGGAACTGGAAGATGAGAGACAGAAGCAACTGTCTGTCATAGAGGGTCTAAATGGTGAGATAGCCCTGCTGACCTCCAAGCTGAATCAGATGACTAAATCCATCCGAATGATGAATAAGGGAACTGACACCTTGGAAGAGATTCTAAAGGTGGGACAGCAGTCTGGAACCAAATCTGGCCTAGGATTTGGGAAAAGATCCTCAGCTGAACACAAACACCCAAAGGCTAAAGTTCAGAAGTTCAAGCGGAAGTCAAAGCCAATGTCTCAACATCGAGGAACTAGGATGAATGATCATCAGAAGAGGAAATACCAGGAGTGGAGGTGTCACCACTGTGGTAGACTTGGTCATATAAAAGCCTTCTGTTACTGGATTCATGGTTTCCCTAACCAAGCCTCTCATGTCAGGCCTAAGCATAAACCATATAAGCGCTATGTTCCCATCAAGAAGCAACAATGGTATGCTAGGATAGCACACACTGCTCTAAGGGCCTCTACCAGAGAAGACTGGTACTTTGACAGTGGATGCTCAAGACATATGACTGGTATGGAAAATCTACTAGTAGATATTCAACCTCACACTACCAGCTATGTGACCTTTGGTGATGGTGCCAAAGGAAAAATAAAAGGTGTGGGTAAGCTGGACTGCTCTGGAGTTCCAAAACTGAATAATGTGTTGTTAGTAAGAGGACTAACTGCAAACCTCATCAGCATAAGTCAGCTGTGTGATCAAGGGTTTCATGTTCAGTTTACTAAGGAGCTATGCATTGTGACTAATGGTGACAATCAGGAAGTTATGAGAGGAACCAGGTCCAAAGATAACTGTTATCTGTGGGAACCTAAAGTCTCTAACTTTTCAATAATATGCTCCTCAACCAAGGAAGAACAGGAGGTGAAGCTGTGGCATAGACGTCTTGGACATCTCCACTTACGGGGAATGAAGAAGATTATATCCAAGGAAGCAGTCAGAGGAATTCCAAAGCTTCTTATTGATGAAGGAAGAGTCTGTGGAGAATGCCAGGTGGGCAAGCAAACCAAGATGTCACATCCGAAGCTGGGACATCCCACAACCTCCAGAGTTCTGGAACTGCTGCACATGGATTTAATGGGACCCATGCAGGTTGAAAGCCTTGGTGTGAAGAAATATGCTTACGTGGTGGTTGATGACCATTCCAGATACACGTGGATAAGCTTCATCAGAGAGAAGTCAGATACATTTGACGTCTTCAAAGACCTGTGCATAAGACTTCAAAGGGAAAAGGACAGCTGTGTGGTCAGGATTAGAAGTGATCATGGTACGGAGTTCAAGAATTCCAAGTTTGATGAGTTTTGCTCTTCTGAAGGAATAAGTCATGAGTTCTCCTCCCCTATAACCCCTCAGCAGAATGGAATAGTTGAAAGAAAAAATAGAACTATTCAAGAATCTGCCAGGGCAATGATTCATGCAAAGAAGCTCCCCATGCACTTTTGGGCTGAAGCAATGAATACCGCGTGCTATGTTCACAACAGAGTCACCTTGAGAAAAGGAACCTCCTCCAGTCTGTATGAAATATGGAAAGGCAGAAAACCCACTGTGAAGTACTTTCATATCTTTGGAAGTAAATGCTACATTCTCACAGATCGTGAACAGAGAAGGAAGCTAGATCCCAAAAGTGATGAGGGTATATTTTTGGGATACTCCACTAACAGCAGAGCCTACAGAGTGTTCAACTACAGGACCAATGTCCTGATGGAATCCATAAATGTTATTGTGGACGATAAAGAGGAAGGAACCGATGTCATGGAGGATGTTGAAACATTCCTTGACAGTTCTACTGACATTCTAGTCAAGTCTGAAGAAGTAGAGGAACCTCCTCCTGAATGTGAAGCAGATGCAACCACCAAAGTGCCATCTATCAGAATTCAGAAAGACCACCCTAAGGATCTTATCATAGGGGATCCCAATAGTGGTGTGACTACCAGGTCACGGGGAATAAGCTCAAATTCCTGCTCTGTATCCAAGGTTGAACCAAAGAATGTGAAAGAAGCCCTAACTGACGAATACTGGATCATTGCCATGCAAGAGGAACTTGAGAAGTTCAAAAGGAATGAAGTATGAGAGCTAGTTCCAAGACCTGAAGGGACCAACATCATTGGTACCAAGTGGATCTACAAAAACAAATCTGATGAGAAAGGAGTAATTACTAGGAATAAAGCAAGACTAGTAGCTCAAGGATACACTCAAGTTGAAGGGGTAGATTTTGATGAGACATTTGCTCCTGTGGCTAGGCTTGAGTCCATCAGATTGCTGTTAGGGGTAGCATGCATCCTGAAGTTTAAACTATTCCAAATGGATGTGAAGAGTGCATTCTTGAATGGCTACTTGAATGAAGAAGTCTTTGTGGAACAACCTAAAGGGTTCTGTGATCCTAACCAACCTAAGCATGTATACAAGTTGAGGAAAGCCTTGTATGGGTTGAAACAAGCACCTAGAGCATGGTATGAAAGGTTGACCGAATTTCTGACCTCAAATGGATACAGAAAAGGTGGAATAGATAAGACCTTATTTGTGAAGGATGAAGAAGGCAAAATTATGATAGCTCAAATCTATGTGGATGATATAGTCTTTGGTGGAGTGTCAGAACAAATGGTTCAACAATTTGTTCACCAGATGCAATCCGAGTTTGAAATGAGTCTAGTTGGAGAACTGACCTATTTCCTTGGAATGCAAGTAAACCAAATGGAGGACTCTATGTTTCTCTCCCAAAGCAAGTATGCCAAGAACATAGTTAAGAAGTTTGGTATGGATAATGCTAGGCACAAGAGGACTCCTGCGCCTACTCATCTGAAGTTAACCAAAGATGAAGGAGGGCCTGGTGTTGATCAATGCTTGTATAGAAGCATGATAGGAAGCCTACTTTACCTAACTGCAAGTAGACCTGACATTTCTTATGCAGTTGGAGTATGTGCTAGATACCAAGCAGAGCCTAAAGTGAGCCACTTGAATCAAGTCAAAAGGATTCTCAAGTACATCAATGGGACTTGTGACTATGGGATGCTGTATTCACATGGGTCTGAGCCTGTCCTATCTGGATACTGTGATGCTGACTGGGCTGGGAGTGCTGATGACAGAAAAAGCACATCAGGTGGATGTTTCTTCTTAGGAGACAATCTCATATCTTGGTTCAGCAAGAGCAGAATTGTGTTTCTCTGTCCACTGCAGAGGCTGAATACATAGCTGCTGGAAGCAGTTGTTCCCAACTGGTTTGGATGAAACAGATGCTCACTGAGTATAATGTCACTCAAAATGTCATGACATTGTTCTGTGATAATCTCAGTGCCATCAATATCTCCAAGAATCCCATCCAACACAGCAGGACCAAACATATTGACATTAGGCACCACTTCATCAGAGATCTGGTGGAAGATAAGGTGATCACTTTGGAACATGTAGCCACGGACCTTCAACTGGCTGACATATTTACAAAGGCTCTGGATGCTACTCAGTTTGAAAACTTAAGGAGCAAACTGGGAATATATCTCTCTGAGACCTTATAGCAACCACTGATGTGTGGGATGTATTGTTTAATATCTCTGCCTATTAAACAATTGGTGCTATGATCTGATTGGTCAATAGATCATAGCTATGCTACGTGCAACAAGTGTGGCTACAAGAGGGTAAAGAGACACCCTACCGTGAGAAGGCCAATGTACCTGCAGGAGTTCAAGGATGTTGTTCATGCAGGAGTGGTTCTGGATGTCAGAAACAAAATCATGGCATCTGATATGGTGGTACCTACTGTAAAGCAGAAGTGGGTGATTACTTGATCAAAGCTGTGAAGCAAGATCAAGTGGATGCTAACTTGGTTGAAACTGTGAAGTAAAACCAAGTCTGTAACTCTGTCATTGTTCTCTGGTTATGTTGTTGGCTTTGGCAACATTTTTGACAAAAAGGGGGAGTAATAACTGTCGCATCCGCGAAAAACAACCGGCGGGCTGAAACAAAAACAACACAGAGCCGCCACTGCGCGTTATTTATCCCAAGATAGGGAAAGGAAACGCTCAGAGAAACCTGGAAAGGAAATGGTCTCGCGACCAAAGAGAAAGGGTAAGGGAGTCAGTTACGCAAGGGGAAGGTATTAGCACCCCTCACGTCCGTCGTACTCGACGGGATCCACGTTCTAAAAGAAAGAATAGGTTGCTAAAATAAATAGACAAACATCATACACACACGCTAAGACAACACAGGTGGGGTTAAGAAGAAGAGAGCTCGATAGGACGTCGCATCCTATGCCTACGTATCTCATCTGGAACGAGAATCAGAGCTTCCGTAGTTCGGCTTACTCACGCCAAACAAACAAATAAATACACCGGCAAACATGGAGCCTGAATGCCAATCACTGGACTTACATCAGCATCCGCACCAAAACACACACAAGAGGGCAAACGTGGAGCCCGACCACCAATCACTGGGCTTATGTCGGCATCCGAACCAAACAAACATAATCAGATAACAAGTAAACACACACAAAAAGAAAAAAGTGCCCGGAGAGGTCTCGCACGACCTCCTGCCTACATACCTCGTCTGGAACGAGGATCAGGGCGATGTAGTTCCCCTGAAAGGGAAAGAAAATCTAGCCAGAAACCAAGGAAAGACACACTACCAGGGAGCTGTACTCGAGCCTAGTGTTGTCATGCATCATTGCCCTACGTTGAGGTTTCTACCTACTTGCACAACTGCAAGCTAATCCTATCCAGGAAGAAAGCAAGCATACAAGCATACAAGCAAACAGAGCAAACCAATATTCACAAAGCACACACTATAACCAGTCAAGTGAGGCTCAAACAATGGGTTTGACTGCCAAAGCAAGTCATCTGTACATGGGTATTATTCGCTCTTAACCTTGCCATTGCGAGGCTAAGGTGAAGCAGATGAAAGGTGAGTGAAGATTAGACTTCACAGCTCTTATCCCTGACCTGGGAGAGCTTCAGACAAAGGAGCGTGGGTCCAGAATGGAGGGACCCTTCTACGCTCAAAGACTCTGACTCGATTGTGCAACAGCACAGGATCTTGGGTTTGTGTCCCAATGCATCAACACACAGCCGTGTGAGCAGAGGGACGACTCACAGAATAGTGGGGGATAGATTGCATATCCCTTGGCTTCCACCAATTGCCTCATAGAGGTCTTTACCTGCTTGGGCATAAATGTAAACAACCACAAACATCGCCTCTTAAGGAGGACTTCAGACAGTTGCCTGGCCAAGTAACAGGCCAGGTCTTCCAGACTACATGAAGAATAGAAGTCCTACCTCAAGTGGTTTAAAAACCAAGCAGCAGCAAGCAAGTTCTTAAAGAACTGTAAGCGACTAAATGTACCTGAAATCAATCAAGTATCATCAGTACTCAGACAAACCAACAGTAAACAGCAAATAGTTAATCAGTTAATCTGTACAAGCAACACAAGTCAATGCACACAAGTGCAAGCTATAAGCCTAAGCTCAAGCATCAATCCCTACAAAACAAAGTCATGTTAGTTCATAAACACCAACCAAACTCAATTCAAATTGCCTTGAAGCAATCTCCTTAAGCATTGTGCATTTCATCCTGAAAATCCATACCAAATGTGAGAAACTAGACCACTAGGCCAAGCCTAGGGTCCAAAAGGGAGAAAAAATTCTAAACAGCAAGCAATTCTCAACCAAAATCAAATTCAAGCAATTCAAAAGCAAATGCAATTGGTCCCATGCTCATATCATCCACCATTTTCATTTCATGCACAATTTGGTACAAACTAGGTCAAATACAACATCAAAAGTCCAAACAGAATGACTTCAATCAAAAGCATACCAAAACAATTCCAAAAATCCTCAAATAATTCACACCTAAAAAGGACACAATCAAGAAGTAGCATGTCAATTTTCAGCTCAATTGGACAAAAGGAACTAGGTCAATAAAAATCAAGAAATCCAGACACAATTATGTAAGCCAATTCAAGACATCCAAGCAAGCATCCACTTCAATAATTCATAAAACAGTGACAACAATTAAGAAATGAATGGGATCAAAAGCATAATATCCTACAATGTGTCTAAAATCAGCATACCAAATTTCACATCCATACAATACAATATGAGAATTTCACAAAAGATATACAAACATGTGTCACACAATGTTGCACAATGAACCAACAGTGAAGAAAATTATCAATCAAATTGAAAACTTCATCAAAAATTCCAGAACAAATCACATGTTATCTTGACACATCAATGATCATTCATGCAAAATTTCAACTCAATCCAACAATCATAGGCCATGCAAATAAAATCAGAAAGCTGACCTAGCTAGGTGTGACACAAATTGTCACACCTAGATTCAAAAAATCACATCTCAATCATCAAGTATCCAAAAATCACAAACCATATATGGAAATCACCATCAACATGTCCAGAATAAGCACAAATATTTTCATGAATTTCTTTGGAAGTATGAGCATTTCATGTTAGATATGGCAAAACATGCAAAAAATGTACACAAGTCAAAAATCAATAGGCCAGGTCAACATTCCTCCAAGCACAACTTATGGTATCATGCCTATAAAAAACTAGAGAGAATCATGAATCCAACAAAAAAAGTCTCACTATTTTTGGATCTAAATTGAATTTTTTATGATTTTTATAAGTTAAATGAATTATTGAATAATTATCAAAATGTGTTATTTGAATTAAAATGTTTTTATTAGGCTTCAGTGGCACAACGGTAATAATCACCATCCAAGCCAAAACGACAGCGCTCTTCATTAATGCGTTGGCAGCTCGTGAGTGGCTCAACGCGGCGGGAAACAGCTTTTCAAATTGCCAAGCCAGCGAAACGGATCAAATAGGGAAAAAAAGTTCCAGCAAATCGTCTTCCTCGCGCCATCATGTGTTCTTCTTCTTCAAATTCGGTTTCGCTCATTTTCTCACCAAAATACACAAACGGATATCCATTGGAAAGGTCTAAGCATGAGGATTCCAAATATGTAACCTAATTAACCTAACTCTAACTGTAGCTCACGGATCGAGCGATTAAAGTTCCACATTCAAACATTCAAAGCATGATAACTCAATCTACAGTTAATCATAATCAAAACTAAGCACATCACGACGATCTACATGCAACGATCTTTCAAACGCACATCACAATTAAAGCAACGGTGAGTTTCGAATTCTAACCTTGTTGTGATGGCAGAAGCTAAACCTTGCGTTTCCACGTGCAAAATCCACAAACAGGTGAAGTAGACTGATAAGGAAGTTGAATGAAGCAATTAGCCTAGCTCAAATCAGTTCCATGTGCAAGAACGATGCAAATTCCATTGATGACCAAGCATAGGACAATCGAGATTCTTGATGTCTTTGGCACGGATTAGTCAAAACAGTTGGAGTAGAAGGATCAAGGAACACGAAGCAAAAAGAATTTCTCGAATTGATGAAGAATTGAAGGAGTTTGGTTGAATTTGGTTCTTGAATGTTCTTGATGAATTTGGAGAATTGGAGGGAAAATCAGTTAGAAAACTTTGTGAATTGTGATTGTGATCCAAAGTTAGTTATGATTAGGCTCTTATACTTCCACTTAATCACACTCTTAATCCTCCAATTAACCAAAATGAAATGTGATTAGCAAAAATGCATTTTACTAAACAAGGGCAAAATGGACTTTTCACCCTGGGGCCCATGACAGCTGTATGACAGCTCACACACTCTCCAAATTCCATTTGTGATGTGTTGCAACTTGTCTCATGGCAATTGGTTTTGTATTTTTCATTTTCACCATGTCATGCCAAATTGTGTAATTTCAAGTGCAAGTTCAAAATGCCTTTGCCAAATATTGGACTTTGGAAATTTATGACAGTTGAGACAATTTCTAATTTGCATTTGTGAGGTGTTGCAAAAATCCCCATGCCAAAATTCTCATTATTTCTCAACTTGGACCATTTTGCCCTTGACTTTTTAATTGTACACTTGAAAATTGACCTTTTGCATTGACCATTTTTGATGAATTCCAATTATGCACCATGAAAGTACATGTCAAATGGAGTTTGCACATAAAAAGATCACCCAATTTGGACACTCCATGTGGAAGTTATGCCACTTTGATTATGGGTCATTTTTGAAATTGAATGGACCATAACTTGCCAACCATACATGGGAATTTCAAGTTCTTAGACTTTTTGAAAAGGTGAGGACAAGATCTACAACTTTTATGTTGAACAAATTTCCATTTGAAGCTTCCTTGGACATGTAATTTTGAGGTCAAAAACTTTCTATTTTTGGAAACTTCCATTACAAGTCACTTTCTATTTTTGGCAATTCTTGTCCTGACTTGATTTTCTTCATTCTTAAGCTTTGACATGTCAAATAACACTTGTTTCAACATGAATGAAGTGTATCCAACTCATTTCCACCTCCAAATCCATAAAATCATGCACAGTTGACCACAATTGACTTTTTCAACTGATAGATGAATTTGGCAATGCACTGATCAATCTGAGCCCCAATTCTCTGATGAAATGGCTCAAGGATGAAACCCTAGCCTCAATAAGCTCCATACAATCGAATAATGATCCCCATATCCATTGTAGACCCCATCTCCATGCCATGCCCTGATTGGCCCAATGCAACTGATTAGGGTTGACTAGTGGTCAAAACCCTAATCTCAAGGAATCTGCTTCAACACTTGATGATGACAAACCATGATGATGATAATGAATCATTGTAATCAAGATGAAGACCAATATCCTTTGAGACTCACAAAACCCTAACTTGTAGCCCAATCCTCAGATGGCTAATGATCAGTCAATGAAACCCTAGCTTGTATCTCCACCTCTTATCTTCTGACCAAGACTTGGGGGAATGGCTTGCACAATGTAACCACATGATATGCAATATGCAATGCCTAATGACCTAAAAATGATATGCAATATGATATGCTAGTCCCAAGAGAGGAGGGCAAATTTTGAGGTGTTACAATAACCACCCCTGACAAACAGAGTGGGTCTCTACAACAGACTCTCATGACAGATTCCCTCCCCTGCAGCTGATGTGTGTTGAAGTTTTGTATTTAACTTCTACTCCTCTGTATGTGTGCTGCTTTGTGAAGTTTTTATTTAACTTCCATGTGTGTGAGTGTGCTGCCACTCTGAGTGTATTAGCTAGGCTTATTTCCGGCTAGGTGTGTGATTCCGCTGCTATGAACTCTGTTATGGGGATCAAAGTGTTTTAGCCAAAAATTTGTCAAAGGGGGAGTTTGTAGGTGCTTAATTGGCTGCATTATATGGTAAAACACTAGCTGGTTACTAATGTCTTGACTGATGTCATGACATGGTATGTTTATGTGACTACATTGTAGGTTAGAATATCTAACTATACTATGATGTCTTGACTGATGTCATGACACACTTGAGTAGTTACTGCAGGATTAGCTAACACAGGATTTATGGAATGTCAAACTGGATGATGTGACATTCATACCTGTCAGCAGATACTAAGGAATAGAACAGCTGGTGTTCTATTAGAACTTAGTATTTATTTCCAGTCTGGTTATCAAGGGAAGACCAGACCTGGCATAAGGCCTACTGACTGAATGTCAAACTGGATGTTATGACATTCATCATTGACAACAGCTACTGAACATTAGACAGAGTGGTGTTCTGCTATACTTCAGCATGTTACTTAGTCTGTTCTTCAAGAGAATAACAGAACTAACTTAAGGCCAAATGTGTAAATGTTAAATTGGACACTTTGACATTTATTAATGTAAGCTGTTACTGTAGTATGGTCATTTTGATCATGTACAGGTCAGCAAAATTGTACAGTCTGTTTTCTGGAAAAACAGACTCAGCATATGGACCTTGATGTCAAGCTGAATGTCGTGACATTCATTCCTGACAGCATATGCTATATTGTAGGTTGTTCAGTTTTCTGTTTCAGCTTTTCTTGGGCTATTCTTCAGGAAGTCAACAGCTTAGAGAAAAACCAGGAAATCAACAACCAAGTTACATTTAATGAACCTAACAAATAGCCTATTTGTTAGTAACCTAGATATTGAATTTATGGGAACTCGCGTGACCTTAAATTCAGGAGAATACAAGTGCAAAAGCCCAGGTACTGCAATATAAAAGGAAGGCGTTCCTTCATTCAGTTTCGGGGATTTTGAGGCGTGAAGATTTTGTGTGTCCATCATACTTCACTGCTGTATTTTTGTGAGTCTTGTATTAGACGTATCTTGTAAGCCAAGCCATTATCAAGTAGATGATTGCTGTGGCATAGGGTGTTCATTGAGTTGTAAGTGTTGTGTCGCTCAAAGCTTTTAAGCGTGAGTGCTGTGTATCTTGATTAAAGCTGTGAAGCACAATCAAGAGTTGTTTGAAGTGTAACTTCAACTTGTCTTTAATATTGATTAAAGGTAGTAATCACTGAGGTGATTGAGGGGGAGTGAGTAGGAACTCTGATCTTAGTGTAACATTGAAATTGCATTGGGTAGGGATTAAGTGATAAGTTGTAAACGGGTGAGTTTAGCTTTGAATTGATACTACTAATAGTGGATTTCCTCCCTGGCTTGGTAGCCCCCAGATGTAGGTCATGTTGGACTGAACTGGGTAAACAATTACTTATGTTATTTACTGCACTTACGTTTAAGTTCTGCATAATTACTGTCTGTGCAGAATTGGATGTCATAACAACCCGTGTGACATCCAAAGTCTGATAACTAGAATTTCATGAGGTTCCATTATCTTCGAGAGCAGGTAGCAGATGGGAAAATGAATTTGGAACACTGCAGAACTGAGAATTAGATTGCATACATCATGACGAAGGGAGTGCAGGTCGAAGTGTTCAGAAGACTAAGAGCTATGATGAATGTAGATAGCCTAGACACAATGAAATAGGTGGTTTGTTGAATTGTAATTTCTTGTGTCGAAGCAGGTTGCTCGACTAGACAAGGACGTGTCGAATAGCCTAGTGTGTCGAGTTGTATTAGTGTGTCGAAGCATGTTGCTTCACATAGGATTTCGACTTAGGCCTATTTTTAGTAGTGTTAACTATATTGGGATTTTATAATTTTGGGATTTGACTTAGGGAGTAAGCTAACCTAAATCTATAAATAGAGGGAATAACTCATATTCTTGAAATAACTCATAACATTGTACTCACGAAATTTTGCAGTTGCAAAATGAATAAAGACGTTTTCCACGGGTTGTGGGCAGAGAGAAAACTCTGCAGAAATTGTTCTTCTTCTTCTCTAACGTTTTTTTCTTTCTTTCTCAATCGTTATTTTCTTTTCGTTGTCATTGTGTGGTTGATAACAATATTGTTCATCAAGATTGATATAAATTCTCCATAAGTTGTGGTGGATTTCCAACAACATGTAGGTATAGTCTGTAGTAAATCAAATCCAAGAGTTTTTCTACATGGAATTATTGCATAGGCAAACTATATTATGTCAATTTGTCTCAATTTAAAAACTAAATTAAAATTTATTTTTTTTATTTTAAAAATATATTAACTGCATATTACCCGATAATTATGATTTTCTTGTTGATTTACCTGCGGATTATTTGTCGCGAATTTACTTATGGATATTTTTTGGGGAATTTACCTGCGATCTTCCTGTCGAAAATATTACCCATGAAGGTTTTACCTGGAAACCAGAAACAAGAGGAAAAACCACAAGAAATGTGTGAAGGTGGTAGAGACACAAGAAATGGGGGTTTGAATTGGGTTTCTCGATTTAAAAACTTTTTCAACCCACTATCTCAAAAAAAAGATACTGATAGAAATAAGAGCACAAGTATTTTTATCCTGATTTTGCTGTTAATTAAGCTACATTCAGTCCACTTGTCTAAGTGAGTTTACCTTCTCAATAAGGATTTAATCCAATACTCAATCTGATTACAATAAATTCAAAGACAGGCAGTCTAAGACTTCTTGAGAAATTTTAGTTATACCCTAGTCTCTCAAGGAAAGTAACTCAGACTAACTGTCAATGACTTCTTGAAAATCCTGACTACACTTAGCCTCTCAAGGAAATTAATCAAAGGTTAAGATAGTCAGGTTTTAGGTTTATGTGTTTACAAGACGCTTCAACAAACATGTACACAAGTTCAAATTAAGTGTTACACTTAACAAAAATATTCAAAGAAAATGATCTAAGTGTATAAGTGTGTGAGACACTTCTTTTATTTTCTCTTTTATGTATGATCTTTGGATGTATGCGTTGATATGCAAATTTAATCACTACATTTTCCAATCTTCAAAGACCTCATTATATAGGAAGAAATAGATCTGTTGGAATATCCTCAATGTAATTGTTGTATGAAGGCTACTTCATATTGAAACATTAGAGTGACGTTTGCGATAGAGAGTTGGTGAGGAGGATGGGAAGTGAGAAACTTCTTTGGTACATAGTACAATATTTTACATAGAAAGTAGATTTGCTTTTGTACCTATCAATCAGTTATTGAACTTTGGATTTAAATCTTCTAGTAAGAGGCTTATTGTACATGTTGATGAAGCTTGAGTAGAGTTCAAAGTCTGTCTTCAGAACTTGGTGAGACTTCAGAGTCTTTGAAGAAGTGATAACGAGAAATCGTATCGTGTTTTTAGGCTCAACTCACATGATATTCGTCTTTGTTTCATTGCATTTTATCGTCTTTTACTTCCGTTTTATGTGTTATGTAGTTATTATCCGATATCAATGAAGTTTTGGAAGCCTCGCGCAAAAAGGAGCAAAATAGGAGCTAAAAAGGAGAAAAAGAGAAAGTTTTATGCATTTTGTCTAGACGGAGTTTGCCATATAGGAGATGGAATTCTCCATTTACTCCGCTGCCACATCATTTAAAATATGGTAGGAATGACGTTCACCATTCCCCTAATGGCATTCGCCATTATCGCGCAGTAACAGAACTGCGCTAGTGGGCAGCTCTGAACCGTTTTTTATCCACTATTTTCCCTCCACTTCTCATGCACGATCCAAGGAAGTTACCAGGTCTGAAAACCTCTAAATAGGATTGTGGGGGACTTTGAAAGGTATCCAAGTTGTGCGGAAGCTCTGCCGAATCGAGTTTTTAGATTTAAGCATAAATTACTTGTAAAAGTGACAATAACTCACATCGAGGGATTGTCACACCTGTTCTAGTTTCATTTTATTTTCATCTTCATTGTACTCTTGGATCGAAGAACAATCCGACCATTTTTTTATTTTCAAGTTAATTCATGTTCAAGTTTAAGTTAATTCCAGTTTTATTTTAAGCAATTTCAGGTTCTTTTTACTGATTTTGATATTTGCATGTTTTACTGCTTCAATTACTTGTATGCCATGTTGTTCTTAATTTTTAATGTGTTAATCATGTTGTTCCCAAATAATACCATGTCTTGCTAAATTTATTATGAGTCTGGCGTATGAGGATTGTCATTACCGACGAGACTCGGTAGAAATAATAGGTGCAGATTTATGATTTAACTATGTTATGGCTTTAGCTTCCAATTGCATGTTTTACTGTTTTGGCACGAGAGTGTGAGACAAGTTAAGGTTCAATCAGATAACACGAGAGTGTGAGGAAGGAACCAGATAGTGGAAACTAGGCATCGATCCTAAAAACAGCGAGAGTGCTTTAGGCATCATTTAGGATCTCATTTACTTTCAAAATGTGCTTTCTAATTAAAACGGGCGGCGAGCGAGAGAAAAATCTTATGGTTAGGAAGTGTGATCTTTATCAATAACGAGAGAGTGTGAGACGGGATCTTTAAGTCGGTATTTTCTACTTAACGCAATAGAATCATATTTAGTGCCCAATTCTACCTAATCCCTTAGGTACGCGGAATCCATATTCCGGACTCATTTGTCATTATAAATTTTAAATTATTAGAAATTAGTATTTTCGTGCTCGTTTGTAACCTTATACCTTTTAGCCTTATCTTTGCACTGTGTAAGACCCTAATTTAAACCCTAAGATCCCTCATGTTATCTCATCATATGCATTGGCTTTGGGATCACACCTTGGCATCATCCTTACCCCTCATTCATTGGGTTTGCATTGGGAGAGATCACCAAGCACATTTTTGATTGAATCATATTTCATTTTTCTTTTGTTTACTAACCAAAATACTAAAAATATGTCTATGTATAACTTTGTTTCTTTTGTAGGTGGTGTGTGTATCCACCAATGCCTCATCAAACTCACAATTAGGGTTTGAGATCCTCAATACAAGGAGATAAATTAAGGGATGGTTCAAAATGGTTTAGACATCATATATGGATCCCCATGTTCTTCATTTATCATTTGGATCAAGAAATCATCAAGAATTTGAAGCTTGTTTGCCTTGGAAACCCTAGTTCATTTAGGTATCTTGTGTGACTTCCTCAACACGTTTCTTTAACAATTGGTCAAATATATCAAGGGATACTTAATTATACATAATCTTATGCATATATGATTCTCCATGAGCTCTAAAGATCAATAAAACTTCAAGTTTGTAAGTAGGTTCAATGTAGTTGACCAGAGAAAGTCAACTGGTCAAAACCGGGGTTCCCTAGACCCTATCTCCTACAATATTTGTCATATGAAAATTATTTCAAGATGAAAGTTACTCCTTATGAAATTAGAAACAACTTTCATGTTGACATTGAGATCTAGTTTTTCTTGGAAAGTTAGTTTTTATGGTGAAAGATATTACATGTCATTTTGTCTATGTCCTAGTAAGGAGGTCAACTTCCAAGGACCATAACTTGCTCAATTTTTATGAGATGAAGTCCATCATAGTTTCATGATCAATTTTAATATGTCCCCTCTAAATTTTATTCTTTTAGAAATGTTAAATTCAACTTGCAAGGGCATGTTCCAAGAGGAAACGTTATAGGTCATTTTGGACCATTACCATTGAACAGGCAATTTTCCTCAACTTCTAAAATGCATAAATCACTCATGACAAATCCAAATGAGGTCAAATTTGTTACCAAACTGAATAGGGTTTAAATATCTACAACTTTGATGATGGGACCATTTTTATTTGAAGCTCATAGCAAAATTTATTCAAGGTGGAAGAAGTGGATATTTGACTTGGTACTTAGAAAAATTTCAATTATGTTTGATTTCTCAAACTTCCACCTCAAAATTAATCATGATACAAGCTTCAAACGAAAACGTATTCAACATCAAAATTGTTCCCCTTTATGTAACCTTTCCAAAAAGTCCAAGATCACTTCATTTGGACAAGATTTGAGGGACTTGCGCATGGCTCCTTTATTGGGTTTATTTTGGCAAGTTTTGGATTCAAATGATCATTTCTCTTTGCAGGCTTCCATGTGATGACCTAAGTATTCATTATGCATGAATTAAAGTTGGATTGCATCATTGATTGGGCCTAATGCATTTCTCATGCATCCATGCACCATGGTTTCTAATTTTGTCAAAATTTCAAAGGTTGCAAAACTGAATTTCGTTGACTATATAAACAAGTGAATTGCCTCAAGATTAACACACATACCTTGCCCAAACTTTTCCAAGAGATCTAAGAACCTCACACCATAGAATACTTTGAGTATTTCTTAGAAATCGAGTTTGAATTTCACCTTTTATTTTGAAGTTCAAACTCCAAGGATTCATTGCCTTTTCCATCTCAATTGGTCACTGCAAGCAAGAGGAGGAAGAATCAAGCAAATCCAGATCAAGATCAAGCTGAATTGAAGCTACCCGAAGGTGAAATTTCAGAAACTTCTCTTCTTCGATTCTCCCTCATTTCTCAGCTATTTGGATTGATTTTTGGTTGGCTGAAGTCCTACCAATGTAGGCAACAAGATTGAGTTTCTTTCAGGTCAAATCGAAGCAACTCAAATCAGGAACCTCAATTTTCAAATCCAGGTATCTTTCAATATACTTGGAATTGGATAAAATGGATGTGAAATTCGTGCTCCTGGGCATTTTTCCTTTCAAACCATGTCCTCACTTTTCATTTTTGTGGTGGTTTGTGGTGGTCTAACCCGGTGAGGTCCACCGGAGAAGAAGACTGGAGCTAGGGCTCCAGTGGTGCGTTGGCGCCTTCCCAACCACTTGATCATGTTTAAATGTTATAATATGGACCTTTGTTTTGTTTGACTCTATTTGCAACGTATTGACTCAAGTCCATTTTATTCCCCATGCGCATGGGCATCAGATATATCACCTCAATTAATGAGAGAGATCTGATGGCCCCTGATTTTTCATATTTTTTGATATTCCATTTAATTGCTTTATTTTATTTAATTCAGAATAAATCCATTTTTACCCAAAAAAATGGGACTTTTACCAAAAAAAATTAAATATTTTTCTCTTCCATATTCTGAATTAAAATTACTTTTTGGATTGATTTTGGTATTTTTCATAAATTAAGTGTTTTGTGCATATTTTTAATTATTTAAAAATACTTTTGACTTTTTAAAAATCATAAAAGTTTTTGTCTAACGTCCTTTGACCTTGTTTGACCTAGGATAAATCCCTTGACCATTTATTTGGTGTTTTGAAGGGATTTGAATTTTTGTCCAAATTAAAATGTATTTTAATTCATTTTTAATGTGATTTTTAATTGATTAAATGTTGAAAAATATTGTTGAGCCATTTTTATGGTCTTGTGATGTTTGACTTTCTGTTTGGGCCTTGGTCATGGTTGATTTGACTTTTGTTTGATCAAAACCATTGGATTTAGGGGATTGATGAAATGTACATTTCATCTTCCAAAATGAATGGATGGTATTGATCAGATGAAATTCCTCTTATGATCAATTTGTGTTTCTATTTCCCCCTCCCTCTTTATCTTCATCCCTATTCTTCCCAATTTCCTCATTTGACCAATGAAATCTCTAATGTCTAAAAGGTAATTGATTCATCAATGACCTTGTGTCAGATGAATCAATACAAGTATGACTGAGATAGGTCATCCCCATTTATTTTAGTGTGTGGTATGCTTTAGGAGTTTGGTTCTTTGTACCAATTCTCTAACATGCATTAACACCTATATTTTTATTGCCTGTCTTCAGATAGTTGTGACTTCTACATAAGTCCAATTACGATTGCTTAACATTGAGTTAAATTTGATCAAGAAGGCATAACATTCTAGTAAGTGAGATTGTAAGTCTCCCATTCTTCATGGCATTGTGTGAAAACTTGACCTTTTTTCCTTTCACGAGAGCTAGTGGCATACTTGTTGAATTATCCAAGTTAGAGCCCTTCCCATGGAAGATGTCTTAGTTTAAGGATTCATACTTGTGAATGAGTGCTTGAGTGTTCTCCAAAGAATGACTTAATCAATTGGAACTCAACACTAACATTTGACTAACTATTAACTAACTCTTATTCATTATGCTTTTAATTTCAAGTCATTTACTTTATGCAATTTAAATTTCAGTCATTTATCATCCATATGCCATTTTACATTTCATGCAACTTGTTTATGTTTCAGTCTTTTTTCACTTTGCTCATTTGAGCCATATCTTGTGATTGTACATAGTGGACTGTTGGGATTTGATCTGAACTCTTAGACTTAGAATTAGGCAACTTTCCCTAGGCTAAAGGACTTGGCTAATGCCAACATTTGAGACGGAGTTATCTTTGACAATGGCTTTCATCTTATGCAAGACTTTGGATCTCATTGGTTCATTTGTTACTCCGTGTCTGTGCTTAAATTTATTTTATTATGTTGATGTCTGATGTTTTTATTTGAGTGGATCAAGGAATATTTCATCTGCTACATTTGAAGACAATGAAGACTGTTAGTTATTAGAATGCTTGCTTGGATATGGGTATCTTAATTTGATGCCTTGATCTTCATAATGCCTAGATATTGCTCATTTCTCATTGCTTATTGATTATTACTTGATCAAAGTCCAAAGGAAAATGGATTTCTATATGACATTCTTGTATGTTGGATTGCATCCCATTAGTCAAATCTTTTCAACTCTTAACTTTTAAATTTTTGCTTAGGGTAGTCTCTTCATCTCCTCCCACTTCTTAAATTTCAAAATGTCTCCCTCTTTTCAAAAACTTTCTTTGCTTGTGATTTCAAAATTAGATGTTTTAATGATTAGAAACTTTGGCCTTATGCCATTGAAAATTTAAACTTCTTCTTAAATCAAACTTGTAAATAAACTTAACCATATTGACTTAAATTTCAAAAAGACAAAAAGAACTAACAACCCCATTTAAATCTTTGGTGTTTTGTGCCTTTTATTGTTAAACTTTTGTTAAAATCAATTCACCAACTTCTTTGAAATTTTTACCATGAACTACGAGGGTTTGATCCGTCATTTTTATGTTGGTACGTAGGCATAAGACCGAAGGTTTTGTCAAACACAAAAATATAATCAATGAATTCTTTTCTCATCCCCACACTCTTTATTTTATCAAACATCTTTTATACCAAAAACATATGCACACATAAAAAAGGGCTCTCTAGGAGTACCTAGGAGACTTTGGATGCTAACACCTTCCCTTTGTGTAACTAGCCCCCTTACCTGTAATCTCTGGCATTTTATTAGTTTTGATTTGAAAACTTCTTATCCTTGGGTTTTGTTCGTACTTTTCCCTTTTCATTTGGGAACAATAAAAATGTGGTGGCGACTCTGGTTTTATTGATGTTAAGCTTATCCATAGCTTGATGGTCATGAATTTACCGCTATAGAAATTAAGTGGCGACTCTGCTAGGGATTAGTCCTCAGTGGGTTTAGCCTACCTTTTATGTGTATATATTTGTATATTTAATGTTTGTATATTTTTTTTGTGTGATATAATCTGTTTGTTATGTTTGGTGATCTCCGAGTAGTGAGATAAGTTCTACCCGAACTTGAGTGCAATAAAGGTAGGAGGATGGTATAGTCATGTTCAACTTGTGTGGAGTAGTCCTTAACTAGTTTGATTGAGACTCATCTACTCAGTGGAGACCTCTTTGGAGTTACTGATGTCACACAAGTTATTTGTGGATATGCATTACTTTCTCTGATTTGGGTTCCGAGAAGCTGATGACCGTAGAACATTTAACCCAACTTGGCCTATTTAGGACGTAGTGCGGAGACTGTTCAAGTGTAGACTTGATAATAGTTGTTACGCGATACTACACTCAGACGAGTTTCTCTTGAGAATATTATGGGTTGATGAGTCAGTCATCCTAACCTATAATATCTGATAGATGTAATTAAGACTCTGGGAACTTTTGTAGAACATGATCTGCAGGTTTTTTACCCTTAGTACACTCCTTTGGGATGGTTCTTAACTCGACTCCATGCTCATGACTTGCAACACACCCTTTGGTTCTTGGTTGATCCAATCAAGTCTCATCAATATCAATGGAACTTGGGTGTTGATATGGTGAAAACCATAATCCATCAAAATGGATGATTGATCTTGATGATGACTTGATCCATCCCTTGGCCTTTGTTTGTGTTTGCCTTGTGTGTGATCCCTTTTTTGTGATTGTTTCATTCATGCATACATGCGCATCATAACATTCATCACAAAAAAAATAAATTTCAAGCAAACTAAGGTCTTATTTGCAAATATTTTCAGACCATGGATTGTGGACGAAGGAACACTAAGAAGTACAGTTTTAGATGTCCTAATTTGAAAGAGCTAAGGAAGTTGTCATCCTTTGTACTCGATCCCTTGGACTTTAAGCAACGTCATAGGAAGCTCTTGTCTGTGTTATCTACTGATGTGGTTGAAGGACTTCTGAGTTCTTTGGTTCAGTTCTATGACCCTCTCTACCGGTGTTTCACTTTTCCAGATTATCAGCTTATGCCCATGTTGGAGGAGTATGCTCATCTTTTGGGTATGCCCGTATCTAACAAAGTACCTTTCAGTGGATTAGAGGAGATTCCGAGGTGTCATGTCATAGCTGAAGCTCTTCATCTGAAGAAGTCTGAGATTGATACTCATTTGGTGAAGAAAGGAGGAATGATTGGGTTGACTTATGAGTTTCTCATTGTTAGAGCTATTGTTTTTGCTCAAGCCGGTAGCATGGGTGCTTTTGAAGCTATCTTGGTATTGCTCATTTATGGCTTGGCTTTCTTCCCTAACATTGACGGTTTTGTTGATGTTAATGCCATTAGAATTTTCTTGATCGAGAATCCTATTCCGACTCAGTTGGGTGACATGTATTTCTCTTTGCATTTGAGAAATTCTAAAGGTGGTGGGACTATTGTGTGATGTGTTCCTCTTCTGTACAAGTGGTTTATTTCGTACTTACCTCAGACGCCTGCTTTCATGGAGAACCGACAATGTCTGCGGTGGTCCCAGAGAATTATGTCTCTCACTAACGATGATATTGTTTGGTATGATTCTGCACTGAGTCGCTTGGATATTATTGACAGTTGTGGTGAGTTCTCTAATGTGACTCTCATTGGTACGCAAGGAGGAATCAACTACAACCCACCATTGGCCCATCGTCAACTTGGGTTCCCCTTGAGAAATAAACCTAATAACACTCAGTTAGAAGGTATATTTTATCAAGAGGGTAAAGATCCCCAGCTTTTGAAGAAAAGGATGATACATGCTTTGCATAATGTGCATAGGAAAGAAATATTTGAGCTTGGTCCATGCAACTGTGTAGCTTTGGAAGCTTACACTATTTGGATGAAGAATAGATCTTTGGAACTAAAGATGTTATATGCTTGCGAAAGACCTATGTCTTTGGTTGTGGCTGGGCCATCAACTCTCCCTAACCAAGATGTAGAGGAGTTGGAGGACGCACTTGCCAAGATAAAGCAAGAGAGAGAGATGTGGGAAGAGCGGTTCCATGCTTTGAGCCGGAAGCATGAAGAGTTGCAGCTTGAGTTGAAAGACAAGGATGCGCTTATTGAGATTCTTGAAGACCGTGTAGTGAAGAGACAAAGAGAGCTAGAGGGTTTATCTTCCTCTAGCATGCCTCAGCATTCCGGTGCTTGGAAGAAGATTGTTGACCAGCTTGTCCTTGAAAAGGATGAGATGAAGACATTCTTTGAGTCTGAGATTCGACACATCTGAAGGAAGTTTGCATCCATAGTTAGATCATCTGATGCAGTTGCTAGGGATCCTTAGAATGATAGTTTCCTTTTCTCTTGTATTTTTATTTTGGTTTCTAAAAATGTACTCAGTGTAATCCTTCCAATTTTATGAATAAAAAGAGATTTTATGGTCAATCAAATTGTTATTATTGTTATTATTTGAATATATATTTGCAAATAGAACTTCATATGTTCCTTGAAATTAAAAACAATAAAAAACATTGCATTTCATGCATCATCTGCATAACAGGTTTTCTTCCGCTAGATGCCTTATCAGTTCCTCTTATGTGCATCAGCCAAGCTGACTCACCGCTATAACACTCGTGCTAATCAACTGAAGAGAATGAAGCATCTGGAGCAAGAAAATAGAGAGCTGAAAGATGAGATCGCCAGACTCACGATGCTAATGGAATCTGCGATTGTTGCTTTGAATCAGCTGTCACCATCTCCTGTAACTCCTCCTCCTCAGAGGACTGTCATTTCTGAGATTATTTCATCAACTGTTCTTGTGGCTGCTGCCAGCCAACCCTTTCCTGCTATGCCTGCTAGATTCCCTTGGGAAATACCACCAAATTTTATGCAAAAAGGGTATGTACCCATATTTGTTTCTCTGCCGACATCTAGCCCGGTCATGTCAGTGCCTCCTCCCATCGTTCATACTCTGCCTCGTGTTGAGGAGACCATTTACCACTCTGACCCATCTGAAGGTCCATATGTTTATGAGAAGATGGATGAGATGAAAGATTAATTCCTTGAGCTGCGCAAAGAGTTGAAGACGCTGGGAGGGAAAGACTTGTTTGGAAAGAGTGTTGCTGAACTTTATTTGGTTCCCAACGCTAAGATCCCGATGAAATTCAAGGTCCCAGACTTTGAAAAGTACAAAGGGAATACTTGCCCGCTGAACCATCTTATTATGTATGGCAGGAAAATGTCTACTCAAATTGATAATGGTCAACTGTTGATTCATTATTTCCAAGACAGATTAACTGGAGCTTCACTGAGATGGTATATGGGCCTGGATAGTGCTAACATTCGTACTTTCAATGACTTAGGTGAGGCCTTTGTCAAGCAGTATAAGTACAACATGGATATGGCACCTGATAGAGACCAGTTGAGGTTAGTGTCTCATAAGGATAAGGAGACATTTAAAGAATATGCCCAGAGATGGAGATAATTGGCTGCTCAGATAAGTTCACCTCTTGAAGAAAAGGAGATGACTAAGATCTTCTGGAAAATACTGAGTTCGTTTTATTATGAACGTATGATTGCAAGTTCCCCCAATGATTTTACCGAAATGGTAAACATGGGGATGAGGCTAGAAGAAGGAGTCTGTGAAGGACGGTTGTCTAAAGAAGAGGTGTCAGCTAGCAAGAAGTATGGTGGGAGTTTCTCTAAGGGAAAGAGGGAGAAGCTAATTCAGTGTCAGTGGGGAGGTAGAGGAGGCCTCATGTCAGGAAAGATTCTCAACCCTGTCAACATCAGTACCAAGTTTCTTCAGTAATTCCAGTTTTTTCCAACGATTTCAACAATCAATCAGTTCCAATTCAGTAACAACAACATCAATAACAACCACAACAAAGAACCAACAACAACAAGAACAATCATCATCAACAAAAATTTGAGACGAAGAAGGTCTTCTTTAACCCTATTCCTATGACATATGCAGAGTTGTACCCGTCTTTGATACTCAAGAATCTGATTCAGCCGAGAAACCCTCTGCAAATTCTTGAGTCGCTACCATGGTGGTTCAAGCCTGATCTTCATTATGCTTTTCACCAGGGAGCCCCTGGTCATGATATAGAGAACTGCTATCGTTGAAGTATGAAGTTCAAAATCTTGTGAAGAGTTGTATGGTGTCCTTTGAGGATATAACGCCTAATGTAAAAGCCAATTCATTGTCTGCTCATGGTAACGCTTCTGTCAATATGGTGGACGATTGTCCAAGGAATTTAGAGTTTTTGACGTGAGGCGTATTCGGAGGTCTCTGGTGGAAATGCATAGAACTCTGTGTTTAATCAGTGATTGTGAACATGACCGTGATGGTTGTGTCATTTGCAGTGTGAACCCCCGTGGGTGTATAATCGTCAAGAGAGATATCCAGAAGTTGATGGATGATAACATAATCCAGATTCAACAGTCGAGGGATATGGGAGATGATGTGAATGGCATTGTACCGGTGTTCAATACTCCTGAGCGGGTAGTCATTCAGTTTGATAGCAGCAGCAACAATAATGTCAATAAATCGGTATCGCCATTGGTTTTATGGTTAGCGGACCCTGTCCCCTATGCATCTGATAGAGCTGTACCATATCAGTATAACGCCACTGTGAGAAAGAATGGTCAAGAGGTTCCTTTGCCACTTGCAGACTCAGTGGTAAATATTGCAGATATAGTAAAGGTGACCCGTAGTGGTTGTGTATTCAATCTGGTATTTCCGAAGGTTGTACAAGATGTGCCAGTAAGTAAGAAGGCAGAGATTCCTGTAGCAAATTCGGTTAGTACTCCAATGTGTCAGTCTGGTGAATCCAGCAAATTGAAGACTAACGATGGTGATGAGGTGTTAAGATTAATCAAAAGAAGTGAATTTAACATTATGGAGTAGTAGCTCCAGACGCCGCCAAAGATTTCTGTGTTGTTATTGCTAATGAATTCAGAAGAGCACAGAGAAGCATTGCAGAAAGTGTTGGAACATGCTTATGTTGAACACGATGTTACTGTGGATCAGTTTGACTACATTGTTGCAAACATCATTTCTTGTAACAATCTGAGTTTTTGTGATGAAGAGCTTCCCGAAGAAGGCAGGAATCACAATTTGGAATTACATATTTCGATGAATTGCAAGTAGGACATTTTGTCTAATGTGTTGGTTGATACAGGGTCATCATTAAATGTATTGCCAAAGTCAACTCTATCAAGAATCTTCTATCAGGGCGCCTCGGTGAGGTATATCGGTGTAATTGTTAAAGCGTTTGACGGTTCTCGTAAAACTGTCATTGGAGAAGTGGACCTTCCGGTGAAGATAGGTCCGAGTTATTTCCAAATTACTTTCCAGGTAATGGATATCCACCCGACCTATAGCTGCTTGTTGGGAAGACCATGGATTCATGAAGCTGGAGTTGTGACGTCTACTCTTCACCAAAAGCTAAAATTTGTGAAGAACGATAAGCTTGCCATTGTTGGTGGAGAGAAGGCATTGTTGGTGAGTCATTTGTCATCTTTCACTAACGTTGATGTTAAGGAGGAAGTTGGAACACTGTTCCAAGCTTTGTCAATTGCTAATGAGTTGAATAAAGTTGGGGCACCCATGTCTTCTTTAAAAGATGCACAAGAGGATATTCAGGTTGACAATATTGATAAGTGGGGTCGTGTTGTGGAGGTCGCTGAGAACAAGAACATGGCAGGGCTAGGATTTCAACCAGAGTCATTCAGTGTCAATGTCAAAGTTATGCAACCAGTATTCCACAGTGGAGGGTTCATTAATGAGAATGATCTACACTTAGCTTCCATTATTGAGGACAGTGGTGATGAAGACAAAACTTGTGCCAACTTTGTGACGCATGACCAGATTTGCAACAATTGGGTTGCTGTTGATGTTCCTACTGTTATTCACCGTTCTAAGCAATTTGTTTTCATTTATTTAAAAAAAATCATTCTCATACGCCTAAGGGAGAAGTGAACATTGTTGGACATTTTCTTTATTATCATCAATGAAATACAAATTTATTCATCCATATCTATGATGTTTTATTTTTACTTTTTGCTTTTCTGAAAATGGTAATCACAAAAAAACATAAATAAATAATAATCTTCCATCTGCATAATATTTGTCCGCACTTCACTCCTCTAAAATCAAAATATAAAATCATTATACAGGTTGGTTTTCAAACCCATTGAATACAATGATCCTACTCCCTCTCCAAACTTTAATTTCCCTGTGTTTGAAGTTGAGGAAGAGAATGATGATGAAGAAGTATCTGATGAGTTATCCTGTTTTATTGAGCACGAGGAAAAATCCATTCAGCCATTTGAGGAGCAGATTGAATTAGTCAACTTGGGTTCCGAGGATGATGTGAAGGAAGTCAAGATTGGGTCTCAATTGTGTCCATAAGCCAAGAAGGGGTTGGTTGATCTTCTTCGAGATTATTCGGATGTGTTTGCTTGGTCCTATCAAGACATGCCTGGTTTGGATTATGAGATTGTGGAGCATAGATTGACGTTGAAACCAAAATGCTCGTCGGTCAAGCAGAAGTTACGAAGAACTCATCTGATATGGTAGTAAAGATCAAAGAGGAAGTGCATAAACAGATTGATGCTGGTTTTCTTGTTACCTTCGAATATCCGCAATGGGTGGCCAATATTGTGCCTGTTTCGAAAAAAGATGGAAAATTCCATATGTGTGTTGATTACAAAGATTTGAACAAAGCTAGTCTGAAAGATGATTTTCCTCTGCCCTACATTGATGTGTTGGTAGACAATACAACTAAATTCAAAGTCTTTTCATTTATCGATGGATTTTACGGTTATAATCAAATCAAGATGGGACTTGAAGATATGGAGAAAAACACATTCATTCCACCCCGGGGAACATTCTGTTATAGAGTGATGCATTTCAGTTTAAAGAATGTTGGTGCGACGTACCACAGAGTTATGACCACTCTTTTTCATGATATGATGCATAAAGAGATTGAGGTTTATGTTGATGATATGATTGCCAAATATAGTGATGAAGAAGAGCATGTTGAGCATTTGTTGAAGTTATTCCAGCGTTTGAGAAAGTATAAACTCCACTTGAATCCCAATAAGTGTACTTTTGGTGTTCGTTCTGGTAAGTTGTTGGGCTTTATTGTCAGTGGAAGGGTATTGAAGTTCATCCAGCCAAGTTCAAAGCAATACAAGAGATGTTTGCGTCCAAAACTGAGAAGCATGTCATAGGTTTTCTCGGCCGCTTGAACTATATCTCAAGATTTATATCGCATATGACTGCCACATGTGCGCCTATATTCAAGCTTCTTCGGAAAGATCGGTCTTGTGATTGGACCGATGATTGCCAGAAATCTTTTGATAGTATCAAAGAATATCTTCTTGAGCCTCTGATTCTGTATCCGCCTGTTGAAGGAAGATCTTTGATCGTGTATTTGACTGTGCTTGAAGAGAGTATGGGTTGTGTTCTTGGTCAGCAAGATGAATATGGAAAGAAAGAATATGCAATTTACTACCTCAGTAAGTAATTCACTGACTGTGAGACTCGGTATTCTATGCTTGAGAAGACATGCTGCACATTGGCTTGGGCTGCTAAGCATCTGTTCCAGTATATGTTAAATCATATTACTTGGTTGATATACAAAATGGATCCAATCAAGTATATTTTTGAGAAACCTGCTTTAACTGGGAGGATTGCCCGTTGGCAGATGTTGTTATTTGAGTATGATATTGGATACCAATCTCAAAAGGCTATTAAAGGTAGTGTCTTGGTTGACCATTTGGCCCACCAACCAATTGAAGATTATCATTCAGTACAATATGATTTTCCTGACGAAGAGATTTTGTACTTAAAGATGAAAGATTGTGATAAACCATTGCTTGAAGAAGGGCCAGAGCCTGGTTCACGTTGGGGCATGGTATTTGATGGAGCTATTAACTCATATGGTAATGGCATTGGGGCAGTGATTATTACTCCTCAAGGCACGCATTTTCCGTTTACATCTAGATTGACCTTCAAGTGTACAAATAATATGGCTGAGTATGAAGCTTGTATTATGGGGCTTGAAGAAGCCATCGATCTTAGAATTAAATATCTTGACGTCTATGGAGATTCAACTTTGGTTGTGAATCAGATCAAAGGTGAATAGAAGATGAATCAACCTGGTTTGATACCATATAGAGACTATGCGAGGAGGATTTCAACTATCTTTACAAAGGTTGAGTTTCATCATATCCCTCGAGATGAAAATCGGATGGCAGATGCTCTTGCAACGTTGGCTTCAATGATTATAGTGAAATTTTGGAATGAAGTTCCTAATTTGACTGTGATGCATCTTGATAGGCCAGCTCATGTATTTACTATTGAAGAAGTCAAAGATGAAAATCCATGGTATTTTGATATCAAATGTTTCCTCCAAATTCATATCTACCCCTCTAGGGCATCTTTGAAAGATAAGAAGACTTTGAGAAGATTAGTTGGCAACTTCTACCTGAATGGTGATGTGCTTTACAAGAGAAATTTTGATATGGTTCTGCTCAGATGTGTGGATAGACATGAAGCAGACCTAGTGATGACTGAAGTCCATGAAGGTTCCTTTGGTACTCATTCCAATGGACATGCTATGGAAAATAATATGTTGAGAGCAGGTTACTATTGGCTAACAATGGAATATGACTGTTGCAAGTTTGTGAAGAAATGTCACAAGTGTCAAATTTATGCAGATAAGATTCATGTTCCTCCGACACTGTTGAATGTTATTTCCTCTCCAAGGCCCTTCTCCATGTGCGGAATTGATATAATTGGCATGATTGAGCCCAGAGCTTCAAATGGACATCATTTCATTCTAGTGGCTATTGATTACTTCATAAAGTGGGTTGAAGCGACATCGTATGGAAATGTAACCAAGCAGGTGGTGGTCCGGCTTATCAAGAATCAGATTATATGCCGTTATGGTGTGCCAAGCAAGATCATTACTGATAATGGATCAAACTTGAATAATAATATGGTGGAAGCTCTTTGCAAAGACTTCAAGATTGCACATCATAATTCTTCTCCCTACAGACCCAAGATGAATGGGGTTGTTGAAGCTGCGAATAAGAACATCAAGAAGATCATTCAGAAGATGGTTGTAACATACAAAGATTGGCATGAGATGCTCCCATTTTCTTTGCATGAGTACCGTACATCCATCCACACTTCAACAGGGGTAACCCATTTCTCTCTCGTTTGCGGAATGGAAGTTGTGCTCCCCATGAAGGTTGAGATCCCATCATTGCATGTTTTGATGGAAGCCAAGCTAACAGAAGCTGAATGGTGTCAGACCAGACATGACCAGCTAAATTTGATCAAATAGAAGAGATTGATTGCCATGTATCATAGTCAATTATATCAGCAAAGAATGAAGAAGGCATTTAATAAGAAGGTCAATCCTTGTATGTTCAGAGAAGGTGACCTCGTGCTCAAGAAGATTTTATCTTTCAAACCTGATGCTATGGGCAAATGGACTCCTAACTATGAAGGCTCATACGTTGTTAAGAGAGCCTTTTCAGGCGGTGCTTTGATTCTTACAACTATGGATGGTGAAGAGTTCACTCGTCCTGTGAACGCCGATGCAGTCAAGAAATACTTCGCCTAAAAAAAGAAAAGAACAACTCGCTAAGTTGAAAACCCGAAAGGGCAGCTTAGGCAAAAATGAGCGTCTTGGTGGACTAAAAACCCGAAAGGGCGATCCAGGAAAAAAATTAGATACTTAAAACAGAAATTTATCCCGGTAGATTGAGTACCCCACTTTGGGGCAATCTAGGCAAAAATTAGGGATCATGGCAAGTAACTGCATCCGGTCGGTCCCGATCCTTGAAGCAGTTTGGAACAGTCATTTGGTTTTGATTTGTCATTCTCAACCAAAGACAAAAGAATAACAAATTTCGAAGTTGATAGAGAGAGTAGTGATCATTGATTCAATGTAGCCGTTTTCCATGTAAATTACCATTTCTAACACTTTGTAAAGATCCCTAGAGTCCCACCATTTGTGGACTACAATTCTATTAAATAAAGTTAAGCCTTTATCCAATTATTTCTATTCTCATTTACTTCTGTTAAATAAAATTGAATTTTTATGATGATAATTTTGAAATAAATTAATGAATAATTATTTTTCTTAAAATAAGAAAAAGCATTCACTTTAAGAATAATCGATTTTAGCAAGGAATGTCAATAACAATCTGAGAGCAGTTAAGTCTTGAAGTGGGAAGCATTGTTGGTCTTCCCCAAGCAGTTGGTTTGGTAACTATTTTCCTCCCCAACAGTTCGTCATTCATCCCCGGTTGAGCTAATGATTTGTCCCCTTTGCAAATTCATATTCCCTAGCTGAGATGTTCATGTTGTGTGTTCCCTAGCTTGTGATTTAATGATTGTACCATGGGTACTCCGGAACCTTTATTTGGTTTCGAGATCCCCATTTGCATTTGATTGTGTTGCATAACCTCGTCAGTTTCTCCTTTGTGTGAAGGCTCGGTTATCTTCGCCTTGGAATTGGTTTATTTTGCAATTTCCAAGAAGAATTTGATGATTATTGAGGAGTGTGACGGTCTTTGGGTTATTCCAACAAGTCACAACACCCCAGCAGTTTCTCGATTCCTCATTCATATTTTTATCTCTTGTATTCTCAGGGGGAGTTCATCTTCAGATAGAAGTTCCCTCTTTCCCTGCAGTATTGGATTCTGAGCAGTATTTGATCTTGTCCCCTGCAAGGTTGTCTCCCATTTGACATGGTGTTGGCTTAAAATTCCCCATAATGTTAATTTGTTTGGATCCTCGGTAGATCCTTCCCCATCCTCGGCATGATTGGTTGATCACCCTTCAGCGATGCTTTCTTCTCCCCGTGGAGTTTGCCTTGATTGATTGGAAGCATGTTATCCATGTCATTCCCCATCCATAGTTGATTTATTCGGAGCTAGATGATTTATTTTCATCTATAGCATGTTCTCCAGTTGGTGTTTCCATCTTGTTGAGATTAGCTAAGGGTTGTAGTGGTGATTCAAATCCTTGATATTCATATCCTTTGTGTTGTTTTTGTTAGCATAATCATAATCATATACATGCATATTCACGCATAAACATAGCATCAGATATTTCATTACGCATTTGATCGCATTGATTTTTCTTTTGATCCCCTGCTATGGTGATATTGGTTTCCCATGAAAATTTGTTGTGTTTGTCCTCCTTCAATTGTAGAGTGTCATCCCCTTAAGCAGAAAGAGTTTATCGTTTCTTATTCCCCACTAAGATATTTCCTCATGGACGATTATTATTTCAGCTTCCTCCCCAGCTTATTATCTAGATGGAACCACTCCCCTTGAGTTATATCCTCATTGAGATGAGTCTTTGATTGACCATTTCTTTCTAGTTCTTACCTAGATCGATCTTTTGGTCTCTAAGAGTTTGTTACCCAGTAACTGGTGATATTCGTCTTGATGTTGAGTGCATTACTTTTGACCAATACCCGATAAAGTGTGATCCACTTCCTTTATTTTCCCCAGCGGATTCGTTTTCATGTTTCCCCGGTAAGTCTATCCTTGATATGTTCATCTTAACCGGTGACATATATTCTTCCGCTTTGGTTTTCTACCCAGTAAAAAGGTAGTTTTAATCCCTACTTTTATTCCCCAAAGAGTTAATCCTTGATATGTTCACTTTAACCGGTGATAGATTGTCTCCTATTTGCGGTCTTCTACCCAGTAAATGGTAGATATAAATCCTTTTTTCCCCTCAGAGTTAATCCTTGATATTATCACTCTAACCAGTGATAAATTCTCTCTATTTTTGTTGGTCTTCGGCCCAGTAACCGGTGGTTGTAAATCCCATTTCCTCTTATGAGTCTATCCTTGATATGTTCATCCTAACCGATGACGGATATTCTCTATCTTTGGTGTTCTACCCAGTAACTGCTAGTTGTAATTCCTATTTCTCCCTGACAGTTTATCTTTGATATGTTTACCCTAACATGTAACGTATATCCTTCCTCTTTCCCCGGGTGGTCTATCATTGATATGTTCATCCTAACCATTGACATATATCCTTCCTTTGAGTTTGTCCTTGATATGTTCACTTTAACTAGTGACAGAGACTCTCTCTTTGGTCTTCTGCCCACTAGCAAGTAGTTGTAAACCTATTTGGTTTTTCTCTCCCCAGTAGGTCATTCTTACCCAGTAACCGGTAAGGAATACACCTCTTTTTCCTGAGCGAGTCATCCTTGATATGTTTACCCTAACCGATAACGGATGTCCCTTTGTCCGAGCATATTGATCTTCTTACCTAGTAACTGGTAGTAGATAATACCTCTTTTTTACTCCTGTGTTGAAGTTCATTCTTCCCCAGTTGAGTTTGGGCGTGTATTTCCTCAGTGAAATCGCCATCCCCTGCAGATAACCTTCTTCAGGCCGGGTCTTTCCGTTGATTTATTTTCATGGAAAATCCCTTGTGTCTCCAACAGTTTTCAAGTTGTAACCTACTCAGTGAGTTTTCCTTATGGAATGCATTACACTCCTTTGGATTTTTGGTCTCTCCGTATTCTTTTCCTTTGTGGCAATATATGCCCCACAAAGATTATTTTTACATACATATCATGTGCATCATGAGGTCTCTTAGGGACCAAAATTTGTTTCTAGATGTTGTTATTTAAGTCCATTCTATTAAGTTAATATGAAGATTTTAACCTTCATACCCTCAGTTAGAATATCCTTAAATAGGGGAAGCTGTACGACCCCAATTTTAACCCTAAGATCCCTTATGCTATCTCATCATATGCATTGGCTTTGGGATCACACTTCAGCATCCTCCTTACCCCTTATTCATTGGGTTTACATTGGGAGAGATCACCAAGCATATTTTTTATTATATCATATTTCATATTTCTTTTGTTTACTAACCAAAATACTAAAAATATGTCTATATATAGCTTTGTTTCTTTTGTAGGTAGTGTGTGTATCCACCAATGCCTCATCAAGCTCACAACTAGGGTTTGAGACCCTCAATACAAGGAGATCAATCAAGGGATGATTCAAAATGGTTTACACATCATATATGGATCCCCATGTTCTTCATTTATCATTTGGATCAAGAAATCATCAAGAATTTGAAGCTTGTTTGCCTTGGAAACCCTAGTTCATATGGGTATCTTGTGTGACTTCCTCAGCAAGTTTCATCAACAATTGGTAAAACATATAAAGGTATACTTCATTATACATCATCTTATGCATATATTATTCTCCATGAGATCTAAATATCAAGAAAACTTCAAGTTTGCAAGTAGGTTCAAGTTAGTTGACCAGAGAAAGTCAACTAGTCAAAGCTGGGGTTCCCTAGACCCTATCTCCCACAACATTTGTCATATAAAAATTATTCCAAGATAAAGTTACTCCTTATTAAATTCCAAACAACTTTCATGTTGACATCGAGAGCTATTTTTGCTTGGAAAGTCATTTTTTATGGTGAATGATTATAGGTCATTTTGTCTGTGCCCTAGTTAGGAGGTCAACTTCCAAGGACCATAACTTGATCACTTTTAATGAGATAAAGGCCATCAAAGTTTCATGATCAATTTTAAAATGTCCTATCCAAATTTTACTCTTTGAGAAATGTCAAATTCAACTTGCAAGGGTATGTTCCAAGAGGAAACATTATAGGTCATTTTGGGCCATTACCATTGAACAAACAATTTTCCTCAACTTCTAAAATGCATAACTCCCTCATGCCCAATCAAAATGAGGTCAAATTTGTAATCAAATTTAATAGGATTGAAATATATACAACTTTTATTAAGGAACCTTTTTCATTTGAATCTCATAGCAAAAGTTATTCAAGGTGGAAGAAGTGGATATTTGACTTTTAGAAAAATTTCAATTATGTTTGATTTCTCAAACTTCCACCTTAAAATTCATCATGATCCAAGCTTCAAATAGAAAAGTGTTCAACATAAAAGTTGTTACCCTTGATGTAACCTTTCTAAAACGTCTAAGAACACTTTATTTGGACAAGATTTGAGGGACTTGCACATGGATCCTTTGTTGGGTTTGTTTTGGCAAGTTTTGGATTCAAATGATCATTTCTCTTTGCAGGCTTCCATGTGATAACCTCAGTATTCATTATGCTTGAATTGAAGTTGGATTACATCATTGATTGGGCCTAATGCATTGCCTATGCATCCATGCACCATGGTTTCTAATTTTGTCAAAACTTCAAAGGGTGCAAAACTGAATTTCACTAGTTATATAAACAAGTGCATTGCCTCAAGATTAACACACACACCTTGCCCAAGTTTTGCCAAGAGATCTCAGAAACTGACACCATAGGATACCTTAAGAATTTCTTAGAAATCGAGTTTGAATTTCACCTTCTGCTTTGAAGTTCACACTCCAAGGATTAATTGCCTTTTCCATCTCAATTGGTCACTACAAGCAAGAGGAGAAAGAATCAAGTAAATCCAGAACAAGATCAAGCTGAATTGAAGCTACCCGAAGGTGAAATTTTAGAAACTTCTGTTCTTCGATTCTCCCTCATTTCTCAACTATTTTGATTGATTTTTGGTTGGCTGAAGTCCTACCAATGTAGGCAACAAGATTGAGTTGCTTTGAGGTCAAATCAAAGCAACTCAGATCGTGAACCTCAATTTTCAAATTCATGTATCTTTCAATATACTTGGAATTGGAAAAAATGGAGGTCAGATTCGTGCTCCTGAGCATTTTTCCTTTAAAACCATGTCCGCACTTTTCATTTTTGTGGTGGTTTGTGGTGGACTAGTCCGGTGAGGTCCACCGGAGAAGATTACTGGAGCTAGGGCTCTGATGGTGCATCGGCGCCTTCCCAACCCTTTGATCATGTTTAAATATTATAATCTGGACATTTGTTTTGTTTGACTCTATTTGCAACACATTTACTCAAGCCCATTGTGTTCCCCATGTGTCACAACGCGAAAAACAACCGGCGGAAAAAAAACAAAGTTTACAGAGCCGCCACCGATGCTATTCATCCTATGACGGAAAGGGAGCGCAGGACTAACCTAAGAAAGTGAAAGGAACGGTCTTACGACCAGAGATTGCAAGGTACGGGAGTCGTTTACGCAAGGGGAAGGTATTAGCACCCCTCACGTCCGTCGTACTCGACGGGATCCACACTCAAAAGAATAGGAAAAGGTTGTTGATAAACTGCTCAAAGAAATGCACACACTGGAATAGTAAACAGGTGAAAGAAAAGGGAGGAAGTGGACTCGGCAGGATGTCGCATCCTGGGCCTACGTAGTTTGTTAGAAACAAACATCAGAGTCAATGTAGTTCGGGGAAATGGGAAACATGCTCGCTAGGACCTTGCATCCTATGCCTACGTATCTTCTCTATCCAGAGGAAGAATCAGAGCACTCGTAGCTCGGCTAACGCACGCCGAAACAAAACACGCAAAGGAGACGCTGAGACGTCAAAAGAAACACTCAATAGGAAACAGAATGCCAATCCATGGACTTACACCTGACTCCTGACAACAAAAAGGAAACAGAATGCCAATACATGGACTTACATCCGACTCCAAACAAACAACACAAACAAGGAAACAGAATGCCAGTACATGGACTTATATCCGACTCCAAACACACACACGCTAACCAGCGAACACCAAAGCAAAAGGTTATCAGATTGACAAGCTAATAGGGAGTCTGGAACTCGAGCCTAATAGCTGTCACACAATCACAAAGAGACGCTGAGACGTCAAAAGAAACAAAAGGTTTAAAAAGAAAAAAGGGTGAACAAACAAACTAATAGGGAGTCTGGAACTCGAGCCTAATAGTTGCCACAAAAAAAAGAAAAGGTTTAAAAAGAAAAAAGGGTGAGAAACAACAAACTAATAGGGAGTCTGGAACTCAAGCCTAATAGTTGTCACACAAACACAAAGAGACGCCGAGACGTCAAAAGAAACAAAAGGGTTGAACACACACAAAAAAACAAAAGGGTGAAAAAGAAAAAGGGTGAGGAACAACAAACTAATAGGGAGTCTGGAACTCGAACCTAATAGTTGTCACAAAAAAAAGAAAAGATTGCCCGGAGAGATCTCGCACGAGCTCCTGCCTACGTATCTCATATGGTATGAGAATCAGGGCGACGTAGTTCCCCTTAACAGGGGTACAACTCTCTCCTAACCAGAGACCAGGGAAACAGCAAACTAAGTAGGGAGACTAGTGCTCGAGCCTAATAGTTGCCATGCAATCCACAATCCCTAAGTTGAGATCTCTAAACAGAACCTAACTCACACAGGAAGCAAGTCAGTTCAAATAGCAAATAAACACCAATCACAAATGATCAAGCATAACACACTATATACATACAAGAGGCTCAGACAAACGGTTGGGATTTAGTCAAGAGGGGTCATATCAACCTCGACAAACAAGCCAAAACTGTAGGGGTATGCTGAAGCTCTTAACCACTAACATTGAGAGTTAGGGTGAAGCTGATCAAATATGGTAATGAGGATTAGACCTCATGCTCTTAACCCTGGTCTGGGTGAGCTCAAATCAAAGAAAGCGTGGGGATCCAGAAAGAGGAACCCTATTCCACTTGACTGCCTCTATACAAAGATCTTGGGTACATTGCTCAAGAGCATCAGCACGTAGTGCGAGCATAATGAACGACTCACTGAATAACAGGGGATTGATTGCTAATCCCTTCTATCTGTCAATTGCCTCTTCTCTTAGGAGGGCTTATCAAGTAACATGCCTCACTTGGAGGTCTTTGGCACAAATGTAAACAAACACAATCAGAGCCTCATAAGGAGGACTTCAGCAAAAATGCCTGCCAAAAAGGTGACAGGACTTCCAGACTACATGGAGTAAGAGAATGGCTGCCTAAGTGGTGTATCAACCACACTCCAAAGCAAAGCTCAAGCAAGAGCTAAAAGCGACTAATGTACCTGTAGAAAAGCCAAACAGTTAATATTGTATTTAGAAAACCAACAAACCATACAATGGAACTATCCAATATGTACACAATGCAAGTCATAAGTGCAAGCACTAAAGTGAGTTCATCACATCAATTGACCTACAAGACAACAAGAGTTAGTAATCAAAGGTATTGGCATCTCACAAAGTGAAACCAAACCAACCATTAGTGCCAAATGCTCAAACCTGAAACACAAAGCATAATTAGTATGTGTACCAGCCACTAGTACAAAGACTAGGTTCAAAAGCAAGTCAAATGACCAAAACAGAATTCAATATTTTGCACCAAGCATATTCAATCAATAAAGAAAAAGTCCTCAAAATGACCAATGCCAATTCATAAAGCAAATGCTTCAAACAATTCATGTCATGCAAAAGGCAAACAATGTGCACAAAGTTGGACATCTAAATTAGAAAATCCAAATCAAAACATAAACACATCCAATGGTCTTGACATTTTTTATGTGAATTCATCATGTTATGAACAAACAAGGTGCCAAAAATCAGATCCAGAAGAGCTCAAATGATAGGTAAACAAAAATTCACAAATGCTACATCCCAAATGTGACACAAATTGTCACAACATATCTTCATGTGTCCCAAACAGTGATAGCATATGATAAAAATCCCAAACCAAAGCTCAAAAATCATATCTCATGTGAGGATCAAGCACACCAAATTTCAGATCAATTGGATTAACCATGGAGATTTTACAAAGCATTTATCATGACATATCCAATTGATACCATGTTCAATAAAAAATCACAAAATAAAAATCCATAACCAAACAATTCATGAAAATAATATCAAAAAATACTAGACATTAAAACAAGCATGTGAAAAAAAATTGGAGTGAAATTGGATCATTTTTCAATTTTTAGTGATTTTTCAAAGTTGGAGAAGATATTTGAAATAATAAAAGAAATATGGAATAATGGAGGGAAAACAAAGTTTGAATGAAATTCAGAATATTCACATGCCAGGTTCGAACTCGCGCCTCAAGGATCAAAATAATATCAATGGAAATTCAAAAAATGCAATACACCAGGATCGAACCCACGCTTCAAGGTTAACAAGTGCGCTCAACTAAAATTTTGAAAACTGCATGGCATGGAATCGAACGCGCGCCTGGACGGTTCAGAAGCAGCATGAAACGCTGCGTTTCACACAAACCCTAGCCATCAATAACCAGACGCCGAAACAGTAGTTCCGGTCGTCTTCTCCGACCGTGTCCACGGCGGAGCTCATGATTTTTTTCCTGAAATTGGCAAAATGCATATGGTTCGAAAGCTCTTCTCACAAGGAATCCAAATCTACAATCCAAATCTCCTAATTCTCTCTAGATTTCACGGATCGAAGCAAAGAAGTTTTGAGATCCAAACTTATATTCAACATAACTTCCTCATTTCTTCACCAAAATCAATTCTAAACATATCAGCATGATCACCTAAGCAAGATCTACATGTCTATGGCAAGAAAAAGGCAAAAAGAGAGAATCGAATTTCACCTACTTGGAACTTGCAGTGATCGAATTCGTGTCCTTAGATGCTATGGAGCTTCAGATCCACTCCTCTATGCGTGCCTTGAAGTTTGATGCAAGAATTAGCAATTGAAACACTCCAATCCAGCTCAAAATCAAGTTTCCATTTCCATGTTCAAACTCTTGATATGCACGAATCTGGATAGAATTCTTCAAACCAGAGGTGAATTCCTACTCAATGATGCATGATAAACAAGATTATGTAAGAATTTTGTTGAATTGTATGAAGAAATTTGAAAATTGAAGAGAGAGAGCTTTTGGAGGGAAATGAAAATTCTAGATCTCAAAAGTTAGTTATGAGCAAAATCCGTTAGAGTTTGGCTTTTATATGAGGTGTTAATCACAATGCTAATCCAAATTAACCATTTGCTAATCATGCTTAGTGATTTTTGAAATGAATTGCAAAAAATGAATAATTAACTTGCATGGCCAATCCACACGTGAACAGTATCATGTTATGCTTCAACTTCACTTAAAACCAACTAATAAACATCAGGGAAGTGGTATTTTGTTTGTAGCATCAACCAAATTTGAATTATGAAGTTTCCCTCCATTTTGCACATGTGTGAATAGGTGAGCCTATGAGCTTCTTCCATGCAAGGCAAGGCTTCATTTGAAAAGTATTGGTAAAGACAAGCATTTTTCAAAAAGAGTGGACCAATTTGGAGTTTTGAATCAAAAGTTATGCCATGTTGAACTTCCATGTACACTTTGTGATCATTTGACCATAACTTCTCAACCAATCATCAGATGATCATGAAATAGGGCTTTTTTGAAAAGGGGAGAGAAATATCTTCAACTTTCATGTTCACCAAAAATCCATTTGAAACTTATTTGATGTTGATAAGTTAAGTTGAATGTGAACCAAAAACTTGCCATTTTTGGAAACTTTTAATTACAGGTCACTTTCCATTTTGGGAAACTTTTGCCCTGACTTCAAAATCTTCAAGATAGATGCTTAGAATGACAAATGGACCTCTTTTGAACATGAGGGAGGTGCTGAAACTCATTTCCCCACCTCATAGCCCTCAGTTGACTGTACAGTTGACTTGTTTGGTCCTCAGATGACCTTGAAATGCCCTGATCAGCTTGAGCCTCTACCACTTGGGGAAATGGCTCAGAAATGAAACCCTAGCTCATATAAGCCCAATATAATGATCATATAATCCTCATCCCAAGAAAATACCTCACCTCCTTGAGTACCCTGGTTGGAAGAAACTCATTGATTAGGGTTGACCAGAGGTCAAAACCCTAATCTAAAGGAACCTGAGCATGAACAATGAAACCCTGGATGATAGAACCATGATGATGGTAATATACCCTTGCAAAAAAGATAATGCCAAAGACCTTTGAAGGATCAGGAAACCCTAACTGCAACCCATGCCCTCAGATGGTTGATCCTCCATTCATAGAAACCCTCAGGCTTGAATCATGCAACTTCTCCATCTTCTGAAAAGACTTTGGAGGATGACCTTCTTATTTTCAGATGATATGCAAAAATGCAATGCCTAATGTCCTAAAACATAAAATGCAATATGTCAAACTAGTCCCAAGAAGAGGAGGGCAAATTTTGAGGTGTTACAGCTGCCCCTATTCAATCCACTGTTAACTTGTCGATATGAACAACCTCGGCTTTCAGATGATCAGAGTGAAGAGTGGTTGAATACCAAGAACAGACGAACAATTTGCGCTCCGCTGGGAATTATTATTTTTTTTGCTTTTCTTGAACCCCAAAACTTCTTTTGATTGATTTCTTGCTTTTCTTGGACCCTAAAACTTCTTTGATTTTCATTTCCATCTCCACCCAACAGAAATTCTTCCTCCAATATCGCACTACTGGGGAATACCGTTGATCCAACGTCACGATGCTAAGCTCCTCAGAGTAACATCTTCCAACTTCCATCTCCGCTCGACAGAAATTCTTCCTCCAATATCGCACTACTGGGGAATACCGTTGATCCAACGTCACGATGCTAAGCTCCTCAGAGTAACATCTTCCAACTTCCATCTCCGCTCGACAGAAATTCTTTCTCCAATATCGCACTACTGGGGAATACCGTTGATCCAACGTCATGATGCTAAGCTTCTCAGAGTAACATCTTCCAACTTCCATCTCCGCCCGACAGAAATTCTTCCTCCAATATCGCACTACTGGGGAATACTGTTGATCCAGAATCATGATGCTAAACTCCTCAGAGTAACATCCTCACCAATCAGCAAAACAATTTCTCAAACGGTAACCACAGATTGAGACTAGTTTATGCTTGCAATGCATATGTTTGAATTTTTCAATGGCGTAATGCTCCATAACCATGGAAATGCTATGCAATTTGGGAGAATGCAATGCAATATGATTTTCTAAATGATGAATGCATAAGAAACATCCCCCTCAGGGGACGACACGAGCCATTCTACTGAGGAACTCGATATCTCTCCAATCTCCACCCTGCTGGGGAATAGCACTGCTGGGGAAAGAGCAATCCTCATTGGGGATAACCTCCACGGAACTCGATCCGCTTGGGGACTTCACTGGGGAAAACGGCTACCAACGCACACCTCCGCTGAGGAAACAACAACCTCCAGACCTGTCGGGGAAATAACAATCCCAACCCTACTAGGGGAAACAACAACCTTCAGGCCTGACTGCCGAAGAAATACCGATCTCGAACCTGCTGGGGAGGAATAACAACCTTCAGGCCTGACTGCCTAAGAAATACCGATCTCGAACCTGCTGGGGAGATACGACATATTTGACACGGAACGCCCGTCGACTCATCGAGTAATGGCATTCACCATCCAACCACAATGTCAACTTTCCAATTTTACAGACTTTGAAGAGTCTTGTTGATTCATCACCTTGTATTCTCGACTTCTCTCTACTCCGAGACAATCGATCTCCTCAGATTCGGGCCAACTCTCCAGTCCTCAGACTTTGAAGAGTCTTCTTGATTAACCCTCAAGGATCGTCGCAATTCTTTCGCCGTCTTCACACCATTCCTCAACTCCTTGTCCCTGATTGGACTCGAAGGAATCTTTCGTCGAAAAGCTTCACATCACAACCTGCAAGTGAGTGAAAATATCTAACAGCACCTGCAAAAGAGATCGTTAGATAAAAACGTGCCCCAAGCGTGCCAAAATTTCAACACCTGGGTCACTCAACCTTTCGAATAAGATTTCAAGTTTTCAATATGATAAACATGCATTGGAAGGGACCTCTATGTTCTCAAAATGCAAAGATTCTTTGTCAAAATAAGCGGATGTTTTTGCAATCAAAGCGGTAATGAAAACAAAAACAAAATTATTTGACTGAATATGCATTTTATTGATTGAAAAAGGTGGCTCGTAACTGAGCAAATACACCGGAAGCAATCCCTGAAAAGAGGTAATTGCGCACAAAAGGAAAATCTATCCTAATGGCAATGTGAACCCGTGATCTCATCGAGTTCCAACCCGGTTACAACCCATATGTCCTCAAGACTCTCCGCGCTTTCTGCCTTCCGAACAAGACGCTTTCGACCGATCCCTGCCGGGGATTATCCATGTGTCTTAACCAAAACATAAATGACCATGCTAGACACAGTTGTTCGTTTCATTCCCTCTCTTGCCTGGACCGCCCTTTCGGGTTTTCAGTCCACCGGGATACCCTTTTTTGCCCAAGCCGCCCTTGTGGGGTTTTCGACTTGCCGGGTGTACAGTTTTTCCTTTTTATCCCTAACTTTTGCCCGAACCTTTTTCATTTTTTCTGGTTCGCCGGGATGCCCATTTTTGCCTGGACTATTTTATTCTTTTCGTCTAGCGGGTCTCTTATACGAAGTATTTTTTAACTGCGTCCGCATTCACCGGGGAAGGAAAATCCTCGCCAACCATGGTCGTCAACAACAAGGCTCCGCCAGAGAAAACCTTCTTGACCATGAATGGACCTTCATAATTGGGTGTCCATTTTCCCCTACGATCGTTTTGAGGAGGAAGGATCCTTTTCAACACCATATCTCCCACATGGTATACCCGAGGTCGCACCTTTCGGTCAAAAGCGCGCTTCATTCGCTGCTGGTACAACTGCCCATGACAAATGGCCGCCAGCCTCTTTTCCTCAATCAGGCTCAACTCTTCATACCGAGTCTTTACCCATTCAGCCTCTTCCAAATTCACGTCCATCAGGACTCTCAACGACAGAATATGGACCTCAACCGGTAACACGACTTCCATTCCATACACAAGCGAAAAAGGCGTTGCCCCAGTAGACGTACGTACTGAGGTTCGATACCCATGCAATGCAAACGGAAACATCTCATGCCAATCCTTATAGGTCACGACCATTTTCTGCACAATCTTCTTAATATTCTTATTAGCCGCCTCGACCACCCCATTCATCTTTGGACGATAAGGAGAAGAATTGTGATGCTCGATCTTGAACTCCCGGCACAGTTCTGCCATCATCTTGTTGTTGAGATTAGAACCATTGTCAGTAATGATTCTTTCGGGAACCCCATATCGGCAAATGATGTCTCTTTTCAGGAACCTGGCAACAACCTGTTTTGTCACGTTTGCGTAAGAGGCTGCTTCCACCCACTTGGTGAAGTAGTCGATAGCCACTAATATGAACCGGTGCCCATTCGAAGCCGTAGGCTCGATCTTCCCGATCATAGCAAACGGCCATGGGGACGACATCAAACTCAACGGGTTTGGAGGCGCATGCACCTTATCAGCATAAATCTGGCATTTATGACACTTTCGCACGAAGTTGAAACACTGGGCCTCCATTGTCATCCAGTAATAACCAGCTCTTAATAACTTTTTCACCATTGCATTCCCACTGGCATGGGTACCAAACGACCCCTCGTGCACCTCTTTCATCAATTGGCTTGCTTCTTTGTCATTGACGCATCTGAGCAAAACCCAATCGAAATTCCTCTTGTACAAAACCCCATCTCTGTTCAGATAGAACGCCATGGCCAACCTCCTCAGAGTCTTTCGATCTTTCTTAGACGCTCCCTCGGGATACTCTTGGGTCTCCAGATAGCGTTTGATGTCATAATACCATGGCTTTTCATCATCAGGCGCTGTGTCAACAGCAAACACATAAGCCGGTCTATCCAGACGTCCCACCTCAACACTAGGGAGCTGATTCCACCACTGCACCTTAATCAAGGCAGCCAGAGTAGCCAAAGCATTTGCCAAAGGATTCTCTTCTCTCGGCACATGGTGTAGTTCCACCTTGGTGAAAAACGTCAACAATCTCCTTGTATAATCCCGGTATGGAATTAAGTGAGATTGATGCGTATACCATTTCCTGTTAACTTGATTCACAACCAAAGCTGAATCTCCATAGATAACAAGGTTTTTGATTCGTAAATCAATCGCCTCTTCGATCCCCAAGATACAAGCTTCGTATTCAGCCACATTGTTGGTGCACTCAAATGTTAGTCGGGCAGCAAAAGGAATATGGGATCCCTTCGGCGTAACCAAAACAACACCAACTCCACTACCATATTCACGTTAACGGCCCCATCAAACATCAAAATCCATTCGGACTCAGGGTCAGGCCCCTCCTCCGGGATCGGTTCCTCGCAATCTTTCGATTTGAGAAACATGATGTCCTCATCAGGGAATTCAAACTTCATCGGTTGATAATCCTCAATGGGTTGCTGGGCGAGGTAATCAGACAATACACTCCCCTTGATTGCTTTTTGAGAGGTGTACTGGATATCATATTCAGTCAAAATCATTTGCCATCTCGCAACCCGTCCGGTCAATGCTGGCTTCTCAAATATATACTTGATCGGGTCCATCTTGGAAATCAACAAAGTGGTATGAACCGGCATATACTGTCTCAGTCGGTGAGCAGCCCATACCAAAGCGCAGGAAGTTTTCTCGAGCAGTAAATATCTTGTTTCACAGTCGGTAAACTTTTTGCTAAGGTAGTAAATTGCATGCTCTTTTCGACCAGACTCGTCATGCTGCCCCAGTACACACCCCATAGACCCCTCGAGGACTGTCAAGTACAGAATTAACGGTCGTCCCTCCACAGGAGGCATCAGAATCGGAGGCTCCTGCAAATATTCTTTTATTTTTTCAAATGCCGCTTGGCAATCATTATTCCACCTGACCGTTTGATCTTTTCTCAACAACTTGAATATGGGTTCACACGTGGCTGTTAGATGAGATATGAACCATGAAATGTAGTTCAATCTACCTAAGAAACCACGAACCTCCTTCTCTATTCTCGGTTCAAGCATTTCTTGTATTGCTTTTACTTTAGCAGGATCAACCTCGATTCCTCTTTCGCTCACAATAAACCCCAGCAACTTACCGGACCGCACTCCGAAAGTGCACTTATTCGGATTCAACCTCAGTCTGAATTGTCTCAACCGGTCAAACAACTTGGCCAGATCTACCAGATGCCCCTCTTCTGTTTGGGACTTTGCTATCATGTCATCAACATAGCATTCGATTTCATGATGAATCATATCATGAAACAAAGTCACCATAGCTCTCTGATACGTGGCACTGACGTTCTTGAGACCGAATGGCATCACCTTATAACAAAAGGTGCCCCATGGTGTGATGAATGTTATTTTCTCCATATCATCTGGCGACATTTTGATTTGATTATAGCCAGAAAAGCCATCCATGAAGGAAAACACCGAGAATTGAGCTGTATTATCTACCAACACATCGATGTGAGGTAATGGGAAATCATCTTTCGGGCTAGCTCTGTTTAAATCCCGGTAGTCCACACACATCCTCACCTTTCCATCCTTCTTCGGCACTGGAACAATATTCGCGACCCAAGGCGGATAATTAGTGACAGCTAGGAAACCAACATCCAACTGCTTTTGCACTTCCTCTTTAATTTTCATGGCCATCTCAGGTCGAGTTCTGCGCAACTTCTGCTTCACTGGAGGACAATCTGCTCTCAATGGCAACCTGTGCACAACAATATCGGTATCCAACCCTGGTATATCCTGATAGGACCAGGCAAAGATATCAACATACTCTTTTAACAAGGCTACCATTTTGCCTTTAACATTCACCTCCAAACCAGCCCCGACTTTCACTTCTTTTCTGACCTCCTTGGTACCCAGATTCACAACCTCGACTTGCTCCTCGTGCGGTTGAATCACCTTCTCCTCTTGCTTTAACAACCTAGCTAATTCCTCCGGCAATTCACAATCTTCTTCGCCTTCTTCTTCGGCATGATAGATCGGATTTTCGAAGTCATATGAGGGTGTAATAGGATTGTTATCAATGAGATTCGGAGAATGATCGCATCTGCATGAATGTTGATTCATGCATTGCTTTTAGAACCAGAGCTAAGCAAATTAAAAGGAAAATGAGAACAAACATTGCCATTTTTATTTATTTTTATTAAACTGCAAAAATAAATGAAAAACAGGGAACACCGCTTTTAGTGAAAAACTTCCGTTTATTACTGATGCAAATGTTGCAAAATGAAACACATGAGGTGGCCCTTACAATGAACCATTACGTTTCGGGCAAAACGTATGGCTTTCATGCAAACAGAATTGAAAAACAGAAATATTACTCTTCACGTAGAGTGACAGTGATGATCTTTTCGGCCTTCCAGTTCTGGATCTCCATCCCTGGTACACACGGTTTTATCCACGAGTCGAGCTCGCAGTCACTGTCGATCTCTTCACCCACCGCACAGATGTGATCTGGATCTAGCATTCCAACACTGGTGAACATGAACGGCTGACGTCGGCCTCTATTCTGTCTAGACGAGCCTCGGCCCGGCTAATAACCAACCCCAAACCTGTCTTCCTTTTCCGCGATGTCTATCATCCTTCCCCAACCTGGGGCTTCTCCACTCTTCACCACCTCAGCGGCCTGTTTGTACGAAGAAATGGACGGTTTCTTCTCTTCCTTGACAAAAATGGCATTCTCCACCTTGACGGTTTCAAACGCCTGACTTGGTGTTTCAAATACTTCACCGTCCATTTCCACGTATTTGAACGATGACAAGTGGCTGACAAAAATATCCTCCTCCCCCCAATCAACTTTCTCAAATCGGAGACGTCCCCCATCCATCATTCTCGGAATCGTCTCCCTCAACATTACACACCCATTCGTAGTGACAGTGCAAGCAGCACAACAATTATCACAACCAGGGAAAACTCCATTCTTCATCAGATGTCTCTTAACCACAGACATTGGAGTCCTCAACTGATCCACATCCGTCACCTCTATTCTTCTCTTATCCTCTGACATCATGTTCACCCCCATAGGACCATGCATTGGCATTGGGTTAGCATTAACATTCGGCGTCGGTGCAAAATTGATGGCTTTAGAATCCACCAAATCTTGAACGACATGCTTGAAAGCTTTACAACCCTCAATGTTATGCCCGGGTGCACCAGAATGGAACTCGCACTTGACGTTCTCATCGTAACCTGCAAGCCTTTGATCTGGTCCTACCGGAGCCAACGTCCTTGGTTGAACCAACCAAAGATCCTTCAACCTCTTAAACAGAAAGGTATACGTCACGGGTGGCCTATCAAACCGATGATCTGTCATCCTTCCTCTTACTTGGCACCCGGCTCTCTGCGTTCTCTGTTGAAGTGACTGCTGTTGCTGTTGTACAGATTGATTACTAGTAGGAATCGTTACTGTAGCAACATACGGGTGGTAATGATCCCTACCGTGTCCCCTTTGGGCATACACATCACTCGGTTCTCCCTCCTTCCTGCGCTGACCATTACCAAAGGGCTTCTTTACTCCAGACGATGGAGCATTTCCCTGTATTTTCCCCATTCTCAGCCAGCTTTCAATCCTTTCCACCTTCTCGGCGATTGCTTTCTGCCCCAAGGCGAACCTTTGCATGACGTTGATCAACTCACTCATCTTCTCTTTCAGCTCGAGAATGTCAACGTTGGGTGGATCCATCAGTTCGGGTTTGTTGCGTCTGGTAGGGTATCTATGCGGACGAGCTACGTGCAAAGGGATGATTCTGCGTGCGCAAGCAACGATTCCTCAGTAAATCAAACATGTTAGAAACTGACACCTGCAAAACAGAAGACAGGTTATTATGACTCACGCATGAATGCAATGTCTATCCGTATGAGGAACATTCTATCCTTTGATTCTGGCTTCATCGAGACGGATAATAATTTGACAATAACATTCTGACACCAGGATGTCTCTCAACCAGCATCTCAATCGAGAATGTACCCTGAGTATGGATAGACATGAGTTAGATGCGAATGAATGCAAAATGGGAATGATGCAAATGCATGAATGCAAGTCACAGTGCCATCCTCCAAGTCATCTGAACATCAACTATACTGGATTCCGATCTCTGAATTGATCACAACCATCTGAGGGACTGAGTAACCATAAATCCAACTCGGGGTTCCGAAATAAACGGAACGGAGGATATATCACCATCATCACATGTAAATCACTAACCAAATAGCACCAAGATCCTCTGGACAAGTAACCCCACATTCAACCCGGGGAATCCGAAATAAACGGAACCCGCTGATAAGTACCACAGACAGAACTCCGGCGTGTCAGAAATAAATCCACAAATCCAACTCATAAATAGGACCCAGATCACAAACCGAACCATTAGTCACCATTAGAGAGTCACCAACAGAACCTATATCTGTAAGAATCAAAGCCTCCCTTCACAGGTGAATTCTATAAGGTCATCCTAAGGCGGATAATGGTCTCGACAATTGGACAAGATACTCAACGAGTTTGCCCTTTCGGGTGTGCCGTTGCAGCTCTCATAAGATCATCTAAACCAAAGATCCGGGAAAGAACGGTCACCGAAGTCAACAGCTCAGAAGAGGTAACCCAACCATAGTGGATACTCCACGAGGAAGGGCTCTCTCAAAAGAACCTCGTCTGGCTGTGGTATGTCACGTCGCCAAAAACATGTTGACCTAACATGAAAGGCAACATAAGACCACGCTAATCCTAGGTGTATACTCGGGCCTGGGTTTTAGCCCCACTCAGAACACCCACCCCAAATCAAAGGAACCACACCTGTCCAGAATCCAGCACAGTGATAATATGATGCATGCAAACATATATGCAAATATATACAATCACGGTAATAATCATAAATGCAGTAAATAAGCAGTAAAAGCAACCAAAACTACCCTAAAGAGCGCTAGGATTGACTCGCTTAGGGAAGATGGACCAGCAAGAGGTCAACTGGACGTCCCCAGCAGAGTCGTCAGCTGTCGCAACGCGAAAAACAACCGGCGAAAAAAAAACAAAGTTTACAGAGCCGCCACCGACGCTATTCATCCTATGATGGAAAGGGAGCGCAGGACTAACCTAAGAAAGGGAAAGGAACGGTCTTACGACCAGAGATTGCAAGGTACGGGAGTCGTTTACGCAAGGGGAAGGTGTTAGCACCCCTCACGTCCGTCGTACTCGACGGGATCCACGCTCAAAAGAATAGGAAAAGGTTGCTGATAAACTGCTCAAAGAAATGCACACACTGGAATAGTAAATAGGTGAAAGAAGATGGAGGAAGTGGACTCGGCAGGATGTCGCATCCTGGGCCTACGTAGTTTGTTAGAAACAAACATCAGAGTCAACGTAGTTCAGGGAAATGGGAAACAAGCTCGCTAGGACCTTGCATCCTATGCCTACGTATCTTCTCTATCCAGAGGAAGAATCAGAGCACTCGTAGCTCGGCTAACGCACGCCGAAACAAAACACGCAAAGGAGACGCTGAGACGTCAAAAGAAACACTCAATAGGAAACAGAATGCCAATCCATGGACTTACACCCGACTCCTGACAACAAAAAGGAAACAGAATGCCAATACATGGACTTACATCCGACTCCAAACAAACAACACAAACAAGGAAACAGAATTCCAATACATGGACTTATATCCGACTCCAAACACACACACTCTAACCAGCGAACACCAAAGCAAAAGGTTATCAGATTGACAAGCTAATAGGGAGTCTGGAACTCGAGCCTAATAGCTGTCACACAATCACAAAGAGACGCTGAGACATCAAAAGAAACAAAAAGGTTTAAAAAGAAAAAAGGGTGAACAAACAAACTAATAGGGAGTCTAGAACTCGAGCCTAATAGTTGCCACAAAAAAAGAAAAGGTTTAAAAATAAAAAAGGGTGAGAAACAACAAACTAATAGGGAGTCTGGAACTCGAGCCTAATAGTTGTCACACAAACACAAAGAGACGCTGAGACGTCAAAAGAAACAAAAAGGTTGAACACACACAAAAAAACAAAAGGGTGAAAAAGAAAAAGGGTGAGGAACAACAAACTAATAGGGAGTCTGGAACTCGAACCTAATAGTTGTCACAAAAAAAAAAGATTGCCCGGAGAGATCTCGCACGATCTCCTGCCTACGTATCTCATCTGGTATGAGAATCAGGGTGACGTAGTTCCCCTTAACAGGGGTACAACTCTCTCCTAACCAGAGACCAGGGAAACAACAAACTAAGTAGGGAGACTAGTGCTCGAGCCTAATAGTTGTCATGCAATCCACAATCCCTAAGTTGAGATCTCTAAACAGAACCTAACTCACACATGAAGCAAGTCAGTTCAAACAGCAAATAAACACCAATCACAAATGATCAAACATGACACACTATATACATACAAGAGGCTCAGACAAACGGTTGGGCTTTAGTCAAGAGGGGTCATATCAACCTCGACAAACAAGCCAAAACTGTAGGGGTATGCTGAAGCTCTTAACCACTAACATTGAGAGTTAGGGTGAAGCTGATCAAATATGGTAATGAGGATTAGACCTCATGCTCTTAACCCTGGTCTGGGTGAGCTCAAATCAAAGAAAGCGTGGGGATCCAGAAAGAGGAACCCTATTCCACTTGACTGACTCTATACAAAGATCTTGGGTACATTGCTCAAGAGCATCAGCACGTAGTGCGAGCATAATAAACGACTCACTGAATAACAGGGGATTGATTGCTAATCCCTTATATCTGTCAATTGCCTCTTCTCTTAGGAGGGCTTATCAAGTAACATGCCTCACTTGGAGGTCTTTGGCACAAATGTAAACAAACACAATCAGAGCCTCATAAGGAGGACTTCAGCCAAAATGCCTGCCAAAAAGGTGACAGGACTTCAAGACTACATGGAGTAAGAGAGTGGCTACCTAAGTGGTGTATCAACCACACTCCAAAGCAAAGCTCAAGCAAGAGCTAAAAGCGACTAATGTACCTGTACAAAAGCCAAACAGTTAATATTGTATTCAGAAAACCAACAGACCATACAATGGAACTATCCAATATGTACACAATGCAAGTCATAAGTGCAAGCACTCAAGTGAGTTCATCACATCAATTGACCTACAAGACAACAAGAGTTAGTAATCAAAGGTATTGGCATCTCACAAAGTGAAACCAAACCAACCATTAGTGCCAAATGCTCAAACTTGAAACATAAAGCACAATTAGTATGTGTACAAGCCACTAGTACAAAGACTAGGTTGAAAAGCAAGTCAAATGACCAAAACAGAATTCAATATTTTGCACCAAGCGTATTTAATCAATCAAGTAAAAGTCCTCAACAGGACCAATGCCAATTCATAAAACAAATGCTTCAAACAATTCATGTCATGCAAAAGGCAAACAATATGCACAAAGTTGGACATCCAAATTAGAAAATCCAAATCAAAACAAAAACACATCCAATGGTCTTGAAATTTTTTATGTGAATTCATCATGTTATGAACAAACAAGGTGCAAAAAATCAGATCCAGAAGTGCTCAAATGATAGGTAAACAAAAATGCACAAATGCTACATCCAAAATGTGACACAAATTGTCACAACATATCTTCATGTGTCCAAAACAGTGATAGCATATGATAAAAATCCCAAACCAAAGCTCAAAAATCATATCACATGTGAGGATCAAGCACACCAAATTTCAGATCAATTGGATTAACCATGGAGATTTCACAAAGCATTTATCATGACATATCCATTTGACACCATGTTCAATCAAAAATCACAAAATAAAAATCCAGAACCAAACAATTCATGAAATTAATATCAGAAAATACTAGACATTAAAACAAGCATGTGAAAAAAAATTGGAGTGAAAATGGATCATTTTTCAATTTTTAGTGATTTTTCAAAGTTGGAGAAGATATTTGAAATAATAAAAGAAATATGGAATAATGGAGGGAAACCAAAGTTTGAATGAAATTCAGAATATTCACATGCCAGGTTCGAACTCGCGCCTCAAGGATCAAAAGAATATCAATGGAAATTCAAAAAATGCAATACGCCAGGATCGAACCCACGCTTCAAGGTTAACAAGTGCGCTCAACTAAAATTCTGAAAACTGCATGGCATGGAATCGAACGCACGCCTGGACGGTTCAGAAGCAGCATGAAACGCTGCGTTTCACACAAACCCTAGCCATCAATAACTAGACGCCGAAACAGTAGTTCCGGTCGTCTTCTCCGACCGTGTCCACGGCGGAGCTCATGATTTTTTTTCCAGAAATTGGCAAAATGCATATGGTTCGAAAGCTCTTCTCACAAGGAATCCAAATCTACAATCCAAATCTCCTAATTCTCTCTAGATTTCACGGATCGAAGCAAAGAAGTTTTGAGATCCAAACTTATATTCAACATAACTTCCTCATTTCTTCACCAAAATCAATTCTAAACATATCAGCATGATCACCTAAGCAAGATCTACATGTCTATGGCCAGAAAAAGGCAAAAAGAGAGAATCGAATTTCACCTACTTGGAACTTGCAGTGATCGAATTCGTGTCCTTAGATGCTATGGAGCTCCAGATCCACTCCTCTATGCATGCCTTGAAGTTTGATGCAATAATTAGCAATTGAAAGCACTCCAATCTAGCTCAAAATCAAGTTTCCATTTCCATGTTCAAGCTCTTGATGTGCACGAATCTGGATAGAATTCTTCAAACCAGAGGTGAATTCCTACTCAATGATGCATGATAAACAAGATTATGCAAGAATTTTGTGGAATTGTATGAAGAAATTTGAAAATTGAAGAGAGAGAGAGCTTTTGGAGGGAAATGAAAATTCTAGATCTCAAAAGTTAGTTATGAGCAAAATCTATTAGGGTTTGGCTTTTATATGAGGTTTTAATCACAATGCTAATCCAAATTAACCATTTGCTAATCATGCTTAGTGAGTTTTGAAATGAATTGCAAAAAATGAATAATGAACTTGCATGGCCAATCCACACGTGAACAGTACCATGTTATGCTTCAACTTCACTTAAAACCAACTAATAAACATCATGGAAGTGGTATTTTGTTTGTAGCATCAACCAAATTTGAATTATGAAGTTTCCCTACATTTTGCACATGTGTGAATAGGTGAGCCTATGAGCTTCTTACATCCAAGGCAAGGCTTCATTTGAAAAGTATTGGTCAAGACAAGCATTTTGCAAAAAGAGTGGACCAATTTGGAGTTTTGAATCAAAAGTTATGCCATGTTGAACTTCCATGTACACTTTGTGATCATTTGGCCATAACTTCTCAACCAATCATCAGATGATCATGGAATAGGACTTTTTGAAAAGGGGAGAGAAAGATATTCAACTTTCATGTTAACCAAAAATCCATTTGAAACTTCTTTGATGTTGATAAGTCAAGTTGAATGTGAACCAAAAACTTGCCATTTTTGGAAACTTTTAATTACATGTCACTTTCCATTTTGGGAAACATTTTCCCTGACTTCAAAATCTTCAAGATAGATGCTTAGAATGACAAATGGACCTATTTTGAACATGAGGGAGGTGTTGAATCTCATTTCCCCACCTCATAGCCCTCAGTTGACTGCACGGTTGACTTGTTTGGTCCTCAGATGACCTTGAAATGCCCTGATCAGCTTGAGCCTCTACCACTTGGGGAAATGGCTCAGAAATGAAACCCTAGCTCATATAAGCCCAATATAATGATCATATAATCCTCATCCCAAGAAAATACCTCACCTCCTTGAGAAACCCTGGTTGGAAGAAAGTCATTGATTAGGGTTGACCAGAGGTCAAAACCCTAATCTAAAGGAACCTGAGCATGAACAATGAAACCCTGGATGATAGAACCATGATGATGGTAATATACCCTTGCAAACAAGATAATGCCCAAGACCTTTGAAGGATCAGGAAACCCTAACTGCAGCCCATGCCCTCAGATGGTTGATCCTCCATTCATAGAAACCCTCAGGCTTGAATCATGCAACTTCTCCATCTTCTGAAAAGACTTTGGAGGATGACCTTCTTATTTTCAGATGATATGCAAAAATGCAATCCCTAATGTCCTAAAACATGAAATGCAATATGTCAAACTAGTCCCAAGAAGAGGAGGGAAAATTTTGAGGTGTTACACCATGCGCGTGGCCATCAGATATGTCACCTCAATTAATGAGGGAGATCTGATGGCCCCTGATTTTTCATATTTTCTAATTTTCCATTTAATTGCTTTTTTTTGTTTAATTCGTAATAAATCCATTTTTAATCCAAAAAATATGGGACTTTCACCAAAAAAATTTAAATATTGTTCTCTTCCATATTCTGAATTAAAATTATTTTTTTGATTAACTTTGGTATTTTTAATGAATTAAGTTTTTTTATGCATATTTTTAATTGTTTAAAAATACTTTTGACTCTTTAAAAATCATGATTTTTTTTGTCTAAGGTCCTTTGACCTTGTTTGACCTAGGATAAATCCCTTGGCCATTTATTTGGTGTTTTGAAGGGATTTGAGGTTTTGTCTCAATTAAAATGTATTTTAATTCATTTTTAATGTGATTTTTAATTGATTAAATGTTTAAAAATATTGTTGAGCCATTTTTATGGTCTTGTGATGTTTGACTTTCTGTTTGGGCCTTGGTCACGGTTGATTTGACTTTTGTTTGATCAAAACAATTGGATTTAGGGGATTGATGAAATGTACATTTCATATCCCAAAATGAATGGATGATGTTGATCAGATGAAATTCCTCTTATGATCAATTTGTGCTTCTATTTCCTCTTCCCTCTTCATCTTCATCCCTATTCTTCCTCATTTCCTCATTTGACCAATGAAACCTCTAATGTCTAAAAGCTAATTGATTCATCAATGACCTTGTGTTAGATGAATCAATACAAGTATGACTGAGATAGGTCCTCCCCATTTATTTTAGTGTGTGGTATGTCTTAGGAGTTTGGTTCTGTGTACCAAATCTCTAACATGCATTAACACCTATATTTTTATTGCCCGATCTCAGATAGTTGTGACTTCTACATAAGTCCAATTACGATTGTTTAACATAGAGATAAATTTGATCAAGAAGGCTTGACATTCTAGTAAGTGAGATTGTAAGTCTTTCATTCTTCATGGCATTGTGTGAAAACTTGACCTTTTTTCCTTTCATGAGAGCTGGTGGCATACTTGTTAAATTATCCAAGTTGGAGCCCTTCCCATGGAAGATGTCTTGGTTTAAGGATTCATACTTGTGAATGAATGGTTGAGTGTTCTCTAAAGAATGACTTAATCAATTGGAACTCAACACTAACATTTGACAAACTATTAACTAACTCTTATTCATTATGCTATTACTTTCAAGTCATTTACTTTATGCAATTTAAATTTCAGTCATTTATCATTCATCTGCCATTTTACATTTCAAGCAACTTGTTTATGTTTCAGTCTTTTTTCACTTTGCTCATTTGAGCCATATCTTGTGATTGTACATATTTGTTTGTGTATTGATTTTGTTTGTGGTCTTAGGATCTTAAAACATCTAATAAGGCAACTTTTGGGATTTGATCTTAACTCTTGGTGGACTGTTGGGATTTGATCTTAACTCTTGGACTTAGAATTAGGCAACTTTCCCTGTGCTAAAGAACTTGGCCAATGCTAACATCTGAGACTGAGCTATCTTTGATAGTGACTTTCATCTGATACGAGACTTTGGATCTCTTTGGTTCATCTTCTACTCTGTCTCTATGCTTAAATTTTATTTTGTTATGTTGATGTATGATGTTTTGATTTGAGTGGATCAAGGAATATTTCATCTTCTACATTGGAAGACAATGAAGAATGCTAGCTATTGGAATGCTTGCTTGGATATGGTTATCTTTATTTGATGCAATGATCTTCATGATGCTTGGATATTGCCCATTGCTTATTGCTTGATCAAAGTCCAAAGGAAAATGGGTTTCTATATGACATTCTTGTCTATTGGATTGCATCCCATTGGTCAGATCTTTTTAACTCTTAACTTTTAAATTTTTGCTTAGTGTAGTCTCTTCATCTCTTCCCACTTCTTAAATTTCAAGATCTCTCCCTCTTTTCAAAAACGTTCTTTGCTTTTGATTTCAAAATTAGACATGTTTTAATGATTAGAAACTTTGTCCTTATGCCATTGAAATTTTAAACTTCTTCTTAAATCAAACTTGTAAATAAACTTAACCATATTGACTTAAATTTCAAAAAGACAAAAAGAACTAACAACCCCATTCAAATCTTTGGCCTTTTGTGCCTTTTATTGTTAAACTTTTGTTAAAAACAATTCACCAACTTCTTTGAAATTTTTACCACGAGCTACGAGGTTTTGATCCCTTATTTTTATGTTGGTACGTAGGCACAAGACCGAAGGTTTTGTCAAACCCAAAAATATAATCAATGAATTCTCTTCTCATCCACACACTCTTTATTTTATCAAACATCTTTTATACCAAAAACATGTGCACACATAAAAAAGGGCTCCCTAGGAGTACCTCAGACACTTTGGGTGTTAACACCTTTCCTTTGTGTAACCAACCCCTTACCTGTAATCTCTGGAGTTTTATTAGTTTTAATTTGAAAACTTCTTATCCTTGGGTTTTGTTCGTACTTTTCCCTTTTCCTTTGGAAACAATAAAAGCGTGGTGACGACTCTGGTTTTATTGACGTTAAGCTTATCCATAGCTTGCTGGTCATGAATTTACCGCTACACACTGCAATAATAGATAACATTAGTCTGACCATTAGTCCCTGTGGGTTCGATAATCTTTTAAAACTACACGATAAGTTGTGCACTTGCAGTCATAATCCGACAGACACACTCGTCGCTCATCATGTTTTTGGCACCATTGTCGGGGACTATTTAGTCAATATTGTGATTCCTTTGTTACACAGTATAGACTAAGGCAACAAATTTTCTTTCTTTTTCTTTGTCAATTGTATGCCAGACACTCGCTCTCAGAGCAAGGAGTTAGAGAAACCAATTGACGATATCGAGCATTATCTTAATCTAAAACGCTGAATCAACAATTTCCATATTAAATATGATCTTCTGGATCCTAACATCCCTATTTCAAAACCAGAACCAATTATGGCTGAAAGACCACAAAACCGTCCGTTGAAGTATTATGTTGTTCCATCGCAAGTAGAACCACATAACAGCATTGCTGCCCCTGCCATCAATCAAAAGGATTTCGATTTGAAACCTTAACTATTATCAGTTATTCAACAAAACCAATTTTGAGGTAGTCCTACAGACGATCCTAACTTACATTTGTCAGTGTTTTTGCAGTACGCAGACACTGTGAAAGCAAATGGTGTTAGTTAAGAAATGATTAGACTACGTCTTTTCCCTTTTTCCTTAAGAGATAGAGCTAGAGCTTGGCTCCAGTCTCTACCTTCAAACTCAATATCCACATGGGATGAGTTGAAGAAAGTCTTCTTAGCCAGATACTTCTCACGAAGCAAAACAACTATGCTAAGAGCTCAAATTAATGCATTTAAGCAAAAAGGCAATGAATCTCTTTTCGATGCTTGGGAAAGATACAAGGACATGATGCGACTCTGTCCACACCATGGACTTTAAGAGTGGCTGATTATCCATACTTTTTATAATGGTCTGCTGTATAACACCAAGACAAATTTAAGCGTTGCCGCTGGCGGTGCTCTAATGGACAAACCTTATGACGATGCCTATGAACTCATAGAGAACATGGCTCGAAATCATTTCCAATGGGGAGGAGAACATGCTGCTGTAGAGAAACTAATTACAAAAAGTTGAATGTATGAAGTCAATGGCATAAACCGCGTCAATGCTAAAGTGGATGCTCTTACTCAAAAGATTGAAAGCTTGGCCATAACACCAGCAACTACCGTAGCTGCTATAACAACAAATTGTGAATTATGTGGAACCCATGGGCATACTAATATTGATTGTCAGTTATTGGATAGTGTACCCACCGATCTAGTGAACTATGCCCAAGGAAACCCATATTCGAACACTTACAATCCTGGTTGGAGGAACCATCTGAACTTTTCCTATAAAAGTAACAATGCTCTGTTTCCACCAAACCCAACACCTGCTATTCCACCTGGCTATCAGAAAGGAGCCCATGTTGCTCCATAAGCACCTAGAAAGTCAAATTTGGATATCACGATGGAAAACTTTATAAATACCCAAGCTCAACAAAATAAAGAATTTGCAAATCAAAATGCTCATACGAGTAAACTGATGAAACAATTGTCAAATAAGTTTGATGTTATGGCTACCCATAACAAGATGTTAGAAACCCAGATCTCCTAAGTAGCCCAACAACAAGCCGCAATAGAAGCTCCAGCTAGAGCATTTCTTGGTCAACCTCAACCAAACCCAAAAGGCCACGCTAACACTATCACACTTCGGAGTGGGACAAAACTAGATGAACCAACTGACCCCAGAATTCAAAATCTGACCATGTACCAAAATTCTAGTAAAGGATCCAAAAAAGTAAACGAACCGGCCAAAGGTGGAAAGAAAGACAAAAGTAGAGAGGAAAAAGATAAAGAAAGACCTTATGTGCCTCCTCCACCATACAAACCACTTGTACCTTATCCTCAAAGGCTTGCCAAATCCAAAAATAAAGGACAATTCAAGAAATTCATGGAACTTCTGAAGCAACTGAACATAACCATACCATTCACATAAGTCATTACTCAAATGCCTTCATATGCTAAATTCCTTAGAGAGATTCTATCCAACAAGAAAAAGCTTAAGGATGAATAAATCGTTATGCTTACTACAAAATGCAAAGCTATCATTCAAAACAACATGCCTCCTAAACTAAAAGACCTTGGTAGTTTTTTCATACCATGCGTAATCGAAAAGTTTATCATAGACAAAGCTCTATGTGATTTAGGATCCAGTGTTAGTTTAATGCCCTTATCCACATTCGAAAAACTCAATTTGGGAGAATTAAGGCCAACAAAAATGTCTCTACAACTAGCTGACCGATTCGTTAAATTTTCCTTAGGTATGCTAGAGAACGTTCCTGTTCGAATAGGACAATTCTATATTCCTACCGACTTTGTGATAATGGATATAAAGGAGGATTCCCACATCCCTATTATTCTAGGAATACCCTTTTTAGCTATAGCCGGAGCCATCATAAATGTGAAGAAAGGAAGGCTAACATTCGAATTCGGAGAAGAAAAAGTTGAATTTCTCTTAGCTAAATTCCTACAAGCACCGGTTATAGATGACTCATGTTGTCTCTTAGACGTCATAGACGAATGTGTGAAAGAAATTGAGAAGGAACCAATTATTTATACTGAAGTACTGAAAATTCCAATACCTCCTATATTCGAAGATGATAATTGGCATGAGCCATACGTAGATGATAGACTGAGAGAATGTCTAGTGCTAACCATAAATCCAATACCATGCCCCAAGAAACCTTCATTAGAACTTAAAACACTATGCAAAGATCTAATGTATGAATTCCTAAACACCGAGCTTGAAAGACCAGTTATAGTCAACGCTGACTTAGGACAGATAGAAACCGAAAAATTACTCTATGTCTTAAGAAAGTATCCAACAACTATAGGCTATAACATATCCGACTTAAAAGGAATAAGCCCCTCTATATGTATACATCATATTATGCTAGAGGAGGATTGTAAAACCTCTAGAGAACATCAGAGAAGAGTAAACCCCATCTTGAGTGATGCAGTCAAGAAGGAGGTACAAAAGCTATTAGAAGCAGGAAACATATACCCGATATTCGACAGTAACTGGGTCAGCCCGATGCATGTCGTTCCAAAAAAGGGAGGTGTTACCGTTGTTAGTAATGAGAAGGGTGAATAAGTTTCTAAAAGAACTCAAACTGGATGGAGAATATGCATAGACTATAGGAAATTAAATAAAGCCACTCGTAAAGGCCACTTTCCATTACCTTTCATTGATCAAATGCTTGAACGACTGGCTAAGCATTCTCACTTCTGCTATTTAGACGGATACTCAAGATTTTTTCAGATTCCTATCCATCCTGATGACCAAGAAAATACTAATTTCACATGCCCTTATGGTACATTCTCCTATCGACGAATGCCATTTGGACTGTGCAATGCCCCTACAACATTTAAGAGATGCATGATGTCAATCTTTGCTGATTTTATAGACGACATGATGGAAGTATTTATGGATGACTTCTCTATTTATGGGCAAAGCTTTGAAGGATGTCTTTCAAACCTAGAAATGGTACTTGAGAGATGCGTTAAGGTAAATCTCGTGTTAAATTGGGAACAATGCCATTTCATGGTCCGACAAGGAATTGTACTTGGGCATGTCATATCAAATCGAGGGATTTAGGTGGATAAAGCGAAAATCGAAATTATAGAACATCTTCAACCTCCAAAAACCGTTATAGAAATTCGCAGTTTCTTAGGACACGCCAGTTTCTACCGAAGTTTCATTAAGGATTTCTCTAAGATAATAAAACCACTAACGGACTTATTAATGAAAGACGTTGAATTCATATTCGATAAAAAGTGCTTACAAGCGTTCAAACATCTAAAAACTCCCCTTATTAGAGCACCCATTATGAAACCACCTGATTGGAGTAAGCCTTTCAAGATAATGTGTGATGCTAGTGATTACACTGTTGGCGCAGTCTTAGGACATAGAGAAGATAAAAAGCTCCATGTTATTTATTATGCAAGTAGGACCCTAGACGACGTGCAAATGAACTACGCCACAACAGAAAAAGAACTCCTAGTCATTGTATTCACTTTAGATAAGTTTTGTTCCTACTTAGTAGGGGAAAAGATAATTGTCTATACCGACCACGCTGCAATTAGGTACATGTTAAGTAAGAAGGACGCTAAGCCAATGATTTTAAGATGGATCCTACTCTTACAAGAATTTGATCTAGAAATCAAAGATAAGAAAGGCATCGAGAACGTAGTAGCATATCACCTATCTAAGATTGAGGATCTAAAACCTGAACGAGTGCTCATTAATGATGATTTCCCCTACGATTGACTTGCAGTCCAATTAGAAGTCGAAATCAGAACGATCAAAAGCTATTTAATGTATAATGACACAGAAACCAATGAAGTTGTGGAATCTATATGCAGCAAGACCACATTGTCATGGTATACTGACTTGGTTAACTACCTAGCCAATAAAGTGCTTCCACCAGACCTAACATAACAACAAAAGAAGAAATTTTTTCCATGATCTTAAACACTATTATTTGGACGAACCACTACTTTTCAAAAGGGGAGCCGATGGTATTTTCCGTCGATGTGTCCTTGAATCAGAAGTAAGTGACATCATATCTCACTGCCACTCTGCATCCTATGGAGGGCACGCAAGCACCTCGAAAACTTGTGCGAAAATCCTACAAGCTGGCCTCTTTTGGCCTAATCTATGGAAAGATGTCCATATCACGATAAAAAATTACAACTGGTGCCAATGCACTGGCAACATCTCTAGACGCGATGAGATGCCACTGAAAGGTATCTTAGAATTATAAGTCTTTGATGTCTGGGGTATAGATTTCATGGGTCCTTTCCCATCTTCTTTTGGTAATAAATACAGACTCGTTGTTGTTGATTACGTATCAAAATGGATCGAGACAGTAGCCTATCCCACTAACGATGCACGGGTAATGATTAAGCTTTTTAAAAATCAAATCTTCCCTAGATTCGGTGTACCAAGACTCGTGATCAGTGACAGAGGTTCTCACTTCATTTCCAAAATCTTTAAAAGGTTGTTGCTGAAATATGGAGTCCGAAACCGTGTAGCAACGCCATATCACCCTCAAACAAGTGGGCAAGTTGAAGTCTCCAATAGAGAGATAAAACAACTTTTGGAGAAAATCGTTGCAACTTCTAGGAAAGATTGGTCTGCCAAACTTCATGAAGCTCTTGGGCTTATAGGACAACTTACAAAACCCCGATAGGAACAACACCATTCAAGCTGGTTTAGGGTAAATCATGTCACCTGCCTGTCGAAACTCGAGCATAAACCTTATTGGGCCATTAAGACCCTTAACATGAATTACACAGCTGCAGGCGAGAAATGAATTTTAGATATCCATGAACTAGAAGAACGTAGACTAGATGCATATAAGAATGCCCGCATTTATAAGGAGAGAACTAAGCAGTGGCATGACAAACGAGTTACAAGAAGAGAATTCAAGGAGGGTGACATAGTCCTTCTCTTTAATTATCGACTCAAACTATTTCCAGGAAAACTTCGTTCTAGATGGTCTGGCCCTTTTGAGGTCAGGAGAGCTTTCCAGAGTGGAGTTGTGGAAATAAGAGGTAAAACCAATGAACCATTCATTATAAATGGGAAGCGACTTAAGCACTACCACAATGTAGAAAATAAGGATTTTAGCATGAGATATAAACTAGAAGAGCTACCGCTCTTTCGAAAGGTTAGCACCGTTTAGATCGATGTCGAGCTCCCGACATTAAACGAAGCGCTTCGTGGAAGGCAATCCACGCCCTTTAATCACTTTTTAGTTTGCTTTCATTTTTATTTTTATCCCATGTTTGTTTTTAGTTTTTTACTTTTTCTATTATTATTACTACTATTACTATTATTATTACTACCTATTCTAATACTAACATGCAGTACCTTTTTACTAATAGTATAACCTTTTTTACTTTCAGGCTAACATAGCTTAGGATAGCTTATCACTAACTTAGGAATATGGAGAACGTTGATGATATGAAGGTTGTATTTAGGAACAAAAATCAGAGGCACCGTTTTGACATGTTAGCACAGAGGGAGATGACACTTTCTAATTATCCAGATGGACTGACCCTGGCCACTTTAGGACTGAGAGACAATGTTATGTACCTTCTGAACCAAGTAGGATGGGAAACCTTTGCTGTGAGGAAGAGGTATAGCCAATATCGTATGCTCACCCTTGAATTTATGAGTTCCCTCTATTATAACCCTAACAGAGCAATAGGATTTGGTAGAGGCCTGACTAGATTTAGGTTGTTCGGAACCAAGTACCGTTTCACACACCGTGAGATGGTTGAGTTATTAGGATTCCTTAGTGGCCCAGATACTTATACCATTACCCCTGATGATGCCTTCACAGACCTGGACCTTGACCATTTCCGGGGAAACATAACCGGGAATTATCACCCTAAACCTCACACCATGTTTTTTGAGAATATCCACAACCCAGCTATCCAGTACTTTCATAAGATCCTAGCTCATACCCTATTCGGTAAGGAAGAGAACATCACCATTGTTTCTAAGGACGAACTCTTTATCCTTTACTATGCCTCCCAAGGGAGACCGGTAAATGCAACTACCTTTATGTTAGCAAACCTAACTAAGATCGCCCAAGAGACACACGGTCCTATTATCATTGATGGTTTAATAACCATGATTGCTGACGCTATAGCTTTGAGATACCCGCTTAAATGTTTACATGCTTTTGGTGTTATCTGCCTTATGCATTTGCACTTCTGTTTCAACCATGGCATCATTGCCAATCTAGGACCGGCGGAGTTTGAGTTGCTGATTGACAATGAGGTATTCAGAAATTTTACACTGTCGAACTGTAGTGGTAAATTCATGATCATCAAGCTATGGATAAGCTAGAGATCAAATAACAAGAGTCGCCACCACGCTTTTATTGTTTCCAAGGGAAAAGGGAAAAAGTAAAAACAAAACCCAAAAGTAAGAAGTTTTCAAATCAAAACTAATAAAATGTCAGAGATTACAGGTAAGGGGGTTGGTTACACAGAGGGAAGGTGTTAGCACCCAAAGTGTCCTAGAGAGCCCTTTTTGTGTGCATATGTATTTTGTATAAAATGATGTTTACAAACAAACATAATGGGGGGATGAGAAAAGAATTCATTAATTATATTTTTGTGTTTGACAAGCCCTTCAGACTTGTGCCTACGTACCAACATAAAAATGAGGGATCAAAACCTCGTAGTTCTTGATATAAATTTCAAAATGGATGCATTGCTTTTAATAAAAATTAAGTTTTAAAGGTACAAAGGCCTAGAAACGATTTGAATGAGTTAGTTCTTTTTTGGCTTTTTGAAAGTTTAAGTCAAGTATAGTTAAGTTTATTTACAAGTTTGATTTTAAGAAAAGAAGTTTGAAAATGCAATGGCATAAGGCCAAAGTTTCTATCTTTTTACAAAGTGGTCAAAGTTTTAGAACAAAATAAGTTCAATTAAAGAAGATTTTGAAAAAAGGGAGGGAAAGATTTTGAAATTAAAGAAATGGGGAGAAGATGAAGGGACTAATCCTATGCACAAAATTAAAAGTTAAGAGTTGAAAAGATCTGACCAAATGGGTAGCAATCCAATAGACAAGAATGTCAATAGAAACCCAGAATTCCCTTAGACTTTTTAGAATCAAGCAACACACAAATGCACAATTATATTATCTTGAAGAGAAAATGCATCAAATAAAGATAGCCACATCCAAGCTTTAGCCATTCCATGATCTTCTTCAAAATAGCCCCATGTAACAGATGAATTCCACAAGTCACAGGTTCAAAATAACATCTTCACAATAATCATGTTGCAGATGAACTCAAAGGGATCTTGAATGATGTATCAGATGAAGTTTCAAATTGCAAGCACTTGGTTCCTTAACAAGTTGCCATTGGCCAAGTCCTTTAGCATAGGTAGGTTTCCTAGGTTATATGTCTAATTTGTCCAAGATCAAGCCAACAGTCCGCACAAAAGTTTTTTAGGATTTTTGTTGTTATTATGTACATTAATGGTCAAAGACCACACAAACAAGCAAAGTACACACAAATAAAATATCACACAATATGGTCCAAGTGGACAAAGTGAAAATTGCATTAAAATAAACAATTAGAATGATATGACTAATGGCAAATGTATAAAAGCTAGAATTAAATTACATTAAAGTAAATGGCTTAAAATTAAAAGATAGTTGTTAATAGGTTAGAAGTTAGTATTGTTTTGCTTTTGCTTTTCATTTTTTTTAGACATTCTTTGGAGAACACTCAACCCACTTATCACAAGCATGGATCCTTGAACCAAGACATCTTCCATAGGAAGGAAAAAAGGACAAGTTTCCACACAATACCATGAAAGAGGGGAGACTTACAATCTCACTAACTAGAATGATATGCCTTTTATGTCACAAATTTAGCGCTATGTTAAGCAATCGTAATTGGACTTATGTAGAAGTCACAAATATTTGAGGTCGGGCAATAGAATTTTGGTGTTAATGCATGTTAGAGACATAGTATTATGGACTATGCTCATGAAACATACCACACACAAAAAGAATATGCAAAAGGTATGACCTAATCTCATCCATACTCATGTTAATTTTTCAATCAACTAGCTTTAGGACTTTGAGATATCATAGGCCAAATGAGATGAATGCATAAAGAAAGGGAATGAGATGAAGTGAGAGGGGAATAAATGAAAACTCAAATTGATCAAAGGAGGACTTTTACCAAATTAATATCATCCATTCATTTTGGGAGATGGAATGCACATTCCATCAATTCCCTAAATCCAATGATATTAACTTGACAAAGTCAAATCAACATTGATCAAGGCCCAACAACAAGAGTCAAACACAAACAAGTCATCACAATTGGTCAACAAAGTTATTTGGCATTTATTCAAATTAAAAATACTAAAATAGTGCATTTAAATTAAATATGGTTTGTCAAATTCCTAAAACCTCATCAAAACACCAAATAAATGGCCATGAGATTTATCATAGGTCAAACAAGGTCAAAGGACTTTGGAGAAAAATTTTCAGAAATTTTAAAGACTTAAAAGTATTTTTAAACAAATAAAAACAAATTCAAAATCAATTAAATCATGAAAAATATTAATAATGATCCAAAAAATAATTTTAATTCAGAATATGAAAGAGGAAATTATTTGAATTTTTTTGGTGAAACTCTCATATTTTTTGGATCAATATTAAAATTAATATGAATTAATGTAAATAAAGGAATTAAAATGAAATTCAAATAATCAGAAAAAATGTGGACCATTGATCTCCCTCATTAATTGAGGTGGTAGATCAAGTGGCCACCAGCGCGCGTTCCATGGTAGACATGAGTCAACGCGGCACAGACATGGTATTTAAAAACAACGCACGAGATTAAAACAATTTAAAAGAGATCAATGGCTATGAACCGTGCCAACACATCACCGGCGTCCAAAGGCCGGTCATCTTCTCCGGTGACCCTGGTCGGACTGGTTCACTCATCACCATCAAAAAAATGAAAAAGGAGGACATGATCTGAAAGAAAAAATGACGTAGAGCATGAATCTGACCTCAATTTTAACTAACTCCTCACATATAGAAAGATATGAGAAGTTGAATTTTGAGGTATGTCAACTGAGTTGGTTCGATTTGACCTCTAAGCAACTCAATCTTCTTGCCTACATTGGTAGGACTTCAGACAACTAAAGAATCAAGAGAATTGAGCAAGATTGAGAGAGAATCGAAGAGATGAAATTTTCTGGAAAATACCTTCAATGCAGGTTTGGATTCAACTGTTCTTGCCTTGGCTCGTACTTGATCTCACTCAGAATGCTTGCAGAAGTATAATGAAATGCACCAAAGGTCTTGGATCCCTGGAGTTTTGAATCTCAAAACAATGAGATTCAAACTCAATTTCAAGATGAAATTCTCAAGATTATCCTCTCAAATGGAAGGGTTAGGGGTTTAGGATCAAAGCTGGCGCGATAATGTGTTGAATCCTGAGCATATGGAGCTCTATTTATAGTTGGATCATGTGATATTTGCACCTTCCAAATCACTTTCCAAAATTGGCAATGAGTGATGCATGGGTGCATGGGCGTGTACAGGCCCATGAGATCATTGCTTTAGGTCCACAAATGAGTGTGAGAGAGTCTGAAATCAACTTGGATTGCAAGGCAAGTGTACATGGAAACTTGAAGTTTGATCTTTGCCAAATGATGATGCAATGTTCAAGCCATGCGCAGCCTATTCAATTCTTGTCCAAAATGGATAAACTTGGACTTTTTGGAAAGGCGAGATCAAGAGGAACAACTTTCTTGTTCAACACTTTTCCATTTCAAGCTTGTATGATGATGAATTTTGAGGTGGAAGTTTGGAAATTTCAACATGTTGAAATTTTTTCTAAGTGTCAAGCCATATATCTCAATATTCCACCTTGCTTAACTTTTTATCTGAGCTTCAAATGAGAATAGTGTCTTCATCAAAGTTGTATCTATTTCAAATACCTTAAAAATGGTCACAAATTTCATGTCATTTGGATTTGAAATGATAGAGTTATGCATTTTTGAAGTTTGGAAAAATCACTTGTTCAATAGCATAGGTCAAAAGTGACCTATAATGTAGCCTCATATCACATGCTCATAAAATTTGAATTATCTATCACTAAACACATCAAAGTTGAATTAGACATATTGAATTTAATTGTGCAACTTGGAAATATTTCATCTCATAAAAATTGAGCAAGTTATGGCCTTGGGAAGTTGACTTTCAAGTTAGGGTTTAGACAAAATGACCTATAATGTTTCAACATAGAAAATGATTTTCCAAGAAAAACTAGCTCTAGGTCTCAACATTAAAGTTGTTTGGAATGTCATTTAGAGTAAGGTTTATCTTGGAATCATTTTCATATGGTGAAAATTGTAGGAGATAGGGTCTAGGGAGACCCAGTTTTGATCAGATGAATTCATCTGGCCAACCACCATCAACCAACTTGCTAATCTTTAATTCTCTTGAATTTATAGGCTCATGGTAGATCATATATGCATAAGATGATGAATTTGTAGGTGTACCTTAAGAAACTTGATCAATTGGTGAGATAGCTTGTTGGAGAAGTTACTCAAGATACCCAGTCAAACTAGGGTTTCCAAGGCAAATCACCCTCAAACTCTTGAAGAATGCTTGATCAATATAACATGTAGAGATCATTAGGACTCATATATGATGCTTGTTACCATTATTGGATCAATTCATGGTTGTGCTCTTTGTCATGAGGGTCTCAAACCTTAGATGTGAAATTGATGAATCAATGATGATCATGCCCTACCTACAAAAGAGTTAGGCAAATGCAAAGACATATTTTTGGTATTTTGGTTAGTGAAAATGATAATATACAAGTATGATACAATCATATAGTTCTTGTTGATCTCTCCCAAAACAAAACCAATGAAAAGGGGTAAGGAGGATGCCAAGGTATGTGTAGCGGGAAATTCATGATCATCAAGCTATTGACAAGCTAAAGATCAATTAACAAGAGTCACCACCGCGCTTTTATTGTTTCCAAGGGAAAAGGGAAAAAGTACGAACAAAACCCAATTAGTAAGAAGTTTTCAATTAAAAAATAATAAAAGTCAGAGATCACAGGTAAGGGGGTTGGTTACACAAAGGGAAGGTGTTAGCACCCAAAGTGTCCTAGGTACTCCTAGGGAGCCCTTTTTGTGTGCATATTTACTTGGTATAAAGTGATGTTTACAAATAACTAGAATGGGGAAATGAGAAAAGAATTCATTAATTATATTTTTATGCTTGACAAGACCTTCGGTCTTGTGCCTACGTACCAACATATAAATGAGGGATCTGTAAGACCCCAATTTTGGCCCTAAGATCCCTCATGGCATCATAACATTGCATTTGCAAAGCCTCAAGGATCATGAGCATCTTGGTTCCCTTTGCCTGTGGGTGGGATCTCTTGTGATTTGGTTTGAGATCATCAAGCATTCTTGAATTGTATATTATTGATTTTCTCATTTTGTCTACTAACCAAAAGCACAAAAATATGTCACTAACATTTCTTGTTTATAGCTTGAGCAGTCACAAGGTCAAAAGCTTCTAGGTGATCCTCTGTGCAAAGACATGGCCAAGAGAAGATGAAAGCAAGCATGGCAATGGTTCCAAAAGCTCTCATCCATCAAATATGACTCCCTAGTATCTCAATCCATCATTTTGATCAAAGCAAGTCAAAGGGTTTGAGGTTTGTTTCTCAAAGAAACCCTAATTCATCTGTGTACCAAGTGTGCCTTGCTCATGAAGCAACCTTAGCCCATGGTCAAATACAATCAAGGGAAGTTCTTTAATTCATCATTTCATGCATATTTGAACTTATTTGAGTATCCTCAATCATCAATTCATCAAGATATGAGTTGTGGACTTAAGAAGTTGATCAGTCAATTCATCTGACTATTTTGAAATGCACTGACACCTAACTTTTTATGTGTTGGTCAAATGGAGATAATCCCAAAATAAACAATGTTCTTAAGGACAATATGAACAACTTTCATGTTCATAAACAATTTATTTGAATCTTGGAAGGTCATCTCCCATTCCAAGACATTATAGGTCATTTTGACTGAAACCCTAATTTTGGGTCAACTTCCTAAGAACATGACTCATTCATTTTTCATGATTTTGAGGTGGGATCAAATGCATTGGAAATAGTATTGTGTCTACTTAAAATTTTATGTTGAACAAAATTTAAAAATATCAAAGGAAATACATATGATAATGCAATACATTATAGGTCACTTTGGACCAAATGCATTGAAAGACAAAAAAGTCCAACTTCAAGTGCCCATAACTTCTTCATCAAAAATCCAAATGATGCAAAATTTAAGTTCATCTTGATTGTCTTGAAACGATCTACAACTTTGATGTTGGAAGTTTTTGCATTATCAAAACAGAAGGGCTTGAAGTTGGACCAATTTGGAAAAATTCTCAAAGGCATGTTTTGCACTATGAACTTCATGGCCTGTTTTCATAAATTTCCACACTTCAAATGGGTTTTTCCTCAACATAACATTTGTTCCTTATGTCAAGACCTTTTCAACCATTACCCACATGCTTATGTTTGGATTTTCTAATTGGCATTTTCGAAGAGCTGAAGTTTTAGGCACAATTATGAAATTCATGTCGAAACTTCATGCACAAGCCATTGCCTTGCAAACTACACATCCATTTCAAGTTGTTTGGTCATCAGCATGCAAATACAATTGAGTTTGGGCCTTCCACATGATCATACAAGCCCATGCAAGGAAAATCCATTTGCCATGCACACGAGCAAACTCACTTGTTCAGCCAATTCCAGCTATAAATACATGTGCTATGCTTCATTATGAACTAACCTAAAGGCGCCTAAAGCTCTGCAGAAATCAATTCCCAACCATACCAAAGGAACTAAGTTCACATTTCTTCAAAATTTCAGATTTGAAATTCAATTGAATTTGGTTGAATCTTCAGATCTAAAGTTCGTAAACCTTCATCATCTAGTCCATTGAAGTTCTGTTTGGCAAAAGGAAGCAAGGAAAGGGACTCAAAGCTCCACAGTTCAAAGGTGTGCATCAACTGGTTTTTTCTTCGAAACTCCTTATTCCTTGATCGATTGGCCTTGATATTGTGTTGTCTGAAGTCCTCTCTATAGAGGCATCATTGTTGTATGCTCAATTGTTGAAATCCATGAAGTTCAGCATGAATACCATATTTTTCTCCTTCTGATTTCTCTTACTATAGGGATCTAGAAGAGAAACTAATGGTACAGGGGTGATGTACATCACCCCAGCTTTCCAATGATATGAGGATCGCTCGTTTTCATTAAGATTTTTACCTCTGCAACTCTCACCGGAAAATGCAACCTCGCCGGAGAAGACGGTGGTGTATACCACCGTCTCTTTGCCAGATCAAATCTGAGCCATCAAATGCGTTTTCCAGATCTAATCGTGGCCATCAATTGTTATGACTTATTTTAATGCCTCGTGTGTCTCATTGACTAAGGCTTATGGTGAGCGCACGCATGTGGAGCGTTTGATCAACCACGTCAATTAATGAGGCTTGATCAGATGCCTCTCCTTTTTTCTGATTTTCTTAATTTCCATTTTATTTCTTTTATTTCATTTAACTTCAAAAATTCATAACTCTCTCATTTTTAATCCAAAAAATATGGGACCAATTGCATTATTTCTCTTTTTAATTCTAGTTTCTAAAAATGATTTTTAATTTTTTTTATTTCATCATTTGATATTTTCTGTGAATTTTCTCTTTTCTGGTTATTTTTAATTCATTTTAAATAGTTTTTGATATTCAAAAAATACAAAATTATTTTCCCAACCTCTTTGAATGATGATGGATCTATGAAAAATATTCTCATCAATTTATTAATTGATTTGAGATTTATTTGAGATTTTAGTTCAATTAGGTTATTTTTATTCATTTTTAATTGATTAAAATTAGTTTCTGACTTTTAAAAATGCTGAATTTTTTTGTCAAACTTTGTTTGATCATGTTGAACTTGGTATAATTCACTTGGACTTTTTAAAGTTGATTTGAAGTGAATTTAAAGTTTGACCTTTCTTTAATACTTTAATTCAAGTTTATTTTAAGTATTAAAAAATGTCAAAAATATTTTGTTCATTACTTGACCTCCAATCTTCATCTCACTTCTGTTTTTAATTGTTTGACCATGATCCTCAATATCATTGGTCATACTTGTTGATTGGTACATTCTATTTCATTTAATGTCCTTTATTCTTTTCATTTCCATTTCCATTATTCACCTCCTTCTTCTTCTTCTTTTCTTTTTGATCAATGAGTTAAGAGTTGATAAATTAGCATTGATTAGGGAGGTTTAATCTTCCTTGATTCAAATCTAATTCATCTTGATCAATTGATCAAATGAATGACTTTGCATTAAGGATATGTTGCTTCCTAAATCATGCAAAGGACTTAAACCAATACAAGATCAACTCTCTTCTTCTTTTTTGGCATGGCAAGTTGTTGGAACTTGGTTCACTAATCAAGACTTCTAACTTGTGTTGTTGCCTACATTATTCTTGACCGGCCTCAGATAGTTATGACTTCTACATAAGTCCAATTACGATTTCTTAACATAGCGCTAAATTTGCCTTATGGCACACTAACTACTAACACTAATCATTAACCATTAACATTTACTTTTTGCACTTTATTTTTATGCAATTTACTATTCTTATACATATTATTCATTTGCTTTTTCCTTTGCTCACTTGAGCACATGTTTATGTTAATGCAATTCTCCTTTTGCTCACTTGAGCACATAATTGTGTATATACTATTGTGTTTGTGTTTTGTTTTGATTGTTGTGGACCAAATGCAAAGAATTGGATAAAATGGACTTAGAATTTAGGATTTTCCCTATGCAAATTTGGAGTCAAAGAGAAACTAGGCATTGGGCCTTTAGAGTGCTATAAAAGTCAAAGAGCAACTAGGCATTGGGCCTTTAGAATGCTTAATGTTGAAGATGACTTTGAAAGGACCAACTTCTAAACTCCTCTTGTCCATTCCTTGTTTGTTTGCTAGAATCTTTTAATGTGTGTGTTCTTGTGCTAGGAACTCCAGCTTGATCCAAATTGAGGAACCATTGCCACGAGCTTCTAAGAGAGAGGGACCCAAGATACATTGAGGAGCTTTCCAAGAGTTCATTTGATTATTGATTGCTTGAGTTTATGCTTGTGTGATTGCTTATTCCAAAGGATGGAAGCTACTTGGATCATCAATATGATCTCAAGAGAGGAACTCTATTTGTGGTTTTACTTCTTATTCCTTACCTCTTGTATGTTTAGGACTTTAGCCATTCTTCTTCTTCTCTCCACTCTAACCCAAGCCAAAAAAAACCTTTGTGCAAACATTTAACACTCATTTTCAACATTAGAAACCTAAGCCTTATGCTTTTGATTTTCAAACTTTTTTTTCATAACACTTATTTTGATTTGAACTTCTAAGTCAACTTTGACCATTTTGTACATACTTTTCATTGGTAAATATAACCCATTCCAATGTCCTTTTTGTGGTTTCAATGGCCACTTTCTTAATCAAATTTTTTCATAACCTTTAGCTATTAGGTTTGAGTTATCCTTGAGGTAGATGTAATGCTCACCTATATCCTTAGTGATGGACAATGAGTCTTCCATGCTTATTATAGGGTTAACCCCTCACTAGCATGTTGAAGTTATCCTCACATGGTGGATTTGTGGTTTTGGGTGGAGTCTTCTCCCTTGGATAACAAAAGACCTTAAGGCTTTTGGACCAATCAATTCACCAATTCATTTTTGAGATTTTTACCCCGAACTACGAGGTTTTGATCCTAATCTTTTTAAAGATGGTACGTAGGCAATGGGTTTATCCATCTAAACACAAAAATGTAAGTAAACTTGTACATTCTCTTCTCATCTCTTCAATCATGTTTGCACAAACAATTTTCACCAAATACCAACCTTACATCCAATGTGAAAAGGGCTCCCTAGGAGTACCTAGGATGTCTTGGGTGCTTAAAACCTTCCCATTGCATAACCAACCCCCTTACCCAGATCTCTGACATTTTTACTAGTTTTTGATTTGATAAAACTTTTAGGTTTTTGTTCGCTTTCTAACCATTCCTTTGGATAAATAGAACTGCGGTGGCGACTCGATTTGTATGGTTTACCTTAGACTTAGTCAATATCTCTAATGGTAACGAATATCCCGCTACAGAAAAATGGCGACTCTGCTGGGGAAGAACTTTGCCTAGTGGGTTTTGCCTACTTTTCATATTTGTTGTATTGTTGTGTACTTGTTTTGTGACATATTTTTGTGCAATTTGGGATTATTATATTGTATGTAATGATTGAATTGCTTGAATATTAACTCCTTGTATGCTTGGCGAATCTTTGTAAGATGAGTTCTATACCCGAACTCGAGTGCACTTAGGATAGGAGAATGGCATAGTCTTGTCGACTTGTGTGGAGTTATTCCTTAGCAAGTTGACTTGCAAGTCCATTCACTTGGTGGAGGTCATGTTGGGATCAATAATGTCACACAAGTAGTTGTGGGTAGACATTACTCTTTCCAATATAGACCTTAGAAGCCAAGGACCTTAATTTACCAAGCCCATCTTGGCCTATTCTTAGGATGTAGTGTGAAAGTTGTTCAAGTGTAAGTTTTGATACGATTGTTATGCGATACTACGCTCATAAGAGTCTCTCTTGAGAATATTTTTGGAATACGAGTAGTCGTTTATCCGATAATATCCGAAAGATGGGATAATGACTATGGGAACCTCTTGTATAACATGTTTGGAAGGTTAAAACCCTAGTACACTCCCTTTTGGTGGTTCTTAACCGAGACTCCATGCTCGTGACTTGCAACAAACCCTTGATTCGTGGTTGATCCGTTCATGTATCCTTAATATCAATGGAACTTGGGTGTTGATAAGGTGTAAACCATAATCCACAAAAATGGATGATTGATGTTAAGGATGCCATGATCCATCCCATTACCTTTGTTTGGTGTGCTTTGTTTGATCCTTGAGTGTAGTTGTTGCATTCATGCATTCATGCACCCATTTGCATCCATATCATAGAAATAATAAGAAAATTTTCAAGGAACTTAAGAGGTCTATTTGCAAATTTTCAGACATGGAAAGACAAAGAAGGAATACAAAGAAGTACAACTTCAGACAACCAGATTTGAAAGAACTAAGGAATTTGACATCCTATGTATTAGATCCCTTGGGTTTCAAGGCTCGTTTTGGGAAGCTTCTTCCTCTTCTGACTACTCAGGTGGATGAAGGATTGATGAGTGTATTAGTGTAGTTTTATGATCCCTTGTACCGTTGCTTTACGTTTCCGGACTTTCAGCTTTTGCCTACGCTTGAGGAGTATGCCTATCTTGTGGGTATACCTATTCTAGACCAGTTGCCGTTCAGTGGCTTAGAGAGTATTCTTACTTCTCGAGAGATAGCTGACATGTTGCATATAGATGAATCTCTGGTTGGTGCTCATATGACTACCAAAGGTGGAATTCAAGGTCTTCCTTCGGAGTTCCTCATTGCTCAAGCTACTATGTATGGCAAGGCCATGAGTGAGGACGCCTTTGAGGCCATATTTGTACTTCTCATCTATGGGTTAGTGTTGTTCCCCAACATCGACAAGTTTGTGGATGTGAACGCCATTAGGATTTTATCTACTCTTAATCCCATTCCGACTCTATTGGGTGACACTTATTTTTCTTTGCATATGAGGAATGTAAAGGGTGGTGGTGCCATTGTGTGCTGTTTGCTTCTGTTGTATAAGTGGTTCACTTCTCACTTACCGCAGACGGTCGCCTTCAAGGAGAATAAGGGATGTCTACGGTGGTCCACGAGACTTATGTCTCTCACTAATGATGATATCTCTTGGTACAACCGTGTGTATGATGGCGGGCAGATTATCGACTCTTGTGGTGAATTCTCCAATGTACCTCTTCTTGGTACATGTGGTGGGATTAACTACAACCCTGTTTTGGCACGTCGTCAGCTTGGGTTCCCCCTAAAGGATAGACCCAGTAATATTCTGTTAGAAGGTGTGTTCTTTTAGGAGGGTAAAGATCCCCAAGGATTGAAGTCCAGGATGGTCCGCGCTTGGCGCAAGATTCATAGGAAAGGAAGGAAGGAGTTGGGTCCTAAGAATTGTGTCGCTTTAGAGCCTTACACTGCTTGGGTTAGGAAGAGAGCTTCTGAGTATCTCATGCCGTACGAGTATCTGAGACCTACACCTTTGGTTGAGGATGGGCCGTCAACCCTCGCTGACCAAGGAGTAGAGGAGTTGAGAGACGAAGACCGTTCACGTGCCTGGATCCGTGAACGAGAAAAATTGCTTAAGCAGATCAAGGAAAAGGATGCTTTGATTGAGTTTCTCGAGCATCAAGTTATTGATGATCCTGATGATACATGGATTTCTCTACTTCCTCAGTCTTCTTGGTTCTGGAAGAGGAAGTACGATCGACTCGCCAAGGAGAAGGCAGATATGGAGGAAGCCTATGAGGAGGAGGTGAAGAGGCTTCGTGCATCTTATCTTCCTGTGTCCCGAGCTTTAGATGATTGTTTCTAGGGATCCATAGGATGATTATTTTCCTTTTTCTCTTGTATTTGGTTACCAATGTTGTACTCCTTTGGTGTAAAAAATATATTTTCCATATATTATTGATAAGATGTTTCCATATGTGATAAAAATGTAATATTTCCCAAAATTTGCAAATAGAACTCTAAAGTTCCTCTGAAATAAAAAAACAAATCATATGCACAAGCATTGCATGCATCATGTGCATAAGCAGGTTTTGCTCCAGGCTTCTTGTCCCGTGGTCTAACTCTGTGTTCTTCATTTATTTTGAAGACAAGCTAACTCACTGGTACTATACCAGAGCCAACTCTTCGAGACTGATGGATCATTTGGAACAAGAGAACCGCGAGCTAAAAGAGGAAGTAGCCAGGCTGACTGCCCTGATGGAGTCATTCTTAGCCGCTCAGAGCCAGTCTTCTCCAACACCTGCAACTCCTCCCCAGAGGACGATCATTTCTGAGATCGTAACTTCTATTGTGCCTCCTGCAACAGCTCACTTTGCGCCATCTATGCTGTAACACCTCAAAATTTGCCCTCCTCTTCTTGAGACTAGCTTGGGTTTTTGCATTTCATGTTTTAGGACATTAGGCATTGCATTTGCAATATCATCTGAAAATAAGAAGGTCATCCTCCAAAGTTTTTCAGAAGATGGGAAGTTACATGATTAAAGCCTGAGGGTTTCTGTGGATTGATGATCAACCATCTGAGGGTTTGCACTTCAATTAGGGTTTCCTGATCCTTCAAAGGTCTTGAGCATTATCTTGTTTGCAAGGATATTACCATCATCATGGTTCTATCATCATCAAGGGTTTCATGATTCATTCTCAAGTTCCTTTGGATTAGGGTTTTGACCTCTGGTCAACCCTAATCAATGACATTCTTCCAACTAGGGTTTCTCAAGGAGATGAGATATTTTATTGGGATGAGGATCACATGATTGCTATGAGGAGCTTACATGAGCTAGGGTTTCATTTTTGAGCAATTTCCTCAAGTGGTAGAGGCTCAAGCTGATCAGGGCATTTCAAGGTCATCTGAGGACCAAACAAGTTAACTGTGCAGTCAACTGAGGGCTATGAGGTGGGGAAATAAGTTGAGACACCTCAATCATGTTCAAAAGAGGTCCATTTGTCTTTCTAAACACCTATCTTGAAGATTTTGAAGTCATGGCAAAAGTTTCCAAAAATGGAAAGTGACCTATAATTTTAAGTTTCCAAAAATGGCAAGTTTTTGGTTCACATTTGACTTTACTTATCAACATCAAAGAAGTTTCAAATGGATTTTTGGTAAACATGAAAGTTGAAGATCTTTCTCTCCCCTTTCTAAAAAGTCATATTTCATGTCCATGTGATGGATGGTTGAGAAGTTATGGCCAAATGATCACAAAGTATACATGGAATTTCAAAGTGGCATAACTTTTGATTCAAAACTCCAAATTGGTCCATTCTTTTTGCAAAATACTTCTCATGACCAATACTTTTCAAGTGAACCATTTGCCATGCATGGAAGAAGTTCATATGATCATCATTTCTCACATGTGTATTTTGGAGGGAAATCTCACAATTCAAATTTGGTTCAAGATACAAGCAAAATACCACTTCCATTATGTTTATTGGTTGGTTTTAAGTGAAGATGAAGCTTGCATGGGCACTGTTCACGTGTGGATTAGCCATGCTAAGCTTATTGGCAAATTTGCACATTACTTCAAAATCCACTAATCATGATTAACCAAGGCCTAAGTGGATTAGCATTGTGATTAACACATGATATAAAAGCCAAACCCTAACTGTTTTTGCTCATAACTAACTTTTCAGATCCATATTCAAGAAACTCTCCATTTTTTCTCTCTCTTCGAATTTGCTAATTTCTCCACATAAACGTCAAATTTCTTTGCATAATCTTGATCATCATCCTTCATTGATCAAGATTCAACCATTACTTTGTGGAATTCAGTCCAAATTTGAGCTATTCAAGTGCATGAACATGGAGATGGAAGTTTGAAACTGAGCTGGATCTAGGTGATTTCAACTGTTAATTCTTGCACAAAGCTTCGAGGCATAAGCATAGGAAGAGATCTGGAGACTTTGAAGGCTTGAGGACACGTGTACAACCACTGCCATTTCCAAGTAGGTTGAATTTGATCCTCACCTTTTGATGTTTTATGTACATAATTCTGTAGATCTCGCTTAGTAGAGAATGCTGATAGGTTTAGATTTAAAAATGGATGAGAAATGAGCATGTGGTGATGAATTAAAGTTTTGCTCATGAATATGTTTGCGCTCGATCCAGAGAATTCATGATGAATTAGATGAAACTAGTATGATATTTGGAATATGCTTGGCAAGACCTTTCGATTGGTATAGGTTTTATTCATTTCTACAAAAATATACGGCGGCGCCACCGCCTGGTTGGTCGGAGAAGACGACCGCCGCCGCCGTCTGATGTGTCCTAGGGTTTTAGTCCTTGTGGCATCCACGTTAGTGCTGGCATGTGCGTTCTATTGGTTCTCCTCTGTTTGACCTGTGCCACGCCATGTTTGATCACTGATGTAGCATGCCAGCGCGTTTAATGAAACGCTTCGTTTCATCTGCCTTATGTGGCTGCTGATTGTACGCTAGCGTGTCCAATTGATTGGTTATCATGCTTTTGACCGTGCTTGCGTGTTGTTGACTTGCTGCGTGGCTGCCATGTCATTAAGTGAAACGCAGCGTTTCACTTTGAGCGCCATTGATCCTTAGTGCATGTGTTCGATCCTTGGTTGTGAATATTCCAGATTTATTTCAAACATTATTTTCCCTCCATTTTATTTGTTTATTTTCATATTATTTCATGCCTCTTTAAAAAATCATTAATAATAGTAGAATAGTCCAAATTGACTCCAATTTTTTTTTCATAGTCTTGTTTTAATGTCTATTATTTTTTGGTATTATTTTCATGAATTGTTTGTTTCAGGATTTTTATTTGGTAATTTTTGATTGAACCTTGCGTTAAATTGACATGTTACATTCAATGCCTTGTGAAATGCTATGTGTTGATCCAATTGACCTGAATTTTTGCATGCTTGATCTTCACATGTGATATGCATTTTTGATGATTGGTTTGGAATTTTTATCATATGCTATCACTGTTTTTGACACATGATGGTGTAGTGTGACAATTTGTGTCACATTTTGGATGTTGCATTTGTGCATTTTTGTTCACCTATCATTTGAACTCTTCTGGATTTGATTTTTTGCACATTGCTTGTTCATAACATGAGTAGCTTGCATAAAACATTTCAAGGCCATTGGACGTATTTCTGTTTTGATTTGGATTTTCTAATTTGGTTGTCCATTTTGTGTACACTTGCTTGCCTTTGCTTTACATTGAAAATTTGAGCTACTTGCCTTGTGCATTGATGTTGGTCCTTTTGAGGATTTTTTATTGAATGTTTGAATGTGCAATGTGCAAAAGATTGACTTCTGTTTTGATCATTTGGTTTGGTTTTGGACATAGTCTTTGTACTAGTGTTTTGTACATGAACTAACCTTGACTTGTGTTTCAGGTTTGGACACTTAGCATTAATGGTTGGTTTGGTCTCACTTTGTGAGATACAAATGTCTTTGAGTACTAACTCTTGCTGTTTTGTAGGTTCTAATTGATGCTCATGAGCTCACTTGATTGCTTGAGCATTGTTCATTGAGTTGTAAATATTGGAAAGTTCCACTGTTTGTATGTTAGTTTTCTGATTGAGATATTAACTGTGTAAGCTTTTGTACAAGTACATTAGTTGCTTGCTAGCTTTGATTTTGCTTAAGCTTTGGAGTGTGGTTGATACACCACTGAGGTAGTTTAGCCTTCTTACTCCATGTAGTCTGGAAGTCCTATCACCTTTTTGGCAGGCATTTTGGCTGAAGTCCTCCTTATGAGGCTCTGATTGTGTTTGTTTACATTTGTGCCAAAGACCTCCAAGTGAGGCATGTTACTTGATAAGTCCTCATGAGTAAAGAGGCAATTGACAGATAGAAGGGATTAGCAATCAATCCCCTGTTATTTAGTGAGTCATTCTTTATGCTCGCACTACGTGCTGATGCTCTAGAACATGTACCCAAGATCATTGTACAGTGTCTGTCAAGTGGAATAGGGCCCCTCTTTCTGGATCCCCACGCTTTCATTGTCATGAGCTCACCCTGGCCAGGATTAAGAGCATGAGGTCTCATCCTCATTACCATTTTAATCTGCTCACCCTGACGTTCAATGTCAGTGGTTAAGAGCTACAAACTACCCTTGTACAGTTTGGCTTGTTTGTCGAGGTTGATATGACCCCTCTTGACTAAAGCCTACCCATTGTTTGGGCCTCTTATGTGGATATAGTGTGTGATACTTGTTCACTAGTGTTGATGTTTTTTGAGCTGACTTGCTTCGTGTGTGAGTTAGGTTCTGATTAGAGATCTCAACTTAGGGATATTGATTGCTTGACAACTATTAGGCTCGAGTCTTAGTCTCCCTATTAGTTTGTTGCTTCCCTGGTCTCCGGTTAGAAGAGTGTTTTCTCCCCTGTTAAGGGGAACTACGTCGCCCTGATTCTCATACCAGATGAGATACGTAGGCAGGAGATCGAGCGAGATCTCTCCGGGCGCCCTTTTTTTCTTTTTTAACCTTTTTGTTTCTTTTGACGTCTCAGCGTCTCTTTGTGTTTGTGTGACAACTATTAGGCTCGAGTTCTAGACTCCCTATTAGTTTGTCAATTTGATAACCTTTTTCTTTGGTGTTCGCTGGTTAGTGTGTGCTATTGTTTGGAGTCGGATGTAAGTCCATGTATTGGCATTCTGTTTACTTTTGTTTGGTTGTTGTTAGGAGTCGGATGTAAGTCCATGTATTGGCATCCTGTTTCCTTTTGAGTGTTTCTTTTGACGTCTCAGCGTCTCTTTTTGGTGTTTTGTTTCGGCGTGCGTTAGCCAAGCTACGAGTGCTCTGATTCTTCCTCTGGATAGAGAAGATACGTAGGCATAGGGTGCGATATCCTAGCGAGCATGTCTCCCTTTCCCCGAACTACGTTGACTCTGATGTTTGTTTCTGACCAACTACGTAGGCCCAGGGTGCGACATCCTGCCGAGTCCACTTCCTCCATCTTCCTTCACCTATTTTATTATTCCAGTATGTGCGATTTCTTTGAGCAGTTTATTAGCAACCTTATTCTATTCTTTTCCTATTATTTTGAGCGTGGATCCCGTCGAGTACGACGGACGTGAGGGGTGCTAATACCTTCCCCTTGCGTAACCGACTCCCGTACCTTGTAATCTATGGTCGTAAGACTTTTCCTTTCCCTTTCTTAGGTTAGTCTTGCGCTTCCTTTCCGTCATAGGATGAATAGCGTCGGTGGCGGCTCTGTAAAACTGTTTTTTTTTCGCCGGTTGTTTTTCGCGTTGCGACAGCTGACGACTCTGCTGGGGAAGAAAGTTAACCTCTTGCTGGTCCATCTTCCCTAAGCGAGTCAATCCTAGCGCTCCTTAGAGTTGTTTTGGTTGCTTTTGCCGCTTTATTTATTGCATTTATGATTATTATACTATGATTGTATATATTTGCATATATGTTTGCATGCATCATATTATCACTGTGCTGGATTTTGGACAAGTGTGGTTCCTTTGATTTGGGGTGGGTGTGTTCTGAGTGGGGCTAAAACCCAGGCCCGAGTATACACCTAGGATTAGCGTGGTCTCACGTTCCTCACATGTTGGTTTGGCATGTTGTTGCGACGTGACATACCACAAGCCGGACAAGGTTCTTTTGAGAGAGCTTTTCCATTGTGGAGTTTCCACTATGGTTGGCTTATCTCTTCTGAGCTGTTGACTTCGGTGACCGCTCTTTCCCGGATCTTTGGTTTAGACGATTTTTATGAGAGCTGCAATGGCACACCCGAAAGGGCAAACCCGTTGAGTATCTCATCCGATTGTCGAGACCAATTATCCGCCTTAGGACGACCTTATTAGAATTCACCTATGAGGGGAGGGTTTGATTCTTACAAGCACAGGTTCTGATGGTGACTTTGGTTCGGTTTGAGATCTGAGTTCTATTTATGAGGAGAATTTATGGATATTTATTTCTGACACGCCAGAGTTCTGTCCATGGTATTTATCAGCGGGTTCCGTTTATTTCGGATCCCCGGGCGGAATTTGAGGGTACTTGTTCAGATGGTTTTGTGGTTATCTGTTTGTGGCTTTCCTGTGATGGTGGTGATATATCCTTCGTTCCATTTATTTCGGAACCCCGAGTTGGATTTGTGGTTACCTAGTCCCTCAGATGGTTGTGATCAGTTCAGAGACCGGACCTTCCGTACAGTTGACGTTCAGATGACTTGAAGGATGGCACAGTGACTTGCATTCATGCATCTGCATCATTCCCATTTTACATTTATCCGCATCTAACTCATGTTTATCCATATGCAGGGTACATTCTTGATTGAGATCCTGGTTGAGAGACTTCCTTGTTCCAGATATGAGGACCGACTTGAAAGATGATGTTGTCTACAGTTTCTTTGATCCAGAGATTAGCGTGTTGAAGGGTATGATAGCATTGATTACGCCTGACCATGTGGGGATGTTCTGTGAGGCCTATGGTGGTATTCTGAAGATGGTTTTCAGGCACACAGAAGGGGATAGGAGTGTCATCCATACTCTTATCCAGTTTTATCATCCGGGTTTGAGATGTTTTATCTTCCCAGACTACTTGTTGGGACCTTTGTTGGAGGATTACGCCAGTATTCTGGGTACTCGGGTCAGAAACCAGATTCCTTTCTATGCTACTAAAGAAGAACCTGATATAGCTGAGATTTCTCGTGCTCTTTATTTGAGCCCAGAAGTGACTAAAAGAGGTTTGAAGGAGAAAGGAAAGTTGCTCGGCTTTCATCTGAGTTTGTTGGAGGCCAAAGCCAAGGAGCATGCTGTTTTGGGTGATTGGGAGGCCGTTTGTGCTTTACTTGCTGTAAGCATTTATGGAATCATCTTGTTCCCTAATCAGAAGAATTTTGTGGATATTAATGCCATCCGGGTGTTTGCTCAGAGGAATCCCATACCTACCTTGATTGGGGATGTTTATTACTCGGTCCATAATCGGAATGAGAAGCGGCGTGAAGGATTGATTAGATGTTGTGCTCCACTGTTATATAAATGGTTCATGGGATATTTGCCTTCCAGAGGTGCCTTTGTCTTTCTTGACCATACTATGGATTGGGCAACCAAGCTGATGGGTTTGAGAGCCAAGGACATAGCTTGGACTCACATTGATATGGCCGGACGAGATTTTATTTACAGTTGCGGGAGTTTTCCCAATGTGCCCCTTATAGGAGTTCAAGGGTGTATTAATTACAACCCGATGCTTCTTAAGAGACAAAGGGGATTTGCTATGGAGGTTCCTCCCCTCGAGTGTGAGATTCAAGAGTCTGTCTACTTCCCGGTTGAGGGTAATCAGTCATTGTTGAGGCAAGTGTCTGATGCATGGCGCCGCATCCAGAGGAAAGGCAAGATTCCTTGTGGTAGAGCTAATAACAGGTCTTTTCCCCCATTTGAAGATTGGCTCAGAAGGAGAGTGGAGCTCACTCGCTTGCCGTTTCCAGTGGGTGATCTTTGGTATCCGTTGATTGAGGAGTCCCGTTCTTCTATCAGTATGGAAGAATTTCTTGAGATGAAGAGGGAGAGAGATCAACTGCAAGCAGAGAAGACTGAGCTAGAAATGAGGGTTGCTGGAATTCAAATGGCTAATCAGGAAGTCAAAGGGAAAGCAGAAGACCAGGCTAAGAGACATGCTCTGGAGGTGAAGCATTTTGAGATAGACACTGCATATTATTGTAAGATCAGCCAAGCTTTAGAGTCGTCTACGAAGGAGCATGACATTACCAAAGAGAAGTTGGCTAGAGCGTTGAAAGTTATTGAAGATGAGAAGAGGAGACAAGTCCTTATGAAGACTCAGAGGGAAGTTAGAGACAAAGTCCTTACCGCCGAATGGGAAGTGAAGTTAAGGATTAAGGAAGAAGAGAAAGCGAAGATTATGACCGAGAGAGATCATTATATTGCTGAGAGGGACCATTATTTCCGTCAGATGAAGATTCATCAGAAATAGGTGGGAAGACTTCAGCAGGAGAACATTGAGCTCAGGTTCGCTATGAAGTTTACCAAGATGGTTGATGGTGCAGAGCCTTCTGTGAGACCTTCTTCAGATTAGCTTTTATTGCAGTTGTTATCATGTGTTGGATTACCGTCAGGCATGTTGACGGAATTCACTTGCTTATATTTCTTTATGATTCTGGAGGATTGTAAAGTTGATTTGTATCAGACATGATGTATGATTCTCGCACGAGTAGTGCACTGTGGCTATACAATGGTTATTATCAATTAATGATTGATCTTCAAGCTTTATTTGCTTTTCTGTATACACTCACATAACACACACATGGTCGGGTGATATCTTTACTAAGTCATAATTCTCTGCTCTGTATGGTAAAACCAAGTGATTGATGTCAGAACGTTGCTGTCGGATTATTATCTGTCTCAATGAAACCAGGATCGAAAGACAGAGTGTTCCTCATATGGATAAACATTGCATTCATGCATGAATCATAATAACTTGTCTTCTATTTTGTAGCTGTCGGTTTCTAACATGTTTGATTGTCTTAGGAATCGTTGCTCGCGCACGTAGAATCATTCCTTGCACGTAGCTCGTCCGCACAGATACCCTACCAGGCGCAACAAATCCAAACTGATGGATCCACCCAACGCTGACATTCTCGAGCTGAAAGAGAAGATGAGTGAGTTGATCAACGTCATGCAAGGGTTCGCCTTGGGGCAGAAAGCAATCGCCGAGAAGGTGGAGAGGATTGAAAGTTGGCTAAGAATAGGGAAAATAAAGGGAAATGCTCCGTCGTCAGGAGTAAAGAAGCCCTTTGGTGATAGTCAGCGCAAGAAGGAGGGTGAATCGAGTGATGTGTATGCCCAAAATGGACACGGTAGGGATCGTTACTACCAGCATACTACTGCAGTTACAATTCCTATTGGTAATCAATCTGTACAACAGCAATAGCAGTCACCTAAACAGAGAACACCGAGAGCTGGGTACCAAGTGAGAAGAAGGATGGCAGATCGTCAGTTTGATAGGCCACCCGTGACGTATACCTTTCTGTTTAGGAAGTTGAAGGATCTTGGGTTGGTTCAGCCGAGGACGTTGGCTCCAGTAGGACCAAATCAGAGGCCTGTAAGTCACGATGAGAACGTCAAGTGCAAGTTCCATTCTAGCGCACCCGGGCATAACATTGAGGGTTGTAAAGCTTTTAAGCATGTCGTTCAAGATTTGGTGGATTCTAAAGCCATCAATTTTGCACCGACGCCGAATGTTGATGCTAACCCCATGTCGATGCATGGTCCTATGGGGGTGAACGTGATGTCAGAGGATAAGAGAAAAATAGAGGTGACGGATGTGGATCAGATGAGGACTCCAATGTCTGTGGTCAAGTGACATCTGATGAAGAGTGGAGTTTTCCCTGGTTGTGATAATTGTTGTGCTGCTTGCACTGTCATTACGAATGGGTGCGTAATGTTGAGGGAGACGATTCAGAGAATGATGGATGGGGGACGTCTCCGATTTGAGAAAGTTGATTGGGGGGAGGAGGATATTTTCGTCAGCCACTTGTCATCGTTCAAATATGTGGAAATGGACGGTGAAATATTTGAAACACCTTGTCAGGCGTTTGAAACCGTTAAGGTGGAGAATACCATTTTTGCCGAGAAAGAGAAGAAGCCGTCCATTTCTTCTTACAAACAGGCTGCGGATGTGGTGAAAAATGGAGAGGCCCCAGGTTGGGGAAGAATGATATACATTGCAGTGAAAGAGGATGATAACACGAAATTATATCATATTTTAGGACTTAATTCCATTAAATTCTATGACTATTTATTTCGGTTTACTGCATTTTATGAGATATTACGTGGTATTTTCTTCCTATTTGTCTCAGGTAGTCTATTTTGAAGAACAAGTGAAAATGGAAGAAAAGGAGGTGCAAAAAGGAGAGAAAAGGAACCAAATGCCAAAGCCCAGCCCAAAGCGCACAAGTCACCAATGCTGTGCCTGTGACGGACGTCACAGGGTGTGTGACGAGCGTCACGCAAAACAACCTTGTGACGGACGTCACACATGGTGTGACGAGCGTCACACCGTTCCACTACTTTTTTGGCGCAAGTAACGCCCTCAGAAGACTTGAAGAAGAGACGTTGAGGAGTTTGTGTCCTATATCCACGCCGTGCATTTAGCCACATTGAATACGTTGGGAAAGGAAAAGCAGTTGCCAGCACCAATATAAATAGCTACATCAAAAACCTAAGAGGGTTCCTCGGTTCCTCGATTCCTCGGTTTTTCCACGCTCACATTGCCGAAGCTTTGCCAATTTTCTTTCTTTTTACGCCTTTTGCTTATTTTTCTTTTCCAGCACTTAACATTGTTTATTTTATTTCTTTTGCAAGTTCTACATTTCTTTCTCCCTTGCAATCTACCTTTCCCTTTTTAGCATTTAGATATTTTTCGCATAATAGTTTCTACACCGGAAACTATTGTGCAACTTTTTATCGGATCTAACCTTACGTTAGATTCTAGTTTTATTTCCTTGGCTTAATTTATTGTTTAATTGAAGAATCGAAGAACAAATCCTACCGGCTTGTGGTGGAGTGTTCAAGACTATTGTATTACGCATTCAGGTTCTTTAATCATTATTTAATATTTTGTTTTATTATTTATCTATATTATCTGCCTGGAATGAGTCTGTTTATGCATGATATGTATTCTTGTTTATTTAGCATGTCTGGCTAATTCGCCTAGATATCGGTATGTAAAGTAAGCAGAATAAGGGATCAAGACTGAGTCGGTCTATTTAAACTTAAAATTGAAATCAATCTTTTTACGGTCTCAACTTACAGGTTTAATAACAAGATTTTTTACAAAAGTAAAGGACATAAAGAAGTTAAAATCAATAGAGCGAGAGTTTGAGGTTTTAACTGGACAGTGTAAGTTAGGCATTAATTCTAGATCAGGGCGAGAGCAAGTTTTAGAGTTAATTAAATTCTGACCTTTTCCAAAAAGTATTTTTAAAGATTGAATGTGAGGACGAGAGTTAAGCATTTGGATTTAATTGTATAACCTGAGTCAATAGAGCGAGAGTTTGAGATAAGGGTGTTTAAAACGGTCAGTGTTTTCTTAAAAAGAGTTTCTGCAACTTTATTGCTTTCAAAATATGGTTTTTGACTTAAGTATAAGTGACAGCTACATTAATATAAAATCATGGTTTATTCAACAGAGCGAGAGTTTGAGATAAAACCTTTAACCAATAAAGTTAACTGAAACGATTTATTTTAGAACCAAGAAACCGACAAAGACTTGATTCCCTAGTTTTGACGAACTACATACCGATATCCGTTTTATTAATATTTAATCTAGATCTTAGTTTAGCTTTTAGTTTTTCCCCAAACAATCAAACATTTTTCACCTTAGCTTTACGTAGTAACCTTAGATAACGGTATATCGATTCATAAGTCCCTGTGGGATCGATATCTTTTAAAACTACGCGATAGAACTGTGCACTTGCAGTTTGTATCCCATTCTCGACTCACACAGTCGAGCGATCAAGTTTTTGGCGCCGTTGCCGGGGACTTTTATTTAATCGATATCGTAACTCTTCCGTTACGCTGTAGAGACTAAGTTTTCTCTTTCTTCTATTCTTTCTTTCGTTGATTTGTATGCCACGCACTCGCTCACAAGGCGAACCGCTCTATTTACGAATCAACAATATCGAGCTATATCTCCGAGTCTTACGACGAATTCGGGAATATCGTGCTGCAAACAATCTCCCTCCTATAGACTTTCCTGATCTCAAAGATCTTCCTTCTTTAACCGAGATGGCAGAACCAGCTCGTGCTCTTAGAGATTATGCCGCTCCATCGCAAGATGAGCCGCATTCAAGTATTGCTCCGCCCGCAATCGAAGCAAACAACTTCGAACTTAAACCTTCGCTGTTGCAGGCTGTGCAACAGAACCAATTCTCTGGAAATCTTACCGAAGATCCAAACCTTCATTTATCCGTATTTGTCCAATACGCCGATACTGTTAAAGCTAATGGTGTCACTTCAGAGGCAATTCGACTTCGTCTTTTTCCTTTCTCATTAAGAGATAGCGCTAGAAGATGGCTTCAATCTCTCCCTTCCAACTCAGTCACCACCTGGAACGAGTTGAAGAAAGTTTTTCTTGCCCGATATTTTCCGCCAAGCAAAACAGCTATGTTAAGAGCCCAGATAAACGGATTTAAACAGAAAGACAACGAGTCTCTTTTCGAAGCATGGGAAAGATACAAAGACATGATGAGACTTTGCCCACACCATGGTTTGGAAGACTGGTTAGTAATTCACACATTTTATAATGGTCTCTTATACAACACAAGGTTAACAATAGACGCCGCTGCAGGTGGTGCGCTAATGAACAAACCTTATGCTGATGCCTACCAGCTTATCGAGAGCATGGCCCAAAACCACTATCAGTGGGGAACCGAACGAACAACGGTGGAAAAACCTCAAACGAAAACTGGCATGTACGAGATAAGTAACCTTGACCACGTTAATGCAAAAATGGATGCTTTGGTCCAGAAAATTGAAAGTTTAAACGTATCACCTCCAGCCGCCGTGGTTGCTATAACTCAGAATTGCGAGGTCTGTGGAATCCAAGGCCACACTCCTACGGACTGTCAACTCTTGACTGGAATCCAAGCAGAGCAAGTGAACTATGCTCAAGGAAGCCCCTATTCGAATACCTATAACCCAAATTGGAAGAACCATCCAAACTTTTCATATAAGAGTAATAATGCTTTATACGCACCTGGACAGTCTCCAAATCAAGCCCCATCTATACCTCCGGGATATCAGAAACCAAATCCATCCATGCCTAACAATAATACCCCTAGAAAATCCAACTTGGAAATCATGATGGAAAACTTTATAGCTTCCCAACAACAAACCAATAAAGATTTCTTAAACCAGAACATACACACTGGCGAACAACTTAAACAACTAGCAAGCAAAGTAGATGCCTTGGCTACCCATAACAAAATGTTGGAAACACAAATATCTCAAGTAGCTCAACAACAAGCACCTACTGCTGCCCCAACTGGTACATTCCCTGGACAGCCCCAACCTAATCCGAGAAGCCAAGCTCATGCAATTATATTAAGAAGTGAAACGGAAGTGGAAGGACCGTCTGATCTAAGGATAGAAAACCAAAACCCTAAGAAATCAACTGAGGAAAGTGAACCTAAGGAAAAGGAAGAGAGTAATAAGGAAACCCTAGAAAAGAAGGAACCTTATGTACCTCCACCACCTTACAAACCACCTATCCCTTACCCTCAAAGGCTTGTTAAAACCAAAGATGCGGGCCAATTTAGAAAATTTGTTGACCTCCTTAAACAATTAAACGTTACAATTCCGTTCACCGAAGCTATTACGCAGATGCCCTCATATGCTAAATTCTTAAAAGAAATCCTTTCTAATAAGAGGAAACTTGAGGATAGCGAAACTGTTACACTCCCTGCCGAATGTAGCGCTATAATCCAAAACATGCCTCCTAAACTCAAGGATCCGGGTAGTTTCTCTATACCCTGTCACATAGGAAAATTTGTCATCGACAAAGCTTTATGCGATTTAGGAGCCGGAATTAGCGTTATTCCTTTATCCATATGTAAGAAACTGGAAATGGGAGAATTAAGACCAACCAAAATGTCTGTGCAACTAGCAGATCGTTCCATCAAATATCCTGTAGGAATCCTTGAAAACGTTCCCGTACGCATAGGTCAGTTTTACATTCCCACTGACTTTACAATTATGGACATTAGAGAAGATGATACTACGCCTATTATACTAGGAAGACCGTTCTTAGCAACTGCCGGTGCAATCATAGACGTAAAACGAGGACGACTCACCTTCGAAGTAGGTGAAGAGAAAATTGAATTCATTCTTTCCCAATTCTTGAAAGCACCTGCAATAGAAGATACATGTTACTTCATGGATATCATCGATGAATGCATAAAAGAAGCAGAGTTAGGAGAAGACAAATCATCAGACTATCTTTTAGAGGACAAATCTAACCAATGTTTAGCAATAACACCGGACCCTACGCAATGTCTTAACAAACCAACCCCTGACCTGAAAACACTTCCCAAAAATCTGAGATATGAATTCCTAGACTTAGAACTTGAACGACCTGTGATAGTTAATGCAGATCTAGGAAGACTCGAAACAGAAAAACTCTTACATATCTTAAGGAAATATCCCACCGCACTAGGATACCACATCACCGATCTTAAAGGAATAAGCCCTTCTATTTGTATGCACCGCATCATGTTAGAAGAAGACTGTAAAACCTCTAGGGAACACCAGAGAAGACTAAATTCGATCCTGAGTGAGGTAGTAAAGAAAGAAATAACCAAGTTATTGGAAGCAGGTATTATATATCCTATATCTGATAGCAAATGGGTTAGCCCTGTACACGTTGTACCAAAGAAAGGAGGCATAACCGTTATTGAAAACGAAAAAGGAGAAACTATAACTAAACGAATCGAATCAGGATGGAGAATGTGCATTGATTATAGGAAACTAAACAAAGCAACCCGAAAAGATCATTTCCCTTTACCATTCATTGACCAAATGTTAGAACGATTAGCAAAACATTCACATTTCTGTTATCTAGACGGTTATTCAGGCTTCTTTCAAATACCAATTCACCCTGATGACCAAGAAAAGACAACGTTCACGTGCCCTTTTGGTACCTTCGCTTATAGACGAATGCCGTTTGGTCTGTGTAATGCCCCTGCAACCTTTCAAAGATGCATGATGGCAATTTTCGCCGACTTTCTCGAAAACATCATGGAAGTATTCATGGATGACTTTTCTGTATACGGACAAAGTTTCGAAGAATGCCTTGAAAACCTAGAAAGAGTCCTTGAGCGATGTGTGAAAGTAAACTTAGTACTTAACTGGGAAAAGTGCCACTTTATGGTACAAGAAGGAATTGTTTTAGGACACATCATCTCGAACAGAGGAATTGAAGTAGACAAAGCCAAAATAGAGGTAATCGAAAATCTTCAACCCCCAAGAACCGTGAGGGAAGTACGAAGCTTTTTAGGACACGCCGGTTTTTACCGACGATTCATCAAAGACTTCTCTAAGATAACTAAACCTCTAACCGGACTATTGATGAAAGATGCCGAATTCATATTCGACGATAACTGTTTAAAAGCATTTCAAACTCTTAAACAAGCATTGATCTCAGCACCCATAATGCAGACACCAGACTGGAATGAACCATTCAAAATAATGTGCGATGCCAGTGATTATGTTGTAGGTGCTGTTTTAGGACAAAGAAAGGATAAAAAGCTTCACGTTATATATTACGCAAGCAGAACCCTGGATGAAGCGCAAATGAATTACGCCACTACCGAGAAAGAACTCCTAGCAGTGGTATTTGCGCTAGATAAATTTCGTTCTTACTTGGTAGGAGCCAAAATAATAGTTTACACCGATCACGCTGCTATCAGGTACCTTTTAACAAAAAAGGATGCTAAACCCAGACTCCTAAGATGGATCTTGTTGCTACAAGAATTCGACTTAGAAATCAAGGACAAGAAAGGAACTGAAAACGTAGTAGCAGACCACCTCTCTAGACTTGAGAACCTTGAACCGGAAAGAACATCAATTAATGATGATTTCTCGTATGACAAACTTATAGCTACTTTGGAAGAGAACAACTCTGACATGCAAGTAGAAACCACCTTAGCTATAGCTGCCACACCATGGTACGCTGATCTAGTCAATTATTTAGCTGCCGGAATAGTACCACCTACTTTATCTTACCAGCAGAAGAAACGATTCTTCTACGACATAAAACACTATTACTGGGATGAGCCCTTACTTTTCAAAAGAGGCCCCGATGGTATTTTCCGTCGATGTATACCCGAAGAAGAGGTAGAAAATATAATCCAACACTGCCACTCCGCTCCTTATGGTGGACACACAAGTACATCCAAGACCTGCTCTAAAATCCTACAAGCTGGCTTTTATTGGCCAACTATATGGAAGGACGTACATGCGGCTATTAAGGAATGTGACAGATGTCAACGCACGGGAAACATATCTAGACGTGACGAGATGCCGCAAAAAGGTATTTTGGAAGTAGAGATTTTTGACGTGTGGGGGATAGACTTCATGGGACCTTTCCCATCCTCTTTCGGTAATAAATACATACTCGTGGCAGTTGACTACGTATCAAAATGGATCGAAGCTATAGCTTCCCCAACAAACGACACCCGAGTAGTAACTAGACTCTTTAAGAATATAATATTTCCGAGATTTGGCATCCCAAGAATAGTAGTCAGTGATGGTGGATCGCACTTTATATCCAAAGTACTCGAAAAACTACTACTTAAATATGGAGTAAGACATGGGATAGCAACACCTTACCACCCTCAAACCAGTGGACAAGTGGAAGTATCTAACAGAGAAATCAAGCAAATACTAGAAAAAACGGTCGCCACTTCAAGGAAAGATTGGTCATTGAAATTACCAGAAGCTTTGTGGGCATACCGAACTGCTTATAAAACCCCCATAGGGACGACCCCATTTAAGCTCATTTATGGAAAATCCTGTCACCTCCCGGTAGAATTAGAACATAAAGCCTATTGGGCTATTAGAAATTTAAATTTGAATTATAAAGCCGCCGGTGAAAAGAGAATCCTTGACATAAACGAATTAGAGGAACTCAGAAGAGACGCCTATGAAAATGCCAGAATCTATAAAGAAAGAACAAAACAATGGCATGACAAGCGTATATCAAGGAAAATCTTCAAGCAAGGCGACGCAGTACTTTTATTTAACTCTAGACTAAAGTTATTCCCGGGAAAACTACGATCCAGATGGTCAGGGCCTTTTCATATCACTAAAGTCTTTCCCAATGGAGCGGTAGAAATAAAAGGAAAATCTACAGAACCGTTCACCGTAAACGGGCAACGTCTGAAACACTATCACTTTGCGGAAACCAACGAGGATTCGCAAATCCTGCACTTAGACGAAACGCCCCCAGGACCCATAGATTATATTTAACAGTTTCTTTGTCGAGCTTGCGACATTTAAACAAAGCGCTTAGTGGGAGACAACCCACCAATTAATTTGTTATTTTATTATTCTATTATTATCATTTCCCTATTTCTTTCTTAATTATTCTTTTAATTTCTGTTTAGTATTCATTCTTGATTTATCCAAAAAAAAGAAAAAATATATATATATAAATAACAATAATAATTTTTTCTTCTTTCGGCATTTGGCCAAATCCTGACTTAAACTCATGTTTTCCTTTCTCTAGCTAACACTAACCAGATGGGACATATTGATCGTATGGGTATCAAGTTCAGAGGAATGGCTCAGAAACAAAAGTTTGAAGAACTAGCCGCTAGAGAGATGCTACCTAGTTTATATGCTGATGATTGGGCTATGACTGCCCTTGGACTGAGACAGAGTGTCCTGTATTTGCTGAATCAGATAGGATGGGAGACCTCCCCTATCCTGAGACATTTCACCACCTACCGAAGACTCACACTAGAATTCCTTAGCTCATTAATCTATCTACCCAGCCATGGAAAAGGAATTAGCAGAGGTTTTATCCAGTTCAGAATGTTCAATATGGAGTACCAATTTAATATTAGAGACTTCACCAACCTTTTGGGTTTCCCTACCTCCTTTGATACATTCACTGTAAGCCAGGAAGAACTTTTTGAATATAGAGAGCTTGAACACTTTTGGGGTAGGCTGACTGGAAATGATGAGCCCGAAGAACATGAGTTTCTCTCTGGAAACATACACAACCCGGCCTTTCGCTATTTCCATAAGATCCTGACCCACACTTTATTTGGGAAGAAGCCAAATAGTACTTCAGTTTCACGTGATGAACTCTTCATCATATTTTGTGCTTCCCAGAACCGTCCAGTAAACGGTGCCACTTTTATGTTAGCTAATTTGGACCACCTTATCCAGGATGAGAGAGCACCCATTAGAATAGGCGGTTTGATAACTATGATAGGTAATGCTATTGGATTACGTCAGCCTATGCTTGACCTTAGCCCTTTTGGTGGCATTACTACTATGAGTATACCTTTCCTCTTCAACACTATGTTTATAGCAAACCTAGGGACTGATGAGTTTGAGCTTATTATTGATAACCAGGTTCTCTGCCTATTCACCATGCCCGATCCTAGGACTAGTGTTCATAACCAAAGGAACTGGCTCTATAACCTGAATGAAACCCCAACCCCTGCTAGATCCACTGAATCCATCCAGGATTATGAAATTTGTAATGACTATGAGAATTATGTTGACCAGATCCCTCATGCTGAATCTGACCCTCAGACACCATCCGGCTATTATGATATTGACCCTCCTCCTCAGCCTGTTCCGACCGAAGAATCAGCCATACCTGACCTCCGACGTCATATGCCCGGAACTGATTATAACACCGCCATTGAAGCTTTGATGTCAGAACAAGACGCCCTCAGAGGAGAATTTACTAACATGAGACAAGAAGTTCTAGGATACATGAGCAGTATGACGAATCAGTTCCACGAGTTGCTACATCATGTTAACTCTTTTGCTCCTCCGGCCAGAGATCGTACAGAGGGATAGAGTTTAGTTAGTTTTCTAAGTTATTTAGTTTTAAGTTAGATTATTTATTAATGTTATTTGAATTCATGTTCACATTTATTTTTTTCTTTCATTTCATTGTTTTCCTTTCCTGTATTACATTATGATCATTTTTATTGAAGCTGTTTATTTAATTTTATTATGCAATAGCTATTATGCTCTACTGTTGCTACCTATGAATTATTACTATACAAAGCAGATTAAGCGTGCACAATAAATTAAACTGCAGACTAAACTGATCATAAGCGAAACAAAACTAATAAATTCACCAACCAAAGTAATTCTGTGAAGCGCTACTGAGGCCTTTCCAAAAAGGAATGTGTGACGAGCGTCACACATCTTGTGACGGACGGCATGCCTATTGCCTGTTACGAGCGTCACACCCCTGTGACGAGCGTAACACTCCTCAGACTTAAGGAGCCGTTGGAGACGAACGTTACACCTTTAACTTTTTACCTTCCCCATTCATTTTTCATTTAACCGCACTTAATTACTTTTCAACCACTTTTTCTTTCCACCTTCCAAATTCTTCTCCTATAAATACCCACCAAACCTTCCTTCATTCACCACAAAACAATTCTCTCCTATCAAATACATTTCTTTTTTTTCTTTCCAAATCACCCCTTCAAAATTCATCACAATGGCGGCAAAATCAGAATTTCGGAAATATCATCTTCCGATCCGTAAATGACAATTATCAGAGGGAGCAATTCGAGCGTTTCCAACAGCGAGGTGTCGCTTCCACCAGGTACCCCGATTTAACCTGTTTACAACAATTAGGCCTACTCCAAGGTATCGAATGGATGCTCCGTCAAGCCAACCTAACCTTCCTTTGCACTCATAATCAACCCACCTACCCATCCCTAACCTTAGAATTCTTAAGTTCATACGACTACACCACTCCCGCCGGTTAAGACGAATTTCTAACCGGTACCGCAACCTTCCGGATGTTCAACACCGAGTACTCCTTAACCCAAAACCAATTGAGTACCATGCTACAATTTCCCACAGAAGGTCTGCTGCACGCCAGAATCCCTCCAACCTCAAACTGGAACACAGTTGGCGTTTTTGGCCTTTTTAAGAAAATCTCCGGTATAGATACCTACAACTGGGAAGAGCTCCTTCTCTCCCATATACATAACCCCACTATCCGGGACTTTATCCGCATTTTGCAAAACACAATTTTTGGAAGGCCAAACAACAGCAAGGTCAACTCAAAGGAACTATTTTTCCTCCAGTGCGTCTTCGAACCAGATACTCAGGTAAACGCCGCCTCCTTTCTCTTTCATCATATCCGCACCTTATGCGCTAGAGGCAGGCAACCTTTTATCATTGGTGGATTAATCACCACCATCGCACTTGGCCTAAACCTAGGGGATAAACTCCAAACTTTAGAACCCCTACCTCCCCTATCTATGGATATCAGCTACTGTCGATCCAGCCGCCTGATTAAGAACAGAGTAGGCGGAGGATATTATCTTATGGTGAACAACCAGGCAGTCCCAAGCGTGGTTCTACCAAATACTGCCCTCACTGATGTCACAAACCCCGACCGCCACCTCTACGATCTAAACGCTCCTGAAACCACCGAGCCTTCACAAACAAACCCGCAAACAGATGAGTTTGAAGAAATGGAACAAGGTGATCATCCGCCTACACAACAGTCAGTCCCGCTCAACCCTTCCAGTACTGCAACCGACCCATCCTCCCAACGTCGTCGACGAAGAAGGCCTGCAACCAACGACGACATTGTGGATGCTATCGATGGTATGCAGGCACAGAATGTCGAAATGCTGCAGATGATGCGTCAAATGCAACAACAACAGGATGCTAGGAATGCCATAACCGACCAGCGGTTTACTGAGTTGTTCAGCAGGTTCGACAACTTAGACTTACGTCAGAGATCACCAGGTCCAAGAACCAGAGGCGGAAGACAACCTTAGTTGTAGTTTCTTTTTCCTTTCCATATTGTATTTCATTTCCTTAAAACATTGGGGACAATGTTTAATTTAAGTATGGGGGGGGAAAACTTGTTACTTCCATTTCCATTTTTCAAGTATGTTACCTTCCCTTTCATTGTTATTTCCCTTTCTTATTATCTGAAAAAAAAAAAAATTTATAATATAGATTTATTTTAAGTTAAGTCCCTAATGTGAAAAATTTCTATTATCTATTCCCCTCAATTTTCTTGAGCCATAACAAAAAATTTTAACACACCCAATAAGTATAAAGGTTGCTTACTTTATAAAACTTGAGTGAAATCAAGACAAAAAAAATCATTACCATAACAACGCTCTGAGAACCTCAACATGCTAGATCAGGATAAGTACCTATTATACCGATTCCTCGAACTTTTAGTTTTATAATAACCCCGAGTAGTTTATACGAGAAGTCAGCACCATCTTAATAGCAAACTACGTGGAGAGCCGATGAATATAAGTGAATGATCCCCAAAGTAACATAAAATATATGAATATATCAGGAAATGCACTGATTAAATTAGGTGATCCTTACCAGATCATTTAATCTAAAGGCTGCAGATCATGCAAAAACACAATATGAAAAATCCATTATGAGTTGGTTCAGTGGGTATCTGGTACTGAACTCGGTAGGGCGGACTACGGTTCGATCCCCCACAATTCGCAATGGACTGAATAACGAAGTTATCCGACTTATGTACCAGAACTTCTAGCTAAAAGCGGATCATAATCACTAACCGGTTACTCCACTATGTGCGTGAAAAAGATAAAGGGCTTAATGTGATTTCGCTAGAATGAAAGCGGGTGAAATAAAAGTAAAGGAACTAGGATAGCTATAATGGCATTACTTGAACTGATTTGCATAAGGTAGGGTTATCTAAGTTGTAACGGTAGTTGTTGATGCCAAGATTAAACTCAAGCTGCTTCTAAACAAAATCCACTTGCAACCTATTACGAATTGATGTGTGTTTTGAAACTTCGCCTGGCTAAATTTTTGAAAACAATTTCTATGCTGAATTTTGCTTGAGGACAAGCAAAGATCTAAGTATGGGGGAGTTTGATAACACGAAATTATATCATATTTTAGGACTTAATTCCATTAAATTCTATGACTATTTATTTCGGTTTACTGCATTTTATGAGATATTACGTGGTATTTTCTTCCTATTTGTCTCAGGTAGTCTATTTTGAAGAACAAGTGAAAATGGAAGAAAATGAGGTGCAAAAAGGAGAGAAAAGGAACCAAATGCCAAAGCCCAGCCCAAAGCGCACAAGTCACCAATGCTGTGCCTGTGACGGACGTCACAGGGTGTGTGACGAGCGTCACGCAAAACAACCTTGTGACGGACGTCACACATGGTGTGACGAGCGTCACACCGTTCCACTACTTTTTTGGCGCAAGTAACGCCCTCAGAAGACTTGAAGAAGAGACGTTGAGGAGTTTGTGTCCTATATCCACGCCGTGCATTTAACCACATTGAATACGTTGGGAAAGGAAAAGCAGTTGCCAGCACCAATATAAATAGCTACATCAAAAACCTAAGAGGGTTCCTCGGTTCCTCGATTCCTCGGTTTTTCCACGCTCACATTGCCGAAGCTTTGCCAATTTTCTTTCTTTTTACGCCTTTTGCTTATTTTTCTTTTCCAGCACTTAACATTGTTTATTTTATTTCTTTTGCAAGTTCTACATTTCTTTCTCCCTTGCAATCTACCTTTCCCTTTTTAGCATTTAGATATTTTTCGCATAATAGTTTCTACACCGGAAACTATTGTGCAACTTTTTATCGGATCTAACCTTACGTTAGATTCTAGTTTTATTTCCTTGGCTTAATTTATTGTTTAATTGAAGAATCGAAGAACAAATCCTACCGGCTTGTGGTGGAGTGTTCAAGACTATTGTATTACGCATTCAGGTTCTTTAATCATTATTTAATATTTTGTTTTATTATTTATCTATATTATCTGCCTGGAATGAGTCTGTTTATGCATGATATGTATTCTTGTTTATTTAGCATGTCTGGCTAATTCGCCTAGATATCGGTATGTAAAGTAAGCAGAATAAGGGATCAAGACTGAGTCGGTCTATTTAAACTTAAAATTGAAATCAATCTTTTTACGGTCTCAACTTACAAGTTTAATAACAAGATTTTTTACAAAAGTAAAGGACATAAAGAAGTTAAAATCAATAGAGCGAGAGTTTGAGGTTTTAACTGGACAGTGTAAGTTAGGCATTAATTCTAGATCAGGGCGAGAGCAAGTTTTAGAGTTAATTAAATTCTGACCTTTTCCAAAAAGTATTTTTAAAGATTGAATGTGAGGACGAGAGTTAAGCATTTGGATTTAATTGTATAACCTGAGTCAATAGAGCGAGAGTTTGAGATAAGGGTGTTTAAAACGGTCAGTGTTTTCTTAAAAAGAGTTTCTGCAACTTTATTGCTTTCAAAATATGGTTTTTGACTTAATTATAAGTGACAGCTACATTAATATAAAATCATGGTTTATTCAACAGAGCGAGAGTTTGAGATAAAACCTTTAACCAATAAAGTTAACTGAAACGATTTATTTTAGAACCAAGAAACCGACAAAGACTTGATTCCCTAGTTTTGACGAACTACATACCGATATCCGTTTTATTAATATTTAATCTAGATCTTAGTTTAGCTTTTAGTTTTTCCCCAAACAATCAAACATTTTTCACCTTAGCTTTACGTAGTAACCTTAGATAACGGTATATCGATTCATAAGTCCCTGTGGGATCGATATCTTTTAAAACTACGCGATAGAACTGTGCACTTGCAGTTTGTATCCCATTCTCGACTCACACAGTCGAGCGATCAGAGGACAGGTTTGGTATTGGCTATCAGTCGGGCCACGGCTCGTCTGGACAGAGTAAAGGACGCCGTCAGCCGTTCACGTTCACCAGTGCTGGAATGCTAGATCCAGATCACATCTGTGCGGTGGGTGAAGAGACTGACAGTGACTGCGAGCTCGACTCGTGGATAAAACCGTGTGTGCCTGGGATGGAGATCCAGAACTGGAAGGCCGAAAATATCATCATTGTCACTCTACGGGAAGAGTAATGTTTCTGTTTTTCAATTCTGTTTGCATGAAAATCATGCGTTTTGCCCGAAACGTAATGGTTCATTATAAGGGCCACCTCATGTGTTTCATTTTGCAATATTTGCATCATCAATAAAAGGATGTTTTTTTTCACTAAAAGCGGTGTTCCCTGTTTTTCATTTATTTTTGCAGTTTAATAAAAATAAAATAAAAATGGCAATATTTGTTTTCATCTTCCTTTTAATTTGTCTCGTCCCGACTCTAAAGCAATGCATGAATCAACATTCATGCAGATGCGATCATTCTCCAGATCTCATTGATAACAATCCTATTACACCCTCATATGACTTCGACAATCCGATCTATCATGCCGAAGAAGAAGGGGAAGAAGATTGTGAACTGCCGGAGGAATTAGCCAGGTTGTTGAAGCAAGAGGAGAAGGTGATTCAACCACACGAGAAGCAAGTCGAGATTGTCAATCTGGGTACCGAGGAGGTCAGAAAGGAAGTAAAGGTTGGGGCTGCTTTGGAGGCGAATGTCAAGAACAGAATGGTAGCATTGCTGAAAGAGTATGTTGATATCTTCGCCTGGTCTTATCAGGATATGCCAGGGTTGGATACCGATATCGTCGTACACAGGTTGCCATTGAGAGAAGACTGTCCTCCAGTGAAGCAGAAGTTGCACAGAACTCGACCTGAGATGGCCATGAAAATTAAAGAGGAAGTGCAAAAGCAGTTGGATGCTGGTTTCCTCGCTGTCACTAATTATCCGCCTTGGGTTGCGAATATTGTGCCAGTGCCGAAGAAGGATGGAAAGGTGAGGATGTGTGTGGACTACCGGGATTTGAACAGAGTTAGCCCGAAAGATGATTTCCCATTACCTCACATCGATGTGTTGGTAGATAATACAACTCAATTCTCGGTGTTTTCCTTCATGGATGGCTTTTCTGGCTATAATCAAATTAAAATGTCGCCAGATGAGATGGCGAAAACAACGTTCATCACACCATGGGGCACTTTTTGTTATAAGGTGATGCCATTCGGTCTCAAGAACGCCGGTGCCACGTATCAAAGAGCTATGGTGACTTTGTTTCATGATATGATTCATCATGAGATCGAATGCTATGTTGATGACATGATGGCAAAGTCCCAAACAGAAGAGGGGCATTTGGTAGACTTGGCCAAGTTGTTTGACCGGTTGAGACATTTCAGATTGAAGTTGAATCTGAATAAGTGCACTTTCGGAGTGCGGTCCGGTAAGTTGCTGGGGTTTATTGTAAGCGAAAGAGGAATCGAGGTTGATCCTGCTAAAGTAAAAGCGATACAAGAAATGCCTGAACCGAGAACAGAGAAGGAGGTTCGTGGTTTCTTATGTAGATTGAACTACATTTCACGGTTCATGTCTCATCTAACAGCCACGTGTGAACCTATATTCAAATTGTTGAGAAAAGATCAAGCGGTCAGGTGGAATAATGATTGCCAAGCGGCATTTGAAAAAATAAAAGAATATTTGCAGGAGCCTCCGATTCTGATGCCTCCTGTGGAGGGACGACCGTTAATCCTGTACTTGACGGTCCTTGAGGGGTCTATGGGGTGTGTACTGGGGCAACATGACGAGTCTGGTCGAAAAGAGCTTGCAATTTACTACCTTAGCAAAAAGTTTACCGACTGTGAAACAAGATATTCACTGCTCGAGAAAACTTGTTGTGCTTTGGCATGGGCTGCTCGCCGACTGAGATAGTATATGCTGGTCCATACCACTTTGTTGATTTCCAAGATGGATCCGATCAAGTATATATTTGAGAAGCCAGCATTGACCGGATGGGTTGCGAGATGGAAAATGATTTTGACTGAATATGATATACAGTATACTTCTCAGAAAGCGATAAAGGGGAGTGTATTGTCTGATTACCTCGCTCAGCAACCCATTGAGGATTATCAACCGATGAAGTTTGAGTTCCCTGATGAGGACATCATGTTTCTCAAATCGAAAGATTGTGAGGAACCGATACCGGAGGAGGGGCCTGACCCTGAGTCCGAATGGATTCTGATGTTTGATGGGGCCGTTAACGTGAATGGTAGTGGAGTTGATGCTATTTTGGTTACGCCGAAGGGATCCCACATTCCTTTTGCTGCTCGACTAACGTTTGAATGCACCAACAATGTGGCTGAATACGAAGCTTGTATCTTGGGTATTGAAGAGGCGATTGATTTGCGGATCAAAAACCTTGTTATCTATGGAGATTCAGCTTTGGTTGTGAACCAGGTTAGCGGGAAGTGGTATACGCATCAATCTCACTTAATTCCATACCGGGATTATACGAGGAGATTGTTGACGTTCTTCACCAAGGTGGAATTACACCATGTGCCGAGAGAAGAAAATCCTTTAGCAGATGCTTTGGCTACACTGGCCGCTTTGATTAAAGTGTAGTGGTGGAATCAATTCCCTAGTGTTGAGGTGGGACGACTGGATAGACCGGCTTATGTGTTTGCTGTTGAAACAACACCTGATGATGAAAAGCTGTGGTATTATGACATCAAACGCTATTTGGAAACCCAAGAGTATCCCGAGGGAGCTTCTAAGAAAGACCGAAAGACTCTGAGGAGGTTGGCCATGGTGTTTTATCTGAACAAAGACGGGGTTCTGTACAAGAGGAATTTCGATTGGGTTTTGCTTAGATGTGTCGATGACAAAGAAGCAAGCCAATTGATGAAAGAAGTGCACGAGGGGTCGTTTGGTACTCATGCCAGTGGGAATGCGATGGTGAAAAAGTTGTTAAGAGCTGGTTATTATTGGATGACAATGGAGGCTCAGTGTTTCAACTTCGCGCGGAGATGTCATAAATGCCAGATTTATGCTGACAAGGTGAACGTACCTCCAAACCCGTTGAGTTTGATGTTGTCTCCGTGGCCGTTTGCTATGTGGGGCATTGATATGATCGGAAAGATCGAGCCTACGGCTTCGAATGGGCACCAGTTCATATTAGTGGCTATCGATTACTTCACCAAGTGGGTGGAAGCGGCGTCTTATGCAAATGTGACGAAACAGGTCGTGGCCAGATTCCTGAAGAGAGACATTATTTGCAGATATGGGGTTCCCGAAAGAATCATTACTGATAATGGTTCTAATCTCAACAACAAGATGATGGCAGAATTGTGCCGGGAGTTCAAGATCGAGCATCACAATTCTTCTCCTTATCGTCCGAAGATGAATGGGGCGGTCGAGGCGGCTAATAAGAATATTAAGAAGATTGTGCAGAAAATGGTCATGACCTATAAGGATTGGCACGAAATGTTTCCGTTTGCATTGCATGGGTATCGAACCTCGGTACGTACATCTACTGGGGAAACACCTTTCTCGCTTGTGTATGGAATGGAAGCCGTGCTACCGGTTGAGGTCCAGATTCCATCGTTGAGAGTCCTGATGGATGTAAAATTGGAAGAGGCTGAATGGGTAAGGACTCGGTATGAAGAGTTGGCGGCCATTTGTCATGGGCAGTTGTACCAACAACGAATGAAGCGCGCTTTTGATCGAAAGATGCGACCTCGTGTATACCATGTAGGAGATATGGTGTTGAAAAGGATCCTTCCTCCTCAGAACGATCGTCAGGGCAAGTGGACACCCAATTATGAAGGTTCATTCGTGGGCAAGAAGGTTTTCTCTGGCGGAGCCTTGTTGTTGACGACCATGGATGGTGAGGATTTTCCATCCCCTGTGAATGCGGATGCAGTTAAAAAATACTTCGTATAAGAGACCCGCTGGACGAAAAGAATAAAATAGTCCAGGCAAAAATGGGCATCCCGGCGAACCAAAAAAATGAATGAAAAAGGTTCGGGCAAAAATTAGGGATAAAAGAAAAAATTGTACACCCGGCAAGTCGAAAACCCCACAAGGGCGGCTTGGGCAAAAAAGGGTATCCCGGTGGACTGAAAACCCGAAAGGGCAGTCCAGGAAAAAGAGGGAATGAAACAAACAACTGCGTCTAGCATGATCGTTTGTACTGTGGATATGACTCCTGAATAATCTCCGGCAGAGATCGGTCAGAAGCGTCTTGTTCAGAAGGCAGAAAGCGCGGAGAGTCTTGAGGACATATGGGTTATAACCGGGTTGGAACTCGATGAGATCACGGGTTCACATTGCCATTAGGATAGATTTTCCTTTTATGCTCAAATACCTCTTTTCAGGGATTGCTTCCTGTGTATTGCTCAGTTACGAGCCACCTTTTTTTTCAATCAATAAAATGCATATTCAGTCAAATAATTTTGTTTTTGTTTTCATTACCGCTTTGATTACAAAAACATCCGTTTATTTTGATAAAGAATCTTTGCATTTTGAAACATACGGGTCCCTTCCAATGCATGTTTATAGGATTGAGAACTTGAAATCTTATTCGGAAGGTTGAGTGACCTGGGTGTTGAAATTTTGGCATGCCTGGGGCACGTTTTATCTAACGATCTCTTTTGCAGGTGCTGTTGGTTTATTTTCACTCACTTGCAGGTTGTGACGAGAAGCGTTTTTGACAAAACAATCCTTCGAGTCCAATCAGGGACCAAGAGTTGAGGAATGGTGTGAAGACGGCGAAAGAATTGCGACGATCCTTGAGGGTTAATCAAGAAGACTCTTCAAAGTCTGAGGACTGGAGTTGACACGAATCTAAGGAGGTCGATCTTCCTGAAGTAGGGAGAAGTCGAGAATACAAGGTGATGAATCAAGAAGACTCTTCAAAGTCTGAAAAAGTGGAAAATTGATACTATGGTTAGAGGGTGAACGCCAGGGTTCGACGAGTCGACAGGTGTTCCGTGTCAAATATGCCGTATCTCCCCAGCAGGTTCGAGATCAGTATTTCTTAAGCAGCCAGGCCTGAAGGTTGCTGTTTCTCCCCAGCAGGTTCGAGATCGGTATTTCTTCGACAGCCACGTCTGAAGGTTGTTGTTTCCCCTAGCAGGGTTGAGATTGTTATTTCCCCAGCAGGTCTAAAGATTGTTGTTTCCCCAGCGGAGGTGTGCGTTGGTAGCTGTTTCCCCAGCAAAGTCCCCAAGTGGACCGGGTTCAGTGGAGGTCATCCCTAATAAGGGTTGTTCTTTCCCCAGCAGCGGTGTTATCCCAAGTAGGGTTGGAGATTGGAGAGATACCGAGTTCCTCAGCAGAGTGGCTCGTGTCATCCCCTGAGGGGGATACGTTTTATACATTCATCATTTAGAAAAGCATAGCATATTGCATAACTCATTGCGTAGCATTTCCATGGTTATGGAGCATTACGCCATTGAAAGATTCAAACTCATGCATCAGCATTGCAAGCATAAGCTAGTCTCAAGTCGTGGTTACCGTTTGAGAATTGGTTTGGCTAGTTGGAAGATGTTACTCTGAGGAGTTTAGCATCGTGACGTTGAATCAACAGTATTCCCCATTAGTGCGATATTGGAGGAAAATTCCATCGTGCGGAGATGGAAGTTGGAAGATGTTACTCTGAGGAGTTTAGCATCGTGACGTTGGATCAACAGTATTCCCCAGTAGCGCGATATTGGAGGAAGAGTTTCCGTCGGGCGGAGATGGAAATGAAGATCGGAGAATGTTACGCGATCATCGCGAAAATCGGGGTTCAAATGAAGAAAAGGAAGTGCTGGGCATTTTCTGGAGAACGGGGTTCAACTGGAATTGAAGATTGTATCCGGGATGAGGTCCTTAGGATTGTCTTCTGATCATGTGTCACCTCAGACTTTGGCTGAGGCCAACAAAAGTCGTTATGGGTGTCTTCTGAGGAAGAAATGCACATGTTACCTTCCTTTTGTGAAGGTATACCCTTTAGTATGTCGCCATCAGAGTGGTGTTTGGTGTTATTTCCGACGTTGCCAACGGAATTAGCACGGGGTTCAAATGGAGAACGGGGTCCAAATGGAGAAAAGGAGACACGGGGTGTTTTCTGGAGAATGGGGTTCACAACGATGATCGCGAGTTATCGTCAGGCGACTGGGGTTCAAATGGAGAATGAGGTTCATTGTTTGGCAGTAAGAATGACATGAGGTTGTCGGGGTCCAAATGCGGTGATCGAGGATCACTCGCGCGAAAGAAAATATTTGTTTTTGGGTTCAAGAAAAGCAAAAAAAAAAAAGAAAAAAAATCAATCAAAAAGTTCTGGGGTTCAAGAAAAGCAAAAAAAAAAGGAAAAAAAAATAGAAAAAAATAAAAAAAATAAAAATAATAAAAATAATAATAATAATAATGATAATCCCCAGCGGATGCGGCGTTCAGGCCACGGTTATTCCTGTGTTACCATTTATTTTGGTATCCAGGTTAACATTCTTTTCGGTATTCAGGCCGACTATCACCGTACCAGACGGATTCTTCTTTTAAGGTCACCGCTTTGCCGATTCTGACAGGCATTGTTACTTAATTCCTAGCGGAGCGCAAATTGTTCGTTTGTTCTTTGTATTCAACCACTCTTCACTCTGATCATCTGAAAGCCGAGGTTGTTCATATCGACAGGTTCACAGTGGATTGAATAGGGGCAGCTGTAACACCTCAAAATTTGCCCTCCTCTTCTTGAGACTAGCTTGGGTTTTTGCATTTCATGTTTTAGGACATTAGGCATTGCATTTTGCATATCATCTGAAAATAAGAAGGTCATCCTCCAAAGTTTTTCAGAAGATGGGAAGTTACATGATTAAAGCTTGAGGGTTTCTGTGGATTGATGATCAACCATCTGAGGGTTTGCACTTCAATTAGGGTTTCCTGATCCTTCAAAGGTCTTGAGCATTATCTTGTTTGCAATGATATTACCATCATCATGGTTCTATCATCATCAAGGGTTTCATGATTCATTCTCAAGTTCCTTTGGATTAGGGTTTTGACCTCTGGTCAACCCTAATCAATGACATTCTTCCAACTAGGGTTTCTCAAGGAGATGAGATATTTTATTGGAATGAGGATCACATGATTGCTATGAGGAGCTTACATGAGCTAGGGTTTCATTTTTGAGCAATTTCCTCAAGTGGTAGAGGCTCAAGCTGATCAGGGCATTTCAAGGTCATCTGAGGACCAAACAAGTCAATTGTGCAGTCAACTGAGGGCTATGAGGTGGGGAAATAAGTTGAGACACCTCAATCATGTTCAAAAGAGGTCCATTTGTCATTCTAAACACCTATCTTGAAGATTTTGAAGTCATGGCAAAAGTTTCCAAAAATGGAAAGTGACCTATAATTTCAAGTTTCCAAAAATGGCAAGTTTTTGGTTCACATTTGACTTGACTTATCAACATCAAATAAATTTCAAATGGATTTTTGGTAAACATGAAAGTTGAAGATCTTTCTCTCCCCTTTCTAAAAAGTCCTATTTCATGTCCATGTGATGGATGGTTGAGAAGTTATGGCCAAATGATCACAAAGTATACATGGAATTTCAAAGTGGCATAACTTTTGATTCAAAACTCCAAATTGGTCCATTCTTTTTGCAAAATACTTCTCATGACCAATACTTTTCAAGTGAACCATTTGCCATGCATGGAAGAAGTTCATATGATCATCATTTCTCACATGTGTATTTTGGAGGGAAATCTCACAATTCAAATTTGGTTCAAGATACAAGCAAAATACCACTTCCATTATGTTTATTGGTTGGTTTTAAGTGAAGATGAAGCTTGCATGGGCACTGTTCACGTGTGGATTAGCCATGCTAAGCTTATTTGCAAATTTGCACATTACTTCAAAATCCACTAATCATGATTAACCAAGGCCTAAGTGGATTAGCATTATGATTAACACATGATATAAAAGCCAAACCCTAACTGCTTTTGCTCATAACTAACTTTTCAGATCCAAATTCAAGAAAGTCTCCATTTTTTTCTCTCTCTTCGAATTTGCTAATTTCTCCACATAAACGTCAAATTTCTTTGCATAATCTTGATCATCATCCTTCATTGATCAAGATTCAACCATTACTTTGTGGAATTCAGTCCAAATTTGAGTTATTCAAGTGCATGAACATGGAGATGGAAGTTTGAAACTGAGCTGGATCTAGGTGATTTCAACTGTTAATTCTTGCACAAAGCTTCGAGGCATAAGCATAGGAAGAGATCTGGAGACTTTGAAGGCTTGAGGACACGTGTACAGCCACTGCCATTTCCAAGTAGGTTGAATTTGATCCTCACCTTTTGATGTTTTATGTACATAATTCTGTAGATCTCGCTTAGTAGAGAATGCTGTTAGGTTTAGATTTAAAAATGGATGAGAAATGAGCATGTGGTGATGAATTAAAGTTTTGCTCATGAATATGTTTGCGCTCGATCCAGAGAATTCATGATGAATTAGATGAAACTAGTATGATATTTGGAATGTGCTTGGCAAGACCTTTCGATTGGTATAGGTTTTATTCATTCCTGCAAAAATGCACGGCGGCACCACCGCCTGGTTGGTCGGAGAAGACGACCGGCGCCGCCGTCTGATGTGTCCTAGGGTTTTAGTCCTTGTGGCATCCACGTTAGTGCTGGCATGTGCGTTCTATTGGTTCTCCTCTGTTTGACCAGTGCCACGCCATGTTTGACCACTGATGTAGCATGCCAGCGTGTTTAATGAAACACTTCGTTTCATCTGGCTTATGTGGCTGCTGATTGTACGCTAGCGTGTCCAATTGATTGGTTATCATGCTTTTGACCGTGCTTGCGTGTTGTTGACTTGCTGCGTGGCTGCCATGTCATTAAGTGAAACGCAGCGTTTCACTTTGAGCGCCATTGATCCTTAGTGCATGTGTTTGATCCTTGGTTGTGAATATTCTAGATTTATTTCAAACGTTGTTTTCCCTCCATTTTATTTGTTTATTTTCATATTATTTCATGCCTCTTTAAAAAATCATAAATAATAGTAGAATAGTCCAAATTGACTCCAATTTTTTTTCATAGTCTTATTTTAGTGTCTATTATTTTTTTGGTATTATTTTCATGAATTGTTTGTTTCTGGATTTTTATTTGGTAATTTTTTATTGAACCTTGCGTTAAATTGACATGTTACATTCAAGGCCTTGTGAAATGCTATGTGTTGATCCAATTGACCTGAATTTTTGTATGCTTGATCTTCATATGTGATATGAATTTTTGATGATTGGTTTGGAATTTTTATCATATGCTATCACTGTTTTTGACACACGATGGTGTAGTGTGACAATTTGTGTCACATTTTGGATGTTGCATTTGTGCATTTTTGTTCACCTATCATTTGAACTCTTCTGGATTTGATTTTTTGCACATTGCTTGGTCATAACATGAGTAGCTTGCATAGAAAATTTCAAGGCCATTGGATGTATTTCTGTTTTGATTTGGATTTTCTAATTTGATTGTCCATTTTGTGTACACTAGCTCGCCTTTGCTTTACATTGATCATTTGAGCTACTTGCCTTGTGCATTGATGTTGGTCCTTTTGAGGAATTTTTATTGAATGTTTGAATGTGCAATGTGCAAAAGATTGACTTCTGTTTTGATCATTTGGTTTGGTTTTGGACATAGTCTTTGTACTAGTGTTTTGTACATGAACTAACCTTGACTTGTGTTTTAGGTTTGGACACTTAGCATTAATGGTTGGTTTGGTCTCACTTTGTGAGATACAAATGCCTTTGAGTACTAACTCTTGCTGTTTTGTAGGTTCTAATTGATTCTCATGAGCTCACTTGATTGCTTGAGCATTGTTCATTGAGTTGTAAATTTTGGAAAGTTCCACTGTTTGTCTGTTAGTTTTCTGATTGAGATATTAACTGTTTAAGCTTTTGTACAGGTACATTAGTTGCTTGCTAGATTTACTTTTGCTTAAGCTTTGGAGTGTGGTTGATACACCACTGGGGTAGTTTAGCCTTCTTACTCCATGTAGTCTGGAAGTCCTGTCACCTTTTTGGCAGGCATTTTGGCTGAAGTCCTCCTTATGAGGCTCTGATTGTGTTTGTTTACATTTGTGCCAAAGACCTCCAAGTGAGGCATGTTACTTGATAAGTCCTCCTGAGTAAAGAGGCAATTGACAGATAGAAGGGATTAGCAATCAATCCCCTGTTATTCAGTGAGTCATTCTTTATGCTTGCACTACGTGCTGATGCTCTAAAACATGTACCCAAGATCTTTGTACAGTGTCTGTCAAGTGGAATAGGGCCCCTCTTTCTGGATCCCCACGCTTTCATTGTCATGAGCTCACCCTGGCCAGGGTTAAGAGCATGAGGTCTCATCCTCATTACCATTTTAATCTGCTCACCCTGACGTTCAATGTTAGTGGTTAAGAGCTACAAACTACCCTTGTACAGTTTGGCTTGTTTGTGAGGTTGATATGACCCCTCTTGACTAAAGCCTACCCATTGTTTGGGCCTCTTGTGTGGATATAGTGTGTGATACTTGTTCACTGGTGTTGATGTTTTTTTAGCTGACTTGCTTCCTGTGTGAGTTAGGTTCTGATTAGAGATCTCAACTTAGGGATACTGATTGCTTGACAACTATTAGGCTCGAGTCTTAGTCTCCCTATTAGTTTGTTGCTTCCCAGGTCTCAGGTAAGGAGAGTGTTTTCTCCCCTATTAAGGGGAACTACGTCGCCCTGATTCTCATACTAGATGAGATACGTAGGCAGCAGATCGAGCGAGATCTCTCCGGGCGCCCTTTTATCTTTTTTAACCTTTTTGTTTCTTTTGACGTCTCAGCGTCTCTTTGTGTTTGTGTGACAACTATTAGGCTCGAGTTCCAGACTCCCTATTAGTTTGTCAATCTGATAACCGTTTTCTTTGGTGTTCGCTGGTTAGTGTGTGCTATTGTTTGGAGTCGGATGTAAGTCCATGTATTGGCATTCTGTTTCCTTTTGTTTGGTTGTTGTTAAGAGTTGGATGTAAGTCCATGTATTGGCATTCTGTTTCCTTGTTTGTGTTGTTTGTTTGGAGTCGGATATAAGCCCATGTATTGGCATCCTGTTTCCTTTTGAGTGTTTCTTTTGACGTCTCAGCGTCTCTTTTTGGTGTTTTGTTTCGGCGTGCGTTAGTCGAGCTACGAGTGCTTTGATTCTTCCTCTGGATAAAGAAGATACGTAGGCATAGGGTGTGATATCCTAGCGAGCATGTCTCCCTTTCCCTGAACTATGTTGACTCTGATGTTTGTTTCTGACGAACTACGTAGGCCCAGGGTGCGACATCCTGCCGAGTCCACTTCCTCCATCTTCCTTCACCTGTTTTATTATTCCAGTATGTGCGATTTCTTTGAGCAGTTTATTAGCAACCTTATTCTATTCTTTTCCTATTCTTTTGAGCGTGGATCCCGTCGAGTACGACGGACGTGAGGGGTGCTAATACCTTCCCCTTGTGTAACTGACTCCCGTACCTTGTAATCTCTGGTCGTAAGACCTTTCCTTTCCCTTTCTTAGGTTAGTCCTGCGCTTCCTTTCCGTCATAGGATGAATAGCGTCGGTGGCGGCTCTGTAAACCTGTTTTTTTTCCGCCGGTTGTTTTTCGCATTGCGACATATGCCAGCCGGGTTCCCTTGGGGAAGGCCCGCCAACTTTGTACCAGAAGGTTTTGCTCCAACTCTTGCTTCTTTGCCGGCATCTAGCTCGGTCCTTTCAGTGCCACCTCCCGTCGTGCACACATTACCAAGGGTCGAAGATACCATCTACCATTCTGAACCATCTGAGGGTCTAGATGTTTATGAGAAGATGGATGACATGAAAGACCAATTCCTTGAGCTTCGCAAGGAACTAAAGACTTTGAGGGGGAAAGACCTCTTTGGTAAGAGTGCTGCTGAGTTGTGCCTTGTGCCCAACGTTAAAATCCCTATTAAATTCAAAGTGCCTGACTTTGAGAAGTATAAGGGAAACACATGCCCTTTCAGTCATCTTGTGATGTATGCTCGCAAGATGTCGACACAAACTGATAATGATCAACTGCTCATCCACTATTTCCAGGACAGTTTGTCCGGTGCCGCTCTCCGGTGGTACATGGGTCTGGAAAGTTCGAACATCCACTCTTTCAACGATCTTGGCGAGGCCTTCGTCAAGCAATATAAATATAATGTGGATATGGCTCCTGATAGGGACCAGTTGAGGGCGATGTCCCAGAAAGAGAAAGAGACCTTCAAAGAATACGCCCAGAGGTGGCGCGAATTGGAAGCTCAGATAGTGCCACCCCTAGAGGAGAAAGAGATGACCAAGATCTTCTTGAAGACCTTGAGTTCATTCTACTATGAGAGGATGATACCCAGTGCTTCCTCAGACTTCACCGAGATGGTGAATATGGGGATGAGATTGGAAGAGAGGGTCCGTGAAGGACATTTAACTCGAGATGAAGGCTCTTCAGCAAAGAGATATGGAAACTTTGCAAAGAAGAAGGAGGGAGAGGCACATGTTGTGTCTTCCCATGACAAGAGAAGACCCTCTGTGAAGAGGAAGATTGCTCGCCCAGTCAATAATCAGCATCAGGTGGCTCATATAGCACATATTTTCAGGGAAGCTCAACATTATTAACAACCACAAACTCAGCAATATCAGCAACAACAACAACATCCACAACAGCAGGCCTACCAGCCTCGAAACAACAACAACAATGCCAACACTAGCTATGAGAGGAAAAGGGTCACCTTTGATCCAATTCGGATGACTTATGCTGAACTCTATCCGTCTTTGATCGATAGAAATTTAATCACTCCGCGAGACCCTCCCGCTATAACTGCTAACCCCCAGTGGTGGTACAAGCCTGAGCTTCATTGTGTGTATCATTCTGGTGCTCCCGGACACGACGTAGAGAATTGTTATCCCTTGAAGACCAAGGTGCAAGACCTTGTGAGAAGCGGGATTTTGTTTTTCGAGGACGTAGGTCCGAATATGAAGAAGAACCCATTGCCCGAGCATGGGAAATCTATTAATATGGTCCAGGGTTGTCCTGGCAAGTACAAAGTTAAATATGTCAGCCATATCCGACAATCGCTGGTTGAGATGCATCGCTTGCTGTGTGATTATAGCCACGATAGATGTGGAGTATGTTCTGTCAATCAGAGAGGGTGTCTCCAGGTGCGCAGAGATGTTCAAGAGATGTTGAATGAGGGAGTTATTGAGATCCTTCAAAACATAAATGTTGACGAAGATGCTCTTGAAGTCAATGTAATTTCTCCGGTATTCCGGATACATGAGCCTGTTGTCATCAAGTATGATGGTAGCAAGCAGAAGGTTTCTCCAGCTCTGACTATCAAGCCAGCCGAACCTGTACCGTACTCCTCCGAGAAGGCGGTTCCTTATCGCTACAATGCTGTAGCAGTGGAAAATGGGAAAAAGGTGTCCCTGCCCTCTTCATCTGTCGTTAACATTGCTGACGTTAGTGGCTTGACCCGCAGCGGTCGGGTTTTTTAGGCCCCGTTGAAGCCTCAAGCTGATGCTCGAAGAAGTGTTGATGCTGATTTTGTTGAACGCCTGATGGGGAATGCCGTGAGCACTCCGAATCCGGCACTTGTTGCTAAGCCCTCCTCTACGTTGAAAACTCCTGCTTTTGCTGGCCCGAGTGGCAATACGAAAGAAGATTGCGATGAGATGTTAAGGCTCATCAAGAGGAGCGAGTACAACGTTGTAGACAAGCTTCTACAAACGCCATCCAAAATATCTATGTTATCGCTGCTATGGAATTCAGAACCACACCGAGAGGCTCTGCAAAAGGTATTGGATGTGGCGTACGTAGATCATGATGTCACGCTAGAACAATTTGATAGTATTGTTGCAAACATCACCGCTTGTAACAACCTGAGTTTTTGTGACGCTGATCTCCCCGAGGAGGGAAAAGACCATAACTTGGCATTAGATATATCTATGAGCTGCAAAGATGACGCCATGTCCAATGTGTTGGTGGACACTGGGTCATCATTGAATGTATTGCAGAAGCCCACTCTCGCGAAATTGTCATATCAGGGGCCTCCCATGAGGCAGAGTGGAGTAGTTGTGAAGGCTTTCGATGGGTCTCGCAAAACTGTGATTGGTGAGGTTGATCTCCCAGTCAAAATCGGACTGAGTGATTTCCAGATTACCTTCCAGGTTATGGACATTCACCCATCGTATAGTTGTCTCTTTGGCAGACCATGGATTCACGAGGTTGGCGCCGTGACATCCACCCTACACCAAAAACTGAAGTTTGTAAAGAATAAGAAGCTGGTGGTGGTAGGGGGAGAAAAGGCTCTCCTGGTAAGCCATTTGTCTTCTTTCTCTTATATAGATGCTAAGGATGAAGTTGGAACTCCGTTCCAAGCCTTATCTATTGCTGAACCTATTGAGAAGAGAACTCCTTCATTTGCTTCCTATAAAGATGCAAAGTTGGCCATTGAGCATGGTGAAACTGCTGGTCTGGGGCAGATGATTGAGCTAGAAGACAACAAGTCCCGGGATGACATAGGCTATTCTTCTGGGGTCTTCAACAAGCAAGGTTTGTTCAAGAGTGGAGGATTCATCCACACCGGTCAAGATGAAGAGGTTGCTGCCATTTTGGAAGAGGACGAAGAGGATTCTGGCAATTTTATGATCCCTGGAGGGATCTGCAATAATTGGGTCGTAGTGGATCTTCCAACAGTTATCCATAAGTCAAAGTAATGTTCATTGTGTTTGAAAACCCTTCTCCCATGCCAAAAGGAAAAGTGATGACATTGTTGGCGCATAAATACAATGATACTTCCATTCAATAAATTCATGTTAAATGTTTGTTTTTCCAATTATTTTCCCTTTTTGCTTTTGCATGAAATCGGTGATCACATAAAACCCTTTTAAATAAAATAAAATCAATCTTTTCATCTGCATAATGATTTGCCTTGCTTGAATTCTAAAAGCTCTTTATATCCAAAATCATTATGCAGGTTAATCAAACCCATTGAACATAATGATCCAACACCATCTCCCAACATTGAATTCCCTGTATTTGAGGCGGAAGAAGATGATGTTGAAGAGATTCCTGATGAGATTACCCGTCTACTTGAGCATGAAGAGAAGATCATTCAGCCGCACCTTGAGAATCTGGAAACAGTCAACTTGGGGTCTGAAGATTGTGTGCGAGAAGTGAAGATTGGGGCACTCTTGGAAGAGTCTGTTAAGAAGGGGTTGATTGAGTTGCTACGAGAATACGTTGACGTCTTTGCCTGGTCATATGAAGACATGCCTGGTCTAGATACAGATATCGTGCAACATTTCCTGCCTTTGAAGCCTGAGTGTGTGCCTGTGAAGCAAAAGCTCAGAAGAACTCATCCTGACATGGCAGTGAAGATTAAAGAAGAAGTTCAGAAGCAAATTAATGCGGGGTTTCTGGTGACTTCTACATATTCTCAATGGGTGGCCAATATTGTGCCCGTGCCTAAGAAAGATGGAAAAGTCCGGATGTGTGTGGACTATAGAGACTTGAATAAAGCTAGTCCGAAAGATGATTTCCCTCTACCACATATTGATATGTTGATAGATAATACAGCTAAATTCAAGGTCTTCTCATTTATGGACGGATTTTCCGGATATAACCAGATTAAAATGGCACCCGAGGATATGGAGAAGACAACATTCATCACACCTTGGGGAACATTCTGTTATCGAGTGATGCCCTTCGGTTTGAAGAACGCCGGAGCCACGTATCAACGAGCTATGACTACCTTGTTTCATGATATGATGCATAAAGAGACCGAGGTATATGTTGATGATATGATTGCTAAGTCGAGAACGGAAGTTGAACATGTAGAACACCTGTTGAAGCTTTTTCAGCGTTTGAGGAAGTACAAGCTTCGTCTAAATCCCAACAAGTGTACATTTGGAGTCCGTTCCGGCAAGCTATTGGGCTTTATTGTTAGTAAAAGAGGTATTGAGGTTGATCCTGCAAAGGTCAAAGCGATACAAGAGATGCCTGCGCCCAAAACTGAGAAGCAAGTCCGAGGTTTTCTTGGTCGCTTGAATTACATTTCTATATTCATATCCCACATGACTGCCACATGTGCGCCAATATTCAAGCTCCTCCGGAAAGATCAGTCTCATGATTGGACCGAGGATTGCCAAAAGGCTTTTGACAGTATTAAAGAGTATTTGTCCGAGCCTCCGATCCTGTCTCCGCTTGTGGAAGGAAGACCATTGATTATGTATCTGACAGTTCTTGAAGACTCAATGGGTTGTGTCCTTGGTCAGCAGGACGAGTCAGGAAAGAAAGAACATGCCATCTACTATTTGAGTAAGAAGTTTACTGATTGTGAGTCTCGATACTCAATGCTTGAGAAAACATGTTGTGTTTTGGCTTGGGCTGCTAAGCGCTTACGCCAGTATATGTTGAATCATACGACTTGGTTGATATCCAAAATGGATCCGATCAAGTATATCTTTGTGAAGCCTGCTTTAACTGGGACAATTTCCCATTGGAAGATGTTGTTATCTGAGTATAATATTGAGTATCGAGCTCAGAAGGCTATTAAAGGTAGTATCTTGGCTGACCACTTGGCACATCAGCCGATTGAGGATTATCAGTCAGTTCAGTATGACTTCCCAGATGAGGAGATTCTGTATTTGAAAATGAAATATTGCGATGAGCCTACGCTCGATGAAGGGCCAGAGCCCGGTTCCAGATGGAGTATGGTATTTAATGGCGCTGTAAATCAATATGGAAATGGTATTGGGGCAGTGATTATTACTCCTCAAGGCACACATTTTCCTTTTACAGCAAGGCTAACATTCAAATGCACGAATAATATGGCCGAGTATGAAGCTTGTATTATGGGATTTGGAGGAGTGCATTGATCTTAGGATCAAACATCTCGATGTTTATGGTGATTCGGCTCTCGTTGTTAATCAGATTAAGGGTGAATGGGAAATGAATTAGTCTGGCCTCATTCCATATAGGGATTATGCAAGGAGGATTTCAACATTCTTTACTGAGGTTGACTTCCATCATATTCCTCGAGATGAGATTCGGATGGCAGATGCTCTTGCTACACTTGCTTCAATGATTGTGGTAAGGCTTTGGAATGAAGTTCCCAATATCACTGTGATGCGCTTGGACAGACCAACTCATATATTTGCAGTTGAAGAAGTAAAAGATGATAAGCCATGGCATTATGACATCAAGTGTTTCCTTTAGAACCAGATTTACCCGCCTGGGGCATCTGTGAAAGATAGGAAGACTCTGAGGAGATTGTCAGGTAGTTTCTACCTCAATGGTGATGTGCTTTATAAGAGAAATTTTGACATGGTGCTGCTCAGATGCGTGGATAGACACGAAGCAGACCTGTTGATGACTGAGGTCCATGAGGGTTCATTCGGTACACATTCCAATGGACATGGCATGGCTAGAAAGATGTTGAGAGCAGGCTACTATTGGCTGACAATGGAGTCTGACTGCTGCAAATATGTGAAGAAATGCCATAAGTGTCAGATCTATGCGGATAAGATTCATATTCATATGACACTTCTGAATGTGATTTCGTCACCATGGCCCTTATCCATGTGGGGAATCGACATGATTGGCATGATAGAGCCGAAAGCGTCCAATGGACACAGATTTATTCTCGTAGCAATTGATTACTTCACTAAGTCGGTTGAAGCGGCACGATATGCAAATGTGACCAGGAAGGTGGTTGTGAAGTTTATCAAGAATCAACTCATATGCCGTTATGGTGTGCCAGATAAGATCATTACTGATAATGGATCTAACTTGAACAACAAGATGATGAAAGAGCTGTGTAGCGAGTTCAAGATTGCACATCATAATTCTTCTCCTTATAGACCCAAGATGAATGGGGTTGTTGAAGCTGCTAATAAGAACATTAAGAAGATTATCCAGAAGATGGTTGTTATGTATAAAGATTGGCATGATATGTTGCCCTTTGCTTTACATGGATACCGTACATCTGTCCGCACTTCAATAGGGGCAACCCCTTTCTCTCTCGTTTATGGCATGGAGGTTGTGCTCCCAGTAGAGGTGGAGATCCCATCAATGAGAGTCTTGATTGAAGCCAAGTTAACTGATGCTGAATGGGTTCAGAGTTGTTATGACCAGTTGAATTTGATAGAAGAAAAGAGATTGACTGCCATGTGCCATGGTCAGTTATATCAGCAAAGGATGAAGAAAGTCTTTCATAAGAAGGTCAAGCCTCGTGTGGTAAGGCTTTGGAATGAAGTTCCCAATATCACTGTGATGCGCTTGGACAGACCAACTCATATATTTGCAGTTGAAGAAGTAAAAGATGATAAGCCATGGTATTATGACATCAAGTGTTTCCTTTAGAACCAGATTTACCCGCCTGGGGCATCTGTGAAAGATAGGAAGACTCTGAGGAGATTGTCAGGTAGTTTCTACCTCAATGGTGATGTGCTTTATAAGAGAAATTTTGACATGGTGCTGCTCAGATGCGTGGATAGACACGAAGCAGACCTGTTGATGACTGAGGTCCATGAGGGTTCATTCGGTACACATTCCAATGGACATGGCATGGCTAGAAAGATGTTGAGAGCAGGCTACTATTGGCTGACAATGGAGTCTGACTGCTGCAAATATGTGAAGAAATGCCATAAGTGTCAGATCTATGCGGATAAGATTCATATTCCTATGACACTTCTGAATGTGATTTCGTCACCATGGCCCTTATCCATGTGGGGAATCGACATGATTGGCATGATAGAGCCGAAAGCGTCCAATGGACACAGATTTATTCTCGTAGCAATTGATTACTTCACTAAGTCGGTTGAAGCGGCACGATATGCAAATGTAACCAGGCAGGTGGTTGTGAAGTTTATCAAGAATCAACTCATATGCCGTTATGGTGTGCCAGATAAGATCATTACTGATAATGGATCTAACTTGAACAACAAGATGATGAAAGAGCTGTGTAGTGAGTTCAAGATTGCACATCATAATTCTTCTCCTTATAGACCCAAGATGAATGGGGTTGTTGAAGCTGCTAATAAGAACATTAAGAAGATTATCCAGAAGATGGTTGTTATGTATAAAGATTGGCATTATATGTTGCCCTTTGCTTTACATGGATACCGTACATCTGTCCGCACTTCAACAGGGGCAACCCCTTTCTCTCTCGTTTATGGCATGGAGGTTGTGCTCCCAGTAGAGGTGGAGATCCCATCAATGAGAGTCTTGATTGAAGCCAAGTTAACTGATGCTGAATGGGTTCAGAGTTGTTATGACCAGTTGAATTTGATAGAAGAAAAGAGATTGACTGCCATGTGCCATGGTCAGTTATATCAGCAAAGGATGAAGAAAGTCTTTCATAAGAAGGTCAAGCCTCGTGTGGTAAGGCTTTGGAATGAAGTTCCCAATATCACTGTGATGCGCTTGGACAGACCAACTCATATATTTGCAGTTGAAGAAGTAAAAGATGATAAGCCATGGTATTATGACATCAAGTGTTTCCTTTAGAACCAGATTTACCCGCCTGGGGCATCTGTGAAAGATAGGAAGACTCTGAGGAGATTGTCAGGTAGTTTCTACCTCAATGGTGATGTGCTTTATAAGAGAAATTTTGACATGGTGCTGCTCAGATGCGTGGATAGACACGAAGCAGACCTGTTGATGACTGAGGTCCATGAGGGTTCATTCGGTACACATTCCAATGGACATGGCATGGCTAGAAAGATGTTGAGAGCAGGCTACTATTGGCTGACAATGGAGTCTGACTGCTGCAAATATGTGAAGAAATGCCATAAGTGTCAGATCTATACGGATAAGATTCATATTCCTATGACACTTCTGAATGTGATTTCGTCACCATGGCCCTTATCCATGTGGGGAATCGACATGATTGGCATGATAGAGCCGAAAGCGTCCAATGGACACAGATTTATTCTCGTAGCAATTGATTACTTCACTAAGTCGGTTGAAGCGGCACGATATGCAAATGTGACCAGGCAGGTGGTTGTGAAGTTTATCAAGAATCAACTCATATGCCGTTATGGTGTGCCAGATAAGATCATTACTGATAATGGATCTAACTTGAACAACAAGATGATGAAAGAGCTGTGTAGCGAGTTCAAGATTGCACATCATAATTCTTCTCCTTATAGACCCAAGATGAATGGGGTTGTTGAAGCTGCTAATAAGAACATTAAGAAGATTATCCAGAAGATGGTTGTTATGTATAAAGATTGGCATGATATGTTGCCCTTTGCTTTACATGGATACCGTACATCTGTCCGCACTTCAACAGGGGCAACCCCTTTCTCTCTCGTTTATGGCATGGAGGTTGTGCTCCCAGTAGAGGTGGAGATCCCATCAATGAGAGTCTTGATTGAAGCCAAGTTAACTGATGCTGAATGGGTTCAGAGTTGTTATGACCAGTTGAATTTGATAGAAGAAAAGAGATTGACTGCCATGTGCCATGGTCAGTTATATCAGCAAAGGATGAAGAAAGTCTTTCATAAGAAGGTCAAGCCTCGTGTGTTCCGAGAAGGTGACCTTGTGCTCAAGAAAGTCTTGTCTTTCGCGCCCGATTCTAGGGGCAAGTGGACTCCAAACTATGAAGGTTCATATGTTGTTAAGAGAGCCTTTTCAGGCGGTGCATTGATACTTACAACTATGGATGGGGAGGATTTGACTCGTCCTGTGAATTCAGATGCAGTCAAGAAATACTTCGCCTAATAATAAAAACAGAATAGCTCGCTAAGTTGAAAACCCGAAAGGGCGGCTTAGGCAAAAATGAGCGTCTCGGTGGATTGAAAACCCGAAAGGACGATCCAGGCAAAAATTAGAGACATAATTTTTTTTGAATATATGTATCCCGCTAGATTGAGTACCTCACCTTGGGGAAATCTAGGCAAAAAAAATAGGGATTTGGCAAGTAACTGCGTCCTGGCAAGACTTTGCTCTACAACTGTCACCCGTCAGAGAGTCTCGCTCATTCATTATCAGCCAAAGCTTCAAATACATCGGATCCAGAATTGGTGGAGAAATGGTCATTATGTTCAATGTAGCCCTTTTCCAATATATATCACCAATTTCAAATTTGTAAAGCTCTATGGAGTCTTGCCATTTGCAGACTACCATTCCATCAAATAAATTTGAGCCTTTACCCAATTATTTGCACTCTTATTTGTTTCTATTCAACAAATGTTTTGCATGTTTTAATTGAAAAAAAATTTCATTGTTTTAAATAATTAAATCTTTCATAATTTGTTTTTAAACAAATTGAACATTCACAATGACAAAGGGATATTGGGAATGCCTGCAGTGCTCTCCCAAGGATGGTAAGATTCTCGACAAGGTAAGACATTTGTTCATATTCCTGGCATGCTTGTGTCTTCTTCCTCCGGAGCCTTTTGCGGTTTTTTCTCCCGAGCGGAGTGTTGGGAAGGATTATTCATCCCTCTTTCAGCAAAGTAGTAATTCTTCCCCTCCAGCAGATGTAATTTTATTGATGGGGCAGTATTTGATGACCCTTGGAAACTTCTGGTTTATGGTTGTTCCTCGGAAATCCATCCTCCTTGTTTGATAACTTCCCCGGTAGAGTTGCTTCTACGTCAGAGTTCATCTGTGCAACGACTTTGCCCCAGTTGGAATGACTGATGCTCATTCCCCTGCAGAGATCCTTGTGGTTTTGGCTTTCTCTCTTGAGACGTAGTACCGGATGTTCGTATACTTATTCGTTGGACCTGTCCGTGTTAGAAATGTCTGTTTGTCAGCATTCATCATACATAAACCATGCATATGTGCATATTGATAACATTCATGTCACATTTGTTTGACATATATCTTTGTTTGTTATCTCTTGTTTGAGGGTATTATGTTTCCCCAAGAAGATGTTGGTGATTGATCTCTCCATATAGAGTCAGCCCCATAAGCAGAAAGTGTTCATCTTTCCTTTCATATTCCCCATCGAGTTATATCCTCGTGAATGATGGTTGTTTTTGCTTCCTCCCAACACATATATTGGGATGGAGTTCCCCATTGAGCTATATCCTCATAGGGACAAGCCTTGTTTCCCAGTGGCTATCTAGTTTGATCCTAGACTGGCCTCTTTTGACTGTTTCTCGCACTCCCATGTGGTGTAAATGAACAATTGCTCAATAACCAGTAATCGTTCGTCTTCACCCTGACGGAGTCTGTGGTTTTCTACCTATCATACTGGTAGTTGTAAACCCTATTTCACCCCCTTGCAGAGTTAACCTGTTGTTCATCCTAATCGATGACGGTTACTTTTCCGTGGTTTTCTACCCAGTATCTGGTAGATGTAATCCCCTCCTTGACGGTTATCTTTGTCCAATATTCGGTGTTGATATTCCCTCATCTTTTGGATAATTGCTCAGATAAAGCAATATATCCCCAGCGAGTCATCTCTCATTTACCCTTTATTGGTAATGATCGTTTCTCCCTTTGATTGGTCATCATTATATACCCAGTATCCGGTATCCCGATGCCTTTCCTTGTCGGTCGATTTATCCTTTATTAACCTAGTAACCGGTTGTGGAAAATCCTCCATGCGAGTGTGTTATCTACGTTCTGACGGTAATAGATAATATATCTCATGCACTCTTCGGTCAAAATCTTTTGTTTTCCTCCAGTCGAGTAAGATTCGTATCCCTTTTATGGGACCGAATGTCCATCCTATAATCGAGTTTGCTTTTAGCCCTCTTTTGGATGATGAGTGTCTTGGAAATATTCCCCAATTGACGCTTTGGTCGGTCACCTATTATATGCCCAGTAACCGGTATCCTTGGTGTTCCTTCCTCCCTGCTCCCTATTATGACTTTTTGTCCCTTGCGGAGTCAGATTTTCCTGAGTTGAAGTGTACCCTTTTAGGTCTTCCTCAAGATGATTTCGGGTGTTTGATATCTCTCACCTTTATACCGGTCTTAGATATTCATTCTTCCCGAGCATGTTGTTTTCTCACCCTTATACCGATGTTCAAATCACATGTCTCTTTGAGCTTATTACCCAGTAACCGGTAATACCTCATCCTGTTGCTTCCCCAGAGGAGTCTTGTTTGGGTGTTTCCCTAGCAAAGCCCCTTAGTGGATTCTCCCAGCTTGAGTCCGGAGTCTTATCCGAAGTATCCGTTACGGGTAATTTTTTGTTGTATTGGCATATTCCCCAATACATGCATCTTTAAGTCAGCTCGAGTCCTTCCATTGATTTATTTCATGGACTTCCTTTGAGTCTCTCAGCAAGTTTCAAGTCGTGACCTGCTCACACATTTTTATCCCTTTACTCCCTAGTAGAATCCATGGAGTCTCTGTCCCATTTGTGAGTATGTTACTCCAGGGGATTTTCAGTTATCCTTGGTTTCTTTCTTCCTTTGTAGACACATATCTCCACAGAGTGTTACCTTTTGCATACATACATTTGCATCATGAGGTCTCTTAGGGACCAAAATTCGTCTCTTTGTTATTATTTAAGCCCATTCTACCTCGTCGAGACGAAGATTTTAACCTTCACTTCTCTGGCTAGAATGACCTTAAATAGGGGCATCTGTAAGACCCCAATTTTGGCCCTAAGATCCCTCATGGCATCATAGCATTGCATTTGCAAAGCCTCAAGGATCATGAGCATCTTGGTTCCCTTTGCTTGTGGGTGGGATCTCTTGTGATTTGGTTTGAGATCACCAAGCATGCTTGAATTGTATATTATTGCTTTTCTCATTTTGTCTACTAACCAAAAGCACAAAAATATGTCACTAACATTTCTTGTTTATAGCTTGAGCAGTCACAAGGTCAAAAGCTTCTAGGTGATCCTCTGTGCAAAGACATGGCCAAGAGAAGATGAAAGCAAGCATTGCAATGGTTCCCAAAGCTCTCATCCATCAAATATGCCTCCCTAGTATCTCAATCCATCATTTTGATCAAAGCAAGTCAAAGGGTTTGAGGTTTGTTTCTCAAAGAAACCCTAATTCATCTGTGTACCAAGTGTGCCTTACTCATGAAGCAACCTCAGCCCATGGTCAAATACAATCAAGGGAAGTTCTTTAATTCATCATTTCATGCATATTTGAACTTATTTGAGTGTCCTCAATCATCAATTCATCAAGATATGAGTTGTGAACTTAAGAAGTTGATCAGTCAATTTATCTGACTATTTTGAAATGCACTGAGACCTAACTTTTTATGTGTTGGTCAAATGCAGATGATCCCAAAAGCAAAAATGTTCTTAAGGACAATATGAACAACTTTCATGTTCTTCAAAAATTGATTTGAAGCTTGGAAGGTCATCTCCCATTCCAAGACATTATAGGTCATTTTGACTGAAACCCTAATTTTAGGTCAACTTCCCAAGAACATAACTCATTCATTGTTCATGATTTTGAGGTGGTATCAAATGAATTGGAAAGATTATTGTGTCTAATTCAAATGTTATGTTGAACAAAATTTCAAAATCTCAAAGGAAATACATATGATAATGCAATACATTATAGGTCACTTTGGACCAAATGCATTGAAAGACAAAAAAGTCCAACTTCAAGTGCCCATAACTTCTTCATCAAAAATCCAAATGATGCAAAATTTCAGTTCATCTTGATTGTCTTAAAATATATGCAACTTTGATGTTGGAAGGTTTTGCATTATCAAAACAGAAGGGCTTGAAGTTTGACCAATTTGGCAAAATTCTCAAAGGCATGTTTTGCACTATGAACTTCATGGCCTATTTTCATAAATTTTCACACTTCAAATGGGTTTTTGCTCAACATAACATTTGTTCCTTATGTCAAGACCTTTTCAACCATTACCCACATGCTTATGTTTGGATTTTCTAATTGGCATTTTCGAAGAGCTGAAGTTTTAGGCATAATTATGAAATTCATGTCGAAACTTCATGCACAAGCCATTGCCTTGCAAACTACACATCCATTTCAAGTTGTTTGGTCATCAGCATGCAAATACAATTGAGTTTGGGCCTTCCACATGATCATACAAGCCCATGCAAGGAAAATCCATTTGCCATGCACACGAGCAAACTCACTTGTTCAGCCAATTCCAGCTATAAATACATGTGCTATGCTTCATTATGAACTAACCTAAAGGCGCCTAAAGCTCTGCAGAAATCAATTCCCAACCATACCAAAGGAACGAAGTTCATATTTCTTCAAAATTTCAGATCTGAAATTCAATTGAATTTGGTTGAATCTTCAGATCTAAAGTTCCTAAACCTTCATCATCTAGTCCATTGAAGTTCTGTTTGGCAAAAGGAAGCAAGGAAAGGGACTCAAAGCTCCACAGTTCAAAGGTGTGCATCAACTGGTTTTTTCCTCGAAACTCCTTATTCCTTGATCTATTGGCCTTGATATTGTGTTGTCTGAAGTCCTCTCTATAGAGGCATCATTGATGTATGCTCAATTGTTGAAATCCATGAAGTTCAGCATGAACACCATATTTTTCTCCTTCTGATTTCTCTTACTATAGGGATCTAGAAGAGAAACTAATAGTACAGGGGTGATGTACATCACCCCAGCTTTCCAATGATATGAGGATCACTCGTTTTCATTAAGATTTTTACCTCTGCAACTCTCACCGGAAAATGCAACCTCGCTGGAGAAGACGGTGGTGTACACCACCGTCTCTTTGCCAGATCAAATCTGACCCATCAGATGCATTTTCCAGATCTAATCGTGGCCATCAATTGTTATGACTTATTTTAATGCCTCGTGTGTCTCATTGACTAAGGCTTATGGTGAGCGCGCGCATGTGGAACGTTTGATCAGCCACGTCAATTAATGAGGCTTGATCAGACGCCTCTCCTTTTTTTTTATTTTCTTAATTTCCATTTTATTTCTTTTATTTCATTTAACTTCAAAAATTCATAACTCTCTCATTTTTAATCCAAAAAATATGGGACCAATTGCATTATTTCTCTTTTTAATTCTAGTTTCTAAAAATGATTTTTAATTTTTTTTATTTCATCATTTGATATTTTTTGTGAATTTTCTCTTTTCTGGTTATTTTTAATTCATTTTAAATAGTTTTTGATATTCAAAAAATACAAAAATATTTTCCCAACCTCTTTGAATGATGATGGATCTATGAAAAATATTCTCATCAATTTCTTAATTGATTTGAGATTTATTTGAGATTTTAGTTCAATTAGGTTATTTTTATTCATTTTTAATTGATTAAAATTAGTTTCTGACTTTTAAAAATGCTGAAATTTTTTGTCAAACTTTGTTTGACCATGTTGAACTTGGGATAATTTACTTGGACTTTTTAAAGTTGATTTGAAGTGAATTTGAAGTTTGACCTTTCTTTAATACTTTAATTCAAGTTTATTTTAAATATTAAAAAATGTCAAAAATATTTTGTTCATTACTTGACCTCCAATCTTCATCTCACTTCTGTTTTTGATTGTTTGACCATGATCCTCAATGTCATTGGTCAACACTTGTTGATTGGTACATTCTATTTCATTTAATGTCCTTTATTCTTTTCATTTCCATTTCCATTATTCATCTCCTTCTTCTTCTTCTTTTCTTTTTGATCAATGAGTTAAGAGTTGATAAGTTAGCATTGATTAGGGAGGTTTAATCTTTCTTGATTCAAATCTAATTCATCTTGATCAATTGATCAAATGAATGGCTTTGCATTAAGGATAGGTTGCTTCCTAAATCATGCAAAGGACTTAAACCAATACAAGATCAACTCTCTTCTTCTTTTTTGGCATGGCAAGTTGTTGGAACTTGGTTCACTTATCAAGACTTCTAACTTGTGTTGTTGCCTACATTATTATTGACCGGCCTCAGATAGTTATGACTTCTACATAAGTCCAATTACGATTGCTTAACATAGCGCTAAATTTGCCTTATGGCACACTAACTACTAACACTAATCATTAACCATTAACATTTACTTTTTGCACTTTATTTTTATGCAATTTACTATTCTTATACATATTATTCATTTGCTTTTTCCTTTGCTCACTTGAGCACATGTTTATGTTAATGCAATTCGCCTTTTGCTCACTTGAGCACATAATTGTGTATATACTATTGTGCTTGTGTTTTGTTTTGATTGTTGTGGACCAAATGCAAAGAATTGGACAAAATGGACTTAGACTTTAGGACTTTCCCTATGCAAATTTGGAGTCAAAGAGCAACTAGGCATTGGGCCTTTAGAGTGCTATAAAAGTCAAAGAGCAACTAGGCATTGGGCCTTTAGAATGCTTAATGTTGAAGATGACTTTGAAAGGACCAACTTCTAAACTCCTCTTGTCCATTCCTTGTTTGTTTGCTAGAATATTTTAATGTGTGTGTTCTTGTGCTAGAAACTCCAGCTTGATCCAAATTGAGGAACCATTGCCATGAGCTTCTAAGAGAGAAGGACCCAAGATACATTGAGGAGCTTTCCAAGAGTTCATTTGATTATTGATTGCTTGAGTTTATGCTTGTGTGATTGCTTATTCCAAAGGATGGGAGCTACTTGGATCATCAATATGATCTCAAGAGAGGAACTCCATTTGTGGTTTTACTTCTTATTCCTTTCCTCTTGTATGTTTAGGACTTTAGCCATTCTTCTTCTTCTCTCCACTCTAACCCAAGCCAAAACCTTTGTGCAAACATTTAACACTCGTTTTCAACATTAGAAACCTAAGCCTTATGCTTTTGATTTTCAAACTTTTCTTTTCATAACACTTATTTTGAATTGAACTTCTAAGTCAACTTTGACCATTTTGTACATACTTTTCATTGGTAAATATAACCCATTCAAATGTCCTTTTTGTGGTTTCAATGGCCACTTTCTTAATCAAATTTGTTCACAACCTTTAGCTATTAGGTTTGAGTTATCCTTGAGGTAGATGTAATACTCACCTATATCCTTAGTGATGGACAATGAGTCTTCCATGCTTATTATAGGGTTAACCCCTCACTAGCATGTTGAAGCTATCCTCACATGGTTGATTTTTGGTTTTGGGTGGAGTCTTCTCCCTTGGATAACAAAAGACCTTAAGGCTTTTGGACCAATCAATTCACCAATTTATTTTTGAGATTTTTACCCCGAACTATGAGGTTTTGATCCTAATCTTTTTAAAGATGGTACGTAGGCAATGGGTTTATCCATCCAAAGACAAAAATGTAAGTAAACTTGTACATTCTCTTCTCATCTCTTCAATCAGGTTTGCACAAACAATTTTCACCAAATACCAACCTTACAACCAATGTGAAAAGGGCTCCCTAGGAGTACCTAGGATGTCTTGGATGCTTAAAACCTTCCCATTGCATAACCAACCCCCTTACCCAGATCTCTGACATTTTTACTAGTTTTTGAATCGATAAAACTTTTAGGTTTTTGTTCACTTTCTAACCATTCCTTTGGATAAATAGAAGTGCGGTGGCGACTCGATTTGTATGGTTTACCTTAGACTTAGTCAATATCTCTAATGGTAACGAATACCCCACTACAGAATCAAAACCTCGTATTTCGTGCTATAAATTTCAAAATGAGTGTGATGGTTTTAACAAAAATTTATGTTTGAAAGGCACAAAGGCCTGAAAATGGTTTGAATGAGTTAGTTCTTTTTGGCTTTTTTGAAAGATTAAGTCAAGTATAATTAAGTTCATTTACAAGTTTAATTTAAGAAAATAAGTTTGAAAATGCAATGGCATAAGGCCAAAGTTTCTAACTTTTGTAAAAATGGTCTAAGTTTAGAAGAAAAATAGTTCACACAAAGAAGGTTTTAGAAATGAGGGAGAGATTTTGAAATTAAAGAAATGGGGAGAAGATGAAGAGACTATCCTATGCACAAAGATTTAAAAGTTTAAAGTTGAAAAGGTCTAACCAAATGGGAGCAATCCAATAGACAAATATGTCAATAGAAACCCAGATTTCCCTTGGACTTTTTAGAATCAAGCAACACACAAATGCACAATTATATCAATCTTGAAGAGCAAAGGAATCAAATAAAGATGGTCTTATCCAAGCTTATCCATTTTATGATCTTCTTCAAAATAGCCTATGTAGCAGATGAATTCCATAAGTCACAGGTTCAACATAACAGCTTAACAATGATCAATGTTGCAGATGAACTGGAGAGATCTTGAATGATGTATCATATGAATTCAAATTGCAAGTACTTGGTTCTTCAACAAATTGGCATTGGCCAAGTCCATTAGCAAAGGAATGATGCCTAAGTTCTAAGTCCAATTGGGCAAGAGCAAGCCAACAGTCCACTCAAAAGTCTTTTAGGGTTTTGTTATTATTATGTACATTAATGGTCAAAGACCAAACAAGCAAACAAAGTAACACAAAGACAAAATGTATCACACAATATGGTTCAAATGGACAAAGGGAAAATTACATTAACATAAACAATTAGAATTATATGTATAATGGAAAATGATATAAAGTGCTAAAAGTAAATTGCATTAAAAGTAAAGACTTAAAATTAAAAGTTAATGGTTAGTAAGTTAGTAGTTAGTTTTGTTTTGCTTTTTGATTTCAAGACATTCTTGGGAGAACACTCAACCCACTTTCCACAAGCATGGATCCTTGAACCAAAACATCTTCCAAAGGAAGGAAAGAAGGCCAAGTTTCCACACAATACCATGGAAGAGGGAATACTTACAATCTCACTAACTAGAATGCTTATGCCTTTTATGTCACAAATTTAGCGCTATGTTAAGCAATCGTAATTGGACTTATATAGAAGTCACAACTATTTGAGGCCGGGCAATAGACTTTTGGTGTTAATGCATGTTAGAGACATAGTATTATGAACTATGCTCATTAAACATACCATAAACAAAAAATATGCAAAAGGTGTGGCCTAATCTCATCCATACTCATGTTAATCTTTCAATCAACTAGCATTAGGACTTTGAGATGTCATTGACCAAATGAAAATGAATGGATGAAGAAGGGGAAATAGATGAAGAAGGAAGGGGATGAATGAGATCACAAATTGGTCAAATGAGGACTTTTACCAAATTAATATTATTCATTCATTTTGGGAGATGGAATGTACATTCCATCAATCCCCTAAATCCAATAATATTAACTTGACAAAGTCAAATCAACCTTGACCAAGGCCCAACAACAAATAAGAAACTCAATTAAGTCAATCCAAATAGTCAACACAATTAAAATGACATTTATTCAATTAAAAATAGTAAAATAATGCATTAAATTTAAATATGTTTTGTCCAAATCCTAAAATCTCATCAAAACACCAAATAAATGGCCATGAGATTTATCATAGGTCAAACAAGGTCAAAGTACCTTGGAGAAAAAATTTCATAATTTTTGGACACTTAAAAATATTTTTAAACAATTAAAAACAAATGAAAAATCAATTAATTCACGAACAATATTAATAATGATCCAAAAAATAATTTTAATTCAGAATATGAAAGAGAAAATATTTGAAATTTTTTGGTGAAAGTCCCATATTTTTTGGATCAATATTAAATTTATTATGAATTATTGAAGAAAATGGAATTAAATGGAAATTCAGAAAATCCAAAAATACGTCGACTGTCAGATCTCCCTCATTAATTGAGGTGGCAGATCCGATGATTCAGAACACGCGTTCCACCAATGTCCTAGTCAAACACACTATAACATGAGTAATCACAATGCACAGCCAAGATTAAAACGTGGAAGTTGGATCACACGGTTCAGACTCAAGACACATCATCACCGGAGCCAGAGCTCCGATTGTCTTCTCCGGTGAGCTTCACCGGACTGGTCAACATGAACCATCACCAAAATGCAAAACAGGGACATGATTTTAAAGAGAAAACATCACTGAGCACGAATATCACCTCCAATTCATCCAATTCCAACTATATTGAGAGATATGTGGAATTGAAAAATGAGGTTCATGATCTGAGTTGCTTCGATTTGGCCTCAAAGCAACTCAATCTTCTTGCCTACATTGGTAGGACTTCAGACAACTCAAAAATCAATAGAATTGAGCAAGAATCAAGGAGAATCGAAGAGTTTAAAATTTCTGCAAATTACCTTCAATGGAGGTCTGAGCTTGCTAGATCTTGATTTGAATCGTGCTTGGCTTCACTTCAATTGCTTGCAGGAGAGGAATGGAAAGGCTTAGAAGCAATGGATTCCTGGAGAAATAAATTCCAAAATAGTCGAGATTCAAGCTCAAATTCAAATGAATTTGTCAGGGTTATCCTCTTAGTGTGAAGGGTTTTCAATGGGGATTCAAAGTTGGCGCAAGGTGTGTGAATTCTGAGCATAAGGGCCTCAATTTATAGAGAAATCAAATGATATTTGCACACTCTTTCCACTTTCCAAATTTGGTAAAATGATGATGCCATGCTGCATGGGCGCGTATAGGCCCATGGAATGATGGTTTGAAAGTCCAAATGAATGATCAGATGCTTTGGAGATGGATTGGATTGCAAGGTACATGTGCATTGTCACTTGAAGGTTGATCCCTGCCAAATGATGTCAGTCTGTTTAAACCATGCGCATCCTATGTATTTCTCATCCAAAATGCATGAATTTTAGCTCTTTGGAAAGGTGAGATCAATAGAAACAAGTTTTATGTTGAACACTTTTTCATTTGAAGCTTAGAACTTGGAGATATTGGAGGTGGAAGTTTGGAAAATTTTGACATATCAAAAATTTTCTAAGTGTCAAGCCATATGTCTCAATATTCCACCTTGCTTAACTTTTTATAGGAGCTTCAAATGAGAAAAGTGCCTTCATCAAAATTGTATCTATCTTAAATACCTTAAAAATGGTCACCAATTTCATGTCATTTGGATTTGAAATGAGAGAGTTATGCATTTTTTTAATTTGGAAAAATCACTTGATCAATGGTATAGGTCAAAAGTGACCTATAATGTAGCCTCATATCACATGTTCAAAGAAGTTGAATTAGCTCCCATTCCAAACATCAAAGTTGAAGTAGCCATATTTAATTTCATTGTGCAACTTGGAAATCTTTCATCTCAAAAAAATTGAGCAAGTTATGGCCTTGGGAAGTTGACTTTCAAATTAGGGTTTAGACAAAATGACCTATAATGTTTCAACATAGAAAATGATTTTCCAAGCAAAACTAGCTATAGGTCTCAACATGAAAGTTGTTTAGAATGTCATTTAGAGTAAGTTTTCTCCAAGAATCATTTTCATATGGTGAAAATTGTAGGATATAGGGTCTAGGGAGACCCAATTTTGATCAGATGAATCCATCTGGCCAACCACCACAACCAACTTGCTAACTTCCAATTCTCTTGACTTTCTTGGCTCATGGTAGATCATATATGAATAAGATGATGGAATTTTAAGTGTCCCTTGAGGAATTTGATCAATATGTGAGATAGCTTGTTGGAGAAGTTACTCAAGATACCCAGTCAAACTAGGGTTTCCAAGGCAAATCACCCTCAAACTCTTGAAGAAAACTTGATCAATATGACATGTAGAGAACATTGGGACTCATATATGATGCTCATAACCATTTTTGAATCAATTCTTGATTGTGCTCTTTGTTCATGAGGGTCTCAAACCCTAGATGTGATCAATGAATCAAGGAGATCATACCCTACCTACAAAAGAGTTAGACAACTACAAATGAATCTCCTACAACTTAGAGGGCCAACGTGAAGGCCAACGTGAGTCTCAAACCCTGGTTCTATAACTTAGAGGGCCAACGTGAATCTCCTACACCGCCTTACAACCCTCGGCATTATGAGAACCCAGAAGCCATCTTTTCAGATGCTGATTCACACGCTTCTGGTGCACATCTTGTCGTTCCTCCTGTTGATTTCGACACCGATATATATGCTCTGTAGTCTGAAGTCAATTTCATCAGAGGAGAAGTAGATTCTCTCTGAGTGGACCTCCTAGGATTTATGGATGTCCTTAACGAGCAGTTCGACCAGGTCCTCCAACATATTCATTCTTTGGAGCATTCTCGTGGACCGAAGTGATAGCTAGTGTTAACTGATTATACTAGAGTTTTAGTATTTTTCTTTGTTTATGTAGCGGGGTATTCGTTACCATTGGAGATATTGACTAAATCCAAGGTAAATCATACAAGTCGAGTCGCCATCGCACTTCTATTTATCCAAAGGAATGGTTAGAAAGCGAACAAAAACCTAAAAGTTTTATCGAATCAAAAACTAGTAAAAATGTCAGAGATTTGGGTAAGGGGGTTGGTTATGCAATGGGAAGGTGTTAGGCACCCAAAGCATCCTAGGTACTCCTAGGGAGCCCTTTTCACATTTGTTGCAAAGGTTGTTGTTTTTGTGAAAAATTATTTGTGCAAACATGATTAAAGGGATGAGAAAAGCGTGTATGTTTATCTAATGTACTACTTACTAAAAGAAGGGTCAAAATAAAATGATTCGCACAGACGTCGCATCCACTGCATACGTATCTCATCTGAATCTGAGAATCAGAGTCTTCGTAGCTCGGCTACCTATGGGTTAAAGAGGAGTGTGCTCGCTAAGACATCGCGTCTTATGCCTACGTATCTCATCTGGGATGAAAATCAGAGCAAAACGTAGTTCGACTAACTATGGGGTAAGGGTTGTGTTTTGGGGTGAACGACGTTACTACGCAATCTACCGGATGCTCGACCTTTGGAGACTTACTCGCATGTAGTAGAAGGAGATAACGTGTTCTTAGGAGAAGAAAAATCAATGAGTTTGGGGTGTTTAGGGATGCTCATGCAAAAAGGCAGTCCTAGATGAAGGAACTGCGCTACCTTAAATGACATGCCACGAGAGGCTATACGAAACCTAAGAAATCGGTAACATGCGGGAAAAGTAAAGGGATCGAGAGATCTACCGTACGGATAAAGATCCGAAGTAACAACAATTAAAGAGATAAGAAACCCAGAGATCTCTCAAGCTAGTACAATCAAAGAAAGTGAGTCAGTACAGGTAATCGGAATAAACCTCCAGGTGGTATCCCACAAATAAAGTGGAACACCAGGCAAGCCATCTCTGCAAGAGTCATATGAGCCCTCACAAAACAAAACTCAACAAACAGGTTAGAGAAACAAGATAGGGTAATCAAGAGTTGCCCCTAAATTAAAATGTAACCACATGAATCATGCCATTAAAATTCACAAAAAGCTCACAAAAAGCAACCAAGGGTAGGAGGCCTAAACCTCTTGTCAAACACATGCATCAAAAGGGTATCAAATTCACCCATAATACCTCATACATTCAGAGCATTCAAATTAAAAGCATAAAGTAATGGGAATAAGGCAAACTTGACTGAAGAGATCGAATGAAATTGAATTGCCCGGTTGGGTTTGCGAAGCACTCTTAGGGTTTATATGAGAGGGAATTGGTTCTTTGCAGATGAGTTCCCTTCAGTCTCTAGAGGTTGCTCTGAACTCTGTTAGCTCTTCTCTCACTATCTTTTTCCTGCCAGGGTAATAGGAATAGAATTCCCTTTTGTTTCACTGAAACTCTAAATTTATAACCTGATTTTTGTGGACCTGTGGGCTCAAATGAGAGAGGCCCAAGTCCAAAATTTTTCTGTTATATTTTATTTATTTATTTATTTATTTCGTTCTTTTTTTTTCTTCTTCTTCTTTTTTTTTTTTTTCGTTTTTCGTTTTTTTTAACACGTGGGCTTCGCCTAGCGAGCATGATAGTTCAAGAAATTCCTCTGAGCGTAGTTGATTCTGGTGGCTTTTCTTGGGACTCGCTAGGCGACCCATTCTGCTCGCTTAGCGAGTATGACAACTCATGAACAAACTTTTGCTCTTTCAAGATTAACGTTTTGACTGATGAATAGACCCCATTTGAACCTGTTGGAAGTATCTCAAGCCATTCCCTTGTGTTGACTGATCATCTAAATAGAACCCACAAAGTGTCTTGGATGATACTCAAGCTTTAAACAAAAGATGTTAGTGACACATTTTTGTGCTTTTGGTTAGTAAACAAAAGTAAGAGAAACAATGATGTATAATTCAAGCATACTTGGTGATCTCAAATCAATCACAAGGAGTCCCACCCAAAGGCAAAGGGAACCAAGATGCTAAAGATCCTTGAGGCAATGCAAATGCAATGTTATGATGCCATGAGGGATCTTAGGGTCAAAATTGGGGTCTTACAGTTTAGTATTTTATTTATCATCAAAATTTGTTTCCCTTGTTGTTATTTTTCAGTGTTTGCTTGCCTTACAGTCAATATATCGACATGAACTTATGTTACTCCTACGTTTAATTAATATATTTTGCATTTCAGTTATTTTATTCTACCGCTTATTATGTACATCCTTACAAATTTCATGCCTTTTAATTATAAGTATTAATTTTACTTCACTGATATACAACCTCAATATGATTTCCTTGCTTTAATATTGCCAAATAGCGAATTTTAGGTTAATGGCGTTCGTCATTCACTTCAAATTTGAAAATCCCAATATTTTACGCAAATGGCGTTTGCCATATGCCTAATGGCGATTGCCATATCAGAAAAACAGAGTGTTTTCCCCCTTTTTCTTCTCCCTCCTACGCATTTTTCAAACTCCTTTCAATTAAAACCCTCCAACTTCCTATTCTATACACTATTAACTCAAACTTTCCAACTTCCAACCACTTAACTACCTCCCATTCATTATAAATTCATAATCACTCACTTTCTTACTTCATTATCCCTTCCATTCACTCTTTTCTTCTCAAAACCATAACCTTCTCTTCCCATTCCTTTTTCATTCATTCAAAATGCCTCCAAGAGATGTTTGACCAAGAGGAGATGTGGATTACATGGGGATTGCTTTTGTCGAGGGAATTGATGGCAAGAATATGAGGAGAAGATACCACAATCTCTTTAAGAGGGACGTCTTAGCAACACGGTACCCCGACAATGCTGCTCTTCGCGATTTAGGCTTATCCGACAGTGTCCATTGGATGCTTAACAACTTAGGTATGTCTCACTTTCTTACTTTAACTAGTCCTACATTTATCTGACTTACTTATAAGCTTTTTAGCTCCTTTCGGCACGCCACTTCTATCGGAGGTTCCCGAACCACTAACACTGCACATTTTAGAATGTTCAATAGAACATATGCTATTAACCAAGACCAACTGGCCAATTTACTCGCGTTCCCTCATGGGGACGATTTTGCATGCCAACACCCTCTAGAGAGCGATTAGGAATCCAGTGCTCTCGACTTTTAGCAGCAACTGACTAGCAAAACCACCACTGACTGTGAAGGCCTAAAAGCTATAACTATTCAAAACCCGACCATTCGGTATTGGCACCATATTTTAGCCAGTACTATTTTTGGTCGAGAGAATACTGGCAACGTGAATTTTAAACACCTTTTTCTTATTTATTGTGCATTGTCTGGAACTAAAGTTAACCCGATACTATTCCTACTCGCACACTTCCAGTCCACCTGTGCTCGGACTGGAGGTCCTATTTGTGTCAGAGGGCTAATCACACCCATAGCCCTTGCTTTAAACCTAGGCACGGAGTTGGCTATGCTTGAGCCGTTAGAGACTCCATTTGTCGGCCTTGATTACTGTCGTACCATGCGCCTCATTAAAAATAAACCTGGCGGCAAGTATTTTTTAATGATTAGTAACCGAGAGGTCATGGGAGTTACTTTACCATGCGCCACATGTATGAACATGCATATGATCACTAATTGGACCTTTGATCTTAACGCCCCCGAGCCTGATCACACAGAGCAAGATGCTCCCCACACTGGCACCCATGCACACACCGCACATGCTTTTCCTGACTCTTTTGCAAGTACCTCATCCGGACATCAGCCCCATAAGGAGTATGACTATACTACCATGAGGACAACTCTTGATGATGTCCTAAGTGAGCTTAGATACCAGAATGATGTCGAGGAAAACCATGATGTCCTACTTAGGAACATTCAAATGCAGCAGGTAGAGATGAGGGCCTCCATTGATCAGATCAGGCAGACTCAACTTGACTTTGTCGAGCGGACGAATCTCCACATTGCTGACCTCATCGATAATATGAACAGAATGCATATGGAGGTGGCAGGTATGAGGGAGTACATGCAGTTGTAGCGGGGTTTTCATTACCTTTAGGTTTATTGACTAAACCAAAAGTAAATATACAATTCGAGTCGCCACTGCACTTTTATTTGTCCAAATAAAAAGCTAAAAAGCGAACAAAAGCCAAGGTAAGAAGTTTTTCAAATAAAAAACTAATAAAAATGTCAGAGATCCGGGTAAGGGGGTTGGTTATGAAATGGGAAGGTTTTACGCACCCAAAACATCCTTAGTACTCTAGGGGAACCCTTTTTGCAAACATGTGTTGCAGGTTCGTATTTGTAAAAAAAGATTTGTACAAAAGATTGGAAGGATGAAAAGAGAATATATTATATTTACAAATTTGTTGTTTGAATGGATGAACCCGTCGCCTACGTACCATCACAAAGGAGGATCAAAACCTCGTAGTTCGGGGTAAAGATCACAAAGATTGGTGAATTAATTTGACCAAAATCCTTAAGGTCTTTTGTCATCAAAGGGAGAAAACTCAACCTAAACCATTAATCCACCATGTGAGGAGGGCTCCAACATGCTAGTGAGGGGTTAACCCTATAATAAGCATGGAAGACTTATAATCCAACCACTAAGGATGAGGTGAGATTTACATCAACCACTATGATAACTCAAACCTATTACTAATGTTTATGAAAAGTTTTAATAAGGTGGCCATTGGAACCATAAAAACAACTTGAAGTGAGTTATATTTACAAGTTAGGTTTATTTACAAAATGAAGTCAAAGTTGGATTAATGTTTATTCACAATGAGTATTTATGAAAAGAGTTTTGAAAAATCAAAGGTAATAAGGCCCAGGTTTCTAGTTTGAAACAATGTCAAAGTTTGAACAAAAAAGATTTTTGGCTTGGGTTAGAGTGGGGAGAAGAAGAGAAGGGTTATTCCTAAAGTATACAAAGGTAAGAGGGGAGATATAAACCCTTGGAGTTCCTTTTCTTGAAGTCATAAAGATGACTCAAGATGCTCCTTTCCTTTGGACTTAGCACACAAACAAGCAATCAAATTATTTGAATTCAAGCTCCTAGGATCTCCATTTGGCTTGTCTCTTAACTTGGCTACTCATAACAATGGTCCTCTTTTCACAATCTCAAGATGGGATCCCTATCACACAAGAGCAAACAATCAAAAAGTTCACAAACACAATAAGAGGAATGGACAAGGAATAAGTTTAGATGAGAAGTCCTTTAAGATCAACTTTGAAATTTAGCATTCTAAAGGCATGAGGCCTAGTTGCTCTTCAAAAAATTTAGCATTCTAAAGGCATGACGCCTAGTTGTTCTTGAACTCCTTTAAGCATAGGTAAGTCCTAATTCTAAGTCCTTTCTCCTTTTGCAATTGGTTCACACAAAACAAACACAAAGCAAACACAATATAACAATATATTTATATACAATAATGAGCTCAAATGAGCAAAAGGAAAATGACATAAACATAAAATATATGCTCAAGTGAGCAAAGGGAAAATCAATATGAATAATGAGCAAGAAATGAATGACATTAAAAGTAAATGGCAAGAAATTAAATGTTTAAATTAAAGTTAGTAATTAGTGGAGTTATGTTAGCTTGTCATAAGATAATGTAGCGATATGTTAAACAATCGTAAGTTGACTAATGTAGGCAAATAACACAAGTTAGAGATCATGACTAGTAAGTCAAGCTCCATAAACTTGCCATGCCAAAATAAAAGGGGAAGGGCCTTGTATGGACTTTAGATTATTTGCTTGACCAAGAAGCAACCTATCTTGGACACAAAACAACTCACTTGATCATGGATCAAGTTGAGTTTGTTTTGGATCAAAGGAGGTTAAACCTCTCATTTGTCAAGACCAACCATAAGACTTTAACTCATTGCCATTAATGAAAAGAATGGGAGGAAGATGAAAGGGAGGGAAAAAGAATACAAGTATCAAATCCAATTGATCAAATATGGATCAAACCAACATCAATCAACACTCAACACAAAAAGAAATGAAGATTACAAGTCAACAACTCAGCCATAATTTTTTGGTATTTTTTGAATTAAAATAAAATGCAAATAAAAAATAAACAAACAAGGTCAAACCTCAAATTCAATTCAAATCAACTTCAACAAGTCCAATTAAATTCTCATAGGTCTAACATGGTCAAACAAATTTTGACTAATTTTCTCAAAAAATTTTGAATCCAGAAAGCAATTAAAAACAATTAAAATAATTAAAAATATCACAAAATGGATTAAAATCTCAAATAAATCTCAAATCAAATAAGAAATTGATGAGACTATTTTTCATTGATTTATCATGATCCATAAATGCTAGGAAAATATTTTTGGATTTTTCAAATATCAAAAAGTATTTTAAAATAAATTAAAACTATTAAGAATCAAATAATTCACAAAAAACATTAAATGAAGTCACAAAAATAATTAAAAATCAAAATATAAAACTAGATTTTTCAAGAATTTTTTTTGGAATTGGTCTCATATTTTTATGACTTCAAATAATTTATTTATGAATTTTTTAAAATAAAAGAAATTAACTGAAATTAAAAGAAAATAAAATAATAGAAAAATGCACAGCCACAGGATCAGGTTCATTAATTGACGTGGGAAGGAGAAACGGTCCAGCTCATGAGGAACACGATGTAACCGAGTCAAGCGCGCGACATTTGGAATTAAATAAAGTAAACACAATGAATGAATGAGATTAGAACGTGACATTCATATCTAAGGGCCAGGAAGTAAGGCACGTCAATGGTGGTGGTGGAAACCACCGTTTTCTCCGTCGAGCCAACAGAATCCGACCACCAGTTGCAGAGAAAAAAGTTTATCAAAAATGGAAAGTAAGGACATCAAATTAAAGCTCGTGTGATGTAGATCACCACTGTATCCATGGATCTTCCTCAGTCTTTCTATATTGAGAGAAATGTGAAGTGGAAGATCATGGTGCTCAAACTGAAAGTGCACGAAATGGAAAATTGAAACCACCATTGGCTTGCCTCAAGTGTGAGGACTTCAGAAAACCACACAAACAAGAGAATAATACATTGAATTGCAAGTTCTAGATCCAAAAAGTTTGAAGTTCCACCTCTGATTGAAGCTCTTCAAGCCACGAAACCTCTAAGATCTTGGCTCCTCTTTGCTCTAGGGATGCAGTGGAGATGATAGGCTAAGAAATTGAGCTTTGAAAATCAACTAATGATGTTGAATTTCAAGCTTGAAAGTGAGAAAATTTTCTGGAAAATTCCTTTGGCATGGCTATGGTTTCAGTGCTGCAGCGTTTCGGATCTCCAAAAGGTTACCAAATGAATGAGATTGAGTGTTTATTTATAGTTGAAATTGGTTGTGCATCATGATTCCCTCGTGTGCCTGTACAGGCGCATGTGAGGCCCAATGATGGGTGCAAAATCAAGCTGAGTTCATTTGGAATGGAATTGGACGTGTACATGAAGTGGAACTAGCTTGCACCTTAAGTTTCATCATGAAATGTCAAAATGAACATAAATGAAGAGCTATTCGAAGCTCACACATGGTAAATCAAAAATAGCATTGTGAGTAATGGTTGGAAATCCCTTGAAATAAGGAACAAAAGTCATGTTGGGCAAAAATTCATTTGGAATTTGGAAATTATTGAAAAATGGCTATGAAAATTCAAGTACCAAACATGTTTAAGTCACCTTTGAAAATTTTCACCAAAAGTAAGCCTATTCAAACCCCTATGTTTTCATTATGAAAGCTTCAAATGGAAAACCCTACAACATAAAAGTTGTAGAAATTTTCAAGGTGATCAATTTAGACTCAAATTTTGCATCATTTGGATTTTCTATGACAAAGTTATGGGCATTTGAAGTTGGGTACTTTTTCAAATTCAATGACTTAGGTCCAAGATGACCTATAATGTTTTATATTATAACATGTATTTATTTTAGGATTATGAAATTTTGTCCAACATAACATTTTAATTAGACATCTTAATATTTCCAATGTATTTTGTCTCACCTCAAAATCATAAAAAATAAGGAAGTTATGCCCTTGGTAAGTTGACCCAAAATTAGGGTTTCAGTCAAAATGACCTATAATGTTTTGAAATTAATTATGACCTTCCAAGTTTAAAATGTATTTTTGATGAACATGAAAGTTGTTCATATGGTTATTAATAACATTTTTACTCTTGGGGTCATCTTCATTTGACAAACACATCAAAAGTTATATATGCATAAAATAATTAATGAAAGAACTTCCCTTGATTAAATTTGATCATAGGTTGAGGTTGCTTCATGAGCAAGGCACAGTAAAGGCACAGTTGAATTAGGGTTTCCTTGGGAAATAATCCTCAAGCCCCTTGGGTTATCTTGATCAAATCAGAAAATTGGGACACTTGAGAGACATATATAATGATTAGGAGCTTTGTGGACCATTGTCATGCTTTTTCTCATCTTCATCTAGCCATTTTAATGGGCTTAGGAGCCTCCTAGGAGCATTGGAGCACATGATCACTTGAGCTTCAAAACAAAAAGAGTTAGTGACATATTTTTGTGCTTTTGGTTAGTAATCAAAATAAGAAAAGCAATAATATACAATACAAGCATGCTTAGTGGTCTCAAACCAACTCACACAAGTCCCAACCCTAGGGTTAAGGAGCCAAACATGCTATGATCCTTGAGGCAATGCACTTGTGCAATAACATGATGCCATGAGGGATCTTAGGGTCAAAATTAGGGTCTTACAGATGCCCCTATTTAAGGTCATTCTAGCCGGAGATATGAAGGTTAAAATCTTCGTCTCGACGAGATAGAATGAGCTTAAATAATAACAAAGAGACGAATTTTGGTCCCTAAGAGACCTCATGATGCAAATGTATGCATGCAAAATAAAATCTTCATGGTGAATACTTGCCACGAAGGAAAAGAAATCAGGAGAAACTGAAAAATCCATAGGAGTAACACACTCACTAGGGAGACAGAGACTCTGGGGGAAATAAGGTAAAATGTGTGAGCAGGTCACGACTTGAAAACTTGCTGGGAGACATGAAGGGATTCCACGAAAATGAATCGATGGAAATGAAGGTGAGAAAAACAAGAAAGGGGGGTTTGAATTGTTTGAAAAATAAGCGCTTTTGCAAAATGAAATCACACAATGATTTTATACTGGTTCGCTTATAACACAAAGCTACTCCAGTCCACCCGGCCAAGGTGATTTCGCCTTCAACAAGGACTTAATCCACTAATCTTGAAAGATTACAAACAACCCCTAAGAGAAAAGAAAATCTCTTAGTCCTCTCAAGTCTACAGACTACAAAGAGTCACTTGAGGAAAACAAATAAAAATAGATACAAGATGTGTAATCTAGAATGCTTCTAAGAAAGCAAATATTACAAACTTAAGAACAAATTTTTCACTTGATAAGCAAAAGCTTAGTGAAAATCTTTGAAGAACAAAGATGTTTTTCTTGAGCGTGATATGATTTCAGTATAGTTTTGGCTAGTGATTTCTTCATATGTACTGAATGAGATTTCTTCTCTATTTATAGGAGTTGAAGTAGAGTTGAAGTAGCGTTGAATCTATTGGATATTGAGATGTAATTACGCCATTCCATTAATAGCTTCTGCAGTAGACTTTTTCACTTAGAAGTGACTACTTACCACAATTAGTATCTTTTCTCTTGGAAGTGGAGATTAACGTCTCTTTCTAATTGAGGAAATCCATTTGCAGAACTTTAACTTGGCTTAAACGTTACTTCATCATGATTAACAATTCTGATTAGAGTCTTTGTGTATCTGGAGAATTGGCTTCTGATGTTATTTCTTGAATGTTCAGATGGCGCTGATAACTTCAGAGTTTGCAGAAGACATTTGTTCAGAGTCAGAGCTTCTAGACTTTACTTCATGTTCAGATGCTTCTGATACTTGCAGTTTTGTCCAGAGTTTAGAGCTTCTTGAATGAGATTCCTCTTTAGATGCTTCTGATACTTGAGATTTTGCATCTGATCTTGTTTTGCATCTGATGACATCATCAGATTTATTTCTTCTTTCTTTAGAACCCTGCACACTTAGAAACTTTTCGTTAGGGTACCACTTTTGGTTTCATCCTTTGTTATCATCAAAATCATGGAATCTATTGTAGAACTATTTTTGTTCTTACAATCTCCCCCTTTTTGATGATGACAAAACAAATAAAAATTATCAGATGAAACAATGAAAAATATTAGATCAGATAGACAAAAGCTCCCCCTGAATTAGTACTAGGGAGTTCAGAAGTTCTTACCAGAGCTTTCCAAGCAATAAGATTTCTGAAAACTTTCTGCAATTTCTTAATTTAATGTTAGAATTATTTAATCAGAGCTATTATTTAATCAGAGCTAATTTTATCAGAACTATTTCTACAATTGTTGCAGAATGCTTAAGGTTTTAGACATAGTTTTCATCAGAGCTATTTAATAATTTCTCCCCCTTTTTGGCATAATCAAAAAGGCATAAAACATAAAAAAATAGAGAGAAAAACACTTCATTAAACAAAAGCACGAAGGCAAACAGCAGTCAAAAACAACAGATTCAAAGAAATATCAGAGCTAAAAAAAAAGAAAAGACAGAAGCAAAAACACTAGGCAAACAAAAGAAATCCTAAGTGCCTAAGGGTTTGGAGGAGGAGGAAGTCTCTGTAGTAGCATGGCAAACATATTCTGGAGGTTTTCATTCAGAGCGTCTTGCTTGTCCATCCTTGCCCGGAGCTCACTCTGATCTTGCTTGATCTCTTTCTGATCTTGCTTGATCTCCTTCAGAGTGTTAAGAATCAGAGGGATCGCAGAGGAAGACTCCCCCTGAATCAGAGCCTGCTGAGTTTCAGCTTCAGCAGCAGCTTGGGCTTCTGCATCTGCTTTAGCCTTGGCTTCAGCTTCCTGAATTCTCAGAAGTTCTGCTTCCTTTGCCAGGCGTTCTTCTTCCAATCTCTTAGCTTCTTCTTCAGCTTCCTTAGCCAATCTTTCTTCTTCTAATCTCTTGGCCTCAGCTTCTCTAGCCAGTCTCTCTTCCTCTAACCTTCTGGCCTCAGCTTCTCTAGCCAGCCTCTCTTGGAGTCTTTCCTCAGAGTCTCTGATGTAGCCATTTCTGACTTGTTCAGAGATACTCTTCAGCCTGTAAGACTCAGAGGTCATCCAACTAATAACTCTGTTCCAGTGTGTCCTAACAGATTTAGGATCATCACTGACTTCAGAATTTCTAGCCAGAGACTTGATCTTCTGGACTGAGGATTCTGCAACCTGTATAATGGCCTCCTCAAGGGTAGGTGTGATAATTTTAGGTTCAGGTTCAGGTGAAAGAGGTGGAGAGTTTTGAGGGCTGAGATTTAGAGGTTGAGGTTCAGTTTCTGGTTCTGGCTGGGGTTCAGATTCTGCTTCTGGTTGAAGTTCAGAATCTTGGTCTGGTTGAAGACTGGGGGATGAAGCATAGAGTGGGTTTACATCTAATGGGTCAGAGTCTGGGCTAGGTACAGCGGGAATTAATGGTGGAGTGATATAAGGTTCAGATGGGCGAATTACAGATGGTTGAGTTTCAGAGGGTGTGGTGGTTGTTTGTGGTGGAAGGGAAGTTTGATTTTCAGAGGTAATGGTGGTTGTTTGTTGTGGAATAGAAGTTCGGAGGGGAGAGGTTACTTCAGTTTGTGTTTGAGTTTGTGGGGCGAAATTTTTAGCATAAATTTCAGCTATTGTTGGGGAGTTTGGGTCAGAGTGTTCTTGATCAGAGGACTCATGATCAGAAGACTCTTGGTTAGAAGAAGGAGAAAGGTAAGGGGGTGATTCATACTCAGAGGATGATGAAGAGCTGTGGTGATATAGTTGATTAGGGTCAGAGGTTGTTGTGAAGTTACGGGCAATTTTTAGAACAGGTGGAGGTTGAGAGGTTCTAATGGTTGAAGGAGGAATTTCTGAGGTTGTAAAGATGGGAGGTGTTGGGAGAGGAGTAGAAGAAGCCATTACAGGTACAGAAGTAGCAGGAGGAATGGACTTACCAGAAGAAGAAGAGACTTTCAGAGGAGCTTTGGTTCCAGAGGATTCTCCAGTTCTGGGTTTCTTTGCCTTCCTTGCTTCCTCAGCTATCTTCTTCTCAGAAAGGCCTCTTTTGTATCTGACCAGATCTTCTACAGAGTCCAGACAGTCTTCTAGGCGAAAATCAGAAACATCAATGCCTTCATCCAGACGATCCTGAAGGTAGATGGCAATGGCATCTCTGGGTTCATTCTTGAAGAACCTTTCAAGGCCATGAGGCATCTTCCTCTGATCCTTCAGAGCTTCCCAGGTCACATTCATAGTGGGCTTGACTCTGATGTCTTTGATGATTCCCATACTCCTCAGATTTTTGGCATTCAGAGGCTTTCCAACGTCAATTGCCAGATCATCCATACATCTGGTCTTCTCCAGAGCATCTACCAGTCCATGCTCAATGAAGATGTCAGAGAGCAATCTTCCCAGAGGAACGTAGGATCTGGGCTTCATATTATTCCTGGTTTCTCTGACTGAATCCCTCAGATATCTGAAGAGGAGAACAGGGAGGTTGATCGGAATACCCTTCTGAATACAGTAGAGGATGCATTTCTGATCAGCGTTGATATAATCTGAAGAGTTGGAGGCTGGACGATGATGGATTGTTCCCAGAATAATCTTCAACCAAACTCGGAGGTTCTGATGAAGCTCCTTGTTCTTAGAGGGGTTTCCTTCAACATTTGCTTTGAAGATTGTAGGGTTAATGACTTCTGTGATGCGCTTGGACCTTGGAGGAATGTTGTAAATCCTTTTACCTCCAGTTCTCTCCATGTTCAGCAAAGAGGCAATAGATGCTTCTGTGATGATGATCTTCACTCCCAGAACAAAAGAAACAATGAACTCATCATCAGCATCTGCACATCTCCAGAACTCTTTCACCAGAAGAGGATAGATTGGACCATACAATCTGTTGAAGTAGTTTTCCCAACCTTGCTTGCGAAGATCTTCAGTTAAATCAACGCCATTTCTTCTCAAATTCTCAAAATCTACCAGCGATTCACATAGAACATCCAAACCTTCAAAGGGAGTTGAAAGGTTTATGTGTTGTTCGCGTTCCAAAATGTGAGGTTCTTTGTAAACTGGGGTTGTGGTAACATCTACAACCATGGGTGTTTGAGTGTTTGAGGTTTGGGGGTTAGAAGCAGCTTCCATTTGTTGGGAGAAGTTAAAAACTGCTTGTTCTTGAGGATTCATGATGAAGATTGATGAAAAAGATGAAGAACTGAGAGAGTTGCAGAGAAAACTTCGAGAGAGGGTTTAGGGTTTAAGAGTGAGTGAGAGTGATAAGTGTGTGAAATGTGAGAAAAGTGTTTATATACCTAAGGGTAAAAACACATGCAAAACGACACAATTAATTGCGTTGGAACAGAACACAAGATTTGCACGCTAGGGGAGGAAAAATGATTATAGCTAATAAATGAAAGTCTAATCCCAACAGTAAGCACACTGCTCGAGGAGATTTCAAGCGTTCTGACCTTTGATTTCTTTTGACAGCTGTCTAGAAGTTCTAGGGTTAGACGCATGTTCCCCACGTGTTGATGTTTCTGATCTTCAGGAATACCAAGAGATTGGTTCTGAAGATTTCTAACTCAGATATCTTCTTAACTTGGTAGAAGTATCAGAGTCAGAGGCAGAAGTGTATTTGTTTTTATCAGATTCTCATTTTACATGTTCAGAGCCAAATTTTACTCAGGGCAATTTTTAATGTTCAGATTTTCTAATATAAAGCGAAATCTATCTTCAGCCAGAGGCTTAGTAAAGATATCTGCCCATTGATGTTCTGTATCAATGAACTTCAGCGTTACTATTCCTTTCTGAACATAGTCTCTAATAAAATGATGTTTAATTTCTATGTGTTTGGCTCTGGAATGCAAAATGGGATTCTTACTCAAACAAATAGCAGCAGTATTATCACAAAGGATAGGAATGTTACTCTCAAAGATTTGTAGATCTTCTAGCTGATGTTTCATCCAGAGCATCTGAGTTGTGCACAGTGATGCTGAGATATATTCTGCTTCTGCAGTTGATAGAGCGATAGTTGACTGTCTTTTGCTAGCCCAGGAGATTAGATTGTTTCCCAGAAGCTGGCAATTTCCAGATGTACTTTTTCGTTCTATTCTATCTCCTGCATAATCTGCATCACAATAACCAGAAAGCCTATACTCTGATGTTTTCTCATACATCAGGCCCAGGTTAGGAGTTCCTTTCAGATACTTAAGAATTCTCTTAACAGCTGTTAAATGAGATTCTCTAGGATCTGATTGGAATCTGGCACAAAGACAGACGCTGAAGAGAATATCAGGACGAGTAGCAGTCAGATAGAGAAGAGAGCCTATCATACCTCGATAGAGCTTCTGACAAACCTTGTTGCTTACCTCTTCCTTCTCCAGAATGCAAGTTGGATGCATGGGAGTCTTTGCAGAATTGCATTCAGACATATCAAACTTCTTTAGAACGTCTTTAATGTACTTGCTTTGATGAATGTACGTGACTTCTGGAGTTTGATTGATTTGAATTCCCAGAAAGAACTTTAGTTCTTGCATTAGACTCATTTCAAATTCTGCCTGCATTAACTTAGAAAATTCTTGGCAAACAGAGATATTAGCAGAACCAAAAATAATGTCATCAACATAAATTTGGCATATCATGAGATCATTTTTATGATTTTTACAGAAGAGTGTAGAATCAACTTTCCCTCTGATAAAATTTTGTTCCAGAAGAAAATTACTTAAGCGTTCATACCAAGCTCTGGGAGCTTGTTTAAGTCCATATAAGGATTTCTTAAGTTTGAAAACATGTTCTGGAAAATTTGAGTTTTCAAAACCAGGAGGTTGATTTACATACACTTCTTCTGAAATATAACCATTTAGAAATGCACTCTTGACATCCATTTGGTATAATTTTATAGAGTGATTAATAGCGAATGATACAAGAAGACGAATAGACTCTAACCTTGCGACTGGAGCAAAAGTTTCATTATAATCAATACCTTCTTGTTGACTATAACCTTGAGCTACCAGTCGTGCTTTGTTTCTGACAACTTCTCCTTTCTCATTCAGTTTGTTTCTGAAAACCCATCTGGTTCCAATGACATGAGTGCCTCTGGGTTTAGGCACAAGATCCCAGACATCATTCTTGGAGAATTGATCTAACTCTTCTTGCATAGCTGCCACCCAATCATTATCTTGAAGAGCTTCATCACAGGACGTAGGCTCAATCAGAGACACTAGTCCCAGAGGAATATCTTCAGAAGTTCTGAAGGTAGATCTGGTTCTAACAGGTTCATCTTTGTTTCCCAAAATCAAGTCTTCAGATACGTTGCTACGACTCTTGACTTTCCTTGGAATTTCTGGAGATTTAATTTCTTCAGAGTCTGGAGTGACAGGTGCTTCTGGAGTTTTCTCAGATTCTACCAGAGTGATCTCTAAATCTGCAAACTTTTCAACTAGCTTTGACTTTTCAGGGTCAAGCTTATCATCAAATCTAACATGAATTGATTCCTCCACAATTTTGGTTTCTGTGTTGTATACTCTGTAGCCTTTAGAGCGTTCTGAGTATCCTAACATAATACCTTTCTGTGCTTTGGAATCAAACTTGTTCAGATGTTCTTTAGTATTTAATATAAAACAAATGCATCCAAAAGGATGAAAATAAGAAATGTTGGGTTTTCTTCCCTTACACAGTTCATAGGGAGTCTTATCCAGAATAGGTCTAATAGAGATTCTATTCTGAATGTAACACGCTGTATTTACAGCTTCTGCCCAAAAGTGCTTTGCTACATTTGTTTCATTGATCATGGTTCTGGCCATTTCTTGGAGTGTCCTATTCTTCCTCTCTACAACTCCATTTTGTTGTGGAGTTCTAGGGCAGGAGAAATCATGGGATATTCCATTAGAATCAAATAATTCTTCAAAATCTTTATTTTCAAATTCTCCACCATGATCACTTCTGACTCTAATAATTTTAGAGTCAAATTCTTTTTGCACTTTAGAACAGAAACTGGTGAATACAGAGTGAGACTCACTCTTGTGCTTTAGGAATTTTACCCATGTCCAGCGGCTGTAATCATCAACGATTACTAGTCCATACTTCTTTCCATTGACTGATGCTGTTTTCACAGGACCAAATAAGTCAATGTGAAGAAGCTCCAGAGGCTTGGAGGTAGAAACAACATTTTTCTTTTTAAAAGATGTTTTTGAAAACTTTCCTTTCTGACAAGCTTCACACAGAGCATCTGAAGAAAACTTCAGTTTAGGTAAGCCTCTGACTAACTCAAGTTTAGTTAGCTGAGAAAGTTTCCTCATGCTAATGTGGCCTAAGCGTCTATGCCATACCCATTGCTCTTCGTGAACTGACATTAAACATTTAACATTTTGATCTTTTAAATCAGAAAGATTTATTTTATAAATGTTGTTTTTCCTCTTGCCTGTGAAAAGGACAGAGCCATCGTTCTGATTAATGGCTTTACACGTTTTTTGATTAAAGATTACATCATAACCGTTATCACTTAATTGACTTATGGAAAACAAGTTATGCATTAAACCTTCTACATAAAGAACATCAGATATAGAGGGAAGAGTACCATTACCAATAGTTCCAGAGCCTCTGATCCTTCCTTTCTGATCTCCTCCGAAGCCTACAAAGCCAGCGTCTTTAAGTTCCAGGCTTTGGAACATAGACTTTCTTCCCGTCATATGTCGCGAGCATCCAGAGTCCAGGTACCATGACTGGTGTCTGAACTTTGCTGCATAGGATATCTGCAACATAGATAATCTTATCTTTCGGTACCCAGAATCTCTTGGGTCCTTTCAGATTAGTTTTCCCAGAGTTTCTTACAACTTTGGGTCTTCTAGCATTTTTAAATTTGTGTTCTTGTGTGTGTGTATAGTGGTATGAAAAAGGTGATTTAATTTGGTTACTGGTAGAAGTTTTATCAGAATCAGAATCATACCCAATTCCCCTTTTATTATTCTGACCTACTCCATAAATCATGGATGCCATAATACTCCTATTTATCCCATTCTTCAGAAATTGTTGAAAGGCTTCTTCATACTTATAAATAATTTCATTTGAAGTTTGTGGTGCTTGAGACAACACTTCTTCTAATTTTAAGCTTTTTGTTTTAGCTCCATCTCTTTCTAACGTTAAAGATTTGATTGTATCTTCATGTGCTAGAATTGTTGTCTCAAGTTCACTACATTCTTCAGATTTTGCTTTAAGAAGGCCTTTAATGCTTTTAACTTTTTGTTTTAATTTCTGAAGAGAGGTAAGAGTTTCTGATAAACATGATTCTAAGTCAGATCTAGAAAGTTCAGAAAATACCTCTTCAGATTCTTCATCTGAGCTGCTGGATGTGGTAGCCATAAATGCTACGTTGGCTTGTTCATCAGAGTCAGATTCTGATGATCCTGATTCACTATCGTCCCAGGTCGCCATTAATCCTTTCTTTGTTCTGAAGGCATTTTTCTTGAAGCTTTCTTTCTTAGAGTTATCTTTCTTCAGCTTGGGGCATTCATTTCTATAATGACCTGTTTCTTTACATTCAAAACAGGTAATATCTTTATTAGGTTTACCTTTTGAAGTTGACTCTGATCTATCCCCTCTGGGTCTTGATCTTCTGAAGTTGTTGTTGTTCCTTCTTTTCCAGAGTTGCTTAACTCTTCTGGTTAGTAGAGACAGCTCTTCTTCATCATCAGAGTCTTCAGGTTCAGAGTCATCAGTGTCTGCAGTTTCTGCTTGAAGAGCCTTGGTTCTGTCTGACTTCCGTCTTTCAGGTCTGGACTTCAGCGCCACTGACTTGTTCCTTTTCTGAGGCTCATCCTCCTCTAGTTCTATCTCATGACTTCTGAGAGAGCTAACAAGTTCTTCAAGGCTGATGTTGTTCAGATCCTTTGATAGCTTCAGAGCAGTAACCATTGGTCTCCATTTCTTTGGCAGACTTCTGACAATCTTCTTAACATGATCTGCAGTCGTATATCCCTTATCTAGCACTTTAAGACCTGCAATAAGAGTTTGGAATCTGGAAAACATAGCTTCTATAGCTTCGTCATCTTCCATCTTGAAGGCTTCATATTTCTGGATCAACGCCAGAGCCTTCGTCTCCTTGACTTGGGAGTTTCCTTCATGGGTCATCTTCAGAGAGTCAAGTATATCTTTAGCCGTCTCTCTGTTGGTGATCTTTTCGTATTCGTTGTATGATATAGCATTTAGAAGTATTGTTCTGGCCTTGTGATGATTTTTGAACTCACGTTTCTGATCTTCTGACATTTTGCTTCTGGGAACTTCAGCTCCATTTAAGGTTGGAGGTTTGTATCCATCTGTGACAATGTCCCAGAGGTCAGCATCATAACCAAGAAAGAAACTTTCGATTCTATCTTTCCAGTAATCAAACTTTTCTCCATCAAAAACAGGAGGCTTGGCATTGTAAGAATCTTTCTCATTTGAGTGGGCCATTTGTTTTTCTCGCACTGGATCTCTCTACACGGTTAAGTGTTTGATTTGAAAATCAATAACAGAGCCGGAGCTCTGATACCAATTGAAGGTGAGAAAAACAAGAAAGGGGGGTTTGAATTGTTTGAAAAATAAGCGCTTTTGCAAAATGAAATCACACAATGATTTTATACTGGTTCGCTTATAACACAAAGCTACTCCAGTCCACCCGGCCAAGGTGATTTCGCCTTCAACAAGGACTTAATCCACTAATCTTGAAAGATTACAAACAACCCCTAAGAGAAAAGAAAATCTCTTAGTCCTCTCAAGTCTACAGACTACAAAGAGTCACTTGAGGAAAACAAATAAAAATAGATACAAGATGTGTAATCTAGAATGCTTCTAAGAAAGCAAATATTACAAACTTAAGAACAAATTTTTCACTTGATAAGCAAAAGCTTAGTGAAAATCTTTGAAGAACAAAGATGTTTTTCTTGAGCGTGATATGATTTCAGTATAGTTTTGGCTAGTGATTTCTTCATATGTACTGAATGAGATTTCTTCTCTATTTATAGGAGTTGAAGTAGAGTTGAAGTAGCGTTGAATCTATTGGATATTGAGATGTAATTACGCCATTCCATTAATAGCTTCTGCAGTAGACTTTTTCACTTAGAAGTGACTACTTACCACAATTAGTATCTTTTCTCTTGGAAGTGGAGATTAACGTCTCTTTCTAATTGAGGAAATCCATTTGCAGAACTTTAACTTGGCTTAAACGTTACTTCATCATGATTAACAATTCTGATTAGAGTCTTTGTGTATCTGGAGAATTGGCTTCTGATGTTATTTCTTGAATGTTCAGATGGCGCTGATAACTTCAGAGTTTGCAGAAGACATTTGTTCAGAGTCAGAGCTTCTAGACTTTACTTCATGTTCAGATGCTTCTGATACTTGCAGTTTTGTCCAGAGTTTAGAGCTTCTTGAATGAGATTCCTCTTTAGATGCTTCTGATACTTGAGATTTTGCATCTGATCTTGTTTTGCATCTGATGACATCATCAGATTTATTTCTTCTTTCTTTAGAACCCTGCACACTTAGAAACTTTTCGTTAGGGTACCACTTTTGGTTTCATCCTTTGTTATCATCAAAATCATGGAATCTATTGTAGAACTATTTTTGTTCTTACAGGAAAGACTCGAGCTGACGCAGAAATGCATGTATCGGGGAATATGCCAATACAGCAAAACTATCCATAAAGGATACATCGGATAAAAATCCGGACTCAAACGGGGAGGTTCACAAAGGACTCGGCTGAGGGAGCAACACCGAGATATTACCGATTACTGGGTAATAAACTCAAAGCGGGACATGTTATCAAAACACCGGTTACTGGGTGAGAGAACAACACGCTCAGGAAGAAATCTGACTCCACAGGGGACAAAAAAAAGTCATAACAGAGAGCAGAAGGAAGGAACACCAGGTATACGGGTTACTGGGCATATAATAGGTGACCAACCAGGCGCAAATTGGGAACATATCCAAGACACTCATCATCCGAAAGGAGGGCTGAAAAAGCAAACTCAACTTACAGGATGGGCATTCGATTCCACGGGGAAATACGAATCTTACTCAACTGGGGAAGAAAAAGACTTCGACTGAAGAGAGCATGAGATATATTATCTATTACCGTCATAACATAGATAATATACTCGCATGGAAGATTATCCACAACCGGTTACTGGGTTAATAAAGGATAAATCGACCGAAAAGAAAGGACATCGGGATACCGGCTACTGGGTATAAAATGATGATCGATCAGAAGGAGAAACAATCACTACCACAAAAGGTAAATGAAAGATGACTCGCAAGGGATAAATTGCTTGACAAACTCAATTTCCCAAGAGATATATCACCGGTTACTGGGTGGTATACTCAAAAATGAAGGAATATCAATATTGGTTACTGGGTAAAGATAACCAACAAAGAGGGGATTACATCTACCGGTTACTGGGTAGAAAACCACAGAAAACAGGACTTACAACTACAGGTTACTAGGTAGAAGGCCACAAGGTCCGCCAGGGAAAAAGATGAGCAATTACTGGTTACTGGGCAATTGGACAAGTAAACCACAGGGAACTGTAGGGAATAACAAGAAAGGAAAGTCAATCCAGGAACAAACTAGAAAGACACAATCAAACAAGACTCAAACCTATGAGGATATAACTCAGGGGAGTAATTCCATCCCGATACATAGCTGGGGAGGAAACTGAAACAATAATCATCCACGAGGACATAACTCAGTGGGGAAGAACAGAAGAAAAGATATACGTTTTCTGCCTATGGGGCTGACTCTATATGGAGAGATCAGACACAAACATCTGCTTGGGGAAGAACATTTCACCAATAGCAGGAGATAACAAGCAAAGATATATGGAAAAGAATGAAATCATGAATATATGAATGCTATGATTATGTATGTATATGCATGATTTGTGTATGATCAATGCTGACAAGCAGACATATCTAACACAAACAAGTTCGAGAATCACGAACTGATATCCAGTATAACATCTCCACAAGAAAGGCGAAGCCTAATGGAGAACTCAATTTGGGAACAACCCGAGCGGGACGAAAATAAATCATCAGGGTATCAAACCCTATCCCAAGGCTACACTCGCTGAGGATACAAAAAAGATGTATTCAGAAGCAGTGAAAGAAGATAACCAAAGAACTCAACTCTGGCGGGGATTATTTCCGGAAGAAGAAATAATCACGTGAAGACGTCGACCACGGTTGGGGATAGGAAAAGTCAAAGCTTCCACCTGCAGGAAATAACACTCTACACAGGAGAAGTCTCACAGGGCAAACAATCCTCACATAAGGAAGGTGCAGAAGATCTGCCCAGGAGATTCCATCAATTTCCTCGAGGACAGGTGGTTAACAACGACAATAAGATTCGCCAAAGAAGAAAACTCTACTGGGACTTATCAAGGAATGATGTGAACACCGTGGGGAACCACCACCAACCAGATGCACATCAAAACACTCCCTTCTACCTGCTGGAGAGGAAACTCTGCAAAGGGGAAAAAATAGCATTTTGCTCCACTGGGGAAGGAAATAGACATCTTCAACACCAGCTCTCAATGCTAGAAGAAATCTTCAGACACATAGGGGACACAAATCATCAGACTCGGATCAGGCAACCCTACTGGGGACAGGCTACAGATGTTCTCAAAGGGACTACCCTGGTTGAGGAGATCGGAAATGAATCCTTTGTCAACAAACGACGTGCTGGGGATGAAAAGGGGAAAACCCTTCACCAATTGCTCTAGGCAACTTCCTTCCTAGGAGACAATTATCTGGAAAGATAGCTCTGTAGGGAACATATATTCTTACTCCGCTGGGAACTTCTACTCATGCCGGGGAAAGACGAACCTTCTCGTGAGTAGAATAGCATATCAACTTTTATCAATCTATAGGGGATTTTAAGTCAGTCCACACAAGGGATGACAACCATATAATTGATAAAACACAAATGCTAGTGCCTAATAAAGAGGGATACATGTCTCTAAAAGATCAAGGCAAAAAACTGGAACAGAACGAATCCTCCAAAGATCAAACCATACAACCAAACATGGATTGCTAAGACTCCGCGGGAGAAGCAAGCATGTATGCATAAACAAACTATCCGGGAATGCGCTGGATATGAAGATCCACAATTTCTACTAGGAGAAAGCAATCTAATAAGATAGATCAATCTACTGCCATCAAAGAGAACTTCTCAGACCAGACCCTCTGGGAAGTTGATGATGTACTATTCTTTCTGTGCTCGACGGGGAGACAACTGAAAGCTGATGAAGATACTATAAACATGCTAGAATATGAATACTTGTCTTACCCTTCGGTGATCATACTATCCTTGGGAAAGCACTGAGGACATTCCACTTATCTTTTCAGCCATCGTGAATGTTCATTTTGTTTAAACAGTTTATAAAAACTTTATTTGTTTAAAACAATGATATTTATCAATTAAAACATGCAAACATTTGTTAAACAGAAACAAGTAGGAGTGCAAAAAATTGGATAAAGGCTCAAATTTATTTAATGGAATGGTAGTCCGCAAATGGCGAGACTCCATGGATCTTTACAAATTTGAAATTGGTGATATACATGGAAAAAGGGCTACATTGAACATAATGACCATTTCTCCACCAACTCTGAATCCACTGTATTTGAAGCTTCAGTTGACGATGACTGAGCGAGAATCTTTGACAAATGACAGTTGTAGAACAAGGTCTTGTCAAGATGCAGTTACTTGCCAAATCCCTAATTTTTTCCTAGATTTCCCCAGGGTGAGGTACTCAATCTAGCGGGATATATATTCATCGTTTTTTATGTCTCTAACTTTTGCCTGGATCGCCCTTTCGGGTTTTCAATCCACCGAGACGCTTATTTTTGCCTAAGTCCCCCTTTCGGGTTTTCAACTTAGCGAGCTATTCTATTTTTATTTTTAGGCAAAGTATTTCTTGACTTCATCTGAATTCACAGGACGAGTGAAATCCTCCCCATCCATAGTTGTAAGCAACAAAGCACCGCCTGAAAAGGCTCTCTTAACAACGTATGGACCTTCATAGTTTGGAGTCCGCTTGCCCCTGGAATCGGGCACGAAAGACAAGATTTTCTTGAGCACGAGGTCACCTTCTCGGAACACGCGAGGCTTGACCTTCTTATCAAAGGCTTTCTTCATCCTTTGCTGATACAACTGACCATGACACATGGCAGTTAATCTCTTCTCTTCAATCAGATTTAGCTGGTCGAAACGACTCTGAACCCATTCAGCCTCAGTCAACTTGGCTTCCATCAAGACTCTCATTGATGGGATCTCAACCTCTACGGGGAGCACAACTTCCATGCCATATACAAGAGAGAAAGGGGTTGCCCCTGTTGAAGTGTGAACAAATGTACGATAACCATGCAAAGAAAATGGTAGCATCTCATGCCAATCTTTGTACGTAACAACCATCTTCTGAATAATCTTCTTGATGTTCTTGTTAGCAGCTTCAACAACCCCATTCATCTTGGGTCTATAGGGAGACGAATTATGATGTGCAATCTTGAACTCGCTACACAACTCTTTCATCATCTTATTGTTCAAGTTAGATCCATTATCAGTAATGATCTTGTCTGGCACACCATATCGGCATATGAGTTGGTTCTTGATAAACTTCACAACCACCTGCCTAGTCACATTCGCATACGATGCCGCTTCAACCCACTTGATGAAGTAATCAATAGCTACGAGAATAAAACGGTGATCGTTCGAAGCCTTAGGTTCAATCATATCAATCATGTCAATTCCCCACATGGAGAAAGACCATGGTGAGGAAATAACATTCATAAGTGTCGGGGGAATATGAATCTTATCCGCATAAATCTGGCACTTGTGGCATTTCTTCACATACTTGCAGCAGTCAGACTCCATTGTCAGCCAATAGTAGCCTGCTCTCAACATCTTCTTAGCCATAGCATGTCCATTGGAATGGGTACCAAATGAACCCTCATGGACTTCAGTCATTAACAGGTCTGCTTCGTGTCTATCCATGCATCTGGGAAGAACCATGTCAAAATTCCTCTTGTAAATCACATCACCATTAAGGTAGAAACTGCCAGATACTCTCCTCAAAGTCTTCTTATCTTTAACAGATGCCCCAGACGGGTAAGTCTGACTTTGGAGAAAACACTTGATATCATGATACCATGGCTTATCATCTTTCACTTCCTCAACTGCAAACACATGAGCTGGTCTATCCAAACGCATCACAGTAATATTGGGGACTTCATTCCAATACTTTACTACGATCATTGAAGCAAGCGTAGCGAGAGCGTCCACCATCCGATTCTCATCTCGAGGAATATGATGGAAGTCAACCTTAGTAAAGAAAGTTGAAATCCTCCTCGCATAATCTCTATATGGGATGAGGCCAGGCTGATTCGTCTCCCATTCACCCTTAACCTGATTAACAACAAGGGCCGAATCACCATAAACATCAAGATGTTTGATCCTAAGATCAATACACTATTCCAAACCCATAATACAAGCCTCATACTCCGCCATATTATTCGGGAATTTGAAAGTTAACCTTGCTGTAAAAGGAAAATGTGTGCCTTGAGGAGTAATAATCACTACCCCAATACCATTTCCATACTGATTAACAACGCCATCAAACACCATACCCCATCGGGAACCAGGCTCTGGCCCTTCATCGAGCGTAGGCTCATTACAATCTTTCATATTCAAATACAGAATCTCCTCGTCAGGGAAGTCATACTGCACTGACTAATAATCCTCAATTGGTTGATGCGCCAAATGGTCAGCCAAGATACTACCTTTAATCTCTTTTTGAGCTCGATACTCAATATCATACTCAGATAACAACATCTGCCAACGGGCAATCCCCCCAGTTAAAGCAAGCTTCTCAAAGATATACTTGATTGGATCCATTTTGGATATCAACCAAATCGTATGATTCAACATATACTGGCGTAAACGCTTAGTGGCCCAAGCTAAAGCATATCATGTCTTCTCAAGCATTGAGTACCGAGACCCACAGTCGGTGAACTTCTTACTCAAGTAGTATATTGCATATTCTTTCTTTCCTGACTCATCTTGCTGACCAAGGACACAACCCATGGAATCATCAAGCACAATTAAGTACATAATCAACGGTCTCTCCTCAACAGGCGGAGACAGAATCAGAGGCTCAGACAAATACTCTTTAGTACTGTCAAAGGCCTTTTGGCAATCCCCAGTCCAATCATGACGCTGATCTTTCTGGAGGAGCTTGAATATAGGCGCACATGTGGCAGTCATGTGGGATATAAATCTCGAAATGTAATTCAAGCGGCCAAGAAAACCTCATACTTCTCAGTTTTGGGCACAGGCATCTCTTGTATTGCTTCGACCTTGGCAGGATCAACTTCAATACCTCTCTCGCTGACAATAAAGCCCAATAACTTGCCGGAACAGACTCCAAATGTACACTTGTTCGGGTTCAAGCAGAGTTTGTACTTCCTCAAACGCTGGAAAAGCTTCAACAAGTGCTCTACATGTTCAACTTCCGTTTTCGACTTTGCAATGATATCATCCACATACACCTCAATCTCCTTGTGCATCATATCATGAAACAAGGTAGTCATAGCACGTTGATACGTGGCTCCGGCATTCTTCAAACCGAAGGGCATCACTCGATAACAAAATATTCCCCAAGGTGTGATGAATGTTTTTTTAATCTGATTATAACCGGAAAATCCATCCAGAAATGAAAAGACATTGAATTTAGCTGCATTATCTACCAACATATCAATGTGTGGTAGGGGAAAATCATCTTTCAGACTAGCTTTATTCAAGTCACGGTAATCCACACACATTCGGACTTTTCCATCTTTCTCAGGCACAAGCACAATATTGGCCACCCATTGAGGATATGCAAAAGTCACCAGAAACCCCGCATCAATTTTCTTTTGAACTTCTTCTTTAATCTTCACTGCCATATCAGGATGAGTTCTTCTGAGCTTCTGCTTCACAGGCACATACTCAGGCTTCAACGGTAAGAAATGTTGTACGATATCAGTATCTAGACCAGGCATGTATCCATACGACCAGGCAAAGACATCGAAGTATTCTCGTAGCAACTCCATCAACCCCTTTTTAACAGGCTCTTCGAGGAGTGCCCCAATCTTCACTTCACGAATGCAGTCTTCAGACCCCAAGTTGACTGTTTCCAGATTCTTAAGATGTGGCTGAATGATCTTCTCCTCGTGCTCAAGCAGACGGGTAATCTCATCAGGAATTTCTTCAACATCATCTTCTTCTGCCTCAAATACAGGGAACTCAAAGTTGGGAGATAATGTTGGATCGTTATGTTCAATGGGTTTGATTAACCTGCATAATGATTTTGAGTATAAAAGAGATTTCAGAATTCAAACAAGGCAAATCATTATGCAGATGAAAAGATGGATTTTATTCTCTTTTTAGCGTTTTATGGTGATCACCAATTTCATGCAAAAACGCAAAAATGAAAAACAATTTGAAAAAACAAACATTTAACATGCGATTATTGAATGAATATCATTGTATTAATCCAATTATGCCAACAATGTCTTCACTTCTCCTTTTGGCAAGGGAGAAGGGTTTTTAATCAAAATGAACACATTACGTTGACTTATGGATAACTGTTCGAACATCAACAGCGACCCAATTATTGCAGATTCCTCCGGGTATGACAAAGTTGCCAAGGTCGTCCTCTTCATCATCTTCAACGATGGCAGCAACTTCCTGATCTTCAACGGTGTGGATGGAACCTTCACTCTGGAATAGCCCAAGATCATTAGAAACACCATAAGAGTACCCTATACCATCCCGGGATTTGTTATCTTCCAACTTGATCATTTTCCCCAAACCAGTAGTTGCACCATGCTCAATGACCAACTTCGCATCATTATAGGAGACAAATGAAGAAAGTCCTTTCCTAGAAGGCTCAGCAATAGATAAGGCTTGGAACAACGTTCCAACCTCATCCTTAGCATCAATATAGGAGAAGGAAGATAAATGGCTGACCAAGAGAGCCTTCTCTCCCCCTATCACCACCAACTTCTTGTTCTTCACGAACTTCAACTTTTGGTGTAGGGTAGATGTCACGGCACCTGCCTCGTGAATCCATGGTCTACCAAGCAAACAGCTATAAGATGGATGAATATCCATGACCTGGAAAGTGATCTGGAAATCACTAGGTCCAATCTTTATTGGGAGTTCCAATTCGCCAATCACAGTTTTGCGCGATCTATTAAACACCTTCACTACCACTCCACTTTGCCTCATGGGAGGCCCCTGATATGATAGTTTAGCAAGAGTGGACTTTGGCAATACATTGAGTGATGATCCTGTGTCCACCAACACATTGGATAGGGCATCATCCTTATAGTTCATGGATATATGTAAAGCCAAATTGTGGTCTTTTCCCTCCTCGAGAAAATTAGCATCACAGAAGCTCAAATTGTTGCAGGCGGTTATATTTGCAACAATGCTATCAAACTGCTCAATTGTGACATCGTGATCCACGTATTCCACGTCCGACACCCTTTGTAACGCTTCGCGGTGTGGCTCTGAATTCATTAACAAAGATAAGACAGATATCTTTGATGGAGTTTGAAGCAATTGATCCACAACATTATATTCACTCCTTTTGATGAGCCTCAGCATCTCATCACCATCCTCTCTCATCATGCTAGACTGGCCAACTGGGATAGGAGTATTATTGGTTTTAACAACAACAGGGTCAACACTCTTCACAACAGGAACATACGAATTTGAAGAAGAAGTCCCCACAGGATCGGCAGGACTGAAAACAATTCTCTTCACAACGTCTTCGTGGGATTTCGGCTGAGCCGAGAAAACATGACCACTACGGGTCACTCCACTGACGTCTGAAATTCTCACCACAGAGGTTGAGGGCAACGGAACCTCCTTCCCATCTTCCAACATGACTTCATTATAACGGTAAGGAACAACTTTGTATGATACATACAGGACAGGGCCTGCTGGCTTGATCACAAGAGTCGATGATACTTTCTTCTTGCTGCCATCGTACTTGATAACAACGGGATCATGAATTTTAAACACAGGAGTAATAACATCAACTTCATCCTCATTGCGATTCTGAAGTATCTCAATCATCCCTTGATCTATCATCTCTTGGATGTCCTTTCTCACTTGACGGCATCCTCTTTCATTGATAGTGTACACCTGGCAATAATCATGATCATGCTCATAATGGCTGTGTTCACACAACAACTTATGCATCTCTACCAAGGATTGCCTTATGTCATTCACATAAAGGACTTTGTACTTGCCAGGGCACCCCTAAACCATATTAACAACTGCTTTCCCATGCTCGGGCAATGGGTTCTTTTTTACATTTGGGCCTACATCCTCAAAGAACAGTATCCCACTTCTCACAAGGTCTTGCACCTTGGTCTTCAATGGAAAGCAATTCTCCACGTCATGTCCGGGAGCACCAGAATGATATACACAATGGAGCTCAAGCTTGTACCACCATTGAGGATTGGCTGGCACAGCAAGAGGATCACGAGGAGTTATCAACTTCCTATCAATTAAGGAAGGATAAAGCTCAACATACGTCATCGGAATTGGGTCAAAAGTCACCCTCTTCCTCTCGTAGTTACTGGTGTTGGTGTTGTTATTGTTGCGAGACTGATAAGCCTATTGTTGTTGACGATGTTGTTGTTGTGGTTGTTGTTGAACTTCTCTGAAAGCAGGTGCTATATGAGCCACCTGGTGTTGGTTAACAGTCGGGCAGACTTCTCTCCTTTTCACAGAGGGCCTTCTTTTAACATGGGAAGACATAACATGAGTCTCCCCCTCCTTCTTCCTAGCAAATCCTCCATATTTCTTTGCTGAGGAACCATCATCACGAGATAAACGTCCTTCACGGACCCCTTCCTCTAGCCTCATCCCCATATTCACCATTTCGGTGAAGTCCGAGGGAGCACTAGCAATCATGCGCTCGTAATAGAAAGGGCTCAAAGTCTTCGGGAAGATCTTTGTCATCTCCTTCTCCTCCAAGGGTGGCACTATCTGAGCTGTCAGTTCTCTCCATCTCTGGGCGTATTCCTTGAAGGTCTCCTTGTTTTTCTGGGACATCGTCCTCAATCGGTCCCTGTCTGGAGCCATATCCATATTATATTTGTACTGCTTCACGAAGGTCTCGCCTAGATCATTCAAAGTGCGGATGCTTGCACTCTCCAGCCCCATATACCACCGGAGCGCAGCACCTGTCAGGCTATCCTGAAAGTAGTGAATCGGAAGTTGATCGTTGTCTGTTTGTGTTGACATCTTGCGAGCATACATCACAAGATGGCTGAGCGGGCATGTATTTCCCTTATACTTCTCAAAGTCAAGCACTTTGAATTCAACAGGGATTTTAACGTTTGGCACCAAGCACAACTCAACAGCACTCTTCCCAAAGAGGTCCTTACCCCTTAAAGTCTTCAGTTCCTTGCGCAGCTCAAGGAATTGATCTTTCATTTCGTCCATTTTATCATATACGTCTGGGCCCTCAGATGGCTCAAAATGATAAATGGTGTCTTCTGCACGGGGTAAGGTGCGCACAACGGGAGATGGCACAGACAGGACCGGGCTAGATGCCGGTATAAAAGCAAGAGTGAGAGCAAAACCCTCTCGTACAAAATTAGAAGGCATTCCCTAAGGGAATCCAGCTGGCATAGTTGGAGCAAAGTGGGTTGTAGCAGTGGGTGTAAGACCCCAATTTTGACCCTAAGATCCCTCATGGCATCATAAAATTGCATTTGTATTGCCTCAAGGATCTTTAGCATCTTGGTTCCCTTTGCCTTTGGGTGGGACTCCTTGTGATTGGTTTGAGATCACCAAGCATGCTTGAATTATACATCATTGTTTCTCTTATTTCTGTTTACTAACCAAAAGCACAAAAATGTGTCACTAACATCTTTTGTTTGAAGCTTGAGTATCATCCAAGACACTTTGTGGGTTCTATTTAGATGATCACTCAACATAAGGGAATGGCTTGAGATACTTCCAAATTGTTCCAATGGGGTCTATTCATCATTCAAACACTAATCTTGAAAGAGCAAAATCTGTTCCTAAGCTGTCATGCTCCCTAAGCGAGCAGATCCTTCGCTAGGCGAAGCGCGCGCATTTTGGAAAATAACAGAAAATTTTGGGCTTGACTCTGAGCCCACCAAGCCACCAAAATCAGGTTATAAATACCAAAGCTTCATTTGAGAAGAGAAAAAGATTATTAGAGAGACCAAGGCTGGAGACTATTACAAACCCTGGACAGAAAGAGTAGAAAGAGGGAACATAAAGAGTAGAAAGAGGCAGAAGGGAAACCTACGAACTAATCTGCAGCAACCTCCAAACAGCTCTGAAAAGTTCACTCTGACTCACACACTTTTCCGCCTCCGCCTCACGCAAACCCTAACATTGCTTTGCAAGCCCAGCCGTGCCTTTCGAGTTTTATCGGTCTCTCCAAACAGGTTTGCCCTTATCCCCATTACTCTATGCTTTTAATTTGAATACTCTGAATGTGTGAGGTATCGTTCAGTTTTTGCCCACGGGTTTAGATATGCATGAATGTGTAAACAATACCTTGAATGTTTTGATCACTTAATTTATGAGATGGATGCCATAGGGTTTGGAGTCCCTAAAATCGTACTGTTATCAATGGGAAATCCAGAACCCGCAGGCGCTCGCTAGCACCTTCGCTAGGCGAGCCTGCAGCGAAGCTTCGCTAAGCTTTCGCTAGGCGATGCAGTAGCGATCGCGACAGTAGTTGCTTTTTCCTGTTTGCTCTAACCTGTTTTTGTGTTTGTTATGGCATTGTTTTCTCCTAATTCCGTCATATTACTCTAACCTGTTTGTTGAGTGTTTGTGAGGGCTCACATACTCTTGCAGGGATAGCTTGCTTGGTGTTCCACTTTATTTGTGGGGTACCACCTGGAGGTCTATTCCGATTACCTGTACTGACTCACTTTCCTTGATGGTGTTTAGCTTGGGAATCTCTGGTTTTCTTACCTCTTAAATTGTTGTTGCTTCGGATCTTTATCCGCGTGGTACTTTATTTTTCCCGCATTTTACCGATTTCTTAGGTTTCGTATAGCCTCTCATGGCATGTCATTTAAGGTAGCGCGGTTCCTTCATCTAGGACTGCCTTTTTGCATGAGCATCCCTAAACACCCGAAACTCATTGATTTTTCTTCTCCTAAGAACACGTTATCTCCTTCTACTACAGGCGAGTAAGTCTCCAAAGGTCGAGCATCCGGTAGATTGCGTAGTAACGTCGTTCACCCTAAAACACGACCCTTACCCCATAGGTGGTCGAACTACGTTTTGCTCTAATTTTCATCCCAGATGAGATACATAGGCATAAGACGCGATGTCTTAGCGAGCACACTCCTCTTTAACCCATAGGTAGCCGAGCTACGAAGACTCTGATTCTCAGATTCAAATGAGATACGTATGCAGTGGATGCGACGTCCGTGCGAGTCATTTTCTTTTGACCCTTCTTTTAGTAAGTAGTACATTAGATAAACATACACGCCTTTCTCATCCCTTCAATCATGTTTGCACAAATAAATTTTCAAAAAAAAACAACAACCTTTGCAACAAATGTGAAAACGGCTCCCTAGGAGTACCTAGGATGCTTTGGGTGCCTAACACCTTCCCATTGCATAACCAACCCCCTTACCCAGATCTCTGACATTTTTACTAGTTTTTGATTCGAAAAAACTTTCAGGTTTTTGTTTGCTTTCTAACCATTCCTTTGGTTAATATCTCTAATGGTTACGAATACCCCGCTACAGAAAAGTGACGACTCTGCTGGGGACTGATAAATCCTAGTGGGTTTTGCCTACTTTTCATATTTGTTGTATTGTATTGTATATTTTTTTTGTGACATATTTTTGTGCAATTTGGGATTACTGTATTGTATGTAATGATTGAATTGCTTGAATATTAATTCCTTGTATGCTTGGTGATCTTTGTGAGATGAGTTCTATACCCGAACTCGAGTGCACTTAGGATAGGAGAATGGCATAGTCTTGTCGACTTGTGTGGAGTTATTCCTTAGCAAGTTGACTTGCAAGTCCATTCACTTGGTGGAGGTTATGTTGGGATCAATAATGCCACACAAGTAAGTTGTGGTTAGACATTACTCTTTCCAATATAGACCTTAGAAGCCAAGGACCTTAGTTTACCAAGCCCATCTTGGCCTATTCTTAGGATGTAGTGCGAAAGTCATTCAAGTGTAAGATTTGATACGATTGTTACGCGATACTACATTCATAAGAGTCTCTCTTGAGAATATTTTCGGAATACGAGTAGTCGTTTCTCCAATAATATCCGAAAGATGGGATGATGACTATGGGAACCTCTTGTAGAACATGTTTGGCAGGTTTAAACCCTAGTACACTCCCTTTTGGGTGGTTCTTAACCTAACTCCATGCTCGTGACTTACAACAAACCCTTGATTCATGGTTGATCCGTTCAGGTATCCTTAATATCAAGGGAACTTGGGTGTTGATAAGGTGTAAACCATAATCCACCAAAATGGATGATTGATATTAAGGATAACATGATCCATCCCATGACCTTTGTTTGGTGTGCTTTGCTTGATCCTTGAGTGTGATTGTTGCATTCATGCATTCATGCACCCATTTGCATCCATATCATCAATAAATAAGAAAATTTTCAAGGAACTTAAGGGGTTTATTTGCAAAATTTTCAGACATGGAAAGACAAAGAAGGAATACAAAGAAGTACAGTTTCAGACAACCAGATTTGAAAGAGTTAAGGAATCTGAAATCCTATGTATTAGATCCTTTGGGTTTCAAGGCTCGTTTTGGGAAACTTCTTCCTCTTCTGACTACTCAGGTGGATGAAGGATTGGTGAGTGTATTGGTGCAGTTTTATGATCCCTTGTACCGTTGCTTCACGTTTCCGGATTTCCAGCTTTTGCCTACCCTTGAGGAGTATGCTTACCTTGTGGGTATACCTATTCTAGACCAGTTGTCGTTCAGTGGCTTGGAGAGTATTCCTACTTCTCAAGAGATAGCTGACATGTTACACATAGATGAATCTCTGGTTGGTGCTCATACGACTACCAAAGGTGGAATTCAAGGTCTCCCTTCTGAGTTCCTCATTGCTCAAGCTACTATGTATGGGAAGGCCATGAGTGAGGACGCCTTTGAGGCCATATTTGTACTTCTCATCTATGGGCTGGTGTTATTCCCCAACATCGACAAGTTTATGGATGTGAGCGCTATTAGGATCTTCTATATTCTTAATCCCGTTCCGACTCTGTTGGGAGATACCTACTTCTCTTTGCATATGAGGAATGCAAAGGGTGGTGGCGCCATTGTGTGTTTGTTTGCCTCTGTTGTATAAGTGGTTTATTTCTCACTTACCTCAGACGGTCGCTTTCAAGGAGAACAAGGAATGTCTACGGTGGTCCACGAGACTTATGTCTCTCACTAATGATGATATCTCTTGGTATAACCATGTGTATGATGGTGTGCAGATTATTGACTCTTGTGGCGAATTCTCTAATGTACCTCTTCTTGGTACATGTGGTGGGATTAACTACAATCCTGTTTTGGCACGTCGGCAGCTTGGGTTCCCCTTAAAGGATAAACCCAATAACATTCTGTTAGAGGGTGTATTCTTTCAGGATGGTAAAGATCCCCAAGGCTTGAAAGCTAGGATGGTCCGCGCTTGGCGCAAGATTCATAGGAAAGGAAGGAAAGAGTTGGGTCCTAAGAATTGCATCGCTTTGGAGCCTTACATTGTTTGGGTTAGGAAGAGGGCGTTTGAGCATCTCATGCCTTACGAGTATCCGAGACCTACACCTATGATTATGGATGGGCCTTCAACCCTCCCTAATCAAGGAGCAGAGGAGTTGAGAGACGAAGACCGTTCACGTGCCTGGATCCGTGAACGTGAAGAGATGCTTCAGCAGATTAAGGAGAAGGATGTGTTGATTTAGTTTCTTGAGCATCAGGTTATTGATGACCCTGATGATGTATGGACTTCTCTACTTCCTCAGTCTTCTAAGTTCTGGAAGAGGAGGTATGATCGACTCGCCAAAGAGAAGGCCGATATGGAGGCAGCCTACGAGAGGGAGGTGAAGAGGCTTGGCGCATCTTATCTTACTGTGTCCCGAGCTTTAGATGATTGTTTCTAGGGATCCATAAGACAATTATTTTCCTTTTCTCTTGTATATGATTGACGATGCTGCACTTCTTTTCCCTGATATTATTTGATGAGATACTTCCATATGTGATAAAATGCTTAATATTTCCAGAATTTGCAAATAAAACTCTAAAGTTCCTTTGAAATAAAAAAAACAAATCATATGCACAAGCATTGCATGCATCATATGCATAAGCAGGTTCTGTTTTCGGTCCCTTGCCCTGTGGTCTAACTCTGTGTCCTTCATTTATTTTGAAGACAAGCTGACTCACCGGTACTACACTAGAGCCAACATTTCAAGACTGATGGATCACTTAGAGCAAGAGAACCGCGAGCTGAAAGAGGAAGTGCCCAGATTGACTGCCCTAATGGAGTCACTCATGGATGCCCAGAGCTAGTCTTCTCCGACACCTTCAACTCCTCCCCAGAGGACAGTTATCTCCGAGATTGTCTCCTCTATTGTGCCCGCTGCCAGTGCACACTTTGTTCCAACAACCATGCCAACTGGGTTCCCGTGGGGGATGCCTCCCAATTTCATGCTTGAGGGTCCTGTTCCTACCTTTGCTTCTCTGCCAGCATCTAGCCCGGTCCTTGCCGTTCCTCCTCTTGTCGTGCATACTTTGCCCAGGGTAGACGACACCGTCTATCATTCTGAGCCGTCTGAGGGTCCAGATGTTTATGAGAAGATGGATGCTATGAACGATCAATTTCTTGAGCTTCAGAAGGAATTGAAAACTCTCAGAGGGAAGGATCTTTTCGGCAAGTCTGCTGCCGAACTCTGCTTGGTTCCAAATGTGAAGATCCCTGTGAAATTCAAGGTCCCTGATTTTGAAAAGTACAAAGGAAATACTTGTCCTCTCAGCCACCTGGTCATGTATGCCAGGAAGATGTCGACTCAAACCGATAATGACCAACTACTCATCCACTACTTTCAGGACAGTCTGTCAGGTGCCGCTTTGCGTTGGTACATGGGTTTAGACAGCACGAACATCCGATCCTTAAATGATCTCGGCGAAGCCTTCGTCAAGAAGTACAAGTACAACGTGGATATGGCTTCCGATAGAGATCAATTGAGAGCCATGTCCCAGAAGGATAAAGAAACATTTAAGGAGTACGCCCAGAGGTGGCGAGAGGTGGCAGCACAGATCGTGCCTCCGCTAGAAGAGAAAGAGATGACTAAGATCTTTTTGAAGACTTTAAGTTCTTTTTATTATGAGCGGATGATTGCTAGCGCTCCTTTTGACTTCACCGAGATGGTGAATATAGGGATGCGTCTAGAAGAAGGGGTCCGTGAAGGACGGTTAACCAGAGAAAAAGGCTCTTCTGCCAAACGTTATGGGGCGTTTGCAAAGAAGAAAGATGGAGAGGCACATGCTGTGATCTCCCATGAGAAACCAAGAAGACCCTCAGTGAAGAGGAAGACTGTGCGTCCCGCCAGTAACCAGCACCAGGTGGCTCATATAGCACCTGTTTTCAGAGACAATCAACAGTATCAACAACATAGTAACAATCAGCAACCACATCCGCAATATCAGCAACAATAGCACCGACCGCAGCAGCAGGCCTACCAGCCTCGAAACAATAATCAAACCAGCACGAGTTACGAGAGGAAAAGGGTCACCTTCGATCCTATTCCTATGACGTACGCAGAGTTATATCCCTCTTTGATAGAAAGGAAGTTGATTACTCCGAGAGACCCACCGGCTATACCTGTTAACCCCTAGTGGTGGTATAAGCCTGAGTTACATTGTGTTTACCATTCTGGTGCTCCCGGTCACGACGTGGAGAATTGTTACCCTTTGAAGACCAAGGTTCAAGACCTTGTGAGGTGTGGTATTTTATGTTTTGAGGACGTAGGCCCTAATGTGAAGAAGAACCCATTGCCCGAACATGGGAAATCTGTCAACATGGTCCAGGGTTGCCCTGGAAAATACAAGGTCAAATATGTCAGTCATATTCAACAGTCTCTGGTCCAGATGCATCATTTGTTGTGTGACTACAGTCATTATGAGCATGACCATGATAGATGACGAGTCTACTCTGTTAACCGATTGGGTTGTTGCCAGGTGCGCAAGGATGTTCAAGAAATGTTGGACGAAGGAGTCATTGAGATCCTTCAAAACAGGAATGTTGATGAAAATGAGCTTGAGGTTAATGTGATCTCCCCAGTGTTCCGGATACCCGAGCCTGTTATCGTCAAGTACAATGGTAGCAAGCAGAAGGCTTCTCCCGCTCTGATCATTAAGCCTGCTGGTCCTGTGCCTTACTCCTCTGAAAAGGTAGTTCCCTATCGCTACAACGTCGTAGTAGTAGAGAATGGGAAAGAGGTGTCCTTGCCCTCTTCTTCTGTTGTGAATATTGCCGATGTTAGCGGTTTGACCCGTAGTGACCGTGTATTTTCAGCACCGCCGAAGCCTCAAATTAATGCTGATTTTGTTGAACGCCCGATCGGGAACGCTGTGAATTCTCCAAATCCGACACTTGTTTTTAAGCCCTCCTCCGTACTGAAAACTCCTACTTCTGTTGGCCCGAGTGGCAATGTGAAAGAAGACTGTGATGAGATGCTGAGACTCATCAAAAGGAGCGAGTACAATGTTGTAGACCAACTTCTACAAACGCCATCCAAAATATCTGTGTTATCCTTACTCTTAAATTCAGAACCACACCGAGAGGCTCTGCAAAAGGTGTTGGATGTGGCATATGTAGATCACGATGTCACTTTGGAGAAATTCGATAGCATTGTTGCAAACATTACTGCTTGCAACAACCTGAGCTTTTGTGACTCTGATCTCCCTGACGAGGGAAGAGACCACAACTTGGCTTTACACATATCTATGAATTGCAAAGACGACGCCATGTCCAATGTGCTGGTGGACACCGGGTCATCATTGAACGTATTGCCAAAGTCCACTCTCTCAAAGCTATCATATCAAGGGCCTCCCATGAGACAGAGTGGAGTAGTTGTGAAGGCTTTCGATGGGTCTCGCAAAACTGTGATTGGGGAAGTTGATCTCCCAATCAAGATCGGACCAAGTGATTTCCAGATTACCTTCCAGGTTATGGACATTCACCCATCGTATAGTTGTCTCTTAGGCAAACCATGGATTCACGAGGCAAGCGCCGTGACGTCCACCCTACACCAGAAATTGAAATTCGTGAAAAACAAGAAGCTGGTGGTGGTAGGGGGAGAAAGGGCTCTCTTGGTTAGCCATTTTTCTTCCTTCTCTTATATAGATGCTGAGGTTGAAGTTGGAACTTCTTTCCAACTGTTATCTATTGCTGAGCCTATTGAGAAAAGAGCTCCTTCATTTGCTTCCTACAAATATGCAAAGTTGGCCATTAAGCGTGGTGCAACCACTGGTTTAGGAAAAATGATTGATTTAAAAGACAACGAGTCCCGGGCTGGCATAGGTTTTTCTTCTGGTACTTTCAACAAGCAAGGGTTATTCAAGAGTGGAGGTTTCATCCACACTGGTCTAGATGAGGAGGCTGCTGCCGTTTTAGAAGAAGATACAAAGGATTCTTGAAATTTCATCATCCCTGGAGGGGTCTGCAACAATTGGGTCGCTGTGGATATTCCAACAGTTGTCCATAAGTCAACGTAATGATCACTTTGTTTAAAAACCCTTCTCCCATGCCAAGAGGAGGAGTGATGACATTGATGGCGCATAAATACAATGATATTTTCATTCAATAAATTCATGTTAAATGTTTGTTTTTCCATTTATTTTCCCTTTTCGCTTTTGCATGAAATTGGTGATCACATAAAACCTCAAAATGGAATAAAATCAATCTTTTCATCTGCATAATGATTTGCCTTGTTTGAATTCTAAATCTTTTCATATTCAAAATCATTATGCAGGTTGATTTCTAAACCCATTGAACATAATGACCCAACACCATCTCCCAATTTTGAATTCCCTGTATTTGAGGCAGAGGAAGATGATGTTGAAGAGATTTCTGATGAAATCACCCGGCTACTTGAGCATGAAGAGAAGATCATTCGGCCGCATCTTGAGAATCTGGAAACAGTCAACTTGGGGTCTGAAGAGTGTGTGCGAGAGGTAAATATTGGGGCATTTCTGTAAGAATTTGTTAAGAAGGGGTTGATTAAGTTGCTACGAGAATATGTTGACGTCTTTGCCTGGTCATATGAAGACATGCCTGGTCTAGATACTGATATTGTGCAACATTTCCTACCTTTAAATCCTGAGTGCGTGCCTGTGAAGCAGAAACTCAGAAGAACTCATCCTGATATGGCAGTGAAGATCAAAGAGGAAGTTCAGAAACAAATTGATGTGGGGTTTCTGGTGACTTCTATATATCCTCAATGGATGGCCAATATTGTGCCCGTGCCTAAGAAAGATGGAAAAGTCCGGATGTGTGTGGACTATAGAGACTTGAATAAAGCTAGTCCGAAAGATGATTTCCCTCTACCATATATTGATATGTTGGTAGACAATACAGCTAAATTCAAAGTCTTCTCGTTTATGGATGGATTTTCCTGATATAATCAGATTAAAATGGCACCCGAGGATATGGAGAAGATAACATTCATCACACCTTGGGGAACTTTCTGTTATCGAGTGATGCCCTTTGGTTTGAAGAACGACGGAGCCACGTATCAACGAGCTATGACCACCTTGTTTCATGATATGATGCACAAGGAGATTGAGGTATATGTTGACGATATGATTGCTAAGTCAAGAACGGAAGTTGAACATGTAGAGCATTTGTTGAAGCTTTTCCAGCGTTTGAGGAAATATAAGCTTCGTCTGAATCCCAACAAGTGTACATTTGGAGTCTGTTCTGGCAAGTTATTGGGCTTCATTGTTAGTGAAAGAGGTATTGAGGTTGATCCTGCAAAGGTCAAAGCAATACAAGAGATGCCTGCGCCCAAAACTGAGAAGCAAATCCGAGGTTTTCTTGGCCGCTTGAATTATATCTCCAGATTCATATCCCACATGACTGCCACATGTGCGCCTATATTTAAGCTCCTCCGGAAAGATCAGTCTCATGATTGGACCGAGGATTGCCAGAAAGCTTTTGATAGTATTAAAGAGTATCTGTCTGAGCCTCCGATTTTGTCTCCGCCCGTGGAAGGGAGACCTTTGATCATGTACCTGACTGTTCTTGAAGACTCGATGGGTTGTGTCCTTGGTCAGCAAGACGAATCAGGGAAGAAGGAGTATGTTATTTACTACCTGAGTAAGAATTTCACTGATTGTGAGTCTCGATACTCAATGCTTGAAAAGACATGTTGTGCTTTGGCTTGGGCTGCTAAGCGCTTACGCTAGTATATGATAAATCATACGACTTGGTTGATATACAGAATGGATCTAATCAAGTACATCTTCGAGAAGCCTTCTCTAACAGGGAGAATTTCCCGTTGGTAGATGTTGTTATCTGAGTATGATATTGAGTATCGAGCTCAGAAGGCTATTAAAGGTAGTATCTTGGCTGACCACTTGGCACATCAACCAATTGAAGATTATCAGTCAGTTCAGTATGACTTCCCGGATGAGGAAATTCTGTATTTGAAAGTGAAAGATTGCGATGAGCCTACACTTGATGAAGGGCCAGAGCCTGGTTCCAGATGGAGTATGGTGTTTGATGGCGCTGTAAATCAGTATGGAAATGGTATTGGGGCCGTGATTATTACTCCTCAGGGCACGCATATTCCTTTTACAGCAAGGCTAACTTTCAAATGCACGAATAATATGGCTGAGTATGAGGCCTGTATTATGGGATTGGAGGAATGTATTGATCTAAGGATCAAGCATCTTGATGTATATGGTGATTCGGCCCTCGTTGTTAATCAGATTAAGGGTGAATGGGAAACGAATCAGCCTGGCCTCATTCCATACAGAGATTATGTGAGGAGGATTTCAACGTTCTTTACTGAGGTTGACTTCCATCATATTTCTCGAGATGAGAATCGGATGGCAGATGCTCTTGCTACGCTCGCTTCAATGATTTTGGTTAAATTGTGGAATGAAGTCCCCAATATCACCGTGATGCGCTTGGACAGACCAGCTCATGTATTTGCAGTAGAAGAAGTAAAAGATGATAAGTCGTGGTATTATGATATCAAGTGTTTCCTTCAGAGCCAGACTTACCCGCCTGGGGCATCTGTAAAAGATAGGAAGCTTTTGAGGAGATTGTTAGGCAGTTTCTACCTCAATGGCGAAGTGCTTTACAAAAGAAATTTTGACATGGTTCTGCTCAGATGCGTGGATAGACACGAAGCAGACCTGTTGATGACTGAGGTCCATGAGGGTTCATTTGGTACTCATTCCAATGGACATGCCATGGCTAGAAAGATGTTGAGAGCAGGCTACTATTGGCTGACAATGGAGTCTGACTGCTGCAAATTTGTGAAGAAATGCCACAAGTGTCAGATTTATACTGATAAGATTCATATTCCCCCGACACTTTTGAATGTGATCTCATCACCATGGCCTTTCTCCATGTGGGGAATTGACATGATTGGCATGATAGAGCCGAAAGCGTCCAATGGACACAGATTTATTCTCGTAGCAATTGATTACTTCACCAAGTGGGTTGAAGCAGCGTCATATGCAAAGGTGACCAGGCAGGTGGTCGTGAAGTTTATCAAGAATCAACTCATATGTCGATATGGTGTGCCAGATAAGATCATTACTGATAATGGATCTAACTTGAGTAACAAGATGATGAAAGAGCTGTGTAGTGAATTCAAGATTGCACATCATAATTCTTCTCCGTACAGACCCAAGATGAATGGGGCTGTTGAAGCTGCTAACAAGAATATCAAGAAAATTATCCAGAAGATGGTTGTTACGTACAAAGATTGGCATGAGATGCTACCATTCGCTTTGCATGACTATCGTACATCTGTCCGCACTTCAACAGGGGCGACCCTTTTCTCTCTTGTTTATGGCATGGAGGCTGTACTCCCAGTAGAGGTGGAGATCCCATCAATGAGAGTATAGATGGAGGCTAAGTTGACTGATGCTGAATGGGTTCAGAGTCGTTATGACCAGCTGAACTTGATAGAAGAAAAGAGATTGACTGCCATGTGCCACGGTCAGTTATATCAGCAGAGGATGAAGAAAGCTTTTGATAAGAAGGTCAAGCCTCGTGTGTTCCGAGAAGGTGACCTTGTGCTCAAGAAAGTTTTGTCTTTCGCGCCCGATTCCAGGGGCAAGTGGACTCCGAACTATGAGGGTCCGTATGTTGTTAAGAGAGCCTTTTTAGGGGGTGCTTTGATACTTACAACTATGGATGGGGAGGATTTCACTCGTCCTGTGAATTCAGATGCAGTCAAGAAATACTTCGCCTAAAAAAATAAAAACTGAATAGCTCGCTAAGTTGAAAACCCGAAAGGGCGGCTTAGGCAAAAATGAGCGTCTCGGTGGATTGAAAACCCGAAAGGGCGATCCAGGCAAAAGTTAGAGACACAAAAAATATATAATAATGATATATGTATCCCGCTAGATTGAGTACCTCATCCTGGGGCAATCTAGGCAAAAATTAGGGATTTGGCAAGTAACTGCATCCTGACAAGACTTTGTTCTACAACTGTCGTCCATCAGAGATCCTTGCTCATTATCAGCCAAAGCTTCAAATACATCGGATTCAGAATTGGTGGAGAAATGGTCATTATGTTCAATGTAGCCCTTTTCCAATATATATCACCAATTTCAAATTTGTAAAGATCTATGGAGTCTTGCCATTCGCAGACTACCATTATATCAAATAAATTTGAGCCTTTTATCCAATTATTGGCACTCTTATCTGTTTCTATTCAACAAATGTTTTGTATGTTTTGATTAAGAAAATATCATTGTTTTAAACGATCAAATTTTTTATAATTTGTTTTTAAACAAAGTTAACATTCACAATGACGAAAGGATACTTAGGAGATCCTCAATGCTCTCCCAAGGGTGGTACGATCCCCAACAAGGTTAGATTTTTGTCCATATTCCTGGCATGACTGTATCTCCTCCCTCTGGAACCCCTTGTGGTTTATCATACCAAGTGGATTGCTTGTTGAGAGTCACCTCTCTTCCCTTCAGCAGAGTAGCAATTTTTCTTCCTCAGCAGCTTGGATCTCTTTGGGCAAGAGCGGTATTTGGTGGTTGATCCCGATAAATCCTTTATCTCCTCGGATAGATTCCCCAGTAGAGTTGTTGGTGTGGTGGACCTTGTCTGTGATAACTCTCGTCCCCAGCTGGAATGATTGATGATTCATCCCCTGCAGAGTTCTTTGCTTCCTGGTATCTCTGATCCCCAGCAGATTGGATACTCTCCGGTGAACTTGGCTTTCTCTCTTGAGATGTAGTACCGGGTGGTTGATTCCTGGACCTGGTTGTGTTAGATATATCTGTCTGTCAGCATACATCATACATAAACCACGCATATTCATGCATAATTATAACATTCAGATATTCATGTTGCATTCTTTTCCATATATCGTTGTTTGTTGTCTCCTGCTATTTGGTGATATATTCCCCCAAGCAGATGTGTGTGTCTGATCTCTCCATATAGAGTCAGCTCCATAGGCAGAAAGCGTCTATCCTTTCTTCCATATTCCCCACCGGGTTATATCCTCATGGATGTTGATTGTTTTTGTTCCTTCCCAACACATATACTGGGATGGTTTTCCCCATTGAGTTATATCCTCACCGGGACAAGTATTGATTTGGTGCGCCTATCTAGTTTGATCCTAGATCGGTCTCTTGAGACTCTTTTCCTGTTTCCCCGTGGTAAATGAATAATTGCTCAATAATTAGTAATTATTATCCCCGGCGGAGTCTGTGTTTCTCTACCCTCATACCGATAGTTGTAAACCCTATTTCTTCCCTTTTTTGCAGAGTAACTATTTTTGCTCATCTTTAATTGGTGACAGTTATCTTCATCCAATATTCGGTGATGATATCCCCTCATCTGCTTGGATAATTGCCCTGATTACGCAATTTATCCCCAGCGGGTCATCTCTCGTCTACCTTGTTGTTGTTGGTAACAATTGTTTCTCCCCTGAATTAGTCATCATTATATACCTAGTTTCGGTATCCCGATGCCTTTTCTTTTCGGTCGATTTATCCTTTATTAACCCAGTAACCGGTTGTGGATAATCGTCCATGCGAGTATATTATCTATGTTCTGACGGTAATAGATAGTATATCTCATGCACTCTCGGGTCTGAAGCCTTTTGTTCTTCCCTAGTTGAGTAAGATTCGTATCCCCTTTGTGGAGTCGAATATCCATCCTATAATCGAGTTTGCTTTTAGCCCTCTTTTGGATGATGAGTGTTTTGGGAATATTCCCCAATTCACGCCTTGGTTGGTCACCTATTATATGCCCAGTAACCGGTATCCCTGGTGTTCATTCCTTTCTGCTCCCTATTATGACTTTTGTCCCCTATGGTGTTCATTCCTTTCCTCAGACGTTTTAAAGTTTTGATATCTCTCACCCTTATACCGGTCTTGGATATTCATCTCTTCCTGAGCATGTTGTATCTCTCACCCTCATACCTGGCGTTCAGATCACATGTCTCTTTGAGCTTATTACCCAGTAACCGACAATACCTCGTCCCGCTGCTTCCCCAGGAGTGTCCTTGTGGACATCCCCAGCGAAGTCCCTTAGTGGATTGTTTTCATCCGGATTTTATCCGAAGTATCTGTTGTGGATAGCTTTTTGCTGTATTGGCATATTCCCCAATACATGCATCTTCGAGTCAGCTTGAGTCTTTCCATTGGATCTTTTCCCTTTGGAATTATGTTCCCCACGCTTTGAGTCATGACCTGCTCGCGCATTTTTATCCCTTTTCTATCCCCAGGAGAGTCCCCAGGGTCTTGGTCCCATGGAGTGAATTGCTCATATGGATTATCAGTGGCTTCTGATTTCTTTGCTTTTGTGGACACATATCTCCACAGAGTGCTACCATTTTTCATACCTACATTTGCATCATGAGGTCTCTTAGGGACCAAAATTCATCTCTTTGTTATTATTTAAGCCCATTCTACCCCGTCGAGACGAAGATTTTAACCTTCACTTCTCAGACTAGAATGACCTTAAATAGGGGCATCTCTAAGACCCCAATTTTGACCCTAAGATCCCTCATGGCATCATAACATTGCATTTGCATTGCCTCAAGGATCTTTAGCATCTTGGTTCCCTTTGCCTTTGGGTGGGACTCCTTGTGATTGGTTTGAGATCACCAAGCATGCTTGAATTATACATCATTGTTTCTCTTATTTCTGTTTACTAACCAAAAGCACAAAAATGTGTCACTAACATCTTTTGTTTGAAGCTTGAGTATCATCCAAGACACTTTGTGGGTTCTATTTAGATGATCAGTCAACACAAGGGAATGACTTGAGATACTTCCAACATGTTCCAATGGGGTCTATTCATCATTCAAACACTAATCTTGAAAGAGCAAAATCTGTTCGTGAGCTGTCATGCTCGCTAAACGAGCAGATCCTTCGCTAGGCGAAGCGCGCGCATTTTGGAAAATAACAGAAAATTTTGGGCTTGACTCTGAGCCCACTAAGCCACCAAAATCAGGTTATAAATACCAGAGCTTCATTTGAGAAGAGAAAAAGATTATTAGAGAGACCAAGGCTGGAGACTATTACAAACCCTGGACAGAAAGAGTAGAAAGAGGGAACATAAAGAGTAGAAAGAGGCAGAAGGGAAACCTACGAACTAATCTGCAGCAACCTCCAAACAGCTCTGAAAAGTTCACTCTGACTCACACACTTTTCCGCCTCCGCCTCATGCAAACCCTAACATTGCTTTGCAAGCCCAACCGTGCCTTTCGAGTTTTATCGGTCTCTCCAAACAGGTTTGCCCTTATCCCCATTACTCTATGCTTTTAATTTGAATACTCTGAATGTGTGAGGTATCGTTCAGTTTTTGCCCACGGGTTTAGATATGCATGAATGTGTAAACAATACCTTGAATGTTTTGATCACTTAATTTATGAGATGGATGCCATAGGGTTTAGAGTCCCTAAAATCGTACTGTTGTCAATGGGAAATCCAGAACCCGCAGGCGCTCGCTAGCACCTTCGCTAGGCGAGCCTGCAGTGAAGCTTCGCTAAGCTTTCGCTAGGCGATGCAGTAGCGATCGCTACAGTAGTTGCTTTTTCCTGTTTGCTCTAACCTGTTTTTGTGTTTGTTATGGCATTGTTTTCTCCTAATTCCGTCATATTACTCTAACCTGTTTGTTGAGTGTTTGTGAGGGCTCACATACTCTTGCAGGGATAGCGTGCTTGGTGTTCCACTTTATTTGTGGGGTACCACCTGGAGGTCTATTCCGATTACCTGTACTGACTCACTTTCCTTGATGGTGTTTAGCTTGGGAATCTCTGGTTTTCTTACCTCTTAAATTGTTGTTGCTTCGGATCTTTATCCGCGTGGTACTTTATTTTTCCCGCATTTTACCGATTTCTTAGGTTTCGTATAGCCTCTCATGGCATGTCATTTAAGGTAGCGCGGTTCCTTCATCTAGGACTGCCTTTTTGCATGAGCATCCCTAAACACCCCAAACGCATTGATTTTTCTTCTCCTAAGAACACGTTATCTCCTTCTACTACAAGCGAGTAAGTCTCCAAAGGTCGAGCATCCGGTAGATTGCGTAGTAACGTCGTTCACCCCAAAACACGACCCTTACCCCATAGGTGGTCGAACTACGTTTTGCTCTGATTTTCATCCCAGATGAGATACGTAGGCATAAGACGCGATGTCTTAGCGAGCACACTCCTCTTTAACCCATAGGTAGCCGAGCTACGAAGACTCTGATTCTCAGATTCAGATGAGATACGTATGCAGTGGATGCGACGTCCGTGCAAGTCATTTTCTTTTGACCCTTCTTTTAGTAAGTAGTACATTAGATAAACATACACGCCTTTCTCATCCCTTCAATCATGTTTGCACAAATAAATTTTCAAAAAAAAAACAACAACCTTTGCAACAAATGTGAAAAGGGCTCCCTAGGAGTACCTAGGATGCTTTGGGTGCCTAACACCTTCCCATTGCATAACCAACCCCCTTACCCAGATCTCTGACATTTTTACTAGTTTTTTATTCGATAAAACTTTTAGGTTTTTGTTTGCTTTCTAACCATTCCTTTGGATAAATAGAAGTGCGGTGGCGACTCGACTTGTATGATTTACCTTGGATTTAATCAATATCTCTAATGGTAACGAATACCCCGCTACAGTGGGCACCATTGAAGTGACTACCTCAGAAATGACCGTACTCGCGGGAGGAGTTGCAGGAGTTGGTGAAGCTTTACTTTGCGCATCCAGAACTGACTCCATCATGGAGGTTAGTCTAGCGATCTCTTCCTTCAGGTCCCTATTCTCTTGCTCGAGATGTTCCATTATCTTCGGATGATTTGCTCTGGTGTTATACCGGTGCGTCAGCTTGTCTTCAAAATAAATGAAGAGCAAAGAGTTAGACCACTGACCAAAATCTCTGAACAAAACCTGCTTATGCATATGATGCATGCAATGCTTGTGCACATGAGTTGTTTTTAATCAGAGGAACTTTATAGAGATCTATTTGCAAACATTTGGAAAATATTGAACTTTTAAGACATATATGGAATACTCATAGCAATAATATTTGGAAACTTTTTACACCAAAGAAGTAGTACAGTTTTGGTAACCAAATACAATACAAGAGAAAAGGAGAATAAACATCCTATGGAGCCCTAGAAGCAATCATCCAAAGCCTTCGAGATCGGAAGATAAGTAGCATGAAGCCTCTTCACCTCTCTCTCATAAGCTGCTTCCATGACGGCCTTCTCCTTGATGAGCTGATCATACTTCCTCTTCCAAAACCTAGATAAGTGAGGAAGAAGAGAAGTAACCACATCATCAGGCTCATCGATAACCTGATGCTCTAGAAACTCTATCATTGCATCCTTATCTTTGAGCTGCTGAAGAAGTTCCTCATGTTCACGAACCCATGCACGCGACCGGTCTTCGTCTCTCAACTCCTCTACTCCTTGATTAGGGAGGGTTGAAGGCCCAACCATAACCATATGGATAGGTCTCGGATACTCGTATGGCATGCGGTACTCAAGAGCTCTCTTCCTTACCCAAGCAGTGTAAGGTTCCAAAGTAACACAATTCTTCGGACCAAGCTCATTCCTCCCTTTCCTATGCACCTTGCGCCAGGCCCAGACCATCATATCCTTCAAGTTGTGGGATCTTTACCCTCTTGAAAGAACAAGCCCTCCAACAAAATGTTGTTAGGTTTATTCTTTAAGGGGAACCCAAGCTGACGACGAGCCAAAGCAGGGTTGTAGTTAATTCCACCACATGTACCAAGAAAAGGTACATTGGAGAACTCACCACAAGAGTCAATAATCTGAACGCCATCATAGACACGATTATACCAAGAGATATCATCATTAGTGAGAGACATAAGTCTCGCAGATCACCGTAGACATCCCTTGTTCTCCTTGAAGGCAAATGTCTGAGGCAAGTGCGAAATAAACCACTTGTACAACAGAGGCAGACAACACACAATGGAACCACCACCCTTTGCATTCCTCATATGCAAAGAGAAATAAGTGTCACCCAGTAGAGTCAGAACGAGATTAAGAGAAGAGAAAATCCTAATAGCGTTCACATCCACGAAGTTGTCGATGTTGGGAAATAACACTAGCCCATAGATGAGGAGTACAAATATGGCTTCAAAAGCTTCCTTACTCATGGCCTTCCCAAACAAAGTAGCTTTGACAATCAGAAAATCAGATGGGAGACCTTGAATTCCATCTTTGGTAGTCATATGGGCAACAATGTCAGATACATCCACATGAAGCATATCAACAATCTCTTGAGAAGACGGAATTTTCTCCAAGCCACTAAACGGAAACTGGTCCAGAATAGGTATACCCACATGATAAGCATACTCCTCAAGTGTAGGCAAAAGCTGGAAATCCGGAAAAGTGAAGCACTGATACAGAGGATCGTAGAATTGCACCAACACACTCATCATACCCTCATCCACCTTGGTAGAAAGAATAGACAGAAGCTTCCCATGGCGAGCTTTGAACTCCAAAGGCTCTAATACATAAGATGTCAAACTCCTTAACTCTTTCAAGTCGGGTTGTCTGAAACTGTACTTCTTCGTATTCCTTCTTTGCTTATCCATGTGAAATTTTTTGCAAATAGACCTCTTAAGTTCCTTGAAAAATCTTTATTATTGATGGCATGAATGCGAATGGATGCAACAAACACACTCAAGGATCAAGCAAGTCACACCACACAAAGGTCACGGGATGGCTAAAGTTATCATCAATATCAATCATCCATTTTGGTGGATTATGGCTTACACCTTATCAACACCCAAGTTCCATTGATATTGAGGATATACGAGAATGAATCAACCGCGAATCAAGGGTTTGTTGTAAGTCACGAGCATGGAGTCTCGGTTAAGAACCACCCAACGGGAGTGTACTAGGGTTAAACCTGACAATCATGTTCTAAAAAGGTTCCCATAGTCATCATCCCATCTTTCTGATATTATCGGATAAAATGACTACTCGTATTCCAAAAATATTCTCAAGAGAGACTCTTATGAGTGTAGTATCGCGTAACAATCGCCTCAAGTCTTACACTTGAACGACCTTCGCACTACGTCCTAAAATAGGCCAAGATGGGCTAGGTATCTAAGGTCCTTGGCTTCTAAGGTTTATATTGGAAAGAGTAATGCCTAACCACGACTACTCGTGTGACATTATTGATCCCAACAAGACCTCCACCAAGTGAATGGGCTTGCAAGTTAACTTGTTAAGGAATAACTCCACACAAGTCAACAAGACTATGCCATTCTCCTATCATAAGTGCACTCGAGTTCGGGTATAGAACTCATCTCACAAGAAACCACCAAGCATACAATCAATTAATATATCAAGCAATTCATACATTACAAACAATACATGCATCCCAAATTTGCACAAAAGATATGCCACAAATAAAAACATACAACACATACAAGCAAAAAGTAGGCTTAAGGGGGTTGGTTATGAAATGGGAAGGTTTTACGCACCCAAAACATCCTTAGTACTCTAAGGGAACCCTTTTTGCAAACATGTGTTGTAGGTTGGTATTTGTAAAAAAAAGATTTGTACAAAAGATTGAAGGGATGAGAAGAGAATAGATTATATTTACAAATATGTTATTTGAATGGATGAACCCATTGCCTACGTACCATCACAAAGGAGGATCAAAACCTCATAGTTCGGGGTAAAGATCACAAAGATTGGTGAATTGATTTGACCAAAAGCCTTAAGGTCTTTTGTTATCAAAGGGAGAAAACTCAACCTAAACCAACAATCCACCATGTGAGGAGGGCTTCAACATGCTAGTGAGGGGTTAACCCTATAATAAGCATGGAAGACTTATAATCCAACCACTAAGTATGAGGTGAGATTTACATCAACCACTATGATAACTCAAACCTATGACTAATGTTTATGAAAAGTTTTAATAAGGTGGCCATTGGAACCACAAAAACAACTTGAAGTGAGTTATATTTACAAGTTAGGTTTATTTACAAAATGAAGTCAAAGTTGGATTAATGTTTATTCACAATGAGTATTTATGAAAAGAGTTTTGAAAAATCAAAGGCAATAAGGCCTAGGTTTCTAGTTTGAAACAATGTCAAAGTTTGAAGAAAAAATATTTTTGGCTTGGGTTAGAGTGGGGAGAAGAAGAGAATGGCTAGTCCTAAAGCATACAAATATAAGAGGGGAAAGATAAACCCTTGGAGTTCCTTTTCTTGAAGTCATAAAGATGACTCAAGATGCTCCTTTCCTTTGGACTTAGCACACAAACAAGCAATCAAATAATTTGAATTCAAGCTCCTAGAATCTCCATTTGGCTTGTCTCTTAACTTGGCTACTCATGACAATGGTCCTCTTTTCACAATCTCAAGATGGGATCCCTATCACACAAGAGCAAACAATCAAAAAGTTCACAAACACAATAAGAGGAATGGACAAGGAATAAGTTTATATGAGAAGTCCTTTAAGATCAACTTTGAAATTTATCATTCTAAAGGCATGAGGCCTAGTTACTCTTAAACAAATTTATCATTCTAAAGGCATGAGGCCTAGTTGCTCTTGAACTCCTTTAAGCATAGGTAAGTCCTAATTCTAAGTCCTTTCTCCTTTTGCAGTTGGTTCACACAAAACAAACACAAAGCAAACACAATATAACAATATATTTATATACAATAATGAGCTCAAATGAGAAAAAGGAAAATGACATAAACATAAAATATGTGCTCAAGTGAGCAAAGGGAAAATCAATATGAATAATGAGCAAGAAATGAATGACATTAAAAGTAAATGGCAAGAAATTAAATGCTCAAATTAAAGTTAGTAATTAGTGGTGTTATGTTAGCTTGTCATAAGACAATGTAGCGCTATGTTAAGCAATCGTAAGTGGACTAATATAGTAGTCACACCTATCTAAGGCCGGTCAATAAAACTATAGGCAAATAACACAAGTTAGAGATCATGACTAGTAAGCCAAGCTCCATAAACTTGCCATGCCAAAACAAAAGGGAAGAGCCTTGTATGGACTTTAGGTTATTTGCTTGACCAAGAAGCAACCTATCTTGGACATAAAACAACTCACTTGATCAAGGATCAAGTTGAGTTTGGTTTGGATCAAAGAAGGTTAAACCTCTCATTTGTCAAGACCAACCATAAGACTTTAACTCATTGACCATTAATGAAAAGAATGGGATGAAGATGAAAGGGAGGGAAAAAGAATACAAGTATCAAATCCAATTGATCAAATATGGATCAAACCAACATCAATCAACACCAAACAGAAAAAGAAATGAAAATTACAAGTTAACAAGTCAACCATAATTTTTTGGTATTTTTTGAATTACAATAAAATATAAATAAAAAATAAACAAATAAGGTCAAACCTCAAATTCAATTCAATTCAACTTCAACAAGTCCAATTAAATTCTCATAGGTCTAACATGGTCAAACAAACTTTAACTAATTTTCTCAACAATTTTTGAAATCAGAAAGCAATTAAAAACAATTAAAAACAATTAAAAATAGCACAAAATGGATTAAAATCTCAAATAAATCTCAAATCAAATAAGAAATTGATGAGACTATTTTTCATTGATTTATCATGATCCATAAATGCTAGGAAAATATTTTTGGATTTTTCAAATATCATAAAGTATTTTAAAATGAATTAAAAATATTAAGAATCAAATAATTCACAAAAAATATTAAATGAAGTCACAAAAATAATTAAAAATCAAAATATGAAACTAGATTTTTCAAGATTTTTTTTTGGAATTGGTTTGATATTTTTATGACTTCAAATAAATTTTTTATGAAATTTTGAAGATAAAAGGAATTAACTGAAATTAAAAGAAAATAGAAATAATAGAAAAATGTGCAGCCACAGGATCAGGTTCATTAATTGACGTGGGAAGGAGAAACGGTCCAGCTCATGAGGAACACGATGTAACCGAGTCAAGCGCGCGACACTTGGAATTAAATAAAGTAAACACAATGAATGAATGAGATTAGAACATGACATTCAGATCTAAGGGCCAGGAAGTAAGGCACGTCAATGGTGGTGGTGGAAACCATCGTCTTCTCCAGCGAGCCAACAGAATCCGGCCACCAGTTGCAGAGAAAAAAGTTTATCAGAAATGGAAAGTAAGGACATCAAATTAAAGCTCGTGTGATGTAGATCACCACTGTATCCATGGATCTTCCTCACTCTTTCTATATTGAGAGAAATGTGAAGTGGAAGATCATGGTGCTCAAACTGAAAGTGCACGAAATGGAAAATTGAAACCACCATTGGCTTGCCTCAAGTGTGAGGACTTCAGAAAACCACACAAACAAGAGAATACTACATTGAATTGCAAGTTCTAGATCCAAAAAATTTGAAGTTCCACCTCTAATTGAAGCTTTTCAAGCCACGAAACCTCCAAGATCTTGGCTCGTTTTTGCTCTAGGGATGCAGTGGAGATGATAGGCTAAGAAGTTGAGCTTTGAAAATCAACTAATGATGTTGAATTTCAAGCTTGAAAGTGAGAAAAATTTCTAGAAAATTCCTTTGGTATGGCTATGGTTTCAGTGCTGCAGCATTTCAGATCTCCAAAAGGTTACCAAATGAATGAGATTGAGTGTTTATTTATAGTGGAAATTGGTTGTGCATCATGATTCCCTCGTGTGCATGGCATTTGAAAATGGATATGCATGGGCCTGTACAGGCGCATGTGAGGCCCAATGATGGGTGAAAAACCAATCTGAGTTCATTTGGAATGGAATTGGACGTGTACATGAAGTGGAACTAGCTTGCACCTTAAGTTTCATTATGAAATGTCAAAATGAACATAAATGAAGAGCTCTTCGAAGCTCACACATGGTAAATCCAAAATAGCATTATGAGTAATGGTTGGAAAGTCCTTGAAATAAGGAACAAAAGTCATGTTGGGAAAAAATTCATTTGGAATTTGGAAATGAATGAAAACTGGCTGTGAAAATTCAAGTACAAAACATGTTTAAGTCACCTTTGAAAATTTTCACCAAAAGTAAGCCTATTCAAACCCCTCTGTTTGCATGATGCAACCTTCAAATGGAAAAACCTCCAACATAAAAGTTGTAGAAATTTTTAAGCTGATCAATTTAGACTCAAATTTGGCATCATTTGGATTTTCTATGACAAAGTTATGGGCATTTGAAGTTGGGTACTTTTTCAAATTCAATGACTTAGGTCCAAGATGACCTATAATGTTTTGTATTATAACATGTATTTATTTTAGGATTATGAAATTTTGTCCAACATAACATTTTAATTAGACATCTTAAGATTTCCAATGCATTTTGTCTCACCTCAAAGTCATAAAAAATAAGGAAGTTATGCCCTTGGTAAGTTGACCCAAAATTAGGGTTTCAGTCAAAATGACCTATAATGTTTTGAAATTAATTATGACTTTCCAAGTTTCAAATGTATTTTTTATGAATATGAAAGTTGTTCATACGGTTCGTAAGAACATTTTTACTCTTGGGGCCATCTTCATTTGACAAACACATCAAAAGTTATATCTCAGTGGACCTCAGTTTAGTCAGATGACTTGACTGGTCAACTTTTCAAGGCCAAACTTCCAATCTTGATGAATGAATGATTGAGGAGCCTCACATAAGCTCATATATGCATAAACTAATGAATTAAAGAACTTACCTTGATTAAATTTGATCATAGGTTGAGGTTGCTTCATGAGCAAGGCACAATCAAGGCACAGTTGAATTAGGGTTTCCTTGGGAAACAATCCTCAAGCTCCTTGGGTTATCTTGATCAAATCGGCAAATTGAGACACTTGGGAGACATATATGATGATTAGGAGCTTTGTGGACCATTGTCATGATTTTTCTCATCTTCATCTAGCCATTTCAATGGGCTTAGGAGCCTCCTATGAGCATTGGAGCACATGATCACTTAAGCTTCAAAACAAAAAGAGTTAGTGACATATTTTTGTGCTTTTGGTTAGTAATAAAAATAAGAAAATAAATAATATACAATACAAGCATGCTTAGTGGTCTCAAACCAACTCACACAAGTCCCAACCTTAGGGTTAAGGAGTCAAACATGCTATGATCCTTGAGGCGATGCACTTGTGCAATAACATGATGCCATGAGGGATCTTAGGGTCAAAATTAGGGTCTTACAGCAGCATGTGCCCAACCATGCATTCGGTAGAGGATGTTTTGTGCGACATAGAGGTCACGACCAACATTATTGAGCCACCCTACCAGGTTTCACTACTCCTTTCTTCACCTTGCACTAAAAGATTGAGGACAATGTTTGGTTCAAGTGTGAGGGATGAGCTTTACCGCTTTCCCGTTATTTACTATTTTATTTTCATTAGTTTCGTACTTAGTTATTTTTAGATTTTGGTCGAGTCATACATGTGTTGTCGGGTTTTATTACGTGATAATTTTTTTCTTTTGTTTGAGAATTCCCTTAGATTTGACCCCTAATGATTAAAAAAATTGTTCTGATTCAATGGCATGAGACATCTTTAGTATAGTCTTTAGGCTTTGTTAGATAGACTTGGGAAAGTGTCGATAATATCGGTACCGTCCTAACACCCTAAATTCCCTAAGTATGCGAAATTAATTTGAATAACCATTATGCTAAGACCTTAATTCTAAGTTTCTTTAAGTAACCCCTTGAGTAGTTTATACTAGCAGTCAACACCATCCTAAAACACACATGAGTAGGGAAGTCGATGAAAATAAGTGTATGATCTCAAGCAAAAACACAAAATATAATGAATAAAATTTGTGATAAGATTTGGCCCTTCTAAGGTAGGTGATCCTCACCTGATCATTTAACCCAACGGTACAAACTCTTAAAAATTCAGTTGATACTTAAGAAAATTTTTGCTAAGTGCAATAAAATTGAAAACGAGATCATAGTCACTAACAGGTTCACCTGCCTTGAATGTGTATGGATAACGAGCTTAATGTGATTGTGCTAGAATGAAAAAGAGGTTGAAAAAGAACAAAGAATGCAGGTCGAGTTATAATGGCATGATTCGAATTGGTTTTGCATAGGGGGATTTTTTGTCCGTGAAATGCGGATGTGTGTCACTACGGTATCCTTGTTTTTGGTATCTAGTACCTATTTATCTAACATTAGCCTAGTTGTCTCGTACTGCTTAGAGTTTTGTCGTGCCTATGTTTTAGACATTACGTTTAAACGTTTATCATGTTCGTTGGGTGATTGCTTGAGGAGAAGCAATAGTCTAAGTGTGGGGGAATTTGATAACGAGAAATCGTATCATGTTTTTAGGCTCAGTTCACATGATATCCGTCTTTGTTTTATTGCATTTTATCATCTTTTACTTCTGTTTTATGTGTTTTGCAGTTATTATCCGATACCATTGAAGTTTTGGAAGCCTCACGCAAAAATGAGCAAAATAGGAGCTAAAAAGGAGAAAAAGAGCAAGTTTTATGCAATCTTTCCAGACGGTATTCGCCATCTAGGAGATGGCGTTCGTCATTTACTCCACTGCCACATCATTTAAAATATAGAAGGAATGGCGTTAGCCATTCCCCTAATGGCGTTCGCCATTATCGCTTAGTAACAGAACTGCGCTAGTGGGCAGTTCTGAACCGGTTTTTATCCACTACTTTGCCTCCACTTCCCATGCACGATCCAAGGAAATTACCGGGTCTAAAAACCTCTATAAATAGGATTATGGGGGACTTTGGAAGGTATCCAAGTTGTGTGAAATCTCTGCCGAATCGAGTTTTTAGATTTAAGCATAAATTACTGGTAAAAGTGACAATAACTCACATCGATGGATTGTCACACCTGTTCTAGTTTCATTTTATTTTCATCTTCATTGTACTCTTGGATTGAAGAGCAAGTCGGCCATTATTTTATTTTCAAGTTAATTCAAGTTCAAGTTTAAGTTAATTCCAGTTTTATTTTAAGTAATTTCAGGTTCTTTTTATTGCTTTTGATATTTGCATGTTTTACTGCTTCAATTACTTGTATGCCATGTTGTTCCCAAATAATACCATGTCTTGCTAAATTTATTCTGAGTCTGGCGTATGAGGACCATCGTTACCGACGGGACTCGGTAGAAATAACAGGTGCGAATTTATGATTTAACCATGTTATGGCTTTAGCTTCCAATTGCATATTTTACAATTTTGGCACGAGAGTGTGAGACAAGTTAAGGCTCAATCCGATAGCGCGAGAGTGTGAGGACGGAACCAGATAGTGGAAACTATGAGGGACCTTTCGTCATCAAGAAGGCCTTCTCAGGTGGGTCTCTAATCCTCACAACAATGGATGGGGAAGACTTTCCCCCGCCAGTGAATGTAGACATAGTCAAAAAATATTATGCCTAAAAAGAAATGACGAAAGCCCGTTAGATTAATTTTCACAAGATTTATCTAGGCAAAAATGGCTATCCCGATGGACCAAAAAATGAACTATCCATGCAAAAGTTAGGGAACAAATACAAAGTTCACTGAGTCGAAAATCCGAAAGGGCGACTTAGACAAAAAGGAGCATCCCGGTGGACAAAAAGAATAAAAAATGTCCAGGCAAAAGTTAGGGATAAAGGCATTGACTATGATCCTCGAGCCCATTACGCTACAAGCTAGATATCAGAGGGTCAAAGATCGATTTAATCATCATCAGTCGAAGCCAGGTCTCGGGATCTAGATTCTGCGGTAGACTAAGGTCAATGTTGTAATCAATGGAAAAATACAAAAATATTTCCCATTTCCATTTCATTTATTTTTCAATTTTCGCAACATCCTCATAAAGAGTGTTTGCATATTTGTACACACCATATGTACAGTTTCACATCAATAAAATTCAGTTTCTTCTATCAAATGTTTTTCTTCTATGTTTTGTATGCAAAATAACTAATTCATCTTATTCACATAATGCCTTAAAATTTTGGAGAATAATAAAAGCTACACTAAAGGGAAACAATATGCATTACTGTAAAATCCCGATGAACTTGAAAGATGACTAGTAGCTCGAAGGTGGTGTTGCTTGAACACTTTTGACATCCATATGGTTGCCCCATTGATTGGTGTACAGGTATTCTCCAGCAGGTAGATGGTTCCTTGACAGTAGCGTTGGCACCTGGATCTCACACAATCTTCGGCTTCCAATCTTCGATGACGAGTCGGAGTTCCCATCACAATAAATAACCATATTCCCCATAAATGACTTACGTCTAACTTGTAAGACCCCAATTTTGACCCTAAGATCCGTCATGGCATCATAACATTGCATTTGCATTGCCTCAAGGATCATTAGCATCTTGGTTCCCTTTGCCTTTGGGTGGGACCTTTTGTGAGTGGTTTGAGATCACCAAGCATTCTTGAATTGTATATCATTGATTTTCTTATTTTGTTTACTAACCAAAAGCACAAAAATATGTCACTAACATCTTGTGTTTGTAGCTTGAGCAATCACAAAGTCAAGAGCTTCAAAGAGATCCTTGGTGCAGAGATATGGCCAAGAGGAGATGATAGCAAGCATGGTAATGGTTCCCAAAACTCTCCTCCATCAAATATGCCTCCCTAGCATCTCAATTCATCATTTTGACCAAATCAAGTCAAAGGGTTTGAGGTTTGTCCCCCAAAGAAACACTAATTCATCTGTGCACCACAATGCCTTGCTCTTGAAGCAACCTCAGCCCATGGTCAAGTATAATCAAGGGAAGTTCTTTAATTCTTTATTTCATGCATATTTGAACTTATTTGAGTGTCCTCAATCATCAATTCATCAAAATATGAGTCATGGACTTAAGAAGTTGATCAGTCAATTCATCTGACTATTTTGAAATGCACTGAGACCTAACTTTTTGTGTGTTGGTCAAATGGAGATGGTTCCAAAAGCAAAAATGTTCTTAAGAACAATATGAACAACTTTCATGTTCATCAAAAATTGATCTGAAGCTTGGAAGGTCATCTCCCATTCCAAGACATTATAGGTCATTTTGATTGAAACCCTAATTTTGGGTCAACTCCCGAAGGACATAACTCATTCATTTCTTATGATTTTGAGATGGTATCAAATGAATTGGAAAGCTTAAGATGTCTACTTCAAATTTTTTTTGTTGGACAAATTTTCAAAATCTCGAAGGAAATATATGTGATAATGCAAGACATTATAGGTCCTTTTGGGCCAAATGCATTAAAAGGCAAAAAAGTCCAACTTCAAGTGCCCATAACTCTTTCACCAAAAATCCAAATGATGCAAAATTTAAGTCCATTTTAATTTTCTTGAAAATATCTACAACTGTGATGTTGGAGGTTTTTTCATTTGAGGCATGCATCATCAAAACAGAAGGGCTTGAACATTGGCCAAATTTAGAAACTTTGCCTTTTCATGTTTTGCACCTTGCACTTTAAACTTCAATTTCACCAATTTCCACACTTCAAATGGATTTTTTCCCAACATAACAATTGTTCCTTACATAAAAACCTTTCCAACCATTACTCACATGATCATGTTTGGATTTGGCAAATGTTATTTTCGAAGAGGGGAAGCTTTTGGTTCAATTATGCATAACACCTCAAAATTCCATGCACAAGCAATTACCATTCAGATTACACGTCCATTTCACTTTGGTATGATTTCAGATTGCATTTGGCTTTGGTTTTGGGCCTTGTGCATGATCATGCAAGCCCATGCAATGAATGTCCAATTTCATGCACACGGATTGAATCACCCTCTCCTTGCCATTCCCTCTATAAATAGAAGCTCTATTCCATTCAAAAATCATCCTGGAATCAACCTGAATTGCTGCAGAAATCAAAACCCAACCTCTCACCAAAGAAGCTATTTCACTTTTCTTCAAATTTTTCAGATCTAAAATTCAACTACATTTGGTTGAATCTTTGGATCTAAAGCTTCTAGACCTTCATCCTTTACTGCATTGATCTTCTATTTTGGCAAAGGAAGTGAGGAATCAAGCTCAAATCTCTAGAAATCAAGGTTGTTCTTCAACTGGTTTTTTCTTCGAATCTCACCAATTATTGATCTATTTGCTTGGATTTTGTGTTGGCTGAAGTCCTCTTCATAGAGGCAATTGAATTGAGTACATAATTGTTGAAATCCATCAAGTTCTCATGAACATCACAGAACTTCCATCTCTGATTTCTCTCAATATAAAGATCTAGAGTGGAATTGAGTGATACAGGGATGATGTACATCATCCCAGCTTTCCAACGGTGTATAGATCGTGTATTTTTGTTAAGCTTTTGAAACCTGCAATTTTGGCCGGAATTTTCTTGCTCACCGGAGAAGAAGGTGGCTCCGGTGGCCGTCCCATTGCCAGATCCAATCTGGATCGTTGGATTCATTTTCCAGATCTAATCGTGACCTTCCATTATTATGACTTATTTTAATGTTGGATGTTTCTCATTGACTTGGACTTACCGTGAGCGCGCACTTCTGAACCTCAGGATTGGCCACGTCAATTAATGAGATTCAATCCAACGCTCCTTGTTTTTTCTTATTTTCTATTTTCTGATTTAATTTCTTTTCTTCCCATTATTTTAAAAAATCAATATCTTCTTCATTTTTAATCCAAAAAATATGGGACCAATTGCATTATTCTCCAAATAATTTCTAGTTTCTAATTATGATTTTTTATATTTTTTATTTCATCATTTGATATTTTTTGTGAATTTTCTCTTTTCTGGTTATTTTTAATTCATTTTAAATAGTTTTTGATATTCAAAAAATACAAAAATATTTTCCTAACCTATTTGAATGATGATGGATCTATGAAAAATATTCTCATCAATTTTTTAATTGATTTGAGATTTATTTGAGATTTTAGTTCAATTAGGTTATTTTTATTCATTTTTTAATTGATTAAAAATAGTTTCTGACTTTTAAAAATGCTGAAATTTTTTGTCAAACTTTGTTTGACCTTGTTGAACTTGGGATAAATCACTTGGACTTCTCAAGGTTGATTTGAAGTGATTTTGAAGTTTGATCTTTCTTTTATTTTTAATTCAAGTTTATTTTAATATTAAAAAATACCAAAAATATTTTGTTTATTGTTTAACCTCCAATCTTCATCTCATTTCTGATTTCTCATTGTTTGACTTTGACTTTCAATGTCATTTGGTCAATACATATGGATTGGTACATTTTATTTCATCTTATGCATTTTGATCTTTCCATTTCCTTATCCATTCTTCATCTCCTTCTTCTTCTTCTTCTTCTTTCTTTTTGATCAATGAGTTGAAGGTTGATAAGTTAGCATTGATTAGGGAGACTTAATCTTCCTTGATTCAAATCTAATTCATCTTGATCAATTGATCAAGTGAATGGCTTTGTATTAAGGATAGGTTGTTTTCTAAATCATGCAAAAGGCTTAAACCAATACAAGATCAATTCTCTTCTTCTTTTTTGGCATGGCAAGTTGTTGAAACTTGGTTCACTAATCAAGACTTCTAGCTTGTGTTGTTGCCTACATTATTATTGACCGGCCTCAGATAGTTGTGACTTCTACATAAGTCCAATTACGATTGCTTAACATAGCGCTAAATTTGCCTTATGGCACACTAACTACTAACACTAATCATTAACAATTGACATTTACTTTTGCTCTTTACTTTTAATGCAATTTACTATTCTTGCACATATTATCCATTTGCTTTTCCCTTTGCTCACTTGAGCAGATGTTTATGTTAATGCCATTTGCCTTTTGCTCACTTGAGCACATAATTGTGTATATACTATTGTGCTTGTGTTTTGTTTTGTTTGTTGCGAACCAAATGCAAAGAATTAGACAAAATGGACTTAGACTTTAGGACTTTCCCTATGCAAATTTGGAGTCAAAGAGCAACTAGGCATTGGCCTTTAGAGTGCTATAAAAAGTCAAAGAGCAACTAGACATTTGAGCCTTTAGAATGCTTAAAACTTGAAGATGAACATTGAAAGGACCATATTCTAAACTCCCTCTTGTCCATTCTTTGATTGTATTATAGAACCTTTTGATGTGTGTTTTCTTGTGCTAGGAGTTCCAATTTGAGCTTAATTGAGGAACCATTACCATGAGCTTCCAAGAGAGAGAGATCCAAGAGGCATTGAGGAGTTTTTTCCAAGTTCATATGATTGTTGATTGCTTGAGTTTATTGCTTTGTGATTGCTTATTCCAAAGGATGGGAGCTACTTGGATCATCCATATGATCTCAAGAGAGGAACTCCATTGTGGTCTTGTTTCTTTATCCCTCACCTTTTTGCTTTACTTAGGACTTTAGCCCTTCTTCTTCTTCCCTCCACTCTAACCCAAGCCAAAACTTTTGTGCAAACATTTAACTCTTGTTTTCAACATTACAAACCTAAGCCTTATGCTTTTGATTTTCAAACTTTCTTTTCATAATACTTATTTTGAATCGAACCTTTAAGTCAACTTTGACCATTTTTGTACATACTTTTCATTGATAAATACAACCCATTCAAATGTCTTTTTGTGGTTTCAATGGCCACTTCCTTAATCAAATTTTCCATAACCTTTAGCTATTAGGTTTGAATTATCCTTGAGGTAGATGTAATACTCACCTATATCCTTAGTGATGGACAATGAGTCTTCCATCCTTATTATAGGGTTAACCCCTCATTAGCATGTTGAAGTTATCCTCACATGGTGAATTTGTGGTTTTAGGTTGAGTTTTCTCCCTTGGATAACAAAAGACCTTAAGGCTTTTGGACCAATCAATTCACCAACTCATTTTGAGATTTTTATCCCGAACTACGAGGTTTTGATCCTAATCTTTTTTAAGATGGTACGTAGGCAATGGGTTTATCCATCCAAACACAAAATGTAAATAACTTGTATATTCTCTTCTCATCTCTTCACTCATGTTTGCACAAACAAACTTTCACAAAACAAAAACCTTGCAACAAGTATGAAAAGGGCTCCCTAGGAGTACCTAGGATGTTTTAGGTGCCTAACACCTTCCTATTGCATAACCAACCCCCTTACCCAGATCTCTGATTCTCTTTTACTAGTTTTTGATTCGATAAAACTATTAGGTTTTTGTTCACTTTCTAACCATTCCTTTGGATAAATAGAAGTGCGGTGGCGACTCGACTTGTATGATTTACCTTGGATTTAGTCAATATCTCTAATGGTAATGAATACCCCGCTACATAACCAAACAGGCAAACATGCATGCATCATGAAAATAAAACATACAACATGCACCACACATAGCATACTCTCCACCATGATACTCTACATACATCAACGACCTGTTCGACAACAGTGTGATCACCTGTTCAAGCAAATTTTGGATACGTCGGTATTTAATCCTCTTCCACCTTGAATACCTGAAAAGTGTCCGCAATTCCCGTATTCAGGTTCAAGAAGATTAAATAGGGGCAGCTGTTGTACCCCAAAATTTGCCCTCCCCTTTTTCTTCACATCTCCATCTAACCATCTGACTAGAGTTCAATTGCATACATTGATAACTCATGCATGAGCATCATTCATTACCATGGATTTCAGGTGGTTGGCTCGCAGGGCTTTGGTTTGTTGGTACAACAACTGGAAATGCTTGGTTTGGACTTGCCCCGAGGCACCGAGGCCTCTAAAACCCTAATCTCGGTGATCTCAATGTGTCACACCCAGCATCCGGTACTTGGTCCATCCATTTTTGTCCCGTTTGCTGCTCGAGTCTGTTGGTCATAACCCAAGTCCTCGGTCTCATAACTTCCATCCACCTTCATTCATTCACTCGACCACCATCATGCCACTATTGCTTGGTCCATGGGGTCACGTTCCCCGCTTCCATGAGTCGGTTATAGATCTTGAGTTTGGGTTCATGGTCGTGTTCATGTATTGAGTCAGGTCATTTTCATTCAATTGGCCAATTCCATTCATTTTTATCCCTAAAATATTCATTACATACATAAAAGGGTGCACAAAAGGTATTGCATTGGAAAAACTCATTTTTGGAGGTTTTTAGCCCTGTGAGTCGACTCATGACTCGGCGCAAAACCCCGAGGTCCGAACAGGTCGACCCACCGTCGACTCAATTCTGGGAAACTTGAGTGAGTCAACTCACTCACTTTTCACGTTGACTCATTCACCTTTTTCCTTTGAACCTTGTTCCCTCGGGTCGGAACAGGTTGACTCCCAGGTCGACTCAATTCGGGGAATTCCTGATTGAGTCGACTCACCTGTCCCTTGTGTCGACTCATTTCCAATTTTCCTTTCAATCGTTTCGTCGCGGGTCCGGACAGGTCGACTCAACCCTGAGAAAAATTACTGTTTAAGTCGACTCACTCCCTGTTTGAGTCGACTCATAGCTTGTTTTGCAGGATTTTTACACTACTAATGTGAGAAGGGAACTTTTGGGTTTAAGCATGATCCTTCATCATTGAAGCTTGCAATCCAAGACCAATGTACACCCGCATGAACACCAGGAAAGCCGTGGTCACTCGACGACACTCCGAGGTTCGGTACTTCATCAAGCTTCAACCACATGCATTATGGATACAGTAATTCTACAGAAACCAAGTGCAGCAAATTCACAAATACTTCAACTTGCACAATCATAACCAAGACCAAAATCACATGACACAACCACTATTAACCTACAATTGCAAGTCATGATAGTTATATCTTGTGCCTTAGCCAACATCAAAGCCTGATTTCGTTCAAATTGTCACCTGCAACAGTCAGTCATAAACCACCATTTCCACTAAATTAACCAATTAACTAACCTCCAACTCAGTGACTTAACTACCTAAACTCACTGAGTTCATCCCAACTAATTCCAGACCTCTTTTAACTAACTCCAAGCCTCATTGATCCCAAGCCTAATCTCTATAAATTCTCATCTTCACCATCATTGGAAGACTTCACTTTTCTCTAGTCTCTACACTTTTTGTAATCTTCAATTCTCTGCAACTTTTATCTGAATCCTTTCCCTCTCACACTCAAAGCTCATATTTCCAAAAACCCCATTGAAGTTTCAAGAAGAGTGAGCTTAACCTCATCATACTATAGTGTTCTTGAAGAAGAAGATTCAGAAAACAAGCAAGTCAGAGGAAGATAAAGGCAATATTTCACCTTCTTGTACAAGTGATTTTCTGTCATCATCTTCTCCGATCAACACTCGTCGGAGCAATTCTCAGCTTCAGAGGTAGGTCCCTATTTTCATTGCATTTTGGTTGTTATGCTAGACATTACACCATGCTATTACAAACCCCTATCGTAAGGAGCTCCGAATATTGTTCATGGAGGAGTATTGTAGATCTGAGTTCTTAGGGATTCTTGAGGATTCGGTGTCATTATTGGAGTTAGGACAGAAATTAGAGGATTTGAAGGGTGAATCCTTGTTCAGGAGGTGGAGACGAAGATGGAGGTGTCTCCGCTTTTCATTTCTGGTAGCCATCGCCACCGGAAGCGATTTCCGGCGCGGTGGAGCTCCGGCACCGGCAATCTGAACTGTTATGGAAAAAGGCATGCAAGACATTCAAATTTTTCTGGTTTTTCCCAACACTGCTCCCAATCTTTGGGCTTATTTTATGATTGGGCTTGTCACATTCTAAGGCCAATACACTACTGTCTCACTCCCTTTTTTCTGCTGCATCCCCTGGCTGAAAAAAAACCATCCTGCATTGGGATTTGGCAACTGAAGCCCACATATTTGGACCATGTTTTGTTCTCCCTTTTTCTGCACATCCAAATCAGGCATGCACCCTCTGTTTTGCAAAGGCTTTCTATTTTATTTGCTTTGTTTGTTATTTGTTGATTAGATCCTTTTTTAATTGTTAGAATCTAGGTTGATTTGATCGATTAGGAGTTTAATTAGAATTTTCATGATTAGACTTTTAGATTTGTTAATTGGACAAAAGACCATTTTACCCTTTAGAGGTAATTTTGGACATTTTCACTCATATGATCATATGCTCCTTTAGGAGTAGAATTTAACTTAGAATCTTAACCATAACATGTTCCCTTAGGAATGTTAACATGGACTTTTAATCGAATTTTTGACTAATCATGACATGTACCCTTAGGATTAGCTTGTAATTAATTCTAGCCATTAGATTAAGTGCTAACCTAGTTTTCAAACCAAAATAAACCCATGATTAACTTGATCAAAAGCAATTTTGATCAATTAAATCCTTTGAACTTGTATAATCCCACAGTCTAATTTGAGTGACCAAATAACCCTTGGTCACTTAGTAAGACTTTTCTTATGAGTTGTGGAGCTCGAAGCCTCAAGTCAAGATCTTCAATCAAGGCATCCTCAGGCACACCAAGCAGCGGATTATACAAGACAAATCAAAGGTCAACACTTGGTTAACACGATTCAAGTTGTAAGAAACGAGCCTTAAGTAGTAAGGAATGATGAGATGGAGTATCTTCTATCCTCATTTAGATCGACTTTGCCTATGGGGCATATGCCCCAAATATTCAAAGTGTTCGCCCTTATTCATAGACTTTAATGCAATACGAATCAATTAAACTACCAATTCTTCTTCACACAAATTCAACATCAACGCAAGGATCAACAATGAAGATTCTTCACCAATAACTTGCCAGTCAAGAGAAGTATCATGCACTTCAAGTCTTAAGTAATAGGGAATAACGAGACGGAGTCTCTCCTATCCTCGTCTAAGGCGACTTTGCGTATGGGGCGTATGCCCCAAATATTCAAAGTGTTCGCCCTTATTCATAGACTCTCATGTGATTATTATCAATCGACTGTCAAGTGTCTCAATTCATTTCTCCATTCTATTCACTTTTATTCAACCTTTCTTTTGCCTTCAATCATCCTTGTTTTCAGCCCTAGTAGGTTGAACTACGAAAGCTCTGATTTCCTTATTGCATTATAAGGGTACGTAGGCAGAAGATTTCAGATTCTTCGCAGCTATCTTATTTATCAATCTACCTTATCTATTACTACCCTATTTATCAATCAATAATTCTCCATGCATTCAATCTATACCATCTTTTTTAGATCAATCATATCTTCTCCTTGGACTCCTTGTCTATCCTGTTGGGATGTCTTAACGACAGTCCATCTCCTCGATCGAGAGTTGTTTGAGGGCCATGTCCAAACACTTTATTTAGTCTTTCTTTTTTGCTTTGCCTTATAGTGGCGGCTTGCTAGTCCACGTATTGGTAAATGCCTACCTTGCTCTTTGATTCAGAGTCTATCTCCTTCTTGGATCCAAGATACTATTCTTATTTGATCTTGAAACATTTATTTCCCCAGCAAGTGATACTATTCTTTGTACTGTCGTACTGCCATCATTCCTCGAATTGGTGTTTGTCTTGTGAGCCCCCGTTGCTTAGACAAATGTCTCTCTCTATTCTCGTGGTTCCGAACTACGATTGTTCTGACTTTCTCATTGCACAATGAGAATACGTAGGCACGAGGATGTGAATCCTTGGAGAGCATACTTCTAATTATTCCTCCTTCGCCTTAGGGCGTCAACCATATATTTCATAATTCATTATCTATCTTCGATCATAAATCGTTCACCCAGTGACATATTATTTCTTTGACATCAAAATACACTTTCTTTGGAATTCCATATACATCCTTTCAGGACACCTAATGAAGTCCGTCTTTCTACCTAGAGTTGTTTGGGCTACAACCTCAAACATTTAATTCCTTCTTTTTTTGCTAAACACTCTATAGTGGCGGCCTGTTGGTCCACTTATCGATTAAAGTTATTTCCCTCTATGGTACAAATCTCATCTCCTTTTATGGATTCCAATACACTTTGACCTTTCGATTTCAAACAATACTTCCTCAGTCACGTGTCACCAAATATTCAACTCTGTGACTTTGGTCACTTCATTCCATTCATATCCACGATGCATTCAAATTCTACCTTCATTCACTCCTTGTGATATACCAGTTATCTTTGAGTCAAATACACTACCTCTTTGTGCTCCTTCTTGCGTCACCTTGTGAACCAAGAGATGTTTGGGACCATGCCCAAACACCTATTTCTTCGTCTTTTCGGTTTTACCCTATAGTGGCAGCCTGCTGGTCCACGTATTGGTAATAGCCACCTTACTCTTGGGTTCATCTTTTCACTCTCGTTGGAGTTCAAAACACAATTCTTTGGTTCAGACCATATTCCTATCACACTTCTTTTCACCTTCTGCCTCTAGTTCCTTGAACTACGAAGCTCTGAATTCCTCATTGCACTATGAGGATACGTAGGCATGAGGACCCCATTCCTCACCGAACACTTTATCTATTTCTCTTCTTTTCCCATTCTTTTGCGAGTAATCTTTAGATAACACATATTCGAGCGAGACCAATCAAAACGGTTTTGCATGGAGTACCATGGATGTTTGGGGTGCTAATACATTCCCCTTCCATAACCGACTTCCTTACCCAGCATATCTCTTTTCCCCAGATTTTATCGATATTTTCTCATCCCTTTAAGGATAAATAAAGTTCGATGACGACTCGATTGTATGTTTGAGCGTGCAATACATTCGGGTGTATTTTCACTAACTTCATATATTATCACTAAATTTAATAAAAAATGTTATTAATTGTTTTATATTCTACTTTGCAAGCATTCGCACGCGTCCAATTACTAACAAATATATAAATTAATAAAGTGGTCACGGTTACCTCAAATATTTTAGTTGCATTAGGTACTAACAAGTAAATGTCAAAAAAGTAATGTACGAAGCTTCTAACTTACTTTGTCCAAGTAATTATAAAATTAATAAACATAGGACCAACGGCTTCAAGTCAACAAAAAGAAAAGTCGCATAGAATTGTCTATCATGTAACGTGGCCACCTATTTTCCCATTTATAAAAATTAGGTCAGTCAAATTTTGGAGACTTGTGTTAATTAAAAGTCATAAAACTCAAAGAAATTTAGAAATATATACACCATACATTTAAATATGTATATGTGTGAAAAGCATTGTTTCTCATAATAATATAAAGTATTCACGCCAGTAAGTGAATTTTAATCCAATCATATGCTATGTATATAACATATATTGTAACATAATTTTCCTCACGGTAAATGATTATTTTGAATATTTTTGTGTTATATTATTTCTTATTTAAGTATTTTATGTAATTTAAAACTATGTTTAAATATTCATATCCCACCTAAAAATTTGACATTTAAAAATATCTTTTCCAAGTCTTCTATAACATTTCTCGGATGCTTGGTATTATCTTTGACATTTAAAAATTTGGTTGACTAAAGAATTGACTCGTATCAAAAGGTTGTGAATTTAATTTTCACGGCCGATGTGAAAATATTTTTTATGAATGAGTTGTAAATATATATGTGAATTTTATTTGATGCGTGATTCGTAAATGTTATTTGAGTCTTGAGACCTGTCGTGATCCGTGAGTTTCCAGAGTCAATCTCACCTAAATTTTTCTCATTTAAAAAAAGATAAACATCAACTTGAGAAGTAGAAATATTATAAAAAATAAATGAAGTAGCCTCACACACATCCTATAAATAAGAATGGATCAAAACAAATTGAAATATACCATAGATCATATCTAAGAAACTTTTCATAGAAATAAGCATTCTTATTCTTAGTTCAATAATTCACATCAAACATGGCAAAATCCTCATCATTCTTCATAACATTTTTCATCTCTTTAATATCCTTTGCCACTGCCACTAAATACTATCAAAGCCTATCCCCAACAATGTTAGGTTTTCAAGAAGAGAAATTCACCCACCTTCACTTCTACTTTCACGACATCGTCACAGGCCCAAAACCGAGCATGGTGTTTGTAGCCGAACCTAATGGAAAGGTAGAAAATGCCCTTCCATTCGGAACGGTTGTGGCGATGGACGATCCGTTAACGGCCGGACCCGAACGTGACTCGAAACTTGTCGGCAAGGCACAAGGAATTTACACTTCTATATCACAAGAAGAGATGGGATTAATGATGGTGATGACTATGGCGTTTTCAGATGGAGAGTTTAATGGAAGCACCCTTAGCATATTGGGAAGGAACATGATCATGAGTGAAACTATTAGAGAAATGGCCATTGTTGGTGGAACTGGAGCTTTTCGTTTCGTACGTGGATATGCTCAGGCTAAGTTTTTTTCTGTTGATTTCACCACAGGAGATGCCACTGTGGAATATGATATATTTGTGTTCCATTATTAATCATTTACAAAATTATTATTCGGCAAAATGGTGTATGACAAAATATGTTCGATGCTAACAAGAAGTTTTATGTATGTTGTGTTGAAACATTATAAGACAATTGTTAGTGATGTACAAGACACGAGACAACTATGATTTGATGTCAAGAATCGACGAATGTGTCATATATCTGTATTTTAGGCATAATGTTATTGTGAAGATATATTTGAGTTAGTTTTGTTTATTAAGCTTTTGTTCTGTGGTGATTAAGCATTAATGTAAACGTATGTTATGGTTTATTAAACAATGAAACCATGCCTTGTTTTTTTATTGAGCAGAACTTAAACATCACTTTTAGTTTATGGTTTTGATGGTTAAGTTTTGTTCATTAATGCTTAATTATATTATATTAGGTGATTCAACATAATATGCTTCTATCAAGTGGTTGTATTAAGTTGACATTTTTCCTTTGACGATTTCATCGTTTGTCTTATTTATGTTAAGCATGGAAACTCTTGTTTTCCACATTGATTTTAGTTATTTTATATTATGGTGTTCATGGTTGTTGTGGTGTGATTTGATATCTTTTTGATTCCAATATAGTAATCTCAAATTCATTGATTTCGTAACTTTTTAAAATGTATTATATTAATTATTTTTGTTTAAAATATTTATACCGGTGTTTTAACTTTTAAAAAATATATCATGTTAGTTATTTTTCTTCAATGCAAATTACTAATTTAACGATCAATATTTTAATTTTTTGTTTTTGTTAATTAAACAAAAATAACTAATATGCTACGTTTTGAAAAACTAAGAGATAAATATAGTTTTTTTTTTAAATTAAGGAATCAAAATGAATCACAATACAATACTAACATGCATGATAAAAAAGAATATTAAATCTATTTTATTTAACTTGTCTTAGATTTATGGGAGTTTACAAACATAATCATCTAAGTTATCATTGGTAAATTCTTCAAATAATCAATGTTTTTGTCATCTTATAAAAGAGAAAGATTTCTTAAATAAGAACTTTTATTTAAAGGATTTTAGTTATAACAATATGATTAAGAATAATTGTGTTTCTATGTGTAGTATATTTGCAATCATTTATCTCATAAGAAATTATTATCTACTAGCGTCTAGACGGGTACTCCGTGCCCGTCTGTCCGTTTTTTTAATGAACACACGTAAAAATATATACAATATTATTTTATTTAATATTAATTTTAAATAGAAGTTATATAGGAAGTTAAGAGAAATGATATTCCTACACCCAATTTCTACCCCTACACCGTATTTCACTGTTCATCAATATGGTGAATAATGAAATATTATAATAATATAGATTTTTTTAAAATATAAAAAAATTATTATTTATTTATTTTTAAATTAAATGATATTGAGATAAAATAATGTGATTAACCAATTTCATAATTTTATTAACTAATTATTTATATTTTATTAACCAACTTTATTTATTATTAAAAAAAAAATTTAGTATCTGCACATTTATTAACCAATTGTATAACTTCATTACCCAACTTTTTATATTTTATTAACCAAGTTTGATTTACTAATAAAAATTATTTTTAATATCTGGACGTTTATTAACCAACTTAATCACTTCATTACCCAACTTTTTACATTTTATTAACTAACTTTGTTTCAATATTTAACGGTACTGTTCACGCACTGTTCACATTATGGTTCACACATTATTCATAAAAAATAATTTTTTATTTAAACAAAAAAATTGTTCACCGTATAAATACGGTGAACAGTGTATACGGTGTATGTATTGGTATAAAAAGGGTGTCAAGATAGCATTTCTGAGAAGTTAATAGTAGAAGTTAGATGAAAGGTAATAGTAGTGATTTCAATAAAAATTATTAGAAGAAATTATATAAGTTATCTAAGGGTAAAGTTGATAGAAAAATAGATTACACCAAATTCAAATTTTCTCTTTATATATTATTATAGATAACGAGATGAAGAATGATCATCTATCCCTAAAAGAAAGAGAATTATCATCTATATCAGAACACAATAAATGATTATATTATATATATATATATATATATATATATATATATATATTATATATATATATATATATATATTATATATATATATATATATAATATATATATATATATATATATATATATATATATATATATATATATATATATATATATATATATATATATATATATATATATATATATATTATATATATATATATATATATATATATATATATATATATATATATATATATATATATATATATATATATATATATATATATATATATAGACTATTATGCCCTAAAACAAAAGAAATGATCATCTGCTCTAAAAAAAAGATCATTTATGCACAAACATGCATATTCATTTATCCTTAGCGCTAGTAACCATTTATGCCTTAATATAGATATAATCATCTAGACTTCATTTATAAAGAATTGTAGTACGATGTCCCATTGAGAATGCTTTTAACGATCACATTAGAGAAAAATTAATTTCAACAAAATTCAATATCGTTTTCTGGGTATTTTTTGTTGTAATTTATTAAATACAAGTGTGTTCCAAAATGACAAATGGTGGAAGTGAGTTAATGCTAATAAATGCATGAGATAACTCTTCATGAATTTTGAATTTTGAATTTTGAATTTTGAATTTTGAATTTTGAATTCGGAGATTGTAACTCTTCATGAGATGTTGCAAAGGCGAAACCATGCAACTGTTGGTGAAACATGTTGCAGGCCAACCATTATGATTATTGGAAAAAGGACATTGCTTCACCAAGGGTCGCTAACTTGTGAAATAATATCAACATGGCCTATAAAAGCATAAATCCGGATTCAGAATAAAACACACAAAATCTGAAAATCCTCTAAATAATTCTAGACGCTCTTCGCTGCACTCGGGTTTTCACCGGTCTTGCGCAAACTCGATAAGGCTGAATTATCCTGGGTATTCCTGCATCAGAACTCTAAGACAATCGAGAGTGCTTGAAATACTATAAGAAAAGTGTTGCGTTCACGATTCAAGCCTGGATCCCTTTAATCTTTCCGAAATTTCTAACAGTCTTATAGTATCTCAAATAATGGTTATCAAGATTTCAGTTTCAAGCATCAAAAAGAAAAACTCAAGAAAGAACACAAGAAGAATCGGTATTACGAAATATGGTATGATTTTATTATTCTTCATATTAATTAGAGCACCGTGAAAATCATGATATCAAGATCTAAATATAAAAGTTTTCTATCAATTAGGATCAGAGTCAGATTATTGATATTGCGATTTTTTTATAATAACTAATTGATATGATTTTGAATTAGAAAGAAATTTAATAACTATTGTATTACTTAATTTAATGGTTTTCATGATTTTTAATAGAAAAGGCAATATCTGTATCATGATTTTCCATTTGTTGGACAAATTATTACATATTGATGGTTGAATGATATGCATCTGACAATACATGAATAAATCATGATTACGCAATTATATTATACTTGATTCTGTAACCTATTTTCTATATGAATAGAAATTGAAGGGTCTTGGACATAATAGGAAGAAATATGGAATTGTACATATCCACATTGGTATTGTACATAATAGAAAAGTTTTCATTCCAGTATGGGATATGGAATTCATGATATGTAAGTATACGTATTGTGCATTCATGATATGTAAATTTGTTCCATGATAGAAGTGCATGACAATATGTTGTTTCACTTTAAGAAATAGAGAAACATGTTATGCCCTTTGAAGGAAACGGAAATATATATACAGTTTTAAAAGGTTTTACAATATAAATATATAACGGGTTCTATGTTGTCTTCTTCCGGCATATTGATTGCCATAGGGTGCCTTATTTTGGTGACATATAATTACTACTTATTGTATGTATATTATATGTATGTTGCATAACAATTCAAGTTGGTATGAAATTATTTTTTTAAAAATACGGGATGTTCCTTTGTTTATTTTTAAAATTAATTTGTATAAAGGATAATTTGTGATTCAATAAGGTATGTAAACATCATTCAAAGATGAATCATGACTTATATAAATTTTTGAATTTGAAGTCTAATGTGACTATTGAATTCTAAGTTATGAAATTTTTGAGAACCTTATCACAAAGAATAAGGAATTTGATATTCCTACAATGAAGACCCTTGTGAGGAGGGTTCTCCACATATTGTTGAAACACAAACCAGAATTTCTTCATGGGTTGCTGAAACATAATCCTAAATTAGAATAAGAAAGAGAGTCTGAAAGGCTAAGGATCTAGGATCAAACAAAATTGATACTCAATTTATTTCTTTTATCTAATGGAAGGAAATAGTAAGAATTTTGTTCTTAAGATTCTTATTATTCTTCAAGTGGAAGATGATCCTATGACTTATAAGGAAGGAATCAACAACTTCAAGGGACTCATCTTATTTAGAAGGAAGTATCATAGTGTGATGGTACACTAAACACCTATAAGTCTAGATTAATGACCAATGGTGTTTTAAACAAAAAATATGTTTATCATTTGATACATATGCACTAATAGCAAGCACAACAAAATTAGAGCATTGTTTGCATTAGCTTCTTTGCATGGCTTTATAGTTCATCAAATGGATGTCAAAATGAAATTTCAATATGGAGATCTCAATGACGAGATTTACATAAATCAACCATAAGGTTATGAATAAAAGGTATGAAAGCTTGTCAAATCCTTGTATGAATTAAAACAAGCACCGAAACAATGACATCAAAAGTTTGACAATGTCATAGTAAGATTCACCAATTAATTAGGGGAGACACACAACTTAGGAGGAGACAATATTTTGTCATCATCAAAAGGGGGGAGATTGTGAGGAATAAATCTTATATCTAGTTCAATTTTGATGAAGACAAAGATTATCAAAGGAGAAAAGGTTCAAAAGGTTCATGCACATCAATGATGAAGTTGATTAAGAAGGTTGAACATAGAAATTCAAGTGAAGATTTGAGACAAGTGAACAACTAAGGTACTCTTTGAAATTTATATTATACTAATTTAAATTGCTCATAACTCCATTTCTCACTTCATCTAAAAACCTTCTTATATCATCATGCATGATTATTGTCGCACCTCGAAAATGATAATGCGATCCCTCGCGATGGAACGCGGAAAAAATGTTGTTCGAACAGAGTCGCCACCGAATTTTATTCATTCCAATGAAGGAATAGGAAAATATCGAGAAAACCTTTAAGAAAATAAAATAATGGTCGTCGCAACCATATTCGGGTTCGGGAGTCGATTACGCAAGGGGAAGGTATTAACACCCCTCACGTCCGTTGTACTCAACGGGAACCTTTTAGTCTGATTTGCTATTTGACTGTTAATTGAATATTATTCGCTTGCTTCGAGTAACTAGAATTGATCATAGATATGGATGATGACCTCATGAGGGGGAAATGAGAGGTTTTTTTATTAGTGTGCTCGCGAAGATACAGCAATCTCCTGCCTACGTATCCTTATGGTACAATAAGGAAATCAGAGCATTCGTAGTTCGGGCCACTACGAATATTTGGTGTGTTTTGTTTTGATGAACGACTGTGTAGGTCGGCGTTCTAACGGCTAAACGCGGGCTTGTCTATTCTCGGTGGAGGCTCTAGCACTGGTTTGTTGTGCGCATTAGAAAGGATTGACAATGTTCTTTTGAAAGGGTTTTGGTCACGCGGGGGTGACAAGTTGATTTGATGTGTTTGATGTTTTTGGTTTCGATCGCTCGAGGGCGAGAAGTTAGGTTGAATTTGTTTGAGATGTTTTGAAGTACGACGAAAGATTGAGCAATGTGGTGTACACCAATCGTCCAATTCTGTCGAGGAATAATAAGGCGAACGCCTTCTACTCCCTTTTCGTTCGAATTATTTTTAAAGTTTGTTTGTGGATGTTGAGTATGCACGGTAGTAAGGCATACGCCTCCTACTTGCTTATTCAAAGAATAATGAGGCGTGCGCCACTTATTCCCTTATCCAAGTTTATTTAGCGTGTTTTAGTCGGAAGTCGATAATTTATGCAATATGGCGTACGCCAATTATTCAAATAATCGAGAGATGGCGAGGCGAACGCCTCCCATCTTTTATCATCCGAGGTTTGAATTGTAAAAGATATGTCTTTAGATGTCGTATTTGATTTGTGAAAATAATTGAATTTTGGATTGGTAGGTCGATGATTTGAGCAATGTGGCGTACGCCAATTATTCAAATAATCAAGGAATGGTGAGGCGTACGCCTCCCATTCTCTATTGAAGTTTAAGTTGTTTATTTTGTAAAATTGTGTTTGATATAAAAGATGATTTGAGTTTATTCGATTGTGGTTTAACTTAATGACGAAGATTCGAGCAATGTGGCGTACGCCAATTATTCGAATATTCGAAAGATATTGAGGCGAACGCCTCCCATCCTCTTTTCATTTGAAATATGGAATTACAAGAATTTGGAATTTGTAGAAATGATTTGAAATATTATGATTTGAATGTGTATAATTAAGGTTTAATCGGGTGACAAGAACTCGTGCAATATGGCGTACGCCAATTATTCGAGTACTTGAGAAATAGTGAAGCGTACGCTCCCTATATCTTTTTCATTCCAAAATTTATGTTTGAAAGAGAAAATCCTTTTGAAGTTAAATGGTTTGGAAAATGATTCGGATTTGTGTTTATGAATGAAATGAATTTTATTTAGTGTATTATTCATCTACTTGATTAATCAATAACCAAGTAGGTCTCATTGTAAGAAAGCCCAAGAGTAAGCTATGTGAGGTCGATGGCGACGCATAAGAGCGGTCGACTTACAAAGGTGTTTTTGAAAATGGACTCGATATTTGAATCGAGAATTGTGGTCTGTGTTTTTTGAAATTTGTTTATTATGCAAACATGATGGAAAAGAAAATCCTTTAATTCTTAACTCATTAGAATTTGGTTAAGTTTGATTAATTGAATTAATTAAGATTAATTATCAAAATTATTTAATTATCCCAAATAATTAAGTTAATTAAGATTAATTAATTAAAAAGAATCAATCAAACAAAAGTTCAATTAATTATTATTTTTTTAAGAAAACAAAATAGTGACAATGTTGATTTACAGAAATTGAATCGGAGTCGGTTACAAAATGTGCTCAAGAACCGGTTAGGGCGAAATGACAATAAAATTGATGTCATACGCGAGGTCATAACGCGGTGAAAAATATACTATTGATTTATTGTGGTTTTGGTGGCATAAAGGGCATGGAGTGGCCGAATCCGTGAAAAAAGAATTGATGTCTCACCATGCAATGAACTTGAAAGTAGCAACTTAATGGCAATTTTACGAATTATGCAGACTAATAGGATGATTTTCGATATTTTAAGTAATACAACATTAGTCCATACTAAATCATACAATCCTCAATTAACCATTAAGATAGTTATTAAGTTTTTTATATGTAATAACTGCGACATTCTGAGAAGTGAATCTTAGCAACTGAACAAAATTCTGCTAAACATTTAACCAGAACCGAAAATGCATCATAATGTTCAGCAAAAAATAAAAGAGCAAATCATGAACTTAGCTAGGATTAGTACCCAACCATAACTTCAAAACCTAAAATCCAGTTCTCACATGAACATTTGAGCTTACTGAAGTTCAAAACGAAATCTGATTGAAACAAAATTTAATAGTAAAAAATAGTTTTCGAACCCTAGCAATATCACACATACAAGTTTGGAATAGCCCAATATCGACAAAACTCAGCAAAATCAATATAACCATAAATTAATACAACTGATAAACAGAGTTTTTTAGCAATGGTTCAGCAGAAAATACCCAACGTCGTGCAATCGTTCTGCTTCAGTGGTGGTTCGACCTGTGGGATCTATCCGCATGCGAAGAAAAACTGGAAAAACTTGAGATTGTTTTCCCCTGTTCTTACTTGGTTCTTGAAATCACTATGGCTCCAAAGCTCACAATGATAGACTCCAAACCTTCCCTGTAAACTTCAAATATTTCCAAAAGCAACAAATCTTCAACAAATCAAATTAAACAAAAATTAAAGTTCTTAAAGGAATGGTTGAGAGGTGGGGCGAATGGGTTTGGTTTTAAGGGTGGAATCGCCGGTGGAGGCGAGTCGAAGGTGGTGCTGACGCGGATGGAGGGTCGCGGTGGTTTTCAGCGGATGTTGAAGTTTGATGGAGATGATGGTGCAGTGGCTAGTGCGATGGTAGTGAGTCGGTCAGATGTCGGCGATTGAGTGTTTTACGGGTGAAGGATGAGGTTATCGATGTGGCGTTCATCGGTGAGTTTGCGATGTGAACGGCGGTCGTTTGAGGTTGTGGTTTTGGGGGTTCGTCGGAGGGTTAACGGTGAAGAGGGTGAGTTTAGGGGTTTGACGACGAAGGGTGGTTTAGTGGCGGTGCGGTTGAGTGTAGTGATGTCGTGGGGATGATTGTGAGAGATTTGTGAGGGTTTCGTGATGAAGACGGTGGTGAAGGGCAGAGAAGGAGGAAGAGAGTGGGATTGGGTTAGAGGGAGAAGCAATTTTCTGAGTGAGGGAATAATGTCAGGATTTGAGTGTAGTGAGTGAGAGAAAAAGAGGTAGCATTAGGGGAGAAAATGAGGGAGAAACGTGAGAGAGAGGGTAGTGGGGAATCTCCGAGTGTGAGTGGATTCTGAGAGATTTTGTGAGGATTATGAGTGTGAGTTTGTTATGTGAGCCACGCGGAAAGGGACACAATTCCCATTTAGTTTTTTTCTTTTTTTTTCTTTTTTATTAATAAATCCTGTTATTTATTTATTTTTGAAAATATATTCATTAAAACTTCTTAAACTTTAATTTAATTTAGATAGTAATGATAAAAAAAACTCTAATATGTACATTAGAATAAAGAAATAAAAGATTTGATTATAGTTACCAGTCGGGTGTAAATTTGTTCGAAAAATTAATTTGAACACACTAAAATGATTAGTACAAAATATACTTATTGAAAAAATACAGTGTTTCTTCGAATTCTAAAATAAATTTGCACCGATTAAAAGGCTCAGGCGGGTCAAGATATAACCGAAACAGTCACTGCTGATTTTGCCTGTTCTTGAGAAATGATTCAACTGATCGGTCTGTATTCTCAATAAATTTATCCTGACTGACATTCTGGGTATTATTCATGATGGAATGTATGTCATGCTATGTATATGATGCAAAATAAAAATGAAATCAATTGTATAAAAATTTAAATATGCCCAGACAAAATTGAGGTATGACAGCTGCCCCTATTTAATTAACTTGAACTAGAAAGTAAGAATGACGATAGTCTTCATACATTCATGGTGGAAGGTAATTAAATACGAAAAGACCCAAATTTTGTCCTTTGAATTGCAATGGAATGGATGCAAAAAGAAAATGCAATGGATTCTAACAGCACCAAGGTGATAAGGGTAGAACACTGAATCAATGCCAGCCCTCGAGTCGACACTCGATCTTGTAGAGGTCGTTTCTGATGTAAAGACAATTGTGGGACTAAAAACTGAACCGGTTTTCTGGCATCGAAAGGATGACAGTGGAATTAACTGCTACCATCAAAAGGATGATCATAGTTCACCATGATTTCCAGGATCGTCATCACCAAAAGGATGATGGATAAGCTGAGCTTCAAAGGTAGTCATCACCAAAAGGATTATGGTTACAGTGGCTACAACAAAGATCGCCATCACCAAAAGGATGATGGTAAGATCAACAATAAATCTCGCTATCACCTAAACGATGAAAGTTAAACACAATCCAAAGATTTCCATCACCAAAAGGATGATGTCTGTCACCAAAAGCATGATGGTTATTCTGATAAAGTTTCCCATTACTGAGAGTATAATATCAAAGCTACCACCAAAAGGATGATAGTTAACTCATCAACTTCAAAGATTACCGTCACCAAAAGGATGAGGGTAAGATCCAATAACAAAACTTGTTATCACCAAAAGGGTGATAATAAGTCAAATAACTTCAATGATCACCATCACCAAAAGGATGAAGGTATAGTCACACAACAAACTTGTTATCACCAAAAAGATGATAATAAGTCAAATAACATCAATGATCACCATCACCAAAAGGATGAAGGTAAGAACAAAACTTTAAAACTTGTTATCACCAAAAGGATGATAATAAGTCAACAATCACCATCACCAAAAGGATGAAGGTAAGGTCAAACGACAAAACTTGTCACCACCAAAAGGATGATAATAAGCACACAACGCAATTGATCACCATCACCAAAAGGATGAAGGTAAGATCAAAACAAAACTCGTTATCACCAAAAGGATGATAATAAGTCGACAGTCATCATCACCAAAAGGATGAAGGTAAGGTCAAACGACAACACTTGTTATCGCCAAAAGGACTAAGTCAAAATAGACTCAAATGATCACCATCACCAAAAGGATGAAGGTAAGATCAACAACAGAACTTGTTACCACCAAAATGATAATAATAAGTCAATAACCTTAAATATCACTGACACCAAAAGGATGACAGTAGGGTCAAACAAACAGAACTTGTTATCACCAAAAGGATGATAATAAGGACAGAACTTCAAAACTTGTTATCACCAAAAGGATGATAATAAGCTGAAACAGACTCAATGATCGCCATCACCAAGGGTAAGATCAAAACAAAACTCGTTATCACCAAAAGGATGATAATGAGCCCATAACTCAAATGGTCACCGTCACCAAAAGGATGAAGGTAAGACCAATCAACAAAACTTGTTACCACCAAAAGGATGATAATAAATCGATAATCTTTATGGATCACCGTCACCAAAAGGATGAAGGTAGGATCGAACAACAAAACTTGTTATCACCAAAAGAATGATAATAAGTCGACAGTCACCATCACCAAAAGGATGAAAGTACTACAAACAACAAGACTCGTTATCACCAAAAGGATGATAATGAACCAACAATCACCATCACCAAAAGGATGAAGGTGAGATCATAACTTCGAAACTTGTTATCACCAAAAGGATGATAATAAGTTATAATAACTTCAAATATTGCTGACACCAAAAGGATGACATAGAATTGGACTTTCCAAATGTCACTATCACCAAAAGGATGATAGCTTAAACCAAACTCCATAATCTCTATCACCAAAAGGATGATATTTAGATTGAACTGAACGTCATCACCAAAAGGATGATGATTGAACCAAAATGACAAGGATCCTTATTACCACAAGGATCGCCGACACCGAAAGGATGACGGTAGGTTGTAATAATTGTAGAGGTCACCATTCACCAAAAGGATGAAGGTTGAACCAAAACTTCAAGGATCTTCGACACCAAGAGGATGACAGTAAGATCACAAATGTTAAGGATTTACCATTACCAAAAGAATAACGGTGATCGTGAACAGGACGATGATCAATATTATTCCTCAATGGACTTTCACCAAAAGGATGATAGTGAGAAAAATATTGGAAACATAAGGCTACTGTCAAAGTTCAGTAAACCCAATTTGCTGGGTAGTGTTGGAACATTGTTGGGTAATACTTGCTTGGGGTATCAACAACAAAAGGTTGGAGATCCAATATTCTCTGGGGAGATGTAATTTCCATCAACAAAAGGTTGCATGAAACGACTCATTGAGGGACGCTCAACGCGAAACAATGTAAGTGTTTGGAGAAACATTGTTTGACTTAGCTGAGGATAACATCTTATCAACAAAAGGTTGAATGATGTAACTCAATGGGGAACGCCCAATAGTAGTGTAGGAACTCACTTAGAGGAAGTGACAATGACTCGATTGAGGGTTGGCTTGGATACCTACGACTAAACCTTGGATTTTGATTCGTGCTATATGCATAAATCTCATGTATGCGTTATGTAATGAGGTGATGCATATGATGCATGTGATGCATGTTTGAATGCAAAGAATGATTGGTTTGTTTGGGATTGGCCCCCCTTTCAAAGGCAATGCATTTTCTGGAAACCAGTGTTGGTTGTATTTGTTTTTGTGTGGGTGCCAGCAAGTGGGCTTTGGGTCGTTTTCTGGTAATTGTCAATGCGGATTGGACCATCAGTTGGTGGAAAGGATCTGACTTCCCGACACTCGGTAGTTGATGATGTGATGAACACGCAATAGATGCGAATACTCTTGGTGCCCCAAGTTTGATCTCTTGCTGATATGTTGTGTATTTGTCTTTGAGAAGATCTCGATTTATTCTTTTGATGCATTCAGCCTGTAACTGAGCATAGCGACGTGATCAACGCATGATGATTGTGCCCTTGACGTGCCCTAAGGATTCTTATCAAGGTATGATATTGTACTGGTATGAACTTTCGACACTTTTGGTTGTGAATTCAAGCAGTTACTAATGTCTTGACGCAATCTGCTTGACTGACTTGAAGATATGGAGGGAATTTGCCCCTTGCAACTTGTCTTGCCCTAGACTGTAGGGTATCAAATGGCATTCTCTCTGAAAGGAAGCCTTTAGGAGTGCTGATCCCATGACATGGTCTGAGTCTGTTTTTTTTAGCTCCTAAATCTTTGGAATGGTTTGCCCCTGATTAGCCTTTGGGGACTTGCCCTAGACGTACTGAGTATTGAAGTGTTTTCCTCCCTAATCAATCGATGCTTGGAGATTGGTCTTATACTGACTACTTCTTAGGTCAATCAAAAGATGCCATGCCCCTGATTTATGATTGTGAGATGGATTTGATTCGTGTCAGCGCCGACGATCAAGTGCTTCTTGAATTTCCCTTTATAGGATTTTTTCTCGATGTCAAGTACTGACTGACAATTAAGAATTGTTATCCAAGAAATGGTGATTTTAATGCAATAGTTATGCAAGTTTTGAAAAATAATCATTCACTTGGGAGTGTCGTGGTAGTGTGTTGTGAGTGGATCATGTGTCTAAACACGGTGCTTGATTTTGATGGTGTGTGAGTGATATAGTTAGAATATTAGAAAATCTTTAGGAGTCAGTTTACTCAACCTTGTTGTAGTATGCTTTCAGAATAAACCCTACTTCAATTAGGTCTTTTGAGGGTTGTAACGTGGCTTGGTTCATGGTTATTGAAACAAAAGGATATAAGGCTCAAAGTTTATTTTAACCCACCCCTTCTTCAGGATGATCTCCAATCCTACGTTCAGTTAATTCACACACATTCGTCTTTTGCGGTGTAAGGATAAAGATGGTGATTCAAGGTCTCTTGGAATGGCAGCCACCTTATTTCGTTTTTTTGGATGTCGGTGACCCTTTGATTTTGGGATGGTGGTCACTGAATCTTGTTTTGTTCTTTTGGAGACTTTCATTGTCTATTTTATTTTTTATTTAATAAATCCTATTATTTATTTATTTTTTAAAATATATTCATTAAAACTTCTTAAACTTTAATTTAATTTAGATAGTAATGATAAAAAAAACTCTAATATGTACATTAGAATAAAGAAATAAAAAATTTGATTATAGTTACCAGTCGGGTGTAAATTTGTTCGAAAAATTAATTTGAACACACTAAAATGATCAGTACAAAATATACTTATTGAAAAAATACAGTGTTTCTTCGAATTCTGAAATAAATTTGCACTGATTAAAAGGCTCAGGCAGATCAAGATATAGCCGAAACAGTCACTGCTGATTTTGCCTGTTCTTGAGAAATGATTCAACTAATCGGTCTGTATTCTCAATAAATTTATCCTAACTGACATTCTGGGTATTATTCATGATGGAATGTATGTCATGCTATGTATATGATGCAAAATAAAAATGAAATCAATTGTATGAAAATTTAAATATGCCCGGACAAAATTGAGGTATGACAATTATCTAAAAACATTATTCATCTAATTCTTGTTACAAGTGTTTGTACACAAAGTTGTGTGAGAATATTGTGATATTCACTCGTATTCATATTGATTATATGATTGATCATTAACAACAAGATGAATGGAATTTTATAAACAAAGAGGTTTCAAACTTTCATATTCAAGATGAATGATCTTGGACTAGTTGACACACTTTTGGGGATTAAAGTAAAGTGAAATAGTGGGGGTTATGAACTTAGTGAAACACATTATGTTGAGAAAGTACTTGACAAGTTCAAACACTTACATTTCAAGAAAGTAAACACTCCATTCGATCCTAGTGTCAAACTTCAAAAGAACAATGGGAGAACCATGGCACAACTGGAATATGCAAGTGCAATTGGATGTCTAATGTACTTAATGCAATGCACCAGACCTGACATAGCTTTTGCAGTTAGTAAGATGAGTAGATTTACTAGCAATCCAAATGATGAACATTGGAAGGCCATAACTAGGATTTTCGGATATTTGTTAAAGACCAAAAATCTTGGCCTTCATTATGGTAAGTTTCCTGCCGTACTAGAAGGATATACCGACGCAAGTTTGATATCAAGTGTTGGAGATTATAAATCTACAACTGGGTGGATATTCACATTAGCTGGAGGTGCGATTTCTTGGAAAAACAAGAAACAAACATGCATTACTCTCTCAACCATGGAATCAGAGTTTGTGGCTCTTGCGTCTGCTGGACAAGAAGCAGAATGGTTGAGGGACCTCTTATTGGAGGTTCGGTTAGCTAAAGACAATGTTTCAAAAGTATTGTTACATTGTGATAGTCAAGCCACCCTGGCTAGAGCGTTCAGTGAAGTGTACAATGGAAAGTCTAGACACATAGGTCTTAGACACTCTCTCGTGAGAAAAGTGATAAAAGATGGGATCATTTCACTAACATATATACAAACAAGCTATAATTAGGCTGATCCATTTACTAAACCACTGGCCAGAGATTTAGTAAAGACTACCTCGAAAGGTATGGGATTAAAACTCCTTGAATAAGGGTTTCGACAATGATAGCAACCCAATCTGAAGTTAACACATCTTAACATAAGATTCAATGGGTAACAACAAGTCGTTGATTCGGAAGGTTATGCAACATTCCGCGATAATGTTGAAGATTACAAACTGAGGGTTGAGTTTTCAAAGAAACTCTTAATGAAGTTCTATATCAAGGAGGATACGTATCTCAAGAAATAGATACGAATTGAAATTCACCTATATGAACTTCAAGATGGTGCCGTCTTAAGGTGAGAGTTGGAGTTTCGCTCATGAAAAATTCATGAAAACAGGAAAACACATGGCCATAAATAGTGCTAGGCGAGATATGTAGGCGAAGAACCTCTAAAAGTGTGTGTATAGCAACGCCGGTCTGATCACATGGGATAATGGTTCAAAGCATAGCTACCTAACGTTCCGATTAGGCTTTGCGTTGTCTTTACTAAGGTTAAGTTCAAATTGAAAGATACCTAACTGTATTAACACTTTTGCTTTCTATATTCTGGAATTGAATTTGTCATTATTAGAACAAGTGGGGGATTGTTGTAATTTATTAAATACAAGTGTGTTCCAAAATGACAAATGGTGGAAGTGAGTTAATGCTAATAAATGCATGAGATAACTCTTCATGAATTTTGAATTTTGAATTTTGAATTTTGAATTCGGAGATTGTAACTCTTCATGAGATGTTGCAAAGGCGAAACCATGCAACTGTTGGTGAAACATGCTGCAGGCCAACCATTATGATTATTGGAAAAAGGACATTGCTTCACCAAGGGTCGCTACCTTGTGAAACAATATCAACATGGCCTATAAAAGCGTAAATCCGGATTCAGAATAAAACACACAAAATCCAAAAATCCTCTAAATAATTCCAGACGCTCTTCGTTGCATTCGGATTTTCGCTGGTCTTGCGCAAACTCGATAAGGCTGAATTATCCTGGGTATTCCTGCATCAGAACTCTAAAACAATCGAGAATGCTTCAAATACTATAAGGAAAGTGTTGCATTCACGATTCAAACCTGAATCGCTTTAATCTTTCCGAAATTTCTAACACTTTTTTATCTTCATTATTATCTTTTCAAGAAATATGGTCAACCATTATTCATATGACTTCATATGAGTTTTAAAGTATGTATGTATGATTAAAATTATATATTTTATCGACCAAACAGTTATAATTAACTTTTAATATATAAAATATTTTGTTTTTCACATATCAATAAAATCTTTATCATATGTGGTTCTAAACATCACATATCAAATATCTAGTGAGGTAGTTAGACTATTAGATAATACAGGTGTAAAACTATTAATGGCTACTCTTCATTTGCAAGTTAGTGGACACATTCTACTTTGATGTACTCAAAATCAAGTGTTTTCAAGAAAACAACATTACGTGATCTTTGACTATTAGAGCCCAAATTTTCTTCCCTTTGAAATTTCTTTCCTTGAAACTAAAAGGAAACCTCTTAACTTTGAGAATAACACGTATAGGGATATTTTACCTTATACCTCTAAAGTTATATATATATATATATATATATATATATATATATATATATATATATATATATATATATATATATATATATATATATATATATTATATATATATATATATATATATATATATATATATATATATATATATATATATATATATATATATATATATATATATATATATATATATATATATATATATATATATATATATATATATATATATATATATATATATATATATATATATATATATATATATATATATATATATTTAAAAATATCAATTTTATTTTTATTTATTTTTAATTATTTTATCATTTTACTTTTAACAATTCAATTAAGATTTCCGAAAATTACATTATCACCCTCGTACTGGAACACATTAGTAAAAACTTTAGGTATGTTTTTTTCTTAAATCGAAATACTTTGTGAAAGACATCCGATTTAATGCATAACGTGTTCCGGAAGACTTACTTGAATAGTTTTAATTCAATTTTGAAAAATACCGTTCTGGAACACTTAACATATGTGTTCCGATTAACAAACTAACATATACTGGAAGTCTTTCCGAAAGACTTTCGGTGTGTTATTTCTATGATCCGGAACTCTTCTTTAAAGTCTTCTGGTTTGCATTGTTAACTTTTTTTTTGTGCAAGTATGAAAATTCTTCCCCAAATATGTGTAGATATTTTTGGTGCTTTTTTAACTACTCAAAGATTTGGTACACGAGAAGAGGTGATCAGGTGAATTAAAGAGGTTGAAATCCATAATAAAGTAACCGTTATTATCACTCTTTCAGATACTGAAACAGGAAAGAGAGGTAGAAGTAACAAATTAATATTTGGTTGTGATAAAGGTGGGAAATACAAGGATATTGATAGTGAAAGCCAAAGTGCGTCCAAAAAATGTGGATGACCATTTAAAATCAGCTCGACTCCGACAAAAGATGGATTTGGTTGGAAGATTGATGTAAAATGTGGGATCCATAACTGATAACGCGAAAACACATCAGACAATTGCCTTAATTTACACTCAAAGATCACACCATTTCGATTAATATCCCGATTATTGCGCAAGTATTCGTGTTATTTTTGCAAGTATTTAAATCTCCATGCATTAAAGAGCATAATGAAGAAAAGGAAGAAAAAGAAGAAGAAATAGGTGAGAAAGCACAGAAAAAGCAAAAAACCAGATTATGTAGATTTTGCTGATGTGACGACCGTCACAGATTCATGACGCTCGTCACGACCCAGACTGTGACGACCGTCACAGGCCCATGACGAGCGTCACGCGGCCACAATATGCGCTTTGAAACAGTCAGCCACAGACACCCAAACGTGCCTAAATTTCCTCCAACAACTTATTCCCACAGATTCCTCATTCAAGACCAAGTCTTCCTTGAATATCTCAACCACCAAGACCTAAAGGAGCACTATATAAAGGACCAAAATTGGAAAAATTGAGGACGCCTACTTTTACACTTACGCTCTGCAATTTAGTTTTACAACTTTCTAGCTTTTAGCATTTTTTTCTTTCCAGCAACCTTGTTTCCGTTGCCTTATTTTATTCGCCATTCTTTTTAGAGTTTCCCTTTTCATTTCCGTTTTCCAGATAGCCATAGTAGTAGTTTCCTACACTGGGGAATTACTACACTTTACTTAATTTTAGTAGTAATTTGTATTGAAGAAGCAAAGCCTACCGACTTGTGGAGGACTACTTATGTACTCCAAGAATCGCTATACTCTGTTACTTCGATCTCCGGGTTTTTATTGAATTATTATTGTTATTTCCCATTTATTATTATAAGCATGTTTGCCGCAATGTTGATCTGTTTATGCCTTGTGTTTGCCTTATTTAATATGTCTGGCTAAACTACCGGTATCGGTATGTAGCAACTTAATTTGATGGGATTTAATAATAACCGGTGAAAACCCTTTTTCTCAATCAATCTTTTAGGCTGAAGTTTTTAATTTAAATTTAATTAACTTTATCACAAAAGCGTGAAAAGCTATTTAATACGGTTTTGCCACGAGAGTGGGAAATTAACTAAGGTGAGAACCAACAATCGCGAGAGCGTGAGGCTCGAGCTGGATAGTAAAAATTAAGCATTGAGTTTAAAAACAGCGAGAGCACTTTAAAAGCAATTAGAACTTATTTATTTTCAAAAAGTAATTTTGACTTCAAATGGGACAGCGAGAGCGTACATTCTGACTTAAAGTTATAGGCGGAATCAACAACCACGAGAGTGTGAGATAAAGCCTTTTAAATAAACATTTTCTACTGAGAGATATTTGACATTTAAACTATTCACCGGTGACTTATCGAATCCCTGACAATTAATGCGCTGCATACTGATTCCTTTCATTAATTCTTTCTTAAAACCAAAATTCCCTTAGATTTACTATATTGCCCCCGAACTTCTACTAATCAATTCCCTTAGCTAAACATAGTGACGTTAGTAACACTAGTTTGACCATAGGTCCCTGTGGGATCAATATCTTTTAAAACTAAAGCGACTAGACTGTGCACTTGCAGTCAAGTACCCGACAGACTATATTTTATATATAGCCAGATCAAGCATCAAGTTTTTGGCGCCGTTGTCGGGGACCTGTTTTAGTCGAATAGTGTGATTCTTTCGTTGCACGGTATAGACTAAGGTAAAAACAAAATCTAATCTTCTCTCCCTTCTTTCCATGATTGTATGCCAAGTACTCGCTCACAAGGCGATAACTTAGCACCACCAATCCCTGAATTAGAGTGTTTCTTATACGTGAGACGTCAAATACACGAATATCAACAAAAGTACGGTATTCCCGATATCTCCTTTCCTCCTAAATCAGAAGAAAAACCAAACATGGTTGAAGAAGGACCACAGAATCGTCCTCTTAAATGCTACGCTACCCCCGTCCCAACAAGAACCTCACAACAGCATTGCTTCCCCCGCTATAAATTGAAACGATTTCGAGCTGAAACCCTCACTATTATCAGCCGTCCAACAACATCAATTTGCTGGAAATCCTACGGACGATCCTAATGAACACCTGACTAAGTTTGTGCAGTACGTAGATACTGTAAAAGCGAATGATGTATCTCAAGATGCGATAAGACCGCGCATCTTTCCTTTCTCACTAAGAGACAGAGCTTAGGCTTGGTTGCAATCCTTGCCCTCCAACTCCGTTACGACATGGGAAGAACTGAAGAACATTTTCTTATCCCGATACTTTCCGCCGAGCAAAACTGCCATGTTGAGAGCTCAAATCAATGGATTTCGACAAAAAGATGTAGAATCTCTCTACGAAGCGTGGGAGAGATACAAGGACATGATGAGGATATGTCCACATCACGGTCTCGAAGACTGGGTGATCATTCACACATTTTACAATGGGCTTCTGTATAACACAAGACTTACAATAGACGTTGCCGTGGGGGGTGCACTTATGGATAAGCCATACACTGAAGCCTATCAACTCATTGAAAACATGTCCCAAAACCATTGCCAATGGGGAGGTGAAAGAACTCTAGTGGAAAAGTCCCAGACGAAGGGTGAAATGTACGAAATCAGTAGCCTTGACGATGTTCATGAAAAGGTAGATTCCCTTGTCCAAAAATTAGATAACTTGACCATACCACCTACAACCACCGTGGCTGTTGTAACTCCAAACTGTGAGTTATGTGGAAACCCTGGCCATACTGCACAAGAATGTCAAATATTAGCAAGAGTCCCAACCGATCAAGTGAACTACACACAAGGAAATCCCTATTCAAATACCTACAACCCAGGTTGGAAAAACCATCCGAATTTCTCGTATAAGAATAACAATGCCTTGTATGCACCTGGCTAAGCACCAGCTGTTCCGCCTGGATATCAAAAGCCAGCTAATAATGCTCCTAACATGCCTAGGAAGTCAAATCTCGAATTGATGATGGAAAGCTTCATAGCTACCCAAGCTCAGACAAACAAAGACTTCTTAAACCAAAACATACATACTAGCGAGCAACTTAAACAACTAGCGAACAAAGTAGACGCCTTAGCCACCCACAATAAAATGCTTGAAACACATATTTCACAAGTGGCTCAACATCAAGCATCTACAGCCGCTCCAGCTGGAACATTTCCTGGACAGCTGCAACCTAATCCAAAGGGACATGCAAATGCCGTTATACTGAGGAGTGGAAAAGAAGTAGACAGACCCGTAGATCCAAGACTCCAAAACCCTGCCATGTACCAAAAACCAGATAAAACCTCAACTGAGCAGGTAAATGAACCAAAGGAAACAGAAGATAATACCCAAGAGGCCTAAGAGAAAGAAAAACCTTATGTGCCTCCACCTCCTTATAAACCACCCATTCTGTATCCTCAAAGACCCAAAAGTTCTAAAACTGCGAATCAATTTAGGAAATTTGTTGAACTTCTGAAGCAATTAAATATTACGATGCCCTTTACAGAAGCCATCACACAAATGCCCTCATATGCCAAATTTCTTAAGGAAATCCTATCCAATAAGAAAAAGATTGAGGATGACGAAAAAGTTACACTTACTGCCGAGTGTAGCGCCATAATCCAAAATAACATGCCTCCCAAACTAAAATACCCAGGTAGTTTCTCCATACCCTGTGTCATTGTAAAATTCGTCATAGACAAAGCTCTATGCGATCTAGGAGCCAGCATTAGTGTAATGCCCTTAACCATTTGTAGAAGGCTCAATATGGGAGAATTAAGACCAACCAAGATGTCTGTTCAATTAACTGACTGCTCAATCAAATATCATGTCGGTATACTAGAGAATATCCCAGTACATGTAGGACAATTTTACATTCCTACCGATTTCATAATCATGGACATCAGAGAAGATGCCAATACACCTATCATACTAGGAAGGCCATTCTTGGCTACCGCCAGAGCCATAATAGATGTAAAGAGAGGTAAGCTGACATTCGAAGTTGGAGAGGAAAAGGTTGAATTCATCTTAACCCAATCCTTACAAGCGCTAGCTATAGACGACACCTGCTATCTGCTTGATGTCATAGACGAATGCGTGAGAGAGATGGATATGGAAGAAACCACGTACTCTGAAATAATGAAAATCCAAATCCCTCCAATCTTTGAAGACAATAATTGGCATGAACCATACCAAAACGAAACTCTAAACGAATGCTTAGCACTTACACCCGACCACATGCCATGCCCAAAGAAACCTGACTTGGAACTAAAAACACTACCAAAGAACCTAAGATACGAATTCCTAGACACTGAACTGAAAAGTCCAGTAATAGTCAACGCTGACTTAGGACAGATGGAAACTGAGAAATGACTAGATGTCCTAAGAAAATATCCAACAACGTTAAGATATAACATCGTCGATCTAAAAGGAATAAGTCCTTCTATCTGTATGCATCGCATTATGCTGGAGGAAGACTGTAAAACCTCTAGAGAACACCAGAGAAGGATCAACCCAATCCTAAGTACCGTAGTCAAGGATGAAGTAAAGAAACTTCTAGATGCTGGAATCATATACCCGATCTCCGATAGTCAATGGGTTAGCCCCGTTCATGTAGTACCCAAGAAAGGAGGTGTTACAGTTGTTAAGAACGAGAAGGGCGAATCCATATCACAAAGAGTTGTAACTGGAAGTAGAATGTGCATTGACTATAGAAAACTAAATAAAGCCACTCGTAAAGATCATTTCCCTCTACCCTTCATTAACCAAATGCTTGAACGATTGGCTAAGCATTCTCACTTCTGCTATCTAGACGGTTATTCAGGATGCTTTCAAATCCCAATCCATCCTGACGACCAAGAAAAGACTACCTTTACATGCCCCTATGGTACATTCGCCTATCGACGAATGCCATTTGGCTTATGTAACACTCCCGCAACATTTCAAAGATGCATGATGGCGATCTTTGCCGATTTTATAGACGACATCATGGAAGTCTTTATGGATGATTTTCTGTTTGCGGGCAGAGTTTTGAAGGATGTCTATCTAACCTCGAAATGGTACTCGAAAGATGCGTGAAAGTAAATCTCGTTTTAAACAGGGAGAAATTCCATTCCATGGTTCAACAAGGAATTGTATTAGGTCACATGGTATCTGACAGAGGAGTTGAAGTAGACAAAGCTAAAATCGAAATCATAGAGAACCTTCAACTTCCGAAAACCGTACGAGAAATAAGAAGCTTTCTAGGACACGCCGGTTTCTACCGACGTTTTATTAAAGATTTCTCAAAAATAACCAAGCCACTTACAGGATTATTAATGAAAGACGTTGACTTCATATTTGATGAAAAATGCTTAACATCGTTCAACCAACTGAAAACATCTTTAATCACCGCACCCATAATGCAACCACCTGACTGGAGATTACCCTTCGAAATCATGTGCGATGCGAGTGATTACGCAGTAGGTGCAGTATTGGGACAAAGGAAGGATAAGAAGCTTCATGCTATTTACTATGTGAGTAGAACGCTAGATCCTGCCGAAATGAACTACGCCACCACTGAAAAAGAACTTCTAGCTGTCGTGTTCGCATTGGACAAATTCCGTTCCTACCTAGTAGGGGCAAAAATTATCATCTATACCGACCACGCCGCTATTAGATATCTGTTAAGTAAGAAGGATGCCAAACCAAGACTTTTAAGATGGATCCTGCTCTTACAAGAATTTGATTTAGAAATAAAAGATAAGAAAGGTACTGAAAACGTAGTAGCAGACCACTTATCTCGTATCGAAGGGAATAAGCCTGAACAAATCCCAATTAATGAAGATTTCCCTTACGAACGACTCATAGCCCAAATGGAAAATGATATATCTGAACTAACATTAAACGATACAGAAATAGAAGAATCCGTGGAAGAAGTATACACGAATGCAACTCTGCCATGGTATGCTGAATTTGTCAACTACCTAGCTGTCGGAGTACTTCCACCGGACCTATCTTATCAACAAAAGAAGAAGTTCTTTCACGACCTAAAACAGTATTACTGGGATGAACCTCTTCTTTTCAAAAGAGGGACCGACGGTATTTTCTGTCGATGTGTTCCTGAGGATGAAATCGATGATATAATCTCTAATTGCCATTCCGCTCCCTATGGAGGGCATGCAAGTACCTCAAAGACCTGCACTAAGATCCTGCAATCAGGCCTCTTTTGGCCTACTCTATGGAAAGACATCCATAACGCGGTTATAAAATGCGACCGGTGCCAACGCACTGGCAACATCTCAAGACGCGATGAAATGCCACAAACGGGAATCTTAAAAGTGGAAGTCTTTGACGTATGGGGGATTGACTTCATGGGACCATTCCCAGATTCTTTTGGTAATAAATACATACTCGTTGCTGTCGACTATGTCTCAAAATGGATCGAGGTTGTAGCCTCTCCAACAAATGACACACGAGTAGTGATCAAGTTATTCAAAAACATTATCTTTCCCAGATTCGGTGTGCAAAAATTAGTAGTCAGTGACGGTGGCTCCCACTTCATATCGAATATATTTGGAAAACTTCTTCTGAAGTATGGAGTCCGACACCGCGTAGCAACACCGTATCATCCACAAACTAGCGGGCAAGTCGAAGTCTCGAATCGAGAAATAAAACAAATTCTTGAGAAAACCGTAGGAATATCCATAAAAGACTGGCCATCCAAACTAAATAAAGCTTTGTGGGCCTATAGGACGACATACAAAACCCCGATAGGAACCACACCCTTCAAACTAGTTTATGGTAAATCACGCCACCTCCCTGTAGAATTGGAACACAAAGCATATTGGGCAATTAAAACCCTAAATATAAACTACACTTCTGCAGGCGAGAAACGGATTCTGGACATCCACGAATTAGAAGAGCTGAGATTGGACGCTTACGAAAATGCCAGGATCTACAAAGAACGAACCAAAAGATGGCATGACAAACGCATTTCTAGGAAGGAGTTTAAAGTCGGCGACGTAGTGCTGCTATTCAATTCAAGACTTAAACTTTTTCCAGGAAAACTCAAATCTCGGTGGTCTGGCCCTTTCGAGATCACCAAAGTCTTAAATAGTGGTGCGATAGAAATAAAAGGTAGGAATAGTGACCCTTTTATAGTACACGGGCAGCGACTAAAGCATTATCATAATATAGAAAATAGAGACTATTCGAACAGTCTCAGACTCATAGAGCTGCCCGCTCAACCCCAAACCTAGTACAACGCGATGCTACTGTCGAACTTACGACATTAAACAAAGTGCTTAGTGGGAGACAACCCACCCTTTTTACCTTTTCTTATTTTTCTTACACTCTATTTTCCCTTCTTTGATTTTCTTTTTTATTTTGTTTTCTCCCCTCTTCTTGATTCTTTGCAGTCACTCTTGTTGCTTCTAATAACTAACTTAGACATATTGAATACTGATAAACAGGAAAAATTACTAACTAGTTAGTTAATTACTTTCATCATGCAACAAATAGAGACAATTTTCAGAGGCAGAGTTCAATGAAGGCGGTATGATTATCTAGCCCGGAAGGATATGGCATTGACCATATATTATGATGGACCGACCATGGATAAATTAGGCATCCGAGATAGCATCATATATATGTTTAACCAACTTGGGTGGGAGAACGCAGCCATTAAGAGACGGTTTGTCACGTACCGTGAACTAATCTTAGAATTCCTGAGCTCCCTTGTATACATCCCTGAGCATGGTTACATACTTAACAAAGGGTTGATATCCTTTAGGTTATTTAGCATGGACTTCACCTATACCCGTCGAGACCTTACTGACCTCCTAGGATTCCCTAGTGGCCCTTTCGTTTTTACTACCCGTCATGAGGACCTAATCGATGACATCAACCTCGATGACTTCTGGGGTAGCATATATGGAGAATCCAACCCTAACCCGGATGAGATGCACTCACAAAAGATCCATAACCCTGTTATCTGATACTTTCATAAAATACTAGTCCACACCTTATTTGGTAAGGAAGAGAATAACACCTTAGTGTCCCGCGATGAACTCTTCATCTTGCTATGTGTCTATCAAGGTCGACATGTCAATATCGTGACATTCATGATGGAAAGATTTGTCCATCTTGCTAAGAATAACCGTACCCCAATAATCATAGGTGGCCTAGTAACCATGATAGCAGACGCCATCGGACTTGTACGCCCACTTTATGAGCTTGTACCTTTAGGAAACATCTGACCAATGGATATCGAATTTTGCTTTGACTGCAGAATCATAGGAAACATTGGGACGGATACCTTCAATTATTTAATCAGTAACGAAGTGGTTCGACTATTCACCTTGCCTAACCATGAGAAAACGAGTGTTCACAACCGCAATAACTGGTTCTATGACTTAGAGGAACACCCTATTGATCCACCTTCACCTCCCGCGACCCCGCCTAAATATGAGTGTACCAATGACCCTATCCATAAGGAAGAATCTGACCCTGAAACACCTCCTAACTATTATAACATTAATGGACCAGCTCCTCCATCATATGATGATAATCATGCCATGCTCATCACCCGTATGAATGCTTTCCAAGCTGACATCACCATTGTGAAAGAAGAGATAAAGCTCATATGCTTTGATGTCTTAGGCCTGATGGATATAGCCGTTGAGCAGTTTCATCATCTGAACGAAGTTGACGCTGCATTGGGACAAAACCGTGGCTAATACTACTAACCACTAATTTCTCCTACTCGCACTAAGCAATGAGGACACTGCTTTGTTTTGTGTGGGGAGGGAGCATATTTATTTCATTACTTTTGTTTTATTGCTTTTGTTTGCTATGTTATCGCTACAATTTTTTTCCTATGTTACATTTAATTTCAATTTATTAATTCAATTGCTATATATTTATTTATGCTTATTCATCTATTTATTTATTTTTGCATTTATGCTGTTAAAATTAAATTGCTTAGTTGCTGTTATCATATGCTGCTGAAACCTGTGTTGAAAAATTGAAAATCAGCGTGTGACGACCGTCACTATAGGGTGACGTCCGTCTCACAGACGTGACGACCGTCACGGATCTGCCACTATCGCCACACGACATGCAAATGACCGTTACGAGCTTCTGACCGTTGCAGACGACCGTTACGCATCCGTTGCGCGTGACGACTGTCACACCCCTGTGACGACCGTCACGAATTCCAGAGAGCTCGCCTATAAATACAGGTGCTCTTTCTCTCTTCTTCCTCACCAATTATCACTCTCATTACCATTCTGTTCTTCATCTATTAAATTCTTTACAATTTTCTTCAAGCGTGTAACTCACAAATATTCCATCCCACCCACCAATACCAAAAGTTTCATACAACTCATCAAATGACCCGTCAAGAAAGAGCTACTCCCGACCTATCAACCGTCGTATTCCGAAACGGAGAAGCCGGCGAACGCCAAAGAAGCAACTACCTCAAGTTCTACCAACGCTCCGTTCAAGCTACGAGGTATGTTAATCATGAATGCCTAAGGGAGTTAGGACTTTTGGAGGGCGTGGAGTGGATGCTAGCTAACTCCAGCTTGACGCAACTCTGTACCACACTGCAACCAACCTACGAAGCGCTGACCCTAGAATTTCTGAGTTCCTACTCCTATATCACACCCCCTGGCGCTACCCAGTATCTCACCGGTGTCGCCATATTTAGAATGTTCGGCACCGAGTATTCCCTTAATCAAACCCAAATAGCAAGAATGCTTGGTTTCCGACATGGAGAAGGAATCCACTGCTGCATCCCGGAAGGATGGTCAGAGATAGCATTCCCAGTTTGGCACAACCTCACCAACATGAACACAACGAGCTGGGATACGCTTAACGCAACATATATCCATAACCCAACCATTAGATACTTTCACCGAGTCCCGGGGCACACAATTTTTGGAAGAGTCAACAACCACAAGGTAAACTCCAAGGAACTTTTCCTTCTTCACTGTGTGTTTGCCCAAATTGCGTTCAATGTTACTCCTTTCCTACTAGCCAACATCCAGGCTGCTTGCATGAGAGGCAGCCATATATTTTGTTGTGGGGGAATTATCACCTCCATAGCATTAGGCTTGAACCTGGGAGATAGGCTAGCCAACTTACCAGCCCTGGAAGCAGAATTCCTCGACATCGACTACTGTCGTGCTTCACACCTGATCAAAGGAAGAGATGATGGGAAGTATCATCCTGTTGTCAGAAACAAGGTAGTTACAAGCATCATCATGCCCAACAGGAACCACACAGATCCAAGATAAATGGCAAATTGGATTTTTGATCTAGAGGCCCCCTAGCCAAATGATGGAAATCCTGGTAATGGTGTAGATGAAGTCGAAGAGGAGCTTGACAGAGGCATGCCTCAACCACCTCAAGAGCACGCTGTAGAGACTTCTTTCCGAGGACAGCGGAGAAGCGAACTAAGACCCGCCTCCATGGAAAACATCTACGCTGAGATGTTGCGACACAACCAAATAATGGAAGAACGCCAAACGGAAATGATGCAAGCGATCCAGCAAATACAGCGGGATCAACATGATTATGCTAACTGGCATGATCAGGGGATGGCAGAACTTTCAGACCAGATGAGCGCCCTGACTTATCGCGTAGATGCCATCCAGGAGTACACTTAGCACGTGGGATTGGATCCTACCCAACGAGGAAGAGGTGAGCGCGTAAGAGCAAGAGCCAGAGCACGCAGAAGCCAGCCGCGTAATGATGAGCAATGATTTTTGTCTCTTTCCTTTTTATTTCTGTATACTGCCGCATTGAGGATAATGCATTGTTTAAATGTGGGAGGAAATCCTTATCACTCATCTACTTGTTTCTATTGCTAATATTTTCAGCCAATACAAAAAATTTTGCCTGTCCTTTTCAATCATTTTTACATATTTTGGCATAACAAATTTTTTTCCCTAAGATTAAATGCATACCTTACAAGTATATAGGCTGTCTTGCGGAGGTTTTGCTACGAAAACTGAGAAAGATCTAACAAGATTGATACCGTCCCGACACCCTAGATCCCTTATTTCTACGAGATCAGTTTAAATAACCATTATACCGACACCTTAAGTCTCCATTCTAGATTAACCCATAGTAGTTTATACTAGCAGTCAGCACCGTCTCAAGCACAAACCACGTGAAGAGCCGATGAATATAAGTGTTTGATGCCTACAAATTAAGAAACTCCTTCATACTGTTGCTATCAAGAAATTGATAATAGAACCATACAAAAGGTTGCAAAGTTAAGCAAAAAGAAGGAATAGAAACCCTAGTTGGTTGGTCCAGAGGTACTTGTACTGGACTCGGTAGGGCGAACTACAGTTTGATCCCCCACAACCTTCAAAAAGGGGATATAAAAAGGGGTACCACACTAGTGTACCAGACCCCCGTGCTAAGAAAGGGATCAAAGTCACTAACCGACTACTTCACTAAGTGCGTGCGGAGGCAAAGGGCTTAATGTGATTGCGCTAGAATGAAACCGGGTGAAATAGAAACAGAGACACTAGGTCGAGCTATAACAGCATGATTCGAACTGGCTTGTGCAAATGAGAGATCTATGCTAAAGCTGAAAACTTGTGTCGTCACAGTACCTTTAGTGTTTTACTCGAATATCGGCCATCTCAACAAACCACCTGACAACCACGTATGAATGGGTAATGTATTCGCGTTTAACTTTGTTTTCAAAATTGTATTTGCTTGAGGACAAACAAAGATTCAAGTTTAGGTGAGTTTGATAACGTGAAAACACATCAGATAATTGCCTTAATTTACACTCAAAGATCCCACCATTTCGATTAATATCCCGATTATTGTGCAAGTATTCGTGTTGCTTTTGCAGGTATTTAAATCTCCATGCATTAAAGAGCATAATAAAGAAAAGGAAGAAAAAGAAGAAGAAACAGGTGAGAAAGCACAGAAAAAGCAGAAAACCAGATTATGCAGATTTTACTGATGTGACGACCGTCACAAATTCATGATGCTCGTCACGACCCAGACTGTGACGACCGTCACAGGCCCATGACGAGCGTCACGCGGCCACAATATGCGCTTTGAAACAGTCATCCATATGCACCCAAACGTGCCTAAATTTCCTCCAACAACTTATTCCCACAGATTCCTCATTCAAGACCAAGTCTTCCTTGAATATCTCAGCCACCAAGACCTAAATGAGCACTATATAAAGGACCAAAATGGGAAAATTTGAAGACGCCTACTTTTACACTTACGCTCTGCAATTTAGTTTTACAGCTTTCTAGCTTTTAGCATTTTTTTCTTTCCAGCAACCTTGTTTCCGTTGCCTTATTTTATTCGCCATTCTTTTTAGAGTTTCCCTTTTCATTTCCGTTTTCCAGATAGCCATAGTAGTAGTTTCCTACACTAGGGAATTACTACACTTTACTTAATTTTAGTAGTAATTTGTATTGAAGAAGCAAAGCCTACCGACTTGTGGAGGACTGCTTATGTACTCCAAGAATCGCTATACTCTGTTACTTCGATCTCCAGGTTTTTATTGAATTATTATTGTTATTTCCCATTTATTATTATAAGCATGTTTGCCGCAATGTTGATCTGTTTATGCCTTGTGTTTGCCTTATTTAATATGTCTGGCTAAACTACCGGTATCGGTATGTAGCAACTTAATTTGATGGGATTTAATAATAACCGGTGAAAACCCTTTTTCTCAAACAATCTTTTAGGCTGAAGTTTTTAATTTAAATTTAATTAACTTTATCACAAAAGCGTGAAAAGCTATTTAATACGGTTTTGCCACGAGAGTGGGAAATTAACTAAGGTGAGAACCAACAATCACGAGAGCGTGAGGCTCGAGCTGGATAGTAAAAATTAAGCATTGAGTTTAAAAACAGCGAGAGCACTTTAAAAGCAATTAAAACTTATTTATTTTCAAAAAGTAATTTTGACTTCAAATGGGACAGCGAGAGCGTACATTCTGACTTAAAGTTATAGGCGGAATCAACAACCACGAGAGTGTGAGATAAAGCCTTTTAAATTAAAAAATTCTACTGAGAGATATTTGGCATTCAAACTATTCACCGGTGACTTATCGAATCCCTAACAATTAATACGCTGCATACTGATTCCTTCCATTAATTCTTTCTTAAAACCAAAATTCCCTTAGATTTACTATATTGCCCCCGAACTTCTACTAATCAATTCCCTTAGCTAAACATAGTGACGTTAGTAACACTAGTTTGACCATAGGTCCCTGTGGGATCGATATCTTTTAAAACTAAAGCGACTAGACTGTGCACTTGCAATCAAGTACCCGACAGACTATATTTTATATATAGCCAGATCAAGCATCAATAACCATGATTTACCTAATAGATTAGAAGGTCATTCCTTTGTTGGTAGGTTGACCACAGATGAGAAGCAGCATGTTATTGATTTGACAAAGAGACATGTACCACCTAGACACATATTGATTTCCTTGCAAGACCGAGATCTAGAGAATGTCACTCGGATCACGCAAGTATACAAGCATAAGAGTATGATAGAAAAAGAGATAAGAGGTCATAAAAGTGAAATACAACATTTGTTTAAGCTTATTGAGGATGCAGACTATGTGTATTATAGTAGAAAAAAGGATGACTCAGAAGTTGTGAGAGAGATATTTTGGACCCATCCCGATTCAGTTAAGTTGCTGAATATTATTCCTATTGTGTTAGTTTTGGACAACACCTATAAGACAAACAAATATAGATAACCTTTGTTTGAAATTGTTGACATGACATCAACCGAGTTGACTTTTGCTGTAGCATTTGCATATATGGAGTCTGAGCAGACAGAGAATTTTTGTTGGGTATTAGAGAAACATAAAGAATTATTTGTGAAGAAAGATTTGTGTCCACAAGTGATTTTGACAGATAGAGATCTTGCTTTGATGAAAGCAATTGAAATTGTGTTTCCTAGGTCGATTAATTTGTTATATAGATTTCACATTAACAAAAATGTTGGTGTAAAATGCAAGCAATATGTGGTGAATGACATGCAAAAGACGATCGATACATTATGGATGAAAGTTGTTTGGGCTAGTGATGAGGTTGAGTATGATCAACGGTTGCATCAAATTGAGCAGGCATGTGTTGATTTTAGTGGATTTATTAATTATGTGAAAGACACGCGGTTGACTCCACATAGACAGAGATTTGTTGGAGCATGGATTAATCGAGTGCTACGTTTGGGTAACACGAAGACTAATCGATATATGTTATATTTTTTACTATGTATTTTTTTATAAGTGATATTTTTAATATGTATTATTTTTAGGGTTGAATCTGCTCATTTGGTAATCTGCATGGTTCAGTGTCTCGGGCTGCTTTGAGACGTATTGCTGAAGACTTATTGAGAGTTGATTATGTTGGAACTAACAGGCAAATATGTGGTTGTACTCTTAGAACATCTTATGGGTTACCTTATGCTTGTGAGTTAGGAATATACATATTTGGTGGTATACCGATACCAATAGATATTGCTCATGTTCATTAGAGGAAACTAACTATGGAAGTTGAGTTAGAGGTAGATGCAGATGATGTATCAAAGGTGGATATGAGTTGTGCAATAGATGAATTTTTATGGAAACGGTTTAGGTCATTAGATGTTGTTGGGAAAATGGCATTAAAAAGTAAGGTTTGCGAACTTGCCTACCCCATAATGACTTCATTGTGTCCACCACTTGAGAAATTAAAAATCAAAGGAGGAGTGAATAAGAAAGGAAAAAAACTAGTAGGATATGATGTTTATAGGGACCCTTCGTATCATGAGTATATTGATCAAGCATCTCAATCTTCAAAGAGGAAATATCAACCATCACAGACTTTAAAGAAGTTGAAATTATCAAAGAAGCAACCACAATCAAAGAAACATTTCACTCTTCAATTTCCTAATCATATTAGGTCATACATTGAAGATGTAATTAATGTTGTATCAGATGGTAATTATGGATTTAGAGTCATTGCATGGATATGGTGAGGATGGTTGGTCAATGGTTCGCCGAGACTTGGAGTTGGAAATAATAGGCAAGGAAATATCAAGTTTGTATGACAAGTTATTTTATAATCGGTTAGCAAAAGTGATAGAATCTTTGATGATGGAATCCTTTGGTCCACAACCACCACAAAAATGGACGACTCTACCAAATATGGGTTACTTGATAGAAAATCACTATAATGTTGTACTTGTATGTTTAGGAAATTCGTGCATGACTTTATTTCCTATGACAAGTTCTCATTCACCAAATGTCTCCATTTATTGCATTGGTTTTGTTAACCAAAATCATTGGGTTTAGGTACGTATTTTATTTTATTTTGTATGACTTACTGTTTTAATTATTTTACTTAGTTCACTTTATTAAATATATGTTTTAATTATTGTTATCAGGTAAACATGAAAGAGGCGTTTCCATTGCCACCAATCATATTAGATTGGAATAAATTTCATTGTCCAGCAGCAATGTCTTGGATGTTAGGATTTCCAGGACGTCTACAACATTGACAACTACTTACACCTATATTAGCATGGGTATGTAATCAAAACATGAATATTATATTATGTCATTCAGTTTTAATACATTCAGTTCTAAAAGTTAATACATAAATCAATGTGAACGAGAAATATGCAAAGCTTCAAATAAATCAGCAAACTGCAAGTCATCCTCTTCAGCATTAACTTGTTTGAACTAACGATGAATCAATGTAGAAACACGAGCCCAATTAAGATCGGATGGTCCTGCTTCGTAAAAAGGAACTGACACCTCTCTTGGCTCATCACGATGGGGTGGGACCAAACGAGGATGCGAAACACAATAATATCACTTCAGGTATCCATCATATATATCAGATGGAGTGGTAGCCAATGTTACCGAAGGATCACAACAACAACACTCTGATGGTCAATCAAATCAACATCAATATCATTAGTCATCATACAATCAGGAGGTGGGGTGGAACATATTATCTGTATCTGAACTGACGTATACATCTGTCAGGCAAGTATGGAACAACTATGTCACCCCACTTCAAACACCCCCTGTACAGACATAACTCATCAAATTGACGCCATACTTTATGATCCTCGAATGGACGCCATATGACCTATATATTTATAGATTTGGAAGTGTAATACCCCAAAATTTACCCTTCATTTTTCCTGAAAAAAAAAAAAAGAGAAAAAAAAAATTAATTAATTAATTAATTAAATAAATAAATAAAATAAATAAATAAAATATAACAAATTATTTTGGACTTGGGTCTCCCTCATTTGAGCCCACTACCCACGAAAATCAGTCTATAAATACTGAAGTTTCAGTAGAGGAAAAGACACTTGGAGTTACACTGGGAGATTCACTGGAAAAAGATAGTGAGAGAAAGAAGACAGAACAAAGGGGGATTTTGAGGAGAAACAAAACACTATGAGGTTTCCTTGGAACAAAACCCTGAGGAAAAAGATAGTGAGAGAAGACCTGACAGAGAACTCAGAGCAGCCTCCAAACCCTGAAGGGAACTCAACTTGTAAACCTCACGGGTGCAACTCAATTTCGATCAAGCTCTCCAATCAGGTTTGCCCTATATCCATCATCTTTATGCCTTTAATTTGAATGCTCTAAATGTATGAGGTATTATGGGTGAATTTGATACCTTTTTTGTGAGCCTTTTGTGAATTTTGATGGAATTATTCATGTGGTTACATTTTGATTTAGGGGCAACTCTGGGTTACCCTATTTTGTTTCTCTAACCTGTCTTTGCGTTGCCATGGCATTGTTTTCCCTGGATTTCACCTTGTTTGTCTAACCTTTCTGTTGAGTTTTCGCGAGGGCTCACATACTCTTGCAGGGATACCATCCGGAGGTTTATCCTGATTAATCGTATTGACTGATTTTCTTTGATGGTCTAGCTGGAGAGATCTCAGGGTTGCTAATCCTTTAATTGCTGTAACTTCGGATCTTTATCCGTGTGGTAATTTTTTCCCTTTTTCGTACTTTACCGCTTTCTTAGCTGGAAGACCTCGATAGGAGGCAATGTTTGGGCCCCTTGGTGGCATTTTACTTTGAGATACATGTTTTGTGTTTTGTATTCATATCCCCACATGTAGCGCGGTTCCTTCGTCAAGGACTGCCTGTTTGCCCTCGAGCATCCCAAACCCTAAAACCCAAAGCAACACGTTTACTCCTTCTACTACAGGCGAGTAAGTCTCCAAAGGTCGAGCATCCGGTAGATTGCGTAGTGACGTCGTTCATCCAAAACCCAATCCATAACCCCGTAGTTAGCCGAACTACGGCTTGCTCTGATTCTCATTCCAGATGAGATACGTAGGCATAAGAAGCGATGTCTTAGCGAGCACACATCCCCCTAACCCATAGGTCAGCCGAGCTACGAAGACTCTGATTCTCATATTCAGATGAGATACGTATGCAGTGGATGCAACATCCGCGCGAGTCATTTTCATTTAACCCTTTTTTGTTTTTTTTGGCAAACAGCACAAGATAAACCCACACCCTTTAGACAAGAACTACAAAAGTGGATCCCGTAGAGTACTACGGATGCGTAGGGGTGCTAATACCTTCCCTTCGCATAACCGACTCCCGAACCCAAGATTTGGTTGCGAGACCCCGTCTTGTCCTTTCCTTTTTCAGGTTTACTTCGAGCGTTTCCTTTCCCTCCCTTGGGATAAATAACGCACGGTGGCGACTCTTCTGTCATTTTCTTTCGCCGGTTGTTTTTTCGCACACTATATTTTTCAGGTTGCGACAGTTGGCGACTCTGCTGGGGAATCAAGAAGTTGACCTCTTGCTGGTCCATCTTCCCTAAGCGAGTCCCTCCTAGCTTTTGTGGTTTGTTTGTTTATGGGTGTTCATGCTTTTGTACAGTTATTTATTTACCTGCTTTACCTTATTGCATTGTGTACATATCATTGTTGTATCTGTTCGCTGGCTATGGCTGCTTGGTGATCTTTTTGAGATGAGTTCTATACCCGAACTCGAGTGCACTTAAGATAGGAGAATGGCATAGTCCTGTCAACTTGTGTGGAGTTATTCCTTAGCGAGTTGACTTGCAAGCCCATTCACTTGGTGGAGGTCATGTTGAGATCAATAATGTCACATAAGTAAGTTGTGGTTAGACATTACTTGTTCCAATATAGACCTAAGAAGCCAAGGACCTTAGTTTACCAAACCCATCTTGGCCTATTCGTAGGACGTAGTGCGAAAGTCGTTCAAGTGTAAGATTTGATATGATTGTTACGCGATACTACATTCATAAGAGTCTCTCTTGAGAATATTGTTGGAATACGAGTAGTCGTTCCTCTGATAATATCCGAAAGATGGGATTATGACTATGGGAACCTTTTGTAGAACATGTTTGGCAGGTTTAAACCTTAGTACACTCCTTTTGGGTGGTTCTTAACCTAAACTCCATGCTTGTGACTTGCGACAAACCCTTGATTCATGGTCGATCTGATTAGGTATCCTTAATATCAATGAAACTCGGGTATTGATAAGGTGTAAACCATAATCCGCCAAAATGGGTGGTTGATATTAAGGATAACATGATTCATCCCATGACCTTTGTTTGGTGTGCTCTTAATTTCTCTCCAGACAGTGCAACCTGACAGATGTTCAAGCAGATACAGCAATCCTGATTCCCATGCCACTGCACTGCATTCACATCATTTTGCATCACATCATTTTGCATTCATAATCATTCACACATGTTTATCCATTTCTGTGGGGTTTATATCTTCCACTTGATTCTAGTTGGAATTTTCTTGGTTCTCATCAATGGCTTAGTCTTTTCTTACACTGTTTATCAAATGTGAGACTGGAATCAAGGGGGTAGAATACCTTTGGAATTGATAAACATGTCATTGCATTTGCATATTCATTAGCATGTCTTGCATAACAGGTACTGCCGCAGGGGTGACCATTCCAGCTACAGCACCACTACAACAACAACAATCACAACGTCAACCAGCTCAGTATCAACAGCAGCAACAACCGGGTAACAGACCCGCTTATCAGCAGAGGCCAAGGATGATAGACCGGCGTTTCGACACTCTTCCAATGTCATACGCCCAGTTGCTTTCTAGTCTTCAACAACTACAGCTTGTGCAATTGCGCACTCTGGCTCCTCTTGTTGGTAGACTTCCGGTGGGTTACGACGCCAACGCTAGGTGTAGCTTCCACTCTGGGGAACCTGGCCACAATATTGAGAACTGCAAAGCTTTTAAGCACGTAGTTCAAGACCTCATAGATTCAAAGACCATCGACCTTGCACCGGCTCCGAATGTCGTTAACAATCCCATGCCCCAGCATGGTGGTGCAAACATTAATATGATGGAAGGAAAAGCCAAGTCCATTAAGGATGTGTTGAAGTTGAAGACTCCATTGTTGGATATCAAAGGATGCTTGCTGAAGGCCGATGTTTTCCCCGGTTGTGGGAAGGATTGTTTAGATTGCGCCACTCAGAGTGGAGGTTGTTTGAAGCTACAACAGGGTATCCAGGCCTTGCTCGACAAAGGTATCCTCCAGGTTGAAGATTTGTCTATCCAAGAGTCTGTGAAAGAGGTTAAAGCTGGTGCCTCTATCTCATCCTTTAAGCAGGCACAGGCCGTGGTGGATTCAGGTGCTGCTCCCGGTTGGGGGCGTCTGTTGGAATTACCAGTGAAAGAAGATAAGTTCGGGATTGGGTATCAGCCAGTTTTGACTTCTACAACACTTCAGGGGCCGATCACTTTCTCCAGTGCTGGCATCATTCAGTATGGTCAAGTCTCTGCAGTCAACGAAGAAGATGGGGATAGTGATTGTGACATTGACAACTGGGTGCGTCCGAGGATCCCGGGTGAAGTCATCAACAATTGGTCTTCTGAAGATATTATCCAAGTCACTCTTCTTGAAGAGTAATTTTCTTTGTTTATTCATGCATATCCAAGTCTTACGTTCCGCCCAGGGCGTAATGACTCATTGTAGGGCCCGTCTATGTGACACTTGCATTTTTATCATAAATAAAGGACGTATTTTTGCATTCAAATATTTCGTTCCCTGTCTTTCTATTTTTGCAGTTTTTCAAAATAAAAAAATGGCAATGTTTTGTTTAGTTTTCACTTCTTGTTCACACTCATAAGCACATACCATCACTCATGCAGATGCACAACACCGGATCCTATTGATAACGGTTCTGCTATGGCTCGCTTCGACTTTGAAAATCCAATCTTTCAAGCTGAAGAAGAGGGTGATGAAGATTGTGAACTCCCTGAAGAGCTTACCAGGTTATTAAAACAAGAGGAAAGGGTCATTCAACCGCATCAAGAGTCTGTTGAAGTGATTAATCTCGGCACCGAAGACGCCAAGAGAGAAATCAAGATAGGGGCTTCTTTGAGAGATGATGTGAAGAAAGGGCTGATTGAATTGCTGCAAGAATACGTTGACATCTTCGCCTGGTCTTATCAGGACATGCCCGGGCTGGACACAGACATCATGGTACACCGCTTGCCTCTCAAAGAAGGTTGTCCTCCGATCAAGCAGAAACTCAGAAGAACAAGACCAGAGATGGCTGTCAAGATAAAGGAAGAAGTACAAAAGCAGTTGGATGCAGGGTTTCTAGCAGTCACCAATTATCCGCCATAGGTTGCAAACATCGTCCCAGTACCTAAGAAGGATGGAAAGGTACGGATATGTGTCGACTACCGGGATCTGAACAGAGCTAGCCCTAAAGATGATTTCCCATTACCTCACATCGACGTTTTGGTGGATAATATAGCTCAGTTCTCGGTATTCTCCTTCATGGATGGCTTTTCTGGCTATAACCAAATCAAGATGGCACCAGAGGACATGGAAAAGACAACTTTCATAACCCCATGGGGCACCTTCTGCTACAAGGTGATGCCGTTTGGTCTGAAAAATGCCGGAGCAACATATCAACGAGCTATGGTGACTCTGTTCCACGATATGATTCATCATGAAATCGAGGTTTATGTGGATGATATGATTGCCAAATCTCAGACAGAAGAAGAACATTTGTTGAATTTGCAGGAACTGTTTGAGCGTTTGAGGAAATTCAAACTGAGACTTAACCCGAACAAGTGCACTTTCGGGGTGAGATCGGGAAAATTGCTGGGTTTTATCGTTAGCGGAAAAGGGATTGAGGTGGATCCCGACAAAGTAAAAGCGATACAAGAAATGCCAGAGCCAAGAACAGAGAAGCAAGTCCGTAGTTTCTTAGGGAGGTTGAACTACATTGCAAGGTTCATCTCTCACCTAACAACCACATGTGAGCCAATTTTCAAATTGCTGAGGAAAGATCAGGCTATCAGGTGGAATGAAGATTGTCAAAGGGCTTTCGAGAAGATAAAAGAGTATCTACAGAAACCTCCGATCCTTATACCTCCAGTTCCTGGGAGACCTCTGATAATGTACCTATCAGTGACTGAGAACTCGATGGGGTGTGTATTGGGACAGCATAACGAGTCTGGTCGAAAAGAGCATGCCATATACTACCTTAGCAAAAAGTTTACCGACTGTGAAGTCAAATATTCGCAGCTTGAGAAAACTTGTTGTGCTTTGGCCTGGGCTGCTCGCCGACTGAGGCAGTATATGTTGAACCATACTACCTTGTTGATTTCTAAGATGGATCCAGTGAAGTACATCTTTGAGAAGCCGGCTCTCACCGGACGTGTTGCCCGTTGGCAGATAATTTTAACAGAGTATGATATCCAGTATACGTCACAGAAGGCCATCAAAGGGAGTATTCTGTCAGACTACCTTGCCGAGCAACCGATTGATGATTATAAGCCAATGAAGTTTGAATTCCCTGATGAAGACATCATGTTCCTCAAGATGAAAGACTGTGAAGAGCCAGTTGTTGAGGAGGGACCTGATCCAAACGAAAAGTGGACTTTGTTGTTTGATGGAGCTGTCAATGCCAGAGGAAGTGGAATTGGTGCTGTCATTACAACTCCGAAGGGTGCCCACATGCCTTTCACCGCTCGTTTGACTTTCGAGTGCACAAATAATGAAGCTGAGTACGAGGCCTGTATCTTGGGTATTGAGCAAGCCATTGATCTGAGAATCAAGACTCTGGACATCTTCGGAGATTCAGCTCTGGTGATCAATCAAGTGAATGGTGATTGGAATACTCTCCAGCCCACTCTGGTACCCTACAGAGATTACACGAGAAGACTTTTGACTTTCTTCACAACGGTAAAATTGTATCATATACCTCGTGATGAGAACCAGATGGCAGACGCACTTGCTACTCTATCCTCCATGATCAAGGTATTTCGTTGGAACCATGCTCCCAGGATCGATGTGATGCGCCTTGACAGGGCCGCATATGTGTTTGCTGCTGAACTGGTAGTCGATGACAAGCCCTGGTATCACGATATCAAGTACTTTTTGAAGAATCAAGAGTACCCTGCAGGGGCATCCAACAATGACAGAAAGACTTTGAGAAGATTGGCAGGCAGTTTCTTCTTGAACAAAGACGATGTGCTGTATAAGAGGAACTTCGACATGGTTTTGCTCAGATGCGTGGACAGACACGAGGCGGACATGTTAATGCAGGAAGTTCATGAAGGTTCCTTCGGTACTCATGCCGGCGGACATGCAATGGCTAAGAAATTGTTGAGAGCGGGTTATTATTGGATGACCATGGAATCAGATTGTTTCAAGTATGCTCGGAAGTGTCATAAATGCCAGATTTATGCTGATAAGGTGCATGTACCGCCGAATCCTCTGAATGTGATGTCTTCGCTGTGGCCGTTTGCCATGTGGGGCATTGACATGATTGAAAAGATTGATCCGACTGCTTCCAATGGGCATCGCTTCATCCTTGTTGCCATCGACTATTTCACCAAGTGGGTCGAGGCAGCGTCGTTCGCGAATGTCACCAGACATGTGGTTGGCCGTTTCATCAAGAAAGAAATCATTTGTCGCTATGGGATTCCCGAAAGAATCATTACTGATAATGGTTCTAATCTCAACAACAAAATGATGAAGGAGTTATGTCAGAACTTCAACATTCAGCATCACAATTCTTCCCCTTACCGCCCTAAGATGAACGACGCTGTTGAGGCGGCAAATAAGAACATAAAGAAGATTGTGCAGAAGATGGTCGTCACGTACAGAGATTGGCATGAGATGCTACCCTTCGCCTTGCATGGGTACCGTACTTCAGTACGTACATCGACCGGGGCAACCCCTTACTCCCTGGTGTATGGTATGGAAGCAGTCCTACATGTTGAAGTGGAGATTCCTTCTCTAAGAGTCATGTTGGATGTCAAGTTAGATGAAGCTGAATGGATTCGGACAAGGTTCAATGAGTTGAGTCTTATCGAAGAGAAGCGAATGGCAGCCATTTGTCATGGGCAGTTGTATCAGAGTCGGATGAAGAGAGCTTTTGATCAGAAGGTGCGTCCTCGTTGTTTCCAAGTCGGAGATTTAGTGTTGAAAAGGATCCTTCCTCCTCAGACAGATCACAGGGGCAAGTGGACTCCTAACTATGATGGACCGTATATTGTCACCAAGGTTTTTGATGGTGGGGCCTTAATGCTTGCAACTATGGATGGTGAAAACTTCACTTCCCCTGTGAACTCAGACGCAATTAAAAAATACTTCGCATAAAATAGACCCGCTGGACAGTAAAAAAGAGTAGTCCAGGCAAAAATGGGCGTCCCGGCGAACCAAGAAAATGAAAGGGTTCGGGCAAAAATTAGGGACAAAAATAAAAAAAGATTGTACACCCGGTAAGTTGAAAACCTGAAAAGGCAACTTAGGCAAAAATGGGTATCCCGGTGGATCGAAAACCCGAAAAGGGCGATCCAGGCAAAAGTTAGGGATTAAGCGAATGACTGCGTTCTGAGTCGTTCTGAATCTCATCTCGTGCCAATGACTGGAAATTTTTGAAGGATAGGAAACAGTCCAATCACTCTTTCAGAAAGCTGATCATCTGGAGGATCTTGAAGACGGGCAAGTCATAGCAGAATTGGAACCCAATAGAAATCCATTTCACATTGCCATTAGATTAATTTCTATTTTTATCTATTGTGCGATTACCTCTTTCCAGGGATTGCTTCTTAATGTAAATGCCTATTCAGAGGCCATTCAATCAATAAAATCATGTTATTCAGTATATCTCTGTTTTCATTTTCATTTTACTGTTTTGTTTGCAAAAATGACGTCCGAATTTTTGATAAACATTGCATCATGACACATAAGGGCTTTACAGGTACATGCTTAATAAACATTTAAAATTGTTGTAAATTTTAAGTGCTTTGGATCGTCTATTAAGAACAGATACCCTCGGGGCATTTCCTTAAAATTCCCTGCAGATGATCGTGAATATCTTCCCCAGTGAAGTCACCAACAGACAAATTCGGTGTCTTATCCCTGCAGAGCTGATCAGAGCGTTGGATTCTTCAATCCCCAGCAGTTTCTCACCACCGTACTTCCCCAAGCGGTTGTTTCAGGACATACACTCCCCAGTAGAGTTGATAGTACCAGACTACATATCCCCAACGGGGTTGACAGTGCCAGACTTTATCTTCCCAGCAGAAGTGGCTGCTCCTTAGAGTTCGATGCCAGATCGATAATCCCAATGCCAGATCCATGGTTTCTTTCCTTGAAGCAGAACCTCGGTACCGTATCAGTGTTTGCTCCCCCTGCTGAGTCATCTCTCGCAAATCGTGGTTGGCAGAACCATTGTAGCTTTCCTCAGCAGCAGGCTTCCAATGCCATTCTTTCCCCGATCAGAGTCTCGGTATGGCCAGAACACCGCATGGCTAGTCATCTCCCCACAGAGTTCTTTGCGCTGTGCATCTCCAACAGCCTTGCCAGGGTCCAGAAGATGGTGATCATTTCCCCAGTAGATCCCCTTGCCTCAGCTTGGCATTCTACCCAGCATTTCGCATCCCTGCATGTAGAATCATATTGCATTGCATCCTTCCAAATCGCGTAGCATTTCCATTTTCATGGAGCATTACGCCATTGAAAAATTCAAACATACGCATTGTAAGCATAAAACATTCTCGGTATCCCAAGTGATAAGCCAGAAGTTGTTTCCAGTACTCAGACAGAAGATTGTTCATGACTTACCTTTGTTATCCCCAGCAAGTGTCATTGGTCCATGCGCCGCCTCTATTATCATTCCCTATTTCTGCCAATGCTGACAGACATGAAGTTTTCCGATGTTCAGATCGAAGAAGTTTCCGACGTTCAGGTCGATGCAACTTGTGGCATTCAGGCCAGTTTTCTGGTATCCAGACCGAAGTGGCATTCAGGCCAGTTTTTCGGTATCCAGACCGAAGTGGCATTCAGGCCAATTTTCCGATATCCAGACCGAAGTGGCATTCAGGCCAGTTTTCCGGTATCCAGACCGAAGTGGCATTCAGGCCAGTTTTCCCGATATTCAGATCGAAGTGGCATTCAGGCCAAGTCTTTCCGATGTTCAGATCGAAGAAGTTTCCGACGTTCAGGTCGATGCAACTTGTGGCATTCAGGCCAATTTTCCGATGTTCAAATCGAAGTCATTTCCAGTATTCAGACTGATGAGCGGCATTCAGGCCATGGTTATTTCTGTGTTACCATTTATTTTGGTATCCAAGTTAACATTCTTTTTCGGTATTCAGACTGACTTTTACCGTACCAGACGGATTCTTCTTTCAAGAGCACCTATTTGCCGATTCTGACAGACATTGTTACTTCACTTCACTTCAGTGCAAATTTTTGGGCTTTTATTGTATTCAATCCCTTGATACCTCGAAAGCACGAAAGCAGCTGCCATCTTCTTTCCGGGTCTCCAGTTGATTGAATAGGGGCAGCTGTAATACCCCAAAATTTACCCTTCATTTTTCCTGAAAAAAAAACGAAAAAAAAAAGAGAAAAAAAAATTAATTAATTAATTAATTAAATAAATAAATAAAATATAACAAATTATTTTGGACTTGGGTCTCCCTCATTTGAGCCCACTACCCACGAAAATCAGTCTATAAATACTGAAGTTTCAGTAGAGGAAAAGACACTTGGCGTTACACTTGGAGTTACACTTGGAGTTACACTGGGAGATTCACTGGAAAAAGATAGTGAGAGAAAGAAGACAGAACAAAGGGGGATTTTGAGGAGAAACAAAACACTCTGAGGTTTCCTTGGAACAAAACCCTGAGGAAAAAGATAGTGAGAGAAGACCTGACAGAGAACTCAGAGCAGCCTCCAAACCCTGAAGGGAACTCAACTTGTAAACCTCACGGGTGCAACTCAATTTCGATCAAGCTCTCCAATCAGGTTTGCCCTATATCCATCATCTTTATGCCTTTAATTTGAATGCTCTAAATGTATGAGGTATTATGGGTGAATTTGATACCTTTTTTGTGAGCCTTTTGTGAATTTTGATGGAATTATTCATGTGGTTACATTTTGATTTAGGGGCAACTCTGGGTTACCCTATTTTGTTTCTCTAACCTGTCTTTGCGTTGCCATGGCATTGTTTTCCTTGGATTTCACCTTGTTTGTCTAACCTTTCTGTTGAGTTTTCGCGAGGGCTCACATACTCTTGCAGGGATACCATCCGGAGGTTTATCCTGATTAATCGTATTGACTGATTTTCTTTGATGGTCTAGCTGGAGAGATCTCAGGGTTGCTAATCCTTTAATTGCTGTAACTTCGGATCTTTATCCGTGTGGTAATTTTTTCCCTTTCTCGTACTTTACCGCTTTCTTAGCTGGAAGACCTCGATAGGAGGCAATGTTTGGGCCCCTTGGTGGCATTTTACTTTGAGATACATGTTTTGTGTTTTGTATTCATATCCCCACATGTAGCGCGGTTCCTTCGTCAAGGACTGCCTGTTTGCCCTCGAGCATCCCAAACCCTAAAACCCAAAGCAACACGTTTACTCCTTCTACTACAGGCGAGTAAGTCTCCAAAGGTCGAGCATCCGGTAGATTGCGTAGTGACGTCGTTCGTCCAAAACCCAATCCATAACCCCGTAGTTAGCCGAACTACGGCTTGCTCTGATTCTCATTCCAGATGAGATACGTAGGCATAAGACGCGATGTCTTAGCGAGCACACATCCCCCCAACCCATAGGTCAGCCGAGCTACGAAGACTCTGATTCTCATATTCAGATGAGATACGTATGCAGTGGATGCAACATCCGCGCGAGTCATTTTCATTTAACCCTTTTTTGTTTTTTTTTGCAAACAGCACAAGATAAACCCACACCCTTTAGACAAGAACTACAAAAGTGGATCCCGTAGAGTACTACGGATGCGTAGGGGTGCTAATACCTTCCCTTCGCATAACCGACTCCCGAGCCCAAGATTTGGTTGCGAGACCCCGTCTTGTCCTTTCCTTTTTCAGGTTTAGTTCGAGCGTTTCCTTTCCCTCCCTTGGGATAAATAACGCACGGTGGCGACTCTTCTGTCATTTTCTTTCGCCGGTTGTTTTTTCGCACACTGTATTTTTCAGGTTGCGACAGGAAGTAAGTAATTTTTTAGTTCTAATTACTATATCAATACAAGTATCAAAGATGAGCATATCGTCAATATACAAACATATAATCACACATTCATTATTCACAGATTTAGTGTACACACATTTATCAACTTCAATTGATGAAAATCCATCACTAATTAAAACTCAAATAAAATTTCCATGCCATTGTTTTGGTGTTTATTTTAAACCATATAATAATTTAAGAGGTTTACAAACTTCATTTTCTTGACAAAAACTACACATCCTTCAGTTGTGACATATAAATTTCTTCTTCTAAATCTCCATTTAAAAAAGTTATTTTTACATCCATCTGATGAATAACCGATTTACAAATAAAAGCAAGAGCTATCACAAATCGATAAAATTCGGGTTACTGGAGCAAAAGTATCAAAATAACCAATATTTTATTTTTGAGTAAAATCTTTTGCAGCTAATCTATCTTTATATATTTCAATAGAACCATAAGGAAAATATTGTTTTCTTAAAAACTCATTTACTACCAATTGATTTTGCTCCATTCAGTAAATCAACCAAGATTCAAGGATGATTTTTCGAAATTGAATCCATTTCAATTTTAATAGCTTCTTTCCAAATGTTCCAATTCAACAATTTAATATAAAAATTTCAAAATATTTTAATTTATGAAACACTAAAAGCAAATAGCGTACACAATTAAAAATTCAACCACATGGCAAAGAATAATAAATAATTATTTGTATCCATTATTAACTTATTCATGAGGATAAAAAAATTATTAATAGAAAAATATCTTAATTATCATTTATAAATGAAGATTAAATAAAAATAAACTTCTAATTGATTTTAATAAAATATTTTAAAATTTAATTACTTTTTTTAATAATTACAATACTCTGTAGGTTAATTATGGTTTAAATGTGGCAAAGCAAATAGAAACTCTATCTTTTTATGATTTAATTGCAACACAAAATGTATATAATGTATTTGTTTTTATTTTTGGGTTTTATGTTTTGCTTTCCCTGTTCCGAATTTTCTTACCCTATCAACCTATCAATAAAATTTTGAAGTTTTTGTTTTGATCTTTGTTTTTTATTGTTTTAATGTTTAAAACATTTCATTTTTATGTGTATATATTTTGTCTTTTACTCTTTCAAACACTTTATATTTATGACAAAAAAAAAGAAATTAATTATATCAAAAATTTATTCAGATATGAATAATGAAAAATAATAAATAAGTGATCGAGTGAGTTGGATTATAACTTAGAACTAAGTAAAACATATCTAGATATCAAATTAATATCTAAAGCATGTTTGTCTAAAATGTTATGGATCTAAAGATATAGAATTTGTCAACGCACTACAAGTCAATTATTTTATTTTATTGATTTAATATCCTTTTTTGTCTAATATGTTAACTTGAGATTCATTTTGGTCTTTTAATTTAAAAAAATATCTATATTGGTATTTTAACTTTTTAAAATTTACCATGTTAATCATTTTCTCCTTATTAATGACTAATTTAACAATTTTTTTTTTGTTTTTTCGTTGTTAATTAGACGAAAATAACTAATATGTTATGCTTTAAAAAGTTAAAGAATTAATGTGGGCTTTTATTGAATTAAGGGACCAAAATGATCCACAATGCTAACATTCGAGACCACAAAAGATATAAAGCTTATTTTATTTAACTTGACTTAGATTTACAAAATTTTACAAACATAATCATCTAAATTATTATTTGTAAATTTTTCAAATAATCAATGTTTTTGTCATTATCTAAAAGGAAAAGATTGTAGCAGCTAAATTGGTTTAAATAACATCAACTTTTATTTAAGAATTTTAATTATAACAATATGATTAAGAACAACTGACACTCTAATATGTTTGTTTCCATCTCTAGTATATTTGCAATCATCTACATGAAATAAAGACATGTTCATCTGCTGAAAAAATTATCATTTATATAAAGATGAAGAATGATCAACTACCCCTAGAAAAAAGAGAATGATCATCGATACCAGAAATCAAGAAATGATCATATGCATCAGAGTCAACAAGATTGACTAGAAGTTTCTCAACATAATATTCTTGAGATAGTATTATACTATCACTCTTCCTTATGATTTTAACTCACAATATTACATTTGCTTCACCCATATCTTTCATTTCAAATTTGGAAGCAAGAAGTTTTTTAGTTCTAGTTACTATATCAATACAATTACCAAAGATGAGCATGTCGTCAATATACAAACATATAATCACACGTATATTATTCACAGATTTAGTGTACGCAGGTTTATCAACTTTAATTGATCAAAATCCATCACTAATCAAAACTTGATTAAGATTTTCATGCCATTGTTTTAGTTCCTGTTTTAAACCATATAATGATTTAAGAAGTTTATAAATTTTATTTTCTTGACCAGAAACTACACATCTTTCGGGTTATGACATATAAATTTCTTCTTCTAAATCTCCATTTAAAAAAGTTATTTTTACATCCATATGATGAATAACCAGTTTATAAATAAAAGCAAGAGTTATTAAAATATGAATCGATGAAATTTGGGTTACCGGAACAAAAGTATCAAAATAATCAATATTTTGTTTGAGTAAAACCTTTTGTAACTAGTCTATCTTTATATTTTTCAATCAGGAAAATATGTTTTCTTAAAAATCTACTTACAATCAATTGATTTTGCTCCTTCCGCTAAATCAACCAAGATTCAAGTATGATTTTTTGATATTGAACGCATTTCAATTTTAATAGCTTCTTTCCAAAATTTTGCACCAGGAGAATAAATTGCTTCATAAAATGTTTGAGGTTCATTTTCAACAAGATATGTATAAAAATTATTTCTGAAGGATGTCTCTTTTCTTTCTCTTTTACTTCTTAAATCATCTCATGAATTTTAATTTGAAATATCTAAAGAAGGTTTATCAACAACATTTTCAATTTTAAGAGGAAAAATATTTTTCAAAAATTCAACATTTTTAGTTTCAATAATAGTGTTATTGCAAGCACATCACTTTTAAGAACAAGAAATCTATATGCAACACTATGTTCAATATAACCAATAAACAAACAATTAGATGACTTAAAACCTATTTTCCTTTCCTTGAGATCAGACAACATGACTTTTGCTTAAAAACCCCACACTTTTAAATGTTTAAAATTTGTCTTATGACCTTTCTATAATTCATATGGTGTTTTACCGGTAATTCTATGTGGAATTCTATTTTGCAAAAACCATATGGTTAACAATGCTTCAACCCAAAGGTTTTCAGGTGCATGTGAACTAACAAGCATAACATTCGTCATTTCTTTTAAAGTCCTGTTTTTTCTTTCAGTTACTCCATTTGATTGAGGAGAATAAAAGGGAGTTCCTTCATGAATTATTCATTATTTTAAAAAAAAATCATTAAAAGAAATATAATCTTCTCCTCTATTAGATCTAACTCTTTTTACTTTTCTATTTAACTGATTTTCTACCTCGGCTTTGTATCAGATAAATTTATTGAATGCTTCATCTTTATGTTTTAAGAAATAAGCTTTATTGAATCTTGAATAATCATCTATAAAAATTATATAATAGTTATTTCCTCTCTAGATGTAGTTTGCTTTAAGTCTCCTAGATCAGTATGAATTAGACTAAGAAGATCAGATTCACGTTGCACAAATATTTATCAGATTGCTTATTATTTAACGTAATCATATCAAGACTTTGCATTCTATTAATATAAGAAGAATTAACATGTCCTAATCTAGAATTCCATATATCATAAGAATCAATCAAGTAAGTAGAAGAAGAAACTTTATTATTCATAACTTCAGAAATGTTCAACACAAAGAGTCCCAGATGAAAATAACATTTTTCCACAAATACATTATTCTTTGTCATTATAATCTTTTCAGATTCGAATGATACTTTAACCCCATCCTTGCTCAAAAGAGCCACGAAAATTAAATTAGTCCTAATATTAGGCACATGTAATACTTCACTTAGAGTCATGGTCTTTCTTGACGTGATCTTTAACATAACTTTGTCTTTTCCTAAAACTGCAATATTTCGAGAATCACCAAGATAAACTTGTTCTTCTCCATCCCCCACAGTAATGTAGGAGGTAAAGCCATATTTATTAGCATAAATGTTCCTAGTATCCCCAGAGTCTACTACTCATTTGTTCAGACTAGTCACAATATTAGCTTGAGTAATAACAATGACAATAATATCATCTCCTTCAGCCAAGTTAGCTTTAGGAGGATTATCATCCCTCTTACGATGTCTACATTGAGGTGCATGATGATCTAGCTTACCAGAAACATAATATTCTCCTCTCTTTTTTTAAAGTTGGATTAGTAACACGTTGGATAAAATTATTATGATTATTATGACCAGATTTATGTCGGGTTTGTGATCATACCTCTTTTTGTGAAACTTATTATTAGTGTTATTCTGGACTAGATTTGCTCGAGAAATAAAACTCTTTTCCTTTGCAACCTTGCTCTCCTTTCTGTTTGTATCCTCGATAATGATGTGTGTGATCAAATCTTCCAAAGATAATTGCTTTTGCTTATGTTTGAGTTGATTCTTGTAATCCTTCCATGACTCCGAAAACTTCTTAATGAGAATTCCAACAAGGAATTAATCCAACAGAGTTATGTTTCCAGCTTTCAGTTCTTCCAACAATTTATGGTACTCGTTGATCTACGCCTTTATATCTTTATCTTCAGATATTTTCCAATGGTAGTAATTTCCAATCATAAATTTTTGGTTTCCAGCATCTTCAGCGGTATACTTTAGATTCATCGAATCCCATATGTTCTTTACTTCCTTATACGAGCATTAGACATCGAACAAATTGTTAGAAAGAGTACTTAATATTGTGTATTGACATACCTTGTTTACATGTGTCCATTGATCGATAACTTTTTGAGTTGGAGATGACATTGGTTTCAGTTCTGAGAGAGAAGATGCAACACCATGCATGTCAAGGATGGAGTGAACACGCCCATACCATCTGCAAAAGTTCTGACCATTGAAAACTTCAATTTTTGACACATCAGAGAATGATTTGGCGTAATTGATCTTCGATACAAAGAGAGTTGATTGTTGTTGAATAGTTTCAACATCATTGATTTGAGGCTGACGATAGAAGTCATCATTGGAATTATCTTCAATAGCCATAGAATCCTTGAGATTGTTGTTGAATAGATACATAGACCTGCAAAATAAAAACCTATGAGATAGTCTGAGATGTGTTGACCGCACTGTCCTCAAGGATTTTCATGTATTATGCTAATCCTCTAGGATTTAACAGACTCTTCTAAAAAAATCGAGGATTCAAAACTTGCAAGAAAATTATTTCTAAAAGTATGTTGTAACCCAAAATATATTATTTTTTCTGGAATTTGATCTTTGTTTTAAAGTGAAACACATAAAATTTTGTTGAAAATATTAATGCCAAAAAATTCTATCTCAACACCTCTTTTCTTTTCCTTTTTAAAGAGAAAAAAAGGATCATTTGTTCTCAAACATACTTGTTCATTTATACTTAACGCTAGTAACCATTCGTGGATTAATGAAGAGATAATCATCTACACTTCATTTATGAAGATTTTGTTTGGAGGAAATAAAAAATGCAACTGAATAGTTTAACAACACAGTCTCTCCCTAATGCCAAATGCAACCACAATTAACAAAAACACACTAAACAACACAACACAATTTTAGCGTGGAAAAATCTTTGTTGACTAGGAGTAAAAAACCGCGTGAGACCCATAAGCCTCTTAATATATACATTATAATAAATAATGGATACAATCAAGGTTCTCTCTAACACTAGTTAGAGGCATACATCGACATCATCAAGATCTATAATCAATCTTGGAATACAACAAGAATCAAGAGATACAATCAACCAAAACAACCACAAAAATTGTACGTTAGAAAACCACTTGGAAGACAGGTCTAAAAAGCTCAAAATATAGTCTCCATTGTTTATAATGTACCTCTATGAGTACTAAACAATGTCACAAAAAATCAGGAGGTTCCGACGGTTGTATTGTGAGAAAATCTGGATCTCGTGGGACTGACCTGTGTTGAATTTGGGCTGCGGGAATTTCACCTTTCTCACAATTTTTCCTTTGTTGTTTCTCACCTTATGAATTGTTGACCTAATTCTCGTTTTTATATAATAACAAAGGCTTACGCAAACATGGGATACTAACCCACATTCATTCGGGCCACTCAAAATAGGAGGGATAGCCTATCAAACTCCCTTTACCGACTAGATGGATGGCAACACCAATCCGGCTACCACGTGACAAAACTCAAACTTTCTCCTAGGAAACATCTTCGCCAACATATCTGAACCATTTTCATTGGTGTGAATCTTCTCAATCTCCATCAGCTTGGAATCTAATGCATCACTAATCCAATAATAATGAACATCAATATGCTTCGCCCTCCAGTGAAAGGAGGAATTCTTCGATAAGTGAGTGGCACTTTGATTATCACAAAAAAAGACATACTTTTCTTGTTTCACACTAAGTTCCATTATAAATTTCCTCAACCATAACAAATCTTTTGACGCTTCCACAATGGCTATAAACTCTTCTTGGGTAGTAGAGAGTGCAACATACTTTCTCAACTTTGATTGCCAGGCCACAACTCCCCCGCCAAAAGTCACCATATATCCCGATGTATATTTTCGATAATCTAAGATTTCGGCTAGATCTGAATCCATATACTTAACCAACATAGGCTTATTGAATCCCAAGGTTAGATTTATATTTAACGAGCCAAAAAAATACATCATCACCCACTTACGACATCCCAATGATCTTTTCTCGGATTTGAGAGATAATGACTCACCACTCCTACGACATGAGTAATATTGGGTATTATACAAACTATATCATACATCAAACTATCAACGGATGACGAGTACAGAATGTTCTTCACACTCAACTTTTCTTCATCTATAGATGGACATAGTTTATGACTAAGCATTAAATGATGGGCAAGTGGAATGCTCACCGTTTTAGCATTATCCATACTAAAAAGCCGAAGGACTTTCTCCACATACATTTCTTGTGACAAGTACAACTTCTTCTCATTTTGATCTCAAACAATTTCAATACCAAGAATTTTCTGAGCATCTCATTAATCCTTAATAGAAAAATATTCACTCAAAGTGTTCTTCAACTCTTTAATTCTTAAAATATCATTTCCAAAAATTAGCATATCATCCACATAAAGCAAGAGAATAATGAAATCACCTTCAGAGAAATTCTGAAAAAACATACAATGGTCAACCTTGGTCATCTTGTACCCATGTTCAATCATCACCGAGTCGAACTTTTGATACCATTGGCGAGGTGATTGTGTCAAACCAGGGAGACTCTTTACCGATTTGCAAACATTATTTTGGAACCCACCCGGTTGCTCCATGTAAAATTCTTCATGTAGATCACCACGAAGGAAAGTTGTCTTCACGTCTATTTGCTTTATTAACAACCGGATTAAAATCTTGCCAAATTCAACACCTTCCTGTTGTTTAAAACCTTTTACCACCAAGCAAGCCTTGTATCTTCTTTGAGAAGTACACTCATCTTGCTTAATCCGATAACCCGTCTCTTTTTCAATGCTCTCTTAACCTTTGGAAACCTCCCTAACTCAAAGGTATTATTCTCACAAAGTGATTTCATTTCATCCTCTATGGAATCCATCCACTTCTTTTTGTTCTCATCCTCCAAAACTTCTTCAAAGCTTTCGGGTTCTCCACCGTCAGTAAGAAAAACATAATCGTTCGAGGGGAATTGAGCGGAAGGCCTTTTATCACGAGTATACTGCCTCAACTCATTAAAAGCAACCGATTTTTCAATACTTTCAACTTCTTGGTCAACCTCATTTTCAACAACGTCTTCCATAGCACCTACATTAAAAACATCATTAGGATTTAAAACATTATCAATACTCAAATCCATACCTTGATTTTCAATTTGAACATCTTCAAAAGTGCTAGGGGTGAGAGCAATATTAGTTGAGTCCATATCTTCTAAAGTGATAGGGGTGGGAGCAATACCCCGTTTCTCTTTCAACCGATGCTTGAAACGAATTGAAGGTATCTAACACTCGATCTTTCATCTTCAAGGTAAAAGACCACATTTTCCGAGAATAATCATCAATGAAAGTCATAAACCAATATGCACCACCAAGTGACTGTGTCTTGACCACATACATTAGAATGTACTAAATCCAACACTTTTGATTTCCTCTTTGGTTCAAATGGCATAAAGGAAACTCTCCTTTACTTACTCTCTAAACAATGTGAACACTTTCTCAAATTTTCATAGGAAACACCATATAAAACATTCTTCTTTGCTAGAGTGCTTAAACCTTTATCATTCATATGATCCAAACGCTTGTGTCGTAATTCAGATGAGTTATCACTGTCACAAGTGTTGATGTTCCACTTTGAAACCCCAAGTTGGAGGGTATACAAGTTTGAATTCCCTTTTCCTTTAGCAACCACCATTTAGCCTTCTTTAACTTCCACTTATTGGCCAAAAAAGGATTATCATATCCTTCATTATCCAACTTTCCAACAGATAAAAGATTGGATCGAAGTTTTTAAATGTGTTTCATGCCTTTAAGAACTAGAGTAGTTTCATGGCTAGTTTTGACACAAATGTCTCCTATTCCGATGACATTATCTTTCCTATTATTTCCCATACGAACAACCCCAAAGTCATTGGTCTCATAAGTTCAAAAGAGATCACGTCTCGAGGTTGCATGAGTAGAAACACCACTATCAACCACCCAATCCGTCTTATCACATGATAGATTTAAATTATCTACAAACCTATCAAAACAACAAAGAAATCATCAACAATAGAAATGTCTTCATTATTTATACCTTCCTTTTTGTCGTTATTGTAACTCTTCTTCTTGTTTTCCCTTTTAAACTTTCGGCAATACCTTTTTATGTGCCCTTTTTCCCATAATGATGACACTCAATATTAGAGAATCTATTAGAGTCTCCTTGTGATTTACCATGTGATGTCCCACAATTACTTGAACCTCTGTTTTGATGTATCCCCCTCGATTCGGTAACCAACACCTCATAATGTGAAGAACTACCTTATGACTTACGCCTCAAGTACTTATTCAACATACTACTTTTAGCCAAGTCCATAGAGATGATACCATTCGGAGCGGAGTTAGACAACAATGTCTCAAAAGTATCCCAAGAATTAGTCAAAGTACCAAGAAGCCACAAACCTTGGATTTCATCATCAAAAGTAAGATTCATCACCGACAATTGATTTAGAATCCCTTCGAAAGTGTTCAAGTGATCGATCATTGGTGAACCATCACTATACCTTAATGACATCAATTGCTTGAACAAGAACAACTTATTGTTCCCCGTATTTCTTATATACAACTCCTCAAGTTTGGTCTAAATAGAGAGAGCATGAGTCACCGATCTCACATGATTCAAAATATTATCATCCATCCATTGAAGAATGCAATCACAAACTTATCTATGCAACAAATCCCATTCTTCATCACTTTTTCCATCATGTTTTTCACTAGATAAAACCGGCAAGTGAAAGCCTTTAACATAAAGAAAATCTTCGATCTTCCCTTTCCAAACATTATAGTTGGATCCATTCAAACTCACCATCCTAGATGTGTTAGTTTCTATCATTACACAAATCAAACAACGACTCTAGACACCACTTGTTGAGAGAAAATCACAAATAAAATGATATTACCTCCACTTTCGCTTTGTCAACTTCTATTCCCCTCGGGGAATTTTTGTGCCCTAAGACTATGCCTTCACGCACCATAAAATGACATTTCTCCCAATTGAGAATCAGGTTGGTCTGTCAGCATCTTTCTAACACATGAGACAAGTTAGTTAAACAATTATCAAAAGAAGAATCAAAAATAGAAAAATCATCCATGATCACTTCCATATGCTTTTCAAGCATGTTAATGAAAATGGATGTCATAAACCTTTGAAATGTAGCGGGTGCATTGCACAACCCAAATAACATCCTTCTGTAAGCAAAGATACCATATGAGGCATGTGAATATTGTCTTCTCTTGATCTTTGGGAGCTACTATGATCGGATTATATCCCGAATATCCATCCAGGAAACAATATTAGTCATGAACAACCAACCTTTCCAACATTTGATCAATGAATGGGAGAGGAAAATGGTCTTTTAGTTTTGCAATGTTCATCTGTCTGTAATCGATGCATACTCTCTAGCCCGTGACAGTTCTTGTGGGAATCAACTCATTTTTTTAATTCATAATGACGGTTGTTCCCCCATTCTTAGGTGCTACATGTACGTGACTCACCCATGAGCTATCTGATATAGGGTAAATAAGACCCGCATCCAATAGCTTCACAACTTCTTTGTGAACGACTTCTTTCATCACAGGATTTAGTCTCCTTTATGGTTGAAAAACGGGCTTGTGATCATCCTCCATCAGTATCTTGTGCATGCAAATTGTCGGGCTAATACCTTTCAAATCTTTGATTTTCCATCCAATAGCACTCTTGTGTTTTTTAAGTACTTGGATGAGTTTTTCTTCTTGGAAACTTTTGAGACTAGAATTTATGATAGTTGGGCCTTCCTCTTCAGTGTCAAGAAAAACATATTTAAGATGCTCTGGTAGTTGTTTCAACTCGGTACCATTCTTGAGTTCTTGCTTTTCTTCTCTGGATTGTGGTGGTCTTAAATCTTCCCACCGACGTGTTTTGGATATAATCCACTTAGGTTGTGTTTCCATCATGGATAACACTTAGGGTTCTGTCTCGTCCTTCTCTTCATCATTTTTTAAAGTTGATAGGCTCAAGACCCGTTCCAACGGTAACTGTTGTGTCTTTATTGGACTGCCCTGAGCAATCACTTGATCTATTACCTCTATATTATGGTTGGTAACAACATCGTATTTGTATTTCATAGTGTTTCAGACATCAATCTTCAATTCTTCATAATAGACTTTTATAGTCACCGTTCATTCTTCTATGTCTATCATACATCTTCTCGTCTTTAGAAATGGTCTGCCTAAAATGAGAGGAATCTCTTCATCTTCAGGCATTTCAAGAATAAAAAAGTTTATAGGGTAGAGAAATTTGCAAATCTTCACAATAACATCTTCTACCACTCCATAAGGCCGCTTAACTGAGTGATCAGCGAATTGCAATGTCATCCTAGTGTCTTGGACCATGCCAATACCCAAGTTTTTGTAAATAGATAAACGCATCAAACTTAAACTATCTCCCGAATGAATAAGCACTTTTTTGAAAGTTCTATTTCCTATGGTGCAAGGAACAGTAATTGATCATATATCCTTCGTCTTCACTGGTATCTTCATCCCATGTAAAATAGCATTATAGGTTTCAGTTAAAAGAACAGACTCAGTATTGGTGGGACGCTTCTTTGAGACGATGTCTTTCATGAATTTGGTGTATAAAGGCATTTTCTCAAAGGCCTCAGAGAACGGAATGTTAATCTAAAGTTTCTTGAATGTCTCCAAGAATTTCTCGAAATTTTTCTCATTACTATTCTTCTTCTTTATCCTTTGAGGATATGGGAGTCTGATGGTTGGTTTAGGGTCTTTCTGCTTATCTTCCTCCACAACTGGTAATACAACAACCTCTTCTTGTTTTTTCTCATGATCTCTTATTTCTAAATCCACTTCTAGCAACTCATCCTCTTCCACCTGTTTATTCTCAAAATTCTCAGCAGACTTACCACTTCTGGTTACAACAACACTCACATTATTATGTTCTCTTGGATGTATCACAGTTCCACTAGGTAGTGTACATGGTGCTTAGGAACCGGCTAGTTATTGTGCTATTTTCCCCATTTGTACTTCAAGATTTTTTATAGAAGTTGTGGTGTTTCTCTGATTATTTATGGTCTCTTCTTGGAATTGAATATTATAAGTTGCCATCTTTTCGATGGCTATTTCCTAACCTGCTTTCTTGGGAGCTTGTTGTTGTGATTGTTGAAATTGATTATGGTATTGACTTTGAACCCTTCTGATCTTTCCAGGAGAAGTTAGGATGATTCTTCCACCCTTGATGATATGGGTTAGAGTAAGGGTTGTTTTTCCTCAAAAAATGTATCTCCTCTATTTGCTTTGCAGTTGCAACACAGTATGTAGTCCAATGAGGTCCTCCACAAATTTCACAACTTACATTCTGGACTGGCTGAATTTGAGCTACCTATTGTGTACCAATATTCATGGCCTTTAGTTTTTTCTCTACTTTTGTAGCAACTGCTTCTTCTACCCTTATTTTATTTGTTTCAAGCTTCAGATCAATAACTCTTTTCAGATTTTCTTGAACACCTATCATATAACTCCAAATGCTCATTTGCAAATATTGCCTCAATGATCTTTTTAATACATGTGGTTGTTGAAAAGTTTGATTAGCCACGAGCTGTTATATCAATCAATTGTTTTGTTTTCAATCGAAGACCATTGACAAACATCTACATTTACTTCGTCTGATCCAAGTTATATGTCGGGCAAGCAACAAGTAACCTCTTGAATATTTTGTATGAATCACCAAGTTATTCACCTTATTTTTGTTTGTAGTTCATGATGTCGTATCTTTCCTGAGGAAACCTGAAGCTGGAAAATACTCATTCAGAAAAGCGGTTTTCATTTGTTCCCAGGTGGTAATACTCCTAGCTGGTAATGAGTAAAACCATTCTTCTGCATCTTCAGATAGGGTAAAAAGAAACATTCGTAGCTTCTTTGCTTCTTCAATGTGCCCCTCTATCTTTAGAGTGGTGTTCGTAGTAAGAAACCTTTGTAAATTCTTATTTGCATCTTTGTTAATTTTTCACGAAAAAGGTCTCCTCTCAAGTTGATTAATAGTGTTGGGATGCAACTGAAAGTTTGGCACATTCACCGGTTGGTTTACAAGTGTTAGCCTACCACCCGGTACATTTGTTATCCCATAGTCACCTAATAGTCTTTCTAGTGGTGGTGGATTTTCACCCATTGTTTCAACCTCTCTTTATGGCCCTGAATCTGAATGAACGTAGGGTTGCTCTTTGTCTGATTCTAGTCTTGATAATCTAGCTTGTCTGAGTCTTGCACCAGAGTTATTTCAATTTACGTGTTAAAAGGAAACTCAGTTGAGGCCTTACCTCGCATAAAAATATCATAAACAAATTAATTGATAAAGATCGAAATAAATGAAATGCCAGAAATTAAATTTTAGTTGCAGAGCAACAAAATTTTAACTAAACTGAATTGAACTCTATATTTTGGAAGTCCCCGGCAACGACGCCAAAAACTTGATCGAAAAATAACAAGTGTACTATTTTCCTTTGTAGTAATAATGAGGAAAGTTCCTCCAATGTCGATCTCAAGGACTGCTTGTAAATATTGAATTCTAATTGTTGTTCAATTAAACAAAAACTAATGTTTGGAACATTTGATGCGAATATATAAAAATAATTGTGAATAAAGTAAATAGTGCAGTGAACGGTTTTGAAAGATACGAGTAATATGCTAGGGAATGTGTGTGATTTCTTCCTGAAACAACTCTGAGTCACTATTGCAATAAAACATATCAATTAATTAATACCAGTTCTTAAGGGTATTTTCTCCTAATGTCTTAGTGAGGAAAACTTTAATCATTCATACATAATATCCATGTCCATAGAAATTGACCGATGAAATTAAGCATTCTTATATCAAGAACAATTTGGTTTCTACATGGTATCCCTAGTCCTAGGTAATATATATTGTAGGATAATCTCATGAAAGCATTATCAATGGCGATACAACCTAATTGATAATCATATAACAATCTCAATTGTTCCAAAAAAGAAAGCATTAGGAACATCAAGAGAATAAATTAATTATGAAAAATAATAATGTTATTGCAAATATAAACTCAAAGTCATTACAGATTCAAATCAGGGACACCTATTAGAATTGGGGGATTTAGATACTCATAGCATTTAAGGAAATCAAATGATAAAATATAGACTTTACAAATATTCATATGAAATTTGATCTTCAATTGCTTCCGCTCATGAAAATCTCGTCTCCCCTAAAACCTTATTTTTTCCAATTCTGAATCGTGTGACTTTTACTTCCCAAAAAGTGTATATTCGTCTTGTCTGAAAAAATACCTTAAATAAAAAAGTCATCCTCTTTCTTTCTCTATCCTCAAACAAATCCGCAATAGTCAATGGAATCATATCTTCGATGGACCAAAACGCCATTCGCTTAAAATTAACAACAACAAAAATTCTGGTTTTTACACGCATGTCTACTACGACCCGTATTTGGTGCTACGGGTGGCCATAGTAGGCCCCTGTCTTTTATGTCTCTGTGAAATCTGGCTTTGTTCCAAACCTTCCACTACAACCCATAGCAGATGCTACGGGTGGCCGTAGTGGCCCCCTATTTTGGATGGACTTGGCTTATGGTTCAGGCCTCCCTGCTATAGCCCGTAGCATGCCTACTGGAGCGCGAAAGCACTTTTCCGATTCTTCGCGCTTCTCCTTGGTTCTACATCTGACCGTACTTGAATACTTGTTTGAACCTGAAAAAAAGTTAAGGCACACAACCAAAGCATAACATACACAAAATATAAATAACACTTTAAAACGATGAAACAATTAAATCAACTATCGGTATGAGAAATTGACTCAAAAGACTACTAAATAATAACAAAGTGCTACAATTTACCTGGATTTTTGAGTGTAAGCTATTGATTAACTTAACTCGATTGAAACAGAGTCGCCACCAAATTTTTATTTATTCCAAAAGGAAAAGGGAGAAATATCGAGAAAACCCTAAAGAAAACTAGGTACGAAAGTCAGTTACGTAAGGGGAAGGTATTAGCACCCCTCGCGTCCGTAGTACTCTACGGTATCCATACAAGTCTGTTTGTTCTAAGGGTGTCTAAGTCTAAAGCTTAAAATCTAAGGAGGAATGCAATGCATGATAGAAGGTTGATTTATTTACAAAGAAAAAAAAGGTTTTTATTAATGTGCCCGACGTGGTTGTGAACCTTTATGCCTATGTACCCCCTTAGTGAGGGATCAGGGCATTCGTAGTTCACCTCAAAAAGTTGGTTTGTTTGTGTTTTTTAGGCGGATAATGTTACATTCACACTCTAGATTTTTGACGACTTACCGCCCGACCTTAGGGACTTACACGTCGCATTGCGCGAAATGGAAATAACACATACTTTGTTAAGAAGAAGGTTTGCAAAAGAAAAAAAGGGCTAAGAGGCCAAAAAGAGTTTGATTTGGTTTGTATTTTTGTTGTAGATAGTGATGAGTTAATCCCAATGTAGGGACACTCTTCCTTTTCCACTTTTATGAAAAAGACTTGAGAATTGGTCCACAATAAAAGGCTATGAATAAGAGAAATAATGGTAAATAGAATGTACCGCCTCATTACCCTCCTATTACTTAAGTCTCGTAACATGTGAACCAACTCGTTATGGCTTAGTGTTTTGAATTTGATTAAGAAAACGAAGGTAAAATGCAAAATAAAGAAGAAAAGGCTAAGGGGAGACTACACAAAGCCCTAACGTTGTCATGCAATAGTGGCCCTAAAGTTGAGGATAAGGGAGACTAAGCAAAACCCTAATGTTAGCATGCATGGATAGAATCCTAAGGTCTAATGACTTATCTTGCACAAGATGAAGTCAAATCCTAAAGGAGCATGGCAAACAAATGATAAAGAGGTAAGCAAGGATAAACAAAATGCATACTAAGATCAAGCAACAAAACAAACTCACGGAGAGTATGCATAAGATCGCCACAAGATGTAATGCACACGGAGCAATACTCAAGTAATCTATGCAAAACAAAACAAACTAATGTATGATCAAATATCCATGTGACAATGCAATGACAAACCCAAAGTCAACAACATATCACAAAGGATGCCAAATGATCAAAGCACTAAGGCTAAAGCACAAAATAAACACAATTCACATAAGTGAGAGATATCATCACACAAAGAAATCATATATCAAAGGTCAAACAAGGAAGGTATGATCACTAAAGGATCAAAACAAACAAGAAAAGGTGGTAGCTAAGACATACCAATAAGTATCAATCATTTAACATCATTCAATAAATGAAATAGTCCTCAAGATACAAAACTAGCTATTGAAAACATCAAACAAAGCTCAAAGGAAGCAAACTTGTAATGCAAGCAAGGAGGAAGGACAAAGATGAAAGTAATGAAATATTCACATACACATGAAAACATACTTCAAATATATATCCTCAACCCTAAAGGTCTCACCATCAAAGAGGAAAGAAAACAAAGTGGGAGGAGGAGAAATGTTGCTTCCCAAAAGTCATCAAAGTGGACTTGTAATTGAATGCAAGCCATAGAATCATAGAAGCTATACCTTAAAGGTAGAATGACTTTACAAGTAAGTAGCAAACACACAAGATACAATTCAATATAGATCAAAGGTATTTTGCAAAGGAACGCATCAAAACAATCTCCTAACCTTGATCACATATGAATGAAAATAAAGCAACGAAGAAAATCATAGCAAACACAAGTTAGGGATCTTAAATGAATCAACCAAATTGATCTTGAGTCCCTAAATATGTCATGAGAATAAGATAAAGAAATGAGAATCATATCCTTAATGGTTCACATCAATGCATTCCATGTATCTCACAAAAACCACAAATAAGTGTAAGAAAGAAACACAATCAAAGAGAAAGATCAAGGTGATCAAATGAATTCAAATGCCTATCAAGTCTTTTATAAGACTATCCTTGAGCTTATCATTCTTCTAAGAATCAATGGAGTCAAGGTCAAAGCAAAAGTTGGCTCAAAAGATCAAAAGGGTAGGAAACTAGGGTTTACAAACCACACAAACTTATATGCTTAAGGTAAAAGCCAAATGATCAACTTAAAATTTCCAAAAATTGAAAATAAGTTTACATACCAATTAAGCATCCAAATGAACATAAGATACCCAAAACTAAGCCTTAAATTATGTCCACAAGCTTCAAAATGAAGTTGGGTTAAATTACACTAAGCAAGAGGGATGCTCATGATAAAAAAAAAAGGAAATAGAAAACTAGGATATAAAATCCAAACAAAATATTTACAGGAGCTCAAACCTCTAACAAATCATAGGCATATCCTTGCTCAAGCCAAAAGATCAAGGAAACACCAAAACAAAAATAAAAGTTGAAACTAGCTCACAAAATAGTCTAAAACAACCTTTGAACAAAATAAAATTGAACAAGGCACAAAAACAGAAGCAAAAAATCTACAAAAATAACAAACATCAACTTAACATCTTACAAGAGCTATAAAATATTTTTGTGAATTTTTATGACCAATGGAAGTGAAGAAACACATTGAAACTTCATGTAGAAGCCATAAAACCTCAAGAATCCATTTAAATCTTGTCCGATTTTTAAAACAAAGCAAAACTAAAAATAAATTTGGTCCAAGACCATCAAAAATTCCAGAAAACTCAGAGTAATATGAAAATATTTTTTTGGGATTTTTAGGGTTCATAAATTGGCCATAAATAATTAAATTCATAAGCTATATAAAAGAAATAACAAAATAAACACATTTTAGAAATTAAAATACTAAAAATAGAAAACTAAATGTAAAAATAAAATAAAAATCATAAATAAAAAATAGACACAAATACCTTTCAGCACACATTTTTTTATATTTTTTTGATAATTAAAAATATTTTTAATAAAATAAACAAGTAAAAGAAAATAGAAGAAAATAAATGACTAAAAATAAAGTTGGTCAAACATGTCCACATGGTATTCCGTGCCAAGCCAATCAAAACAAAATCCAATCATTGGGTGCTAGAGGACAAAAACAAGGTGAGCCAACTACAACGTGCCACATGGCCATGCAAAAGCAAAAAAAGATTCAAAACCTTCACCAAAATCGTGTTTCACGATTTTTCACCCGGGGGACTTACAATCCATTTTTCTCCTTCGTTTCTTGATGAAATAAGAAGTTGTAAACACCAAAGTTGTAAATCTCAGAGAGATCTACAACTTTGGTTTTGAAGCTTTTTTAAAAGGATGAAAGATGAGAGAGAAATCTGGGAGAGAAGTTGGCTAAAAATCACTTTTTCACTTGAAATCATGTTTCATGAATTCCAACCAGGCAACTTCACTTCCATTTTTCTCCTTCGTTTCTTAACGAAATAAAAAGTTGTAAACACCAAAGTTATAGATCTCAGAGAGATCTACAACTTTGGTTTAGAAATATTTTCAAAAGGATGAATGATGACAGAGAAATCTGGGCGAGAAGTTGGCTAAAAATCACTTTTCATCAAATAACTTCCAATCCAAAAATCAGAAAATCAAGCAAGAATCAATGGAAAGTTTCAACATGAAAAATGTTCTAAACAACATCAAGAACACATAAAATAATTTCCAGATCTTTAAATGCCATGGTTAGGGTTTTCAAGCTTACCGAGTGGAGAAAGAGTCCACTGCCCTCTTGTGCTTCCCAAATCAAAAGAAACCCAGAAACTCTTGTAAATTCTTCTTCCTTCAACTCAAATAAAGAGTTTTTATATTGAGAAATTCTGGAGAAAAAGCTTGATCCAAGAGGGAGAAAGATAAGACCAATTTGGTGGTTTTTTGTGAAAGGGGAAGAGAGAGCTTATGTGTCTTAAAATTGACGACTTGGCTTGCTTATATAGGCCCCCAAAGTGAGGTAGAAGAGTCATTGCAAGCAAAGAGACATTGGAGGGCATAAATGGAAGATAAGACCAAAAATCAACTTGTTAAGCAAGGCTGCATTTTGTTCACATTTGGATAGGGGGTTTGTGCGTTTTGGACACCTCATAAGTGAAGTAGTACATGGTGAAAAGATGGTACAAGTTAGTGGAGTGTAGAGAGAGAAACATCAAAGTTGGCAATTTTGGCAAAAATGAGGTTTTAAGTGTAAAATTGGCCAAAATGGCTGCATGGGTACAAATAGAAGGCAAGGTACTCTCATTCACGATCGAAATAGGTTATGGGCTTGATTTGAGTCAAAAATAATGACTACATTTTGAGAAAATGGAGTATATGCAAAACTAGGTTTTAGTAAATTCACAAAAACCACCCCTTGGTGTCATGGCCATAACTTTCTCAATTTTGAGAGTTAACTCAAGTTCTTGTACTTTTTGGAAAGGTATTGAGATTCCCTACAACTTTCATGTTGGTGTAAATTTGGTTTGTAACATTTAAAATCCCCAAAAGTGGCCTTGAAAATGGATGAACGGTAAAAATGACCCATAATTCTCAAAAGTGACCTATAATGTCTTGCTCCATAACTCTCAAAATAAGAATTTTTTGGACATGGGACCACATAGACAAACTTGTGGGTATTCTTCCCATATTTCCAGGCATATAAAGTTTGCAAATTTTCAATAAAAAGGAGGAAGTTATGAATTTTACAAAATCAGCACTACGAAGTAACTTACACTTAGAAAAATGTCTACTTCACCAAGTTACTTCATGAACAAGTTAGCTTCCAAAACCACATTTCCCTTGAATTTTTTCCACAAAAATCCATATGATGTTGAAACATGATTTTTGAATTCAACTTTGACCAAAAGTCCACTTGGTCAACAATTGACTTTTGTTGACTTTTGCTCAAATAATCAAATAATCAAGAATAAACTACTGGACATCAAATAATACCCGCTAAAGGTCCATGATCCAAATTAGGATGCCCTAGTACACATATAATCCATTGAGAACCAAGTTGCTCAAGAAATTTGTCAGAAACATCCTTTGACCAATAGTTGACTTTTTCACTAATCAAGTCAAAATTCAACAATCATCCAATGCAATGCTTTAAGAAGTCTTGTGATGAATCCGATGGTCATACTTGATACCTTGGGCCATCAATTTATCAAAGAAACCAATTCTTGATGAAAATTCAACTCAATTCTTGAAAGGGGCCAAAACCCTAATTCCTGATCAAAAGGCTTAATGGCCAAGTAACTGAAGCCACACCCTGATTCCTCAAAGATTCTTGGGGAGTTTCAAAAATCCAATGATATTGAATCAATAAGATACTCATGAGTATGAGGTCCCACGCAACTTTCCTTGAAAACTCCCATCTTCAACTGATGATCACAAGCTCTAGCAATCCTTGATCCCACACACAAGTACCAATGTAAATGCAATGTGTGAGAAGCAATAAGCATATGATGGTTGAAAACCAAGTGAGCAAATTTTGGGGTGCAACAATGGGAAATTTTAGGATGTTTCTGAGTTCCTTAACAGAAAACTCATGATTTTCATAAAATAGGCGAATTTTGAGGGTACCAAAGTAATACCTCACATTTCCAAGTCATTTTCTCTGCAGTTGAAAATCAAGAGTGCTCAGGAATTCAAGAGTAATACGCTCAAAAGTTGGTGCTTTAAAATGCATAAACTCTAATAATCCTATCACATAAAACATCTGATCAACCTCATACTTCAAACCTAAATCAGTTAAGGTTCGTTCATACATATACCTGGTTGGCGTGATTTTTCGCCGAGCGAGTACCGAATACCTTTTTGCTTGACCCTCGTCTTCAAAGACAATGTTGTGAGGGTTAGATGTACGGGTACTGCGCTTCCATGTTCTTCAAGATTCTGCTACATTAGTTCTCTTTTGAGGCATCTTGAAAATTTACAATTTGAAATGTAAGCTTCTGAGAATTTAGTACCCGGAATAATAATGAGGAGGGAATTTTACGAAGGTTTTATGAAGGGCGCTTGAGGCTTTGGATGGTTATTTCGATAAAGGTGGGAGCTTTAGGTGGTGGTGATAATGGAGTTCTTGGTAATTTTTTAGAGAAAATGGAGGTAGGAGATGAATATGGAGGGATTTGATGGAGAGAGAAAAATTTAATGGTAATGATTTGTGATTTTATTGGGGGTTAAATGGATTTGATGAGAGTTTATTGGGTAGTGAATGATAAGTGGGCCGAAGGTGAGAAAAGTTGGAGAGTTGAATGAAATTCAAAAGCTTTTAAAAAAATCTGAATTTTCCCCCGCAGGCCTGCTACGGGCGCCAGTGGTAGGTTTTTGTCTTGCCACACGTTCTGAAGGTCCTTCCTACTATGGGCCGTAGCATATTCTACAGGCGCCCGTAGTAGGTTTCTGTTTATTCCATAATTCAGAGGTTCCCATCTGCTACGAGCCGTAGCATTTGCTATGGGCGCCCGTAGTGGGTTTCTATTTTCCTTGCTTTTGAGTGGTTTTTCAAGGGTTCCTGGTCTGGCCTGCTATGGGCGCCCGTAGTAGGTCTCTAATTCTTCCTCCAACTCTTATTTTTCTTGACCGTGTGGCTATTTATTTTGGGTACCATTCTCTATATCGACTCTTCTTCAATTGAATGTATCTCCTTCTACCTCCCCATGTTAAGAGACTGTATATCACCTGACTAAGAAACAAAACAAAAAACAAAAACAAAATAGCTCAGTAAGTAAAAGCATGGGTTGCCTCCCATGTAGCGCTTCGTTTAACATTGCATGGCTCGACGGTTCACCATAATATCCGTGTAGATGAACATGCTCTACTAGGACAATTCCTTATCCTTGGTGATAAGGCTTCACTCTCTGCCCATTGAATTTAAAAGTGTCCCCATATGCATGATTCTTTAATTCTATTGCACCATAAGAGAATATGTTGTTAACATCAAATGGCCCTGACCATCTAGACTTCAATTTCCCAGGAAATAGTTTCAACCTAGAATTAAACAAGAGAACTAGTTGTCCTTCCCAAAATTCCTTCCTTTGAATCTTTCGATCGAGCCATTTTTTTGTTTGTTCTTTATATAGTTTGGAATTGTCGTAAGCTTGATTTCTAAATTCTTCCAACTCATGGAGTTGAAGGATTCTGGAACCTCCCACTTTGGAAAGATCATAATACAGAAATTTTGAGGCCCACAATACTTTGTGCTCCAACTTTATATGAAATGACAAGCTTTTCTATAAACTAATTGATATGGAGACATACCTATTAGAGTTTTGTATGCGGTTCTGTATGCCCATAATGCATCATCCAACTTGGTTGCCCAATCCTTCCTGGAAGAGTTTACAGTCTTTTCTAGAATTTGCTTGAGTTGCCTATTAGACACTTCCACTTGTCCACTGGTCTGAGGGTGGTAGGGAAAGGCAATTTTGTGTTTCACATTGTACTTCTTGAGAAGGTTTTCCATGAGGTAATTCAGAAAATGTGTTCCTTCATCGCTTATCAATTCCCTTGGTACTCCAAACCTCGCAAAGATGTTAGCCTGTAGAAACTTAACCACCACTTTGGCGTCATTTATGGGAAAGGCCACCACTTCTACACATTTAGACACATAATCCACCGCTACCAAAATATAATTTTTTCCAAATGACGATGGAAATGGTCCCATAAAATCTATGCCCCATACATCAAATAACTCTACTTCCAACATGGGTTTTTTAGGCATCTGATTTCTCTTTGAAATGTTAACATTCTGTGACATCTGTCACATTCCTGAACCATATAGTGGGCATCCTTGAAAAGTGTAGGCCAATACAACCCAGATTGGAGGACTTTTGTTGTTGTCATATCTGTCGCATCCGCGAAAAACAACCGGCGGGCTGAAACAAAACAACACAGAGCCACCACCGTGCGTTATTTATCCCAAAGAGGGAAAGGAAACGCTCGAAGTAAACCTGGAAAAAGCATGGTCTCGCGACCAAAGAGAATGAGATCGGGAGTCGGTTACGCAAGGGGAAGGTATTAGCACCCCTCACGTCCGTCGTACTCGACGGGATCCACGCTCTAAAAGAAAGAAAAGGTTGCTAAACAAACATCACACACACACACTGAAGACCACACAGGTGGGGTTAAGAGAAGAGGGCTCGCTAGGACATCGCGTCCTATGCCTACGTATCTCGTCTGGAACGAGAATCAGAGCTGCCGTAGTTCGGCTCACACACGCCAAACAAGACACACATAAACACAGGCAAACCTGGAACCCGAATGCCAATCACTAGACTTACATCGGCTTCCGAACCAAACAAACACCATCAGGCAAACATGGAGCCCGAAAGCCAATCACTGGACACATCGGCATCCGAACCAAACACACGCACACTGGAACCCGAATGCCACTCGATGGACTTACATCAGCTTCCAAGCACACAACAACCAACAAGTTAGTAGGTGTAGCACCTCAAATTTGCACCTATCATTGTACATACATTCTCATATTAAGTCATAACATAACATGGTCCACTGCATAGCATTGCATTGTCCCTTTTGCCTCAAGTGCAAGCCAATCAAGAAATTAGGTCAAACTGATCAGGAGATCAGTCAATCAATCAAGCAAGCACAATTCTCAAGGAGCCAAGGCCCTAGGGTTGGTCCAACATGTTCACATGACTTGGGGATCCATTTGAAGTGTTTAGGTCAAAGATTGGAGGCTCAGAGGTCATCAGTCCAGGCACAATCAGTCAGAAACCCTAAAAAAGTCAAAGTTGGTCAACTGTGGTTGATGTTATGGTTTTGATGGATGGATTTGGTTTGAGAGAGCTTATTCATGTCCCAATAGGCCTCATATATCATGGCAACCAATATCATTGAAAAATTTGAAGCCAATCAGAAAATTTCCAAAAATAGAAACTGGACCTGTAATTTTAACTGCCAAAAATGGAAACTTCTTGATCCCAAACTTACGTCATGATACAAGCTTCAAATGAATTTTTGCCCAACATGAAAGTTGAAGATCTTGTTCTCCCATTTCCAAAAAGTCCAATAACTCTCAATTCCCATGTATGGTTGTCAAGATATGATCAATTCATTTTCACAAAATCTTGAACTTCAAAAGGCCATATCTCTCAAACCATTTGGCCAATTTTGGTGGGGTTTTTTCCTACAAACCACATTTTACCTCCTCTTTCCAAAAATGTAAATTTCATGTGCTAAAACATTGCCAATCAAAATGGCACTTTTGGGCCTAGCATGTTTGAATTTCAAGTGAGGTGCAATTTTGACTTTTTGAAATAAGTAATTTCCATTCAAGTGACCAATTGGAATTAGTTCAGAACATCATTTCTGACTTGTGCAAGGCCCATTTCGAGCTCATACTACCATCATACCTCCATTTGGACCAAACTTGGCAAATTAGCAAATGGTGTCAATTGAGCCAAACTTGATTAGCATTGCATTAAGAGATGTTAAACAGACCATATATAACATATTTTCTGTCATTGTGAACCCTAGCTGCAGCCATCAAACACTCAGAAATCCATTCATTCTCTCAAACCTCATTTTGATCATTTTTCAAAATCTGCCAAAATTCTCAAAAGACCACGACCTGGCTAGTGTTGTTTCATCATCCAAGCGACCTTGTGAACACATTTCAGCCATCATTCTTCAACTGTAAGGAGCTCTTGCCCAACTGTTGTTCCAACATACCATCCATGGCAGATCTGGATTGAGGTATTTCCAAGCTTCATTGAGCCAAGATTACTTCACCATTCAACTTGTGGAGGCTAAGTCTTCTTCTGTTCGAGCTTATACTGACCAAATAGCATCTAAATCTCCACTGAGCTTCAACATTGGTTAGTTTTCGAATCCCTAGTTTCACCAAACTTTGCCATGCTTAGTGTAGATCTTAGTATGCTGATTCCAATGATTTTTGTATCACATGAAATGGTCAAGTATTGGATGAGTAATTTGGTTTTAAAGATTAATGTTCATATGAAGTTTTGTCCGATTCTCTCTCAATAACTTGTTTCCATGAAAATGATGTTTGGATTTGTCATGTATGTGGTTTACTGATCCTATTGGTGTGCTCATTACTCATTTCTGGGAGTTTTTGTTCTTGAGCAAGTTTGATGTTGAATTTTCTTTTGTTCGATTCATGAGCTATGCTGTGTTATAATGGAAATTGATAATGGATTTATGTTTGCCATGCTTGGATGATCGTTTATGTGTATTCAATTTTGGTTTCTGGGAATTTTTTGTGAAAACACGATTTGAAGGTGATGAATGTTGTTGCTGTTGATAGAAAACCCTAGATTCACTATTGCTTTGCCCAGAATTCTGGAATTGAACGTGTTGCATGGCCCTGTTCAGCAGGAGCCAATCAAATTATTTCCCTGGCCGCGCCTAAACGGCGTCGTTTGATTAAGTGGCATTCATAATTACAAATATGCCATTCGGTCCATTTAATTTCAATATTAATTCATTTAATTCCTCATTTTATTTCATTTGGCATGGCTCACTTGTAAAATTCATAACTTATCCATTTCAATTCCAAATCCCATGGGAATTTTTGCATCATCTTCATCATGATCCCTAGTTTTTTACCATGATTTTTGCTGATTTTTTTTGATCATTGAATTTTAAATGGCATTAGGGTTTTGCTCATGTATGCACATTTTGTACATCTTACCAATTCAATTGTGAAATGATGAGGATATATCCAATGACCCTGAAATTTTTTGTGCTTGATCTACACTCATCCATGGTTATTTTGATGTAGAGTTCTTGATTTTATCTTATCTGGTTATTGAGATATGATTTTTTGAAGTAGGGTGTAACAATGTGTGTCACACCATTGATATGCAATTTCATGAATTGTGATGACATGCTTCCTGACCTCCGAATGAACTGACTTTTTGCATGAACCTACTCTTATATGTCTAGTTCACTTGTGATTTTTCTTGGAATTAATTATGCCATTTCCTAATTGTTTGAGATTTTCTCCCCTGTTTGACCAAAATGTGGACTTATTATGATGCATGTTGCCATTTCATCTGTGAAATTCTCATACTTTATTAGATGATCATGAAATTTTACATGTGCATACTAGACATCTTAAGCTTTACATTGGTGTTGATCCCATTCATTTCTCATCTGTTGTCTTTGAGTTATGATTTTTTGAAGTTGATACATGTTTGTTTGACTTCTTTGTGCATACTTGAAATTGTTTTGACTTTCTGATTTTAATTGACCATCTTCCATTGATCCATTTGAGCTGAAATTTTATATGCATGTCATGTTATGGATTGTGATTGAGCATGAATTATTTGATGATTTTTGGAAATGTTTATGTTTGGTTTTGAGCTAAGTCTTGCTGTTGACTTCTATGAGCTCCCATTTGCCATGCTTTGCCTTCTTTTGCTTATGAAATGATGATGATGCATGATATGAACATGAACCCAATTGGATTTGTTTCTTGATTGATTGAACATGATTTTGAATGCTTGCCCTTTGCTGTTTTGACTTTTTCATTCTCTTTTGACCCTAGGCTTGTCCTAGTGGTCCTGTTACTCACTTTTGAGCTTGTGTTTTCAGGTTGACCAACAAATGCTCCAATGAGATCAATTTCTTTTGATTAAGCTTGCTCGAATAGCATTGTTTAACTTTGTTTGTTTTGTAGGTGGCTTGACCCATATGATTTGAGTCTTGTGCTTTGCACATTTGATTATCTGATTTGACTGTTGATTCCTATTTCCTTTGTTTTAACTTGTGAACTGTGTACTGATCTGTTTGACCATTTCAGGTACCATTAGTTGCTTAAGTTCTTTGAACTTGCTTTGCTTTGCTATTTAGCAACTTGCTTTGAGGTATATCCCTTAATCTTCATGTAGTCTGGAAGACCTGGCCTGTTACTTGGCCAGGCAACTGTCTGAAGTCCTCCTTAAGAGGCAATGTTTGTGTATGTTTAATTTGTTCTTGTACATAGTCAAAGACCTCCTAAGTGAAGAGGCAATTGGCAGAACCAAGGGATAAGCAACCTATCCCCTGCTATTCTGTGTGTCTTCTGCTTTGCTCACACCACTGTGTTGATGCATTGCAGATACAAACCCAAGATCTTGTGCAATTGTACAGTTGAGTCAGTATCAAATGTGTAGAAGGGTTCCCACTTTCTGAACCCACACATTCTTGTCAAATGCTCTCCCTGGCCAGGGATAAGAGCAATGAGGCACACCCCTCATCTCCTTTCATCTGCTTCACCTTAGCCCCTCAATGGCAAGGTTAAGAGCAACATTCACCCCATTCCAGAGGTTTGTTTGTTGAGGTTGATATGACCCCTCGACTAAAACCTAACCCATGTTTGAGCCCCTTGTTGGTGTGTTTATTTTATGATGTATGTGCTGTATGTGCTTGTGTGGTGTGATTGTATCCCCCAGGTTTGTTAGACTCCGCGTAGTCTCGTTTGCATGTCAATTAAGGTAGCACGGTTCCTTCGTATAGGACTTCCTTTCTTGCGTGAGCTTTCTTAAAACACAAACAAACATCATCCCCTCTTAAGGATACGTTAACTCCTTCTACTACAGATGAGTAAGTCTCTAAAGGTCGAGCATCAGGTAGATTGTGCAGTGACGTTGTCCACTTAAAAAACACAAACCAACAGTAATAGTTTGGCCGAACTACGGCAACTCTGATTCTCATGTCCAGATGAGATACGTAGGCACGAGATGCGATGTCTTGTCGAGTTTGACTAACCACTAACACTAATTCTTTTCTCTCGCCCTCGTGGTGATTGAGACCTCCCCTTTCTCTTGCCCTAGTTGCAATCGAGACCCTTGCTTCCTGTGCAAGTTAGGTTAGGTGTGGCTTGCTTCCTGTGCAAGTCATGTTTAGGATAGGCTTGCTTCCTGTGCAAGTTAGCTAGAAACCTTAACTTAGGGACGACTTTGCATGACAACATCTAGGCTCGAGTCGTAGTCTCCCTTGTGTTGTGTCTCCCTTTGTTATCTGGTTAGGCTAGTCCTTTGTCCCTGCGTAGGGGAACTACATCGCCCTGATCTTCATACCAGATGAAGTATGTAGGCAGGAGATTGAGCTGATCTCTCCGGGCGCTTTTTTTTTTCTTTTTGTGTGTGTGCTTGACAGTTATAGGCTCGAGTCCCCGACTCCCTATTAACTTGTTGTGTTGTTGTGTGCTTGGAAGCTGATGTAAGACCATCGAGTGGCATTCGGGTTCCAGTGTGGGTGTGTTTTGGTTCGGATGCTGATGTAAGTCCAGTGATTGGCATTCAGGCTCCATGTTTGCCTTTGCCTGTGTTTGTTTTGTGTGCGTGTCAGCCGAGCTACGAATGCTCTGATTCTTCTTTCGTCCAAGAAGATACGTATGCATAGGATGCGACATCCTAGCGAGCATGTGTTTTCCCCAGTCCGAACTACTTCGACTCTGATGTCTATGCCTGATAGACTAAGTAGGCCCAGGATGCGGTATCCTGCCGAGTCAGTTTCAGTCAGTTTTCTTTTGTCTCTTTTCAGCCAGTGTGTGTGTGTGTGAGCAGCGTTTTAGCAACCATTTTCCTTCCTTTTGTGCGTGGATCCCGTCGAGTACGACGGATGCGTAGGGGTGCTAATACCTTCCCTTCGCATAACCGACTCCCGATCCCATTCTCTTTGGTCGCGAGACCATGTCTTTTCCTAGGTTTACTTCGAGCGTTTCCTTTCCCTCTTTTGGGATAAATAACGCACGGTGGCGGCTCTGTTGTTCTTCTTTTCCCGCCGGTTTTTCGCGTAATTTAACAGTAGGGAGTCAGGAATTCGAGCCTATAACTGTCAAGCACACACACAAAAAGAAAAAAAAGTGCCCGGAGAGACCTCGCACGGTCTCCTGCCTACGTACCTCATCTGGTATGAGGATCAGGGCGACGTAGTTCCCCTGAACGGGAAAGAAATTCTAGCCAGAAACCAAGGGGAGACACACTACCAGGGAGCTGTACTCGAGCCTAGTGTTATCATGCATCATTGCCCTATGTTATGGTTTCTATCCTACTTGCACAACAGCAAGCTAATCCTAATCAGGAAAACAAGCATGCAAGCATCAATAAAAATAAAGCAAACATTCACATAGCACACACTATATCCAGTCAAGTGAGGCTCAAACAAGGGTGGACTGCCGAGGCAAGTCATCTGTACAAGGGTGGTATTCGCTCTTAACCCTGACATTGAGAGTCAGGGTGAAGCAGATGAAAGGTGAGTGAAGATTAGACTTCACAGCTCTTATCCCTGGCCAGGGAGAGCTTCAGACAAAGGAGCGTGGGTCCAGAATGGAGGAACCCTTCTACACTCAAGACTCTGACTCGACTGTACAAATGCACAAGATCTTGGGTTAATGTCCCAATGCATCAACACAGTGGTGTGAGCAGAGGGACGACTCAACAGAATAGCGGGGGATAGATTGCATATCCCTTGGATTCCGCCAATTGCCTCCTAGAGGTCTTTACCTGCTTGGCACAAAAGTAAACAATCACAAACATCGCCTCTTAAGGAGGACTTCAGACAGTTGCCTGGCTAAATAACAAGCCAGGTCTTCCATACTACATGGAGACAAGAGAGTCTACCTCAACTGGTTTATACAACCAAGCAGCAGCACAACAAGTTCTTAAAGAACTAAAGCGACTATGGTACCTGGAATCAATCAAGCACAATCAGTATACCAGACAAACCAACAGTAAACAGCAAAAGTCAAACAGTTAATCTGTACAGTCAATCAATGCAATGTGCAAAGTACAATCAACTCAATTGAGTCAAGCATCCTACAAAACAACACAAGTTAGTTTACAACAAGCAACCAAACTCAATTTAATCAACTTGCATTTTTCTCCTTAAGGCCTTTGCATCTCAACCTGAAACACAATTCAAAAGTGAGAAACAAGACCACTAGGCCAAGCCTAGGGTCCAAAGGAGATGAAAAATCCAAAACAGCAAGTGAAAATTAATCAAAACCACAATCAAACAAATTAGAAACAAATCCCATTGGTCCCATGCTCATATCCATCACCATTATCATTTCATGCATAAAAAGGCACCAAACATGCAATTTGCAACCTCAAAAGACCAAACAGAATGATCAACATCAAATCCATACCAAAACAATTCAATTAATTCCACAAAAATTCAAGTCTAAACAGAACATATCCAATGAATAGCATATAAAATTTCATCTCATTTGGATCAAGGGAAGTAGGTCAATGAAAATCAAGAAGTTCAGACAATTTCAAGCAAGCCAACACAAGTCATCAAAACAATCATCAACTTCCAATAATCATAAAACAGTGACAATACATGATAAATGAATGGTATCAAAACCACAATGACCTATAATGTGTCTACAATGCTCATACCAAATTTCACACTCATCCAATCAATAACCAGAATTTCACAAATCAAATGGTAACATGTGTCACAAAAAATCACAAAATGACCAAACAGAGGAGAAAATTCCAATCAATTAGGAAAGGCCATCAATAAATCCAGAAAAATTCACATGTAATCTCAACATACATATGCTCATTCATGCAAAATTTTGGCTCAATCCAATGTTCACAAGCACATCAAATAAAATCATAAAATTCACAATGCTTGGTGTGACACAAATTGTCACACCTCTAATCAAAAATTCATATCTCATCAACCAGGGATCCAAAATTTACAAACTCTACATCAAAATCACCATCAAAGTGTCCAGAATATGCACAAAGAACTTCATCCATTTCTTTGAAAGCATCATCATTTTATGAAAGATATGGCAAAGCATGTACCAATGTGACACTACCAAGCAAACCCTAGGCATTTTAATTTTTTACACGTGCACAAAAATCACAAAAATCATGATTAAATTCTACACATTATAAGGAGCATCATGAAAAAAATCTCACTCAATTTGGATAAAAAATGAATCATCTATGAATTTCTAAAGATCATGTAATCAAAAATGAAATTGAAATGAAAAAGAGAAAATGAAATAAGAAATTAAATGGAATAATGGCAAAAGCGTAATTCTGATAAACGCGGCCAAAACGACACCGCTTCTCATTAATGCGTTGTCACGCTCCTATTGGCTCTGAGCGCGCGGTAAACACAATTTGAAAGCCAGGCCATGGAAAATTGGATCAAACGCATGTTCCAGCATGTTCTTCACCAAGAACACTTCAAATTTTCCAGAAAATTGGCAAGAACAAATTCTCACCAAATGCTACAAACCATACATCATCGTGACCATCTTTCAACAAGGATTAAGGATATGGAAAGTACTTAACCTAACTCTAAGCATATCAACGGGATCGAGCAAATAAAGATATGCACATCAAACTTCAATTCACGATTTCTCATCCAATACTTAATCAAATTGAAAACTATAAACAGCATGATGATCTACAATCAAAGACCTACAAAAGCCATATAATAGTTCATGCAATGGAGGAAATCGAAACTCTACCTCTTGGAGATTGCAGATCGTGAATCTCGTGTTTCCAAGCTTGAAAAGGTGAAACAGATGCAGTTCCTTGATGTGGAAGTTGATAGCAACGATTACCTCAGCTCAAAACAGCTCCAAGTGCAAAAATCATGAAGTTGCCATTGTAGATCAAGCTTTCCAACAGTCCAATTCAGCAAGCTTTGGCCACGAGTTTTGCAAAACAGTTCATCAATATCACTTGTGGAGTGTAGATCCAAGAAGAATCAACAAGTTTGATGAAGAATTGTGATGAAATTGATGAAAAAAGTGTGTAGCAATTTTGAGAATTTGAGAGGTTTTGGAGGGAAAAACAGTTAGATCCTTGAAGAATGTGATGTAATTAGCATTTTCTGTTACAGTTAGTATTATATACCAACTTCTTAATCCACCTCTTAACCTCAATTATCAAAAAGCAATTGTATTAGTGCTAATGCCATTTCAAGTGTTATGTCAAAAATGTCTATTTGGCATTTGGAATGTGTTAGAAGTGGTCTTGAGTGCATAGGCCTTGTATTTCTCAATTTCACCATTCCACACCAAAAATACAAATGAATTCACTTGAAAAATGACTTTTTGCCATGCTTATTTTTGATGAATTTTGACCATTCATCATGAAAGTACATGTGAAATGGGGTTTGCTCAAAGAAAGATCACCCAAATTGGCCATTCCATGTGAAAGTTATGCCACTTTGAATTTAGGCATTTTTGGAAAATGATTGGACCATAACTTGTCAACCATGCATGAGAAATTCAAGTTCTTGGACTTTTTAGAAAGGTGAGAGCAAGATCTACAACTTTCATGTTGAACAAAATTTCATTTGAAGCATTTTTGGACATGTAATTTTGAGGTGAAAAACTTTCCATTTTTGGAAACTTTCATTACAAGTCACTTTCCATTTTTGGAAACTTTTCTCCTGACTTTATTTTCTTCATTCTGGATGTTTGAAATGTCAAATGAAACTTGTTTCAACATGAATGAAGTATATCCAACTCTCTCCCACCTCCAAATCCATCATATCAAGCACAGTTGACCATAGTTGACTTTTCAATTGATAGATGAATTTGGCTATGCACTGATCAAGTTGAGCCCCCAACTCCTGATGAAATGACTCAAGGATGAAACCCTAACCTCCATAAGCTCAATACAATCATGAAATGATCCCCATATCCATTGTAGACCCCATCTCCTTGCCAAGCCCTGACTGGCCCAATGCAACTGATTAGGGTTGACCAGTGGTCAAAACCCTAACCTCAAGATATCTGATCAATCATGATGATTCCCTTGGATGATAACAAGACCATGATGATGATGATGTATCATAGCAACCAAGATCAAGCTCAATCTCCTTGAATAACATGAAACCCTAATTTGGACCACCACCCTCAGATGATTAATGATCCAGTCCAATGAAAACCCTCAGGCTTGAATCTCAACCTCTTGTCTTCTGATCAAGACCTAGGAGGATGACTTGTTCCATGTTGCCACATGATATGCAATTATGCAATGCCTAATGTCCTAAAAATGATATGCAATATGTTAAGCTAGTCCCAAGAGAGGAGGGCAAATTTTGAGGTGTTACAGCTGCCCCTATTCAATCCACTGTGAACCTGTCGATATGAACAGCCTCGGCTTTCAGATGATCAGGATGAAGAGTGATTGAATACCAAGAACAGACGAACAATTTGCACTCTGACGGGAAAATAATTAACAACGCCTGTCAGAATCGGCGAAGAAGCAATCTTGAAAGAAAAATCCGTCTGGTACGGAGAAAGTCGGCCTGATCACCGAAACAGCAACGTCGACCTAGATACCAAAATAAATGGTAACACAGGGATAACCATGGCCTGAACACCACATCCGCTGGGGATTATTATCTCTTTTTTTTTCGCTTTTCTTGAACCCCGAAATCTTCTCATGATTTCTCTCCTTTCTATTTTCTTGAACCCCGAAATTTTCTTCGCAAATGATCCCAGATCATTGCATTTGAACCCCGACACCTTGCTTGCCAACATAATGAACCCCATTCTCCAGAAAACACCTCGTGTCTCCTTTTCTCCATTTGAACCCCAGTCGCCTGACGATAACTTGCGATCGCCATTGTGAACCCCGATCTCCAGAAAATGCCGCAACATTTCCCTTTCTCCATGTGAACCCCGCTCTCCAGAAAATGTCTCAACATTTCGCTTTCTCCATTTGAACCCCTTTCTCCCATCTCTCGTGATAATTCCGCTGGCAACGTCGGAAATAACACCAAAATACCACTCTGAGGGCGACATATCAGAGGGTAAACCTTCACAAAAGGAAGGTAACATGTGCATCTCTTCTTCAGAAGACACCCATAACGACCTCTACTGGCCTCCGCCAAAGTCTAAGGTGACACATGAACAGAAGATAATCCTTAGGACCTCATCCTGGATATAATCTTCAACTCCAATCTCCATTTGGACCCCGATCTCCAGAAAATGTCTCAACATTTCCTTTTCTCCGATTGAACCCCGATAATCGCGCTGATCACGTAACATCCTTTGATTTCATTTCCATCTCCGCTCGACGGAAAAATTTCCTCCAGTATCGCACTACTGGGGAACATTGCTGACCTGACGTCATGATGCTAAACTCATCCGAGTAACACCGTCACCATCCTGCGAAACTAAAACCTCAAGCGGTAACCACAGCTTGAGTCGCGCTGATCGCGGAACCTTCCCATCTCTGTCCGACGGAAAAGCTTCCTCCAGTATCGCACTACTGGGGAAGTACTGTTGATAAAAACGGTGCCAAACTCCTCGGAGCAACACCTTCACCCTCAGGCAGCCACTTCTCAAATGGTAACCACGGTCTGAGACTAGCTCATGCTTGCAATATGATGAATGACTTTTTCTGCGTAATGCTCCATAATCATGGAAATGCTACGCGATTTATTTTTTCTATATGCCATGCTATTTACATGATGCATGTATAAAAAGCATCCCCCTCAAGGGACTCTTCTGAGGAGCTCGAGACACTCTGCTGAGGAACTCGCCAACACTCCGATCTCCACCCTGCTGGGGAATAGCACTGCTGCTGAGAAAAGGCATCCCTTGTTGGGGAAGAACCTTCCTTTGCACCCAATCCGCTTGGGGATTTGCTGGGGATAGAACCACCAGCGCTCTGTGGGGATACAACAGTCTTTGACTTGCTGGGGATATCAATCCCGACGCCGCTTGGGAAATCACCGCACACAGATACTTCCGCTGGGGAAACGCAACCTTCGGGCCTGGCGACTGGGGAAGCATCAATTTGAAACATGCTGGGGAAGTCACAGACCTTGAATTTACTGGGGGGTTAGTCCTCACGACTCTGCTTGGGGATATACATCCCTACTCGTCTAGACCTTTTCTGCTCCATCATCTTGTATTCCCAACTGCTCCGTACTCGACGGAGAGCGAACTCCTGGGGACTATACATATTTTTCAATCTTCCGACTTTGAAGAGTCTTCTTGATTAATTCCAAGGATCGTCGTACGTCTCTCCGTCATCCTTTCACCGTCCTTCCATTCCTTCGTCCCTGATCGGACTCCATGAGGATTTGTTTTGTCAACAGCTTCCATATCACCACCTGCAAGTGAGTGAAAAATCTAACAGTTCCTGCAAAAGAGATCGTCAGATAAAACTGTGCCCCAGGCGTGTCAAGATTTCAACACTTGGGTCACTCAACCTTCCGAATAAGATTTCAAGCTTTCAATCTTATAAACATGCATTGTAAGGGACCTGTATGTCTAAAAATGCAAGATTCTTTATCAAAATAATCGGATGTTTTTGCAATCAAAGCGGTAATGAAAAACAAAAACAAAATTATTTGACTGAATATGCATTTTATTGATTGAAAAGTGTGGCTCCAACTGAGCAATACAAAGGAAGCAATTCCTGAAAAGAGGTAATTGCGCACAAAAGGAAAAATCTATCCTAATGGCAATGTGAAACCCGTGATCTCATCGAGTTCCAACTCGGTTACACCCCACATGTCCTCAGACTCTCCGTGCTTTCTGCCTTCTGAACAAGACGATTCCGATTGATCCCTACCGGGTATTATCCATGATGCTTTAACCAAAGCGCAAACGATCATGCCTGACGCAGTTGTTCGTTTCAATCCCTCTTTTGCCTAGACCGCCCTTTCGGGTTTTCAGTCCACCGGGATACCCTTTTTTGCCCAAGTCGCCTTTTCAGGTTTTCGACTTGCCGGGTGTACAATTTTTCTTTCTATATCCCTAATTTTTGCCCGAACCTTTCTTTCTGTTTTTTGGTTCGCCGGGATGCCCATTTTTGCCTGGACTATTTTATTCTTTTCGTCCAGCGGGTCTCTTTATACGAAGTATTTTTTAACTGCGATCGCATTCACAGGGGATGGAAAATCTTCGCCATCCATGGTCGTCAACAACAAGGCTCCGCCAGAGAAAACCTTCTTGACCACGAATGGACCTTCATAATTCGGTGTCCATTTACCCCTTCGATCGTTTTGAGGAGGAAGGATCCTTTTCAGCACCATATCACCTACGTGATATACACGAGGTCGCACCTTTTTGTCAAAAGCACGCTTCATCCTCTGCTGGTATAACTGCCCATGACAAATGGCTGCCAGCCTCTTCTCTTCTATCAGGCTTAACTCTTCGTACCGGGTCCTTACCCATTCAGCCTCTCGCAATTTCACGTCCATCAGGACTCTCAAAGAGGGAATCTGGACCTCAACCGGTAACACGGCCTCCATCCCATATACCAATGAGAAAGGAGTTGCCCCAGTAGATGTACGCACCGACGTTCGATACCCATGCAATGCAAACGGCAACATCTCATGCCAGTATTTATAGGTTACCACCATTTTCTGCACAATCTTCTTTATATTCTTGTTGGCTGCCTCAACCGCCCCATTCATCTTCGGACGATAGGGAGAAGAATTGTGATGCTCAATTTTGAATTCCCGGCACAATTCCGCCATCATCTTATTGTTCAAATTAGAACCATTATCAGTAATGATTCTCTCGGGAACTCCATATCTGCAAATGATGTCTCTCTTGAGAAACCTGGCAACGACCTGCTTCGTCACGTTCGTATAAGAGGCTGCTTCAACCCACTTGGTGAAGTAATCAATAGCCACTAATATGAACCGATGCCCATTCGAAGCCGTAGGCTCTATCTTCCCAATCATATCAATGCCCCACATAGCAAACGGCCATGGAGACGACATTAAGCTCAACGGATTTGGAGGCACGTGCACCTTGTCAGCATAAATCTGGCATTTATGACACTTCCGCACGAAATTAAAACATTGGGCCTCCATTGTCATCCAATAATAACCTGCCCTCAGCAGCTTCTTCACCATCGCATTCCCACTGGCATGGGTACCGAACGATCCCTCATGGACTTCTTTCATCAATTGGCTTGCTTCTCTATCATCAACACATCTGAGCAAGACCCAATCAAAATTCCTCTTATACAGAACCCCATCCTTATTTAGGTAGAACACCATGGCCAACCTCCGCAGAGTCTTTCGGTCCTTCTTAGATGCTCCCTCAGGATACTCTTGAGTCTCTAGATAGCGCTTGATATCATAATACCACGGCTGCTCATCATCAGGCGCTGTATCAACAGCAAACACATAAGCCGGTCTATCCAGACGACCTACTTCAACACTGGGGAACTGATTCCACCACTGCACCTTAATCAAGGCAGCCAGAGTAGCCAAAGCATCTGCCAAAGGATTCTCCTCTCTAGGCACATGATGCATCTTCACCTTGGTGAAAAACGTCAACAATCTCCTCGTATAATCCCGATATGGAACTAAATGAGATTGATGCGTATACCATTTTCTGTTAACTTGATTTATCACCAGAGCTGAATCTCCATATATGACAAGGTTCTTGATCCTCAAATCAATCGCCTCTTCAATCCCCAATATACAAGCTTCGTATTCAGCCACGTTGTTGGTGCACTCAAATGTTAGCCGGGCAGCAAAAGGAATGTGGGATCCTTTCGGCGTAACCAAAACAACACCAACACCGCTTCCATTCACGTTAACGGCCCCATCAAACATCAAAATCCATTCGGATTCAGGGTCAGGCCCCTCCTCCGGGATCGGTTCCTCGCAATCTTTCGATTTGAGAAACATGATGTCCTCATCATGGAATTCAAACTTCATCGGTTGATAATCATCAATGGGTTGCTGGGTGAGGTAATCAGAGAATACACTCCCCTTAATTGCCTTCTGAGAGGTATACTGAATATCATATTCTGTCAAAATCATTTGCCACCTCGCAACCCGTCCGGTCAATGCTGGCTTCTCAAAAATGTACTTGATTGGATCCATCTTGGAAATCAACAAAGTGGTATGAACCAGCATGTACTGCCTCAGTCGGCGAGCAGCCCAGACCAAAGCACAGCAAGTTTTCTCGAGCAGTGAATATCTTGTTTCACAGTCGGTAAACTTTTTGCTAAGGTAGTATATGGCATGCTCTTTTCGACCAGACTCGTCATGCTGCCCCAATACACACCCCATAGACCCCTCGAGGACCGTCAAGTACAGGATTAACGGTCTTCCCTCCACAGGAGGCATCAGAATCGGAGGCTCCTGCAAATATTCTTTTATTTTTTCAAATGCCGCTTGGCAATCATTATTCCACCTGACCGTTTGATCTTTTCTTAACAACTTGAATATAGGTTCACACGTGGCTGTTAGATGAGATATGAACCGTGAAATGTAGTTCAATCTACCTAAGAAACCACGAACCTCTTTCTCTGTTCTCGGTTCAGGAATTTCTCTTATCGCTTTTACTTTAGTAGGATCAACCTCGATTCCTTTCTCACTTACAATGAACCCCAGCAATTTACCGGACCGCACTCCGAAAGTGCACTTGTTCGGATTCAACCTCAGCCTGAACTGTCTCAGCCGGTCGAACAACTTGGCCAGATCTACCAAATGCCCCTCTTCTGTTTGGGACTTTGCTATCATGTCATCAACATAGCATTCAATTTCATGATGAATCATATCATGAAACAAAGTCACCATGGCCCTCTGATAAGTAGCACCGGCGTTCTTGAGACCGAATGACATCACTTTGTAACAAAAAGTTCCCCACGGTGTGATGAACATTGTTTTCTCCATATCATCTGGCGACATTTTGATTTGATTATAACCAGAAAAGCCATCCATGAAGCAAAACACCGAGAACTGAGCTGTATTGTCTACCAACACGTCGATGTGAGGTAGTGGAAAATCATCCTTCAGACTAGCTCTGTTCAGATCTCGGTAGTCCACACACATTCTTACCTTCCCATCTTTCTTCGGGACTGGCACGATATTTGCGACCCATGGCGGATAATTAGTGACAGCAAGGAAACCAGCATCCCACTGCTTCTGCACTTCTTCCTTAATTTTCATCGCCATTTCAGGTCGAGTTCTGCGCAACTTCTGCTTCACTGGAGGACAATCTGCTCGCAACGGTAGCTTGTGCACAACGATATCGGTATCCAACCCTGGCATATCTTGATAAGACCAGGCAAAGATGTCGACATACTCTCTCAATAGTGCTACCATTCTACTCTTGACGCTTTCCTCCAGAGCAGCCCCGATTTTCACTTCTTTCTTGACCTCGTCGGTACCCAGATTCACAACCTCAATCTGCTCTTCATGCGGCTGAATCACCTTCTCCTCTTGTTTTAACAACCTGGCTAATTCCCCTGGCAGCTCACAATCCTCTTCGTCTTCTTCTTCGGCATGATAGATCGGATTGTCGAAGTCATACGAGGGTGTAACAGAATTGTTATCAATGAGATCCGTAGAATGATCGCATCTGCATGAATGTTGATTCATGCATTGCTTAGAACCAGTGTGAGACAAAATGAAAAAGAAAAATGAAAACATTGCCATTTTTATTTTGTTTTTATTTTTAAACTGCAAAAATAAATGAAAAACAGGGAACACCGCTTTTGACTGAAAAACATCCTTTTATTAATGATGCGAATTTGCAAATTTAGACATGAGGTGGCCCTTACAATGAACCATTACGTGTCGGGCAACACGTATGGCTTTCATGCATATAAAATCAAAACAGGAAAAATATTACTCTTCCAGCAGAGTGACCCGGATGATCTCTTCAACTTTCCAGTTCTGGATTTCCATCCCTGGTGCGCATGACTTTATCCATCGGTCAATTTCACAGTCACTATCAGCTTCCTCACTCATCATGCAGATATGATCCGGATCTAGCATTCCGACACTAGTGAAGGTGACTGACGTACGACGTCCTCTGCCTTGTCCTGACGAGCCTCTGTTCGGCTGATACCCCACTCCGAAGCGGTCCTTCTTTGCGGAGATATCCATCATCCTGCCCCAACCAGGAGCCTCTCCATTCTTCACCACCTCAGCGGCCTGTTTGTACGAAGCAATGGACAGTTTCTCCCCCTCTTTTGCAAACAGAGCATTCTCCACCTTAACGGTTTCGAACGCTTGACTTGGCGTCTCCCAGATTTCACCATCCATTTCCACATATTTGAATGAGGACAGGTGGCTGACAAAGATGTCCTCTTCTCCGCACACAGTGACGACTTGGCCTTCCTAGATATATTTCAGCTTCTGGTGCAAAGTCGAGGTTACTGCCCCAGCAGCATGAATCCACGGCCTACCCAACAAGCAACTGTATGCCGGCTGAATATCCATGACGTAGAAAGTTGACTTAAACACCTCTGGGCCTATCTTCACTGGCAACTCAACCTCTCCAAACACGGCCCGCTTCGACCCATCAAACGCCCTTACTATCAAATCGGTCGGAGTCAGAATCAGCCCGTTACAATTCAACTTAGCCAGAGCCTTCTTCGGAAACACATTCAATGAGGAGCCGGTATCAACCAGCACATGCGAAAGCACGACTCCTTTACATTCCATTGCAATGTGTAGTGCCCGATTGTGATTCCTCCCATCCACCGTCAGATCCATGTCTGTAAAACCCAGCCCATGGCTGGCATGCACGTTAGACACGACCGTCTCCAACTGGTTTATCGTTATCTCCTAAGGAACATAGGCTTTCTTCAAGATTTTCATCAGAGCCTCTCTGTGCCCCTCAGAGCTTAACAGCAAAGATAGAATTGATATCTTGGAGGGAGTCTGCTGCAGATGGTCAACCAACTTGTACTCAGACTTCTTGATGATCCTTAAGAATTCTTCTGCATCATCATCAAGTTTCTCTTCCGACCCAACAGGCGCCGGTGTCACCACTGGAGTACTATCACCAACCACTGCTTTCCCTTTTGCCCTGGCTAAAGCCTCGGCCTTTTCTTTTTTCTCTTTTTCTCCTTCTCCTCCCCTCAAGGCATCAGGAGCAAATAATCTGCCACTGCGAGTGAAACCGCTGGGACCGGCATTATCCACCTTTGACACGGTGGTTTCACTAGCAGTCTGGTCTTCTACCCTCTCACCGTTGCAATAGACCTCTCCCCCATAATGCCATGGCACGGCATCATCTTTGTCATACGGAATTGGTCCAGGTACCGTGATGGTAACTGGAGCCGCCTCAGCAAGAGTAGACAAATCCACCGGATCAAAATAAATTGTTATGGTGGAGACCTCATCTTTCCCCTTATTAGTCTTCTCAATTAGAATACTCCCCTCGTCCATCAGACCCTGGACAGTTTTCCTCAACAATGAACACCCACTGACAGAAACAGTGCACTCAGCACAATTAATACCGCAGCCCGGGTGAACCCCATTTAACATCAACTTCCTCTTGACCTCAGCCAGAGGAGTCTTCAACTGATCAACAGTAGACAGCCCAACCCTACTCTCCTCAGAAATAGCATTCACCCCCCTTTGACCATGCGCGGGCATGGGATTAGCATTGACATTGGGAGATGGTGCAAAGTTGATTGCCTTCGAATCCACCAGGTCTTGAACTGTGTGCTTAAAAGCTTTGCAGTTCTCTATGTTGTGTCCGGGCGCACCTGAGTGAAATTCGCATTTTGCATTCTCATCATAATTGGCTGGCCTTTGATCAGGTCTCAAAGGTGCCAGAGTCCTTAACTGTACCAACCCCAAGTCTTGCAATTTCTTGAACAAGAAAGAGTAAGTCACAGGTGGCCTGTCAAAATGCCGATCATTCATCCTTCCCTTGACTTGATAACCAGCCCTCTGAGGCCTCTGCTGAAAGGGTTGTCTCTGCTGTTGAGGTTGTTGTTGTTGCTGTTGCTGATTTTCAGCAGGAATAGTTACCGCAGCAGTGTGCTAGAAGTAACGATCCCTACTGGGTCCTCTCTGTGCATACACCGCACTGGTATCTCCCTCTTTCTTCCTCTGACCATTACTGAAGGGCTTCTTCGATCCTGACGACGAAGCTGCACCCTGAATCTTCCCGAGCTTCAACCAGCTTTCTATTCTCTCCCCTGCTACAACTATATCAGAAAAGTTGGTCACCGGACAACCAACCATCCTCTCAGCATATGCCCCCTGCAGGGTCCCCATAAAGAGGTCAGACATCTCTCTATCCACTAGCGGAGGTTGCACTCTGGCCGCCAACTCCCTCCACCTTTGAGCGTATTCTTTAAACCCCTCATTATTTTTCTGAGACATACCCTGCAGCTGGGTACGACTCGGGGCCATATCAGCATTGAACTGATATTGTTTAAAGAAGGCGTCCCCAAGATCTTGCCAATTCTTGACATCTGAGGACTTGAGCTTGGTGTACCATTCCAGTGAGCCTCCGGACAGGCTGTCCTGGAAGAAATACATCCACAGCTTTTGGTCCATGGTGTAAGCTGAGATCTTACGGACGAAAGCCTGAAGATGCGTCTCGGGGCAGGAACTCCCATTGTATCTGTCAAACGCGGGCGCTTTGAATTTCTGTGGGATCACAATCCCCTCTACCAACCCCATATTTGACATGTTGACCACCCCAGGAGTGGCGTAGCTCTCCAAAGCTCGGATCTTTTCAGCCAGCAGCTGAATCTCTTTGTTCTGTGGTGGGGCACCGTACTGACCAAAAGGCTCGTTGTGCATCGAGAACTGATCAGCCTCCCTATCTTCCTCTTTGTCGTCATCGACCCCAAAGAAAGGCGGGAACAGACTGTCTTTCAGATTCTGCCCAGGTTGGCCACCAACAACACCGAAACCCCCAGCAGTGTTATTCACTATACTGACCGTTGTTCTCTTGCCACCGTCTCTAGAACCACCCAGCCCCTGGTTGGAGACACCGTCCAGGTTCACACCACTATTTGCTGCTGAAGCCCGCTCGAGCTTCTCGACTTTATCAGCTAGAGCCTTCTGACCAACTGCAAAGCCTTGCATGATGTTGATCAGCTCATTCATCTTGTCCTTCAGCTCGAGGATATCAGTATTTGGAAGATCCATCAGTCTAGGAGTATTGCGCCTGGTGAAGTATCGGTGAGGTCGGGTTGAGTGCAAAGGTACAGCTCTGCGAGCACGAGCAATGATTCCTGAAACAACCAAGCACGTTAGCAACAGATACCTGCAAAATAAAACACAAGTTATTATGATCATGCATGAATGCAGTGTTCATCCACATGAGGAACACTTTGTCTCTTGATCCTGGCTTCATCGAGACAAAATAATAACCCGGCAGCAATATTTTGATATTCATCATTTGATTTCATCATACATATCAAAGATATATGATTTAGCAAAATACCCCCAACCATGTGTGTGTGCTGTGTGAGTGCATATGGTAAAGCAAATAAAGCTTGAAGATCAATCACTGAATGAAAATAACCATCACATAACAAAATGCACAATAAGTGCCATAGTCATACATCAAACCAGATACAAATCTCCAGAATCAGGAAAGAAATACAAGCAAATGAATTCCGTCAACAAGCCTGACGGTAATCCACACAAACAAGAAAAGCTAGCCTGATGAGGGTCCCACAGATGGCCCTATCTCATCGACCATCCTCGCGAACTCTGCGGCGAACCTGAGCTCGGTGTTCTCCTGCTGTAATCTCCCCACCTCTTTCTGATGAATCTTCATCTGCCTGAAGTAATGATCTCTCTCAGCAATGTAATGATCTCTCTCGGCGATGATCTTTGCTTTCTCCGCTTCCCACTCTGCAGCGAGGACTCTGGCTTTGGCGTCTCTCTGATCTCTCACGAGGATTTGCCTCCTCTTCTCATCTTCAATGACCTTTGAAGCTCTAGCCAATCTCTCTTTGGTGATGTCGTGCTCCTTTGTTGAAGATGCCAAAGCCTGACTGACCTTCCCATAGTAGGCAGTATCCATCTCAAAGCGCTTTGCTTCCAAGGCATGTCGCTTGTCTTGATCTTCCATCTTCCCTTTGATCTCCTGGTTAGCCATCTGAACCCGAGCAACAGTCATCTCCAATTCCGCTTTCTCTGCAAGCAACTGATCTCTCTCCCGCTTCATCTCTAGGAACTCATCCATACCAACAGAAGAAGGAGATTCCTCAACCAACGGATACCAAGGATCGACCATAGGAAATGGTAGACAAGTAAGCTCCACTCTCTTACTGAGCCAGTCATCGAACGGAGGAAAAGATCTGTTATTAGCTCTACCCCAAGAAACCTTGCCTTTCCTTTGAATGATGCGCCATGCCTCAGATACTTGCTTCACCCTGGCCTGATTGCCCTCAATTGGGAAGTACACAGATTCCTGGACCTCACTCTTGAACGAAGGAAGCTCCATAACGAACCCCATCTGTCTCTTAAGAAGTGTCGGGTTATAATTAATACAACCCTGAACTCCTATAAGTGGCACATTGGGAAAACCCCTACAACTGCAGATGAAATCCTGTCCAACCCCACTACTGTGAGTCCAGGCTATGTCTTTGGCCCTCAAACCCATCAGCTTGGTCGCCCAATTAACATTTTGGCCAAGCAGAACAAAAGCACCCTTGGAAGGCAAATAACCCATAAACCACTTGTATAGCAACTGAGCGCAACATCGAATCAGTCCCCCACGCCTCTTCTCGTTCCTGTTATGGACCGAGTAATAGACATCTCCGATCAAGGTAGGGATAGGATTCCTCTGAACAAACAAGCGAACGGCGTTAATATCCACGAAGCTCTTCTGGTTAGGAAACAGAATGATCCCATAAATGCCCGCAGCAATCAAAGCACACACGGCTTTCCAGTTACCCAACTCAGCATGCTCCTTAGCCTTAGCTCTCAGGAAACTCAGATGAAAACCAGGCAACTTTCCCTTCTCTTTCAGACTTCCCTTAACCATCTCTGGACTCAAATAAAGAGCACGGGAAATCCCTCCAATATCGGGCTCTTCCTTAGTAGCATAGAAAGGAACCTGATTTCTGATCTGGATGCCCAAAATATCAGCATAATCCTCCATCAGAGGCCCCAATAAGTAATCAGGGAAGACAAAACACCTCAAACCAGGATCATAGAACTGGAGAAGAGTATGAATGGCGCTACTGTCTCTGTCAGTGAGTCTGAAAACCATCTTCAGAATACCCCCATACATCTCACGAAACATCCCCACATGGTCGGGTGCAATCAATGCTATCATATCCTTCAACGCACTGATCTCTGGGTCAAAGAAGCTATAGGCGATATCATCCTTCAAACCGGGCCTTCTCATATCTGAGCAGAAAGTCTCTCAACCAGGATCTCGATCAAAAGGGTCCCTGCATATGGATAAACATGTGTTAGATGCAGGTAAATGCAGAATGTAATGATGCTGATGAATGAATGCAATGCATTGCCATCCTCCAAGTCATCTGATCATCTGTTGCTCTGAGTCACAGCCCTGATCTCTGAACTGATCATAACCATCTAAGGGAATATGTAACCACAAATCCAACTCAAGGGTTCCGAAATAAACGGAAGATACATCACCATCATCATCAGACAAACTCTGAACAGATAAGCATAATCCTCTGAATCGGCCCGGGGAATCCTGAAATAAACGGATCCCCACTGATAAATAACTCGGACAGCACTCCGGCGTCTCAGAAATAACTGGCCATAAATCCGACTTATAAATAGGACTCTGATCAACGGAACCAAAAGTCACCATCTGAACATGCATCTGAAAGAATCACCCTCCCCTCACAGGTAAATTCTAATCAGGTCATCCTAAGGCGGATAATAGTCTCGACAATCGGGCAGAGATACTGAATGGGTTTGCCCTTTCGGGTGTGCCATTGTAGCTCTCCTGAGATAGTCTAAACCAAAGATCCGGGAAATGATCGGTCACCGAAGTCAATAGCTCAAAAGAGGTAACCCAACCAAAGCGGAAAACCCCACTGAGGAAGAGCACTCTCAGATGAACCTCGTCCGGCTTGTGGTATGTCACGTCGCAACAGCATGCCCAACCGACATGTGAGGAACGTGAGACCACACTAATCCTAGGTGTATACTCGGGCCTGGGTTTTAGCCCCACTCAGAACACCCACCCCAAAACTGAGGAACCACCTGCACAGAGGACGGCAACATGATAGTATGATGCATGCAGACATATATGCAAATATATACACCATCAGAATAATAAATGCAATAAATAGCAGCACAAGTAACCTAAACTATCCTAGAACGCTAGGAGAGACTCGCTTAGGGAAGATGGACCAGCAACAGGTCAACATCTTAGATCCCCAGCAGAGTCGCCAGCTGTCGCATCCGCGAAAAACAACCGGCGGGCTGAAACAAAACAACACAGAGCCGCCACCGTGCGTTATTTATCCCAAAGAGGGAAAGGAAACGCTCGAAGTAAACCTGGAAAAAGCATGGTCTCGTGACCAAAGAGAATGGGATCGGGAGTCGGTTACGCAAGGGGAAGGTATTAGCACCCCTCACGTCCGTCGTACTCGACGGGATCCACGCTCTAAAAGAAAGAAAAGGTTGCTAAACAAACATCACACACACACACTGAAGACCACACAGGTGGGGTTAAGAGAAGAGGGCTCGCTAGGACATCGCGTCCTATGCCTACGTATCTCGTATGGAACGAGAATCAGAGCTGTCGTAGTTCGGCTCACACACGCCAAACAAGACACACACAAACACAGGCAAACCTGGAACCCGAATGCCAATCACTGGACTTACATCGGCTTCCGAACCAAACAAACACCATCAGGCAAACATGGAGCCCGAAAGCCAATCACTGGACTTACATCGGCATCCGAACCAAACACACGCACACTGGAACCCGAATGCCACTCGATGAACTTACATCAGCTTCCAAGCACACAACAACCAACAAGTTAATAGGGAGTCAGGAATTCGAGCCTATAACTGTCAAGCACACACACAAAAAGAAAAAAAAGTGCCCGAAGAGACCTCGCACGGTCTCCTGCCTACGTACCTCATCTGGTATGAGGATCAGGGCGACGTAGTTCCCCTGAACGGGAAATAAATTCTAGCCAGAAACCAAGGGGAGACACACTACCAGGGAGCTGTACTCGAGCCTAGTGTTATCATGCATCATTGCCCTATGTTATGGTTTCTATCCTACTTGCACAACAGCAAGCTAATCCTAATCAGGAAAACAAGCATGCAAGCATCAATAAAAATAAAGCAAACATTCACATAGCACACACTATATCCAGTCAAGTGAGGCTCAAACAAGGGTGGACTGCCGAGGCAAGTCATCTGTACAAGGGTGGTATTCGCTCTTAACCCTGACATTGAGAGTCAGGGTGAAGCAGATGAAAGGTGAGTGAAGATTAGACTTCACAGCTCTTATCCCTGGCCAGGGAGAGCTTCAGACAAAGGAGCGTGGGTCCAGAATGGAGGAACCCTTCTACACTCAAGACTCTGACTCGACTGTACAAATGCACAAGATCTTGGGTTAATGTCCCAATGCATCAACACAGTGGTGTGAGCAGAGGGACGACTCAACAGAATAGCGGGGGATAGATTGCATATCCCTTGGATTCCGCCAATTGCCTCCTAGAGGTCTTTACCTGCTTGGCACAAAAGTAAACAATCACAAACATCGCCTCTTAAGGAGGACTTCAGACAGTTTCCTGGCTAAATAACAAGCCAGGTCTTCCATACTACATGGAGACAAGAGAGTCTACCTCAACTGGTTTATACAACCAAGCAGCAGCACAACAAGTTCTTAAAGAACTAAAGTGACTATGGTACCTGGAATCAATCAAGCACAGTCAGTATACCAGACAAACCAACAGTAAACAGCAAAAGTCAAACAGTTAATCTGTACAGTCAATCAATGCAATGTGCAAAGTACAATCAACTCAATTGAGTCAAGCATCCTACAAAACAACACAAGTTAGTTTACAACAAGCAACCAAACTCAATTTAATCAACTTGCATTTTTCTCCTTAAGGCCTTTGCATCTCAACCTGAAACACAATTCAAAAGTGAGAAATAAGACCACTAGGCCAAGCCTAGGGTCCAAAGGAGATGAAAAATCCAAAACAGCAAGTGAAAATTAATCAAAACCACAATCAAACAAATTAGAAACAAATCCCATTGGTCCCATGCTCATATCCATCACCATTATCATTTCATGCATAAAAAGGCACCAAACATGCAATTTGCAACCTCAAAAGACCAAACAGAATGATCAACATCAAATCCATACCAAAACAATTCAATTAATTCCACAAAAATTCAAGTCTAAACAGAACATATCCAATGAATAGCATATAAAATTTCAGCTCATTTGGATCAAGGGAAGTAGGTCAATGAAAATCAAGAAGTTCAGACAATTTCAAGCAAGCCAACACAAGTCATCAAAACAATCATCAACTTCCAATAATCATAAAACAGTGACAATACATGATAAATGAATGGTATCAAAACCACAATGACCTATAATGTGTCTACAATGCTCATACCAAATTTCACACTCATCCAATCAATAACCAGAATTTCACAAATCAAATGGTAACATGTGTCACAAAAAATCACAAAATGACCAAACAGAGGAGAAAATTCCAATCAATTAGGAAAGGCCATTAATAAATCCAGAAAAATTCACATGTAATCTCAACATACATATTCTCATTCATGCAAAATTTTGGCTCAATCCAATGTTCACAAGCACATCAAATAAAATCATGAAATTCACAATGCTTGGTGTGACACAAATTGTCACACCTCTAATCAAAAATTCATATCTCATCAACCAGGGATCCAAAATTTACAAACTCTACATCAAAATCACCATCAAAGTGTCCAGAATATGCACAAAGAACTTCATCCATTTCTTTGAAAGCATCATCATTTTATGAAAGATATGGCAAAGCATGTACCAATGTGACACTACCAAGCAAACCCTAGGCATTTTAATTTTTTACACGTGCACAAAAATCACAAAAATCATGATTAAATTCTACACATTATAAGGAGCATCATGAAAAAAATCTCACTCAATTTGGATAAAAAATGAATCATCTATGAATTTCTAAAGATCATGTAATCAAAAATGAAATTGAAATGAAAAAGAGAAAATGAAATAAGAAATTAAATGGAATAATGGCAAAAGCGTAATTCTGATAAACGCGGCCAAAACGACACCGCTTCTCATTAATGCGTTGTCACGCTCCTATTGGCTCTGAGCGCGCGGTAAACACAATTTGAAAGCCAGGCCATGGAAAATTGGATCAAACGCATGTTCCAGCATGTTCTTCACCAAGAACACTTCAAATTTTCCAGAAAATTGGCAAGAACAAATTCTCACCAAATGCTACAAACCATACATCATCGTGACCATCTTTCAACAAGGATTAAGGATATGGAAAGTATTTAACCTAACTCTAAGCATATCAACGGGATCGAGCAAATAAAGATATGCACATCAAACTTCAATTCACGATTTCTCATCCAATACTTAATCAAATTGAAAACTATAAACAGCATGATAATCTACAATCAAAGACCTACAAAAGCCATATAATAGTTCATGCAATGGAGGAAATCGAAACTCTACCTCTTGGAGATTGCAGATCGTGAATCTCGTGTTTCCAAGCTTGAAAAGGTGAAACAGATGCAGTTCCTTGATGTGGAAGTTGATAGCAACGATTACCTCAGCTCAAAACAGCTCCAAGTGCAAAAATCATGAAGTTGCCATTGTAGATCAAGCTTTCCAACAGTCCAATTCAGCAAGCTTTGGCCACGAGTTTTGCAAAACAGTTCATCAATATCACTTGTGGAGTGTAGATCCAAGAAGAATCAACAAGTTTGATGAAGAATTGTGATGAAATTGATGAAAAAAGTGTGTAGCAATTTTGAGAATTTGAGAGGTTTTGGAGGGAAAAACAGTTAGATCCTTGAAGAATGTGATGTAATTAGCATTTTCTGTTACAGTTAGTATTATATACCAACTTCTTAATCCACCTCTTAACCTCAATTATCAAAAAGCAATTGTATTAGTGCTAATGCCATTTCAAGTGTTATGTCAAAAATGTCCTTTTGCCAATTAACCAATATGACAGCAAATGACAGTGCAAACAAGTTCTATTTGGCATTTGGAATGTGTTAGAAGTGGTCTTGAGTGCATAGGCCTTGTATTTCTCAATTTCACCATTCCACACCAAAAATACAAATGAATTCACTTGAAAAATGACTTTTTTCCATGCTTATTTTTGATGAATTTTGACCATGCATCATGAAAGTACATGTGAAATGGGGTTTGCTCAAAGAAAGATCACCCAAATTGGCCATTCCATGTGAAAGTTATGCCACTTTGAATTTAGGCATTTTTGGAAAATGATTGGACCATAACTTGTCAACCATGCATGAGAAATTCAAGTTCTTGGACTTTTTAGAAAGGTGAGAGCAAGATCTACAACTTTCATGTTGAACAAAATTTCATTTGAAGCATTTTTGGACATGTAATTTTGAGGTGAAAAACTTTCCATTTTTGGAAACTTTCATTACAAGTCACTTTCCATTTTTGGAAACTTTTCTCCTGACTTTATTTTCTTCATTCTGGATGTTTGAAATGTCAAATGAAACTTGTTTCAACATGAATGAAGTATATCCAACTCTCTCCCACCTCCAAATCCATCATATCAAGCACAGTTGACCACAGTTGACTTTTCAATTGATAGATGAATTTGGCTATGCACTGATCAAGTTGAGCCCCCAACTCCTGATGAAATGACTCAAGGATGAAACCCTAACCTCCATAAGCTCAATACAATCATGAAATGATCCCCATATCCATTGTAGACCCCATCTCCTTGCCAAGCCCTGACTGGCCCAATGCAACTGATTAGGGTTGACCAGTGGTCAAAACCCTAACCTCAAGATATCTGATCAATCATGATGATTCCCTTGGATGGTAACAAGACCATGATGATGATGATGTATCATAGCAACCAAGATCAAGCTCAATCTCCTTGAAGAACATGAAACCCTAATTTGGACCACCACCCTCAGATGATTAATGATCCAGTCCAATGAAAACCCTCAGGCTTGAATCTCAACCTCTTGTCTTCTGATCAAGACCTAGGAGGATGACTTGTTCCATGTTGCCACATGATATGCAATTATGCAATGCCTAATGTCCTAAAAATGATATGCAATATGTTAAGCTAGTCCCAAGAGAGGAGGGCAAATTTTGAGGTGTTACAATATCCCCATTAAAATATCCTCCATATTCTGAGCCATGACATGCTTTTATAACGTCCCGTTGTTCTTCCTCTGGAACTCATCTTTGAACTAGCCCGTCTATCCCCTTCTTGTATAGGAATGGATCGTCTCACAAATATAACATGCAATCATGCAAAAACTTTTTCTTTCTTTTTTATAATCAAAATCCTCAGGGATTACACCACCTACCAAATAATTCGCATAGTCAACGAACCATGGGATACTAGTAATAGCCAAGAGGCGTTCATCGGCAAACTCATCCTTAATAGGTCGTTTCTCTTCAGTCTCTTCAATCGGGGACATCTGGGATAAGTGATCATCAATAGTGTTTTCACACCCCTTTTTGTCTCGGATTTCCAGATCAAACTCCTGAAGGAGTATGATCTATCTCAGAAGCCTTGACTTTGATTCCTGTTTAGCAAACAAATACTTCAAAGCAGAATGGTCAGTATAAACAATTACTTTAGATCCTAACAGGTATGACCTGAACTTGTCAAACACATAAAACATTGCTAGCAACTTCTTTTCGGTACTTACATAATTTGTCTGAGCAAGATTTAAGACATGGATCGCATAATAAATCACATGTAATAGATTATCTCTTTGATGTCCTAATACTGCCCCTATTGCAATGTCACTGGCATCACACATGATTTTGAATGGTAGACACCAATCGAGGGAAATCACCACTAGTGCTGACACTAACTTCCTCTTCAATGTTTCAAAAGCATTGGGACATTCTTTATCAAACACGAAAGACTTATCTTTCACAAGCAAACTAGTCAATGGTTTGGCTATTTCAGATAAGTCTCTTATGAACCTACGGTAAAAACCTGCATGTTCCAAGAGAATTCTTATGCCCTTCTCATTCACGGGAGGTGGGATATTTGATATTACCTCCACTTTCGCTTTGTCAACTTCTATTCCCCTCTGGGAATTCTGTGCCTTAAGATTATGCCTTCACGCACCATAAAATTACATTTCTCCCAATTGAGAATCAGGTTGGTCTATTGGCATCTTTCTAACACAAGAGACAATTTAGTTAAATAGTTATCAAAAGAAGAACTGAAAACAGAAAAATCATCCATGAACACTTTCATATGCTTTTCAAGCATGTCAGCGAAAATGAATGTCATACACCTTTGAAATGTATAGGGTGCATTGCACAACCCAAATGGCATCCTTCTCTTGATCTTCGGGAGCTACTGCGATCTGATTATATCCTGAATATCCATCCAGGAAACAATAGTAGTCATGATCATCCAACCTGTCCAACATTTGATCAATGAATGGGAGAGGAAAGTTGTATTTTCTTGTTTCAATGTTCAACCGCCTGTAATTGATGCACACTCTCCATCCCATGACAATTCTTGTGGGAATCAACTCATTTTTTTCATTCATGATGACGATTGTTCCCCCCTTCTTTAGTACTACATGTACGGGACTCACCCATGAGTTATCGGATATAGGGTAAATAAGACCCGCATACAACAACTTCACAACTTCCCTGCGGACTACTTCTTTCATCGCAAGATTAAGTCTCCTTTGTGGTTCGACAACTGGCTTGTGATCATCCTCAATCAGTATCTTGTACATGCAAACTGTCGGGCTAATACCTTTCAAATCTTTGATTGCCCATCCAATATCACTCTTGTGTTTTTTAAGTACTTGGATGAGTTTTGCTTCTTGGAAACTTTTGAGACTAGAATTTATGATAGTTGGGCATTTCTCCTTAATGTCAAGAAAAACATATTTGAGATGCTCCAGTAGTTGTTTCAACTCCGTACCCTTCTTGAGTTCTTGCTTTTCTTCTCCGAATTATGGTGGTCTTAAATCTTCCCACCGGTGTGGTTTGGATCTAATCCACTGAGGTTGTGCTTCCATCATGGCTAGCACTTCAAATTCTTTCTCATCTTTCTCTTCATCATTTTTGAAAATTGACAAGCTCAAGACTCGTTCCAACGGTAAATATGGTGTCTTCATTGGACTGCCCTGAGCAATCACTTGATCTATTACCTTTAAAGTATGGATGGTACCAATATCATCTTTTTATTTCATAGTGTTTCGGATATCAATCTTCAATTCTTCATCATATACTTTTAGAGTCATTATTCCTTCTTCTATGTCTATCATACATCTTCTCGTCTCTAGAAATGGTCTGCCTAAAATAAGAGGAATCTCTTCATCTTCAGGAATTTCAAGATTCACAAAGTCTACCGAGAAGACAAATTTGTCAATCTTCACCAGAACATCTTCTACCACTCCATAAGGTTTCTTAACTAAGTGATCAGCAAACTGCAGCGTCATCCTAGTGTCTTGAATCGTGCCAATACCCAATTTTTTCTAAATAGGTAAAGGCATTAAACTGACACTAGCTCCCAAATAAATAAGCTTTATTTCCTACGGTGCAAGGAATAATACTTGATCATTTATCCCTCTTCTTCACTTGTATCTTCATCTCCTACAAAATAGCACTACAGGTTTCAATTAAAAGAACATGCTCAGTGTTGGTGTGACGCTTCTTTGAGACATTGTCTTTCATGAATTTGGCGTATAAGGGCATTTTCTCCAAGGCCTCATAGAAGGGAGTGTTAATCTCAAGTTTCTTGAATATCTACAAGAATTTCTCGAAAATTTTCTCATTATTATTCTTCTTTTTTGTCCTTTGAGGATATGGGATTCTGATGGTTGGTTTAGGGTATTTCTGCTTATCTTCCTCCACAACTGGTAATACAACAACCTCTTCTTATTTTTTCTCATGATCTCTTATTTCTAAATCCACTTCTAGCAACTCATCCTCTTCCACCTGTTTATTCTCAAAATTCTCAGCAGACTTACCACTTCCTCCACAGTTCCACTAGGTAGTGTACATGGTGCTTAGGAACCGGCTAGTTATTGTGCTATTTTCCCCATTTGTACTTCAAGATTTTTTATAGAAGTTGTGGTGTTTCGTTGATTATTTTTGGTCTCTTCTTGGAATTGAATATTATGAGCTACCATCTTTTCAGTGGCTATTTCACAATCTTCTTTCTTAGGAACTTGTTATTGTTGTGATTGTTGAAATTGATTCTGGTATTGACTTTGACCCTGTTGTTGAACATTCCCTTTTTGATCTTTCCAGGAGAAGTTAGGATGATTCTTCCACCCTAGGTTATATGTGTTAGAGTAAGGGTTGTTCAGCCTCAAAAAATGTATCTCCTTTATTTGCTTTGTAGTTGCAACATAGTATGCAATCAAATGAGGTCCATAAATTTCACAACTTACATTCTGGACTAGCTGAATTTGAGCTACCTGTTGTGTACCAATATTCATGGCCTTTAGTTTTTTCTCTACTTTTGCAACAACTCTGTCTTTTATCCTTATTTTGTTTGTTTCAAGCTTCAGATCAATAACTCTTTCATATTTTCTTGAACACCTATCATATAATTCCAAATGCTCATTTGCAGTTATTGCCTCAATGATCTTTTTAATACATGTGGTTGTTGAAAAGTTTGATTAGCCACCAGTTCCTGTATCAATAAATTTTTTTATTTTCAATCGAAGACTATTGACAAACATCTGCATTTTATTTGTCTGGTCCAACTTGTGTATCTGGAAAGAAAAAAGTAACCTCTTGAATCTTTTATATGAATCACCAAGTGATTCACCTTCTTTTTTTTGAAGTTCATGATGTCGTATTTTTTTCTGAGGAAAACTGAAGCTAGAAAATACTCATTCAGAAAAGGGATTTCCATTTGTTCCCAGGTGGTAATACTCCCAGCAGGTAATAAGTAGAACCATTCTTCTGCATCTTCAGATAAGGTAAAAGGAAACATTCGTAGGTTCTTTGCTTCTTCAGTATGCCCCTCTATCTTTAAAGTGGTGCTCATAGTCGGAAACCTTTGTAAATGCTTATTTGCATCTTCATTGTTTTTTCTCAAAAAAAGGTCTCCTCTCATGTTGATTAATAATGTTTGGATGCAACTGAAATTTTGGCATATTCACCGGTTGGTTCAGAATTGTTATCCTACCATCCGGTGCTTCTGCTCTCCCATAGTCACCTAATAGTCTTTCTGGTGGTGGTGGATTTTCACCCATTGTTTCGACCTCTCTTTCTGGCTCTAAATCTGAATGAAAGGAGGATTGCTCTTTGTCTTATTCCAGTCTTGCTAATCTAGCTTGTTTGAGTCTTGCATGCAGAGTTCTTTGCTTTCTGCGTTAAAAGGAAACTCAGCTGAGGCGTTATCTCACATAAAAATATCATAAACAAATTAATTGATAAATATCAAAATAAATGAAATGAAAGAAATTAAATTTTAGTTGCAGAGCAACACAATTTTAACTGAACTAAATTGAACTCTATATTTTGGCACTCCCCAACAACGACGCCAAAAACTTGATCAGAAAATAGAAAGTGTACTATTTTGCTTTTGTGGTAATAATGAGGAAAGTTCCTCGAATGTCGATCTCAAGGACTGCTTGTAAATATTGAGTTCTAATTGTTTCTTAATTAAACAAAAACTAATTTGGAATTTTTAATGCGAATATATAAAAATAATTATGAATAAAGCAAATAGTACAGGGAATAGTTTTGAAAGATACGAGTAATATGCTAGGGAATGTGTGTGATTTCTCCCTGTAACAACCTGAGTCATTATTGCAATAACAAATATCAATTAATTAATACCAATTCTTAAGGGTGTTTTCTCCTAATGTCTTAGTGAGAAAACCTTCAATCATTCATAACTAATCTCTATGTCCGTAGAAATTGACCGATGAAATTAATCATTCTTATATCAAGAAAAATTTGGTTTCTACATGGTATCCCTAGTCCTAGGTAATATCTACTGTAGAATAATCTCATGAAAGCATTACCAATAGAGATCTAACCTAATTGATAATCATATAACAATCTCAATTGTTCCGAAAGAGAAAGCATTAAGAACATCAAGAGAATAAATTAATTATGAAAAATAATATTGTTATTGAAAATATAAACTCAAAGTCATTAAAATTCAAATAAGGGACACCCCCTAGTATTTGGGGGGGGGGGGGTTAGTTACTCATAGAATTCAAGGAAATCAAATGATAAAATGTAGACATTACAAGTATCCATATGAAATTTGATCTTCAATTGCTTCTGCTCATGAAAATCTCGTCTCCCATAAAACCTTGATTTCTCCAACTCTGAATCGTGTGATTTTTGCTTCCCAAAAAGTGTATATTCGTCTTGTCTGAAAAAACCCCTTAAATAGAAAAGTCCTCCTCTTTTTTTCTCTCTCCTCAAACTGATCCACAATAGTCAATGAAATCAGATCTTCAATGGACCAAAACACCATTCGCTTAAAATTAACAAAAACAAAGGAAATATTTGGTTTTCGCATGCATGCCTGCTACGGTCCATAGTCGGTGCTACGGGTGGCCGTAGCAGGCCTCTGTATTTTATGTTCTCGTCCAGACCCCCCTGCTACATCTTGTAGCAGGTGCTATGGGTGGCTGAAGCAGGGCATTGTCTCTATGAAATATGGCTTTGTTCCATACCTTCCACTATGGCCCGTAGGAGGTGCAACGGGTGGCTGTAGTGGGCCCCTATTTTGAATGGACTTGGCTTATGGTTCAAGCCTCCCTGTTATGGCCCGTAGTAGGTTTTACGGGTGGCCGTAGCAGACCTACTGGAGCGTGGGAGCACTTTTCTGATTCTTTGCGCTTCTCCTTGGTTTCTGCATCCGATCATACTTGAATACCTATTTGAACCTGAAAAATAGTAAAGGCACACAACCAAAGCACGACATACGAAAAATTGAAATAACACTTAAAAAAGATGAAATAATTAAATCAACTATTGGTACGAGAAATTGCCTCAAAAGACTACTAAATAAGAACAAAGTCCTATAGTTTACCTGGATTTTTGCCGAATAAATGACATAATATATAACATAAATGGTGTTTGATCACCTTGCTCTCCTTTTTGTTTACATCTACGATAATGATGTGTGTGATCAAATCTACCAAAGGTAATTGCTTTTGCTTATGTTTGAGTTGATTCTTGTAATCCTTCCATGATTCTGACAACTTCTCAATGAGAATTCCAACAACGAATTTATCCGACAGAGTTATGTTTTTAGCTTTCAGTTCTTCCAACAGTTTATGGTACTGGTTGATCAACGCCTTTATATCTTTATCTTCATATATTTTCCAATGGTAGTAATTTTCAATCGTAAATATTTGTTTTCCAGCATCTTCATCGGTATACTTTAGATTCATCGAATCTCATATGTTCTTTAATTCCTTATATGAGCATTAGACAACGAACAAATCGTTAGAAAAAGTACTTAATATTGTATGCTAGCATACCTTGTTTGCATGTGCCTATTGATCGATAACTTTTTGAGTTGTAGATGATGCTGGTTTCAGTTCTGAGAGAGCAGATGCAACACCATGCATGTCAAAGATGGAGTGAACACGCTCATACCATCTACGAAAGTTATGACCATTGAAAACTTCAATTTTTTACACATCAGGGAATGATTTGGCATAATTGATCGTCGGTACAAGGACAGCTGGTTGCTGTTGAATAGTTCCAACATCATTGATTTGAGGCCGACGATTGGAGTCATCATTAGAATTGTCTCTGATAGCCATAGAATCCTTGAGATTGCTGTTGAATATCTACGGAGACCTGCAAAATAAAAACCTATGAGATAGTCTGAGACGTGTTGACCGCACTGTCCTCAAGGATTTTTCGTGTATTATGCTAATCCTCTAGGATTTAACAAACTCTTCTAAAAAAATAGAAGATTCAAAACTTGCAAGAAAATTATTTCTAAAAGTATTGTGTAACCCAAAATATATTAATTTTTCTAGAATTTGATCTTTGTTTTAAAGTGAAACACATAAAATTTCGTTGAATATATTAATGCCGAAAAGTTCAATCTCAACACCTCTTTCCTTTTCATTTTTAAAGAGCAAAAAGGATCATTTGTTGCCATACATACTTGTTCATTTATACTTAACGCTAGTAACCATTTGTGCCTTAATAAAGAGATAATCATCTACACTTCATAAATGAAGATTTCGTTTGGAGGAAATAAAAAATGCAACAGAATAATTCAACAACATAGTCTCTCCCTAATGCCAAATGCAACCACAGTTAACAAAAACACACTAAACAACACAAGACAATTTTAGCACGGGAAAACCTTTGTTAACTAGGAGTAAAAAACCGCGGGACCTGTAAGCCACTTAATATATCCATTATAATAAATAATGGATACAATCAAGGTTCTCTCTAACACTAGTTAGAGACATAGATCGACACCATCAAGATCTATAATCAATATTGGAATACAACAAGAATCAATAGATACAATCAATCAAAATAACCACAAAAATTACACCTTAAAAAACACTCGGCGGACTGGTCTAGAAAGCTCAAAATCCAGTCTCCACTGTTTAGAATTTACCTTTATGAGTACAAAACATTGTCACCAAAAATCAGGTAGTTCTGACGGTTGTATTGTGTGAAAACTTTGATCACGTGGAACTGATATGTGCTGAATTTGGGCTACGGCAATTTCACTCTTCTCTCAAATTTTCTTTTGTTGTTTCTTATCTTATGAAATGTTGACCTAATTCTCTTTGTTATATAATAACAAAGGCTTACTCACACATGGGATACTAACCCACATTCATTTGGGTCACTCAAAATAGAACGGATAGCCTCACAAACTCTCGTTCCTTTTTCCTTTATTAACCACCATTGAGCCTTCTTTAACTTCCACTCATTGGCCGAAAAAGGATTATCATATCCTTCATTATCCAACTTTCCAACGGATAAAACATTAAATCGAAGTTCTTAAATGTGTTTCATGCCTTTAAAAACTAGAGTAGTTTCATTGCTAGTTTTGACACAAATATCTCATATTTCGATGATATTAACTTGCCCATTATTTCCCATACGAACATCCTCAAAGTCACCAGTCTCGTAAGTTCAAAAAAGATCACGTCTCGAGGTTGCATGAGTAGAAACACCACTATCAACTACCCAATCCATCTTATCACATGATAGATTTACATTCTCTACAAAACTATCACAAATAACAAAGAAATCATCAACAATAGAAACGTCTTCATTATTTTTACCTTCCTTTTTGTCGTTGTTGTAGCTCTTCTTCTTGTTTTCCCATTTAAACTTCCGGCAATACCTTTTTATGTTCCATTTTTCCCACAATGATGACACTCAATATTAGAGAATTTATTAGGGTCTCCTTGTGATTTACCACGTGCTGTCCCAAAATTATTTGAACCTCTATTTTGATGTCTCCCCCTCGATTCGGTAACCAACACCTCAGAATGTGAAGAACAACCTTGTGATATACTCCTCAAGTCCTCATTCAACATACTACTTTTAGCCAAGTCCATCGAGATGATACCATTCAGAAAGGAGTTAGATAAGGATGTCTTAAAAGTATCCCAATAATTAGTCAAAGTACCAAGAAGCCACAAACCTTGAATTTCATTATCAAAAGTAAGATTCATCGCCGACAATTGATTTAGAATTCCTTGGAAAGTGTTCAAGTGATTCTCCTTTTTTTTTAAAGTTGTATTAGTAACACGAGGGATAAAATTAGTATGATTATTATGACCAAATTTATGATCGGGTTTGTGATCGTACCACTTTTTGTTAAACTTATTATTAGTGTTATTCTAGACAGAATTTGCTCGAGAAACAAAACTTTTTGCCTTTGTAGTCTTGGTCTCCTTTCTATTTGTATCCTCGATAATGATGTGTGTGATCAAATTTACCAAAGGTAATTTCTTTTGCTTATGTTTGAGTTGATTCTTGTAATCCTTCCATGATTCCGACAACTTCTCAATGAGAATTCCAACATAGAATTGATTCAGCAGAGTTATGTTTCCAACTTTCAGTTCTTCCAACAATTTATGATACTCGTTGACATGCGCCTTTATATATTTATCTTCATATGCTTTCCAATGGTAGTAATTTCCAATCACTAATTTTTGTTTTCCAACATCTTCAGTGCTATAATTTATATTCATCAAATCCCATATGTTCTTTGCTCTCTTATACGAGCAGTAGACATCAAACAAATAGTTAGGAAGAGTACTTAATATTCTGTGTCAGCATACCTTGTTTCCATGTGTCCATTGATCGATAATTTTTTGAGTTGCAGACGACACTGGTTTCACTTCTGAGATAGCAGAGGCAACACCATCCATGTCAAGGATGGAGTGAACATGCTCATACCATCTACAAAAGTTCTGACCGTTGAAAACTTCAATTTTTAACACATTGGGGAATGGTTTGACGTAATTGATCGTTGGCATAACGAGAGTTGATTGTTGTTGAATAGTTTCAACATCATTCATTTGAGGCTGACGATTGGAGTCATCACTGGAATTGTCTTCGATACCCATAAAATCCTTGAGATTGTTGTTAAATAGTTACGAAGACCTGCAAAATAAAAATCAATGATATAGTCTGAGAGTGTTGATCGCAATATCCTCAAGATTTCCACGTATTATGCTAATCCTTCATGATTTAACAGACACTTCTGGAAAAATCGAGGATTCAAAACTTACAAGAAAATCATTTCTAAAAAGATATTGTAACCTAAAATATATTAGTTTTTTTGGAATTTGAACTTTGTTTTAATGAGCAACACATAAGATTTCGTTGAAAATATTAATGCCAATTTCTTTTTATCTCAACACCTCTTTTCTTTTCCTTTCTAAAGAGCAACATGTAAAAATTACGTTAAAAAATATTAATAGCATTTAAAAGGTATACTAATAAAATAGAAGTTTCCCAATATTAGAGCATTGATATTGATAAAATTTTGTTACCGATCAATACATTAATTTGTCTAAAATCAAAATTGTTGAGAAGACATCTTCTAATTCAACTGTTTAAGATATTGTATAACTAAATTTAAATTGATATCAAACTAATTCATTTCACTTGATTTCACTCAAAATTATTTAATATAAACATTTCAAAATATTTTCATTTATGGAACACTAAAATCAAATAGCATACACAATTAAAAATTCAACCACATGACAAAGAGTAATAAATTAATTATTTCTATCCATTATTAACTTATTCATGAGGATTAAAAAATTAATTAATAGAAAAATATTTTAATTATTATTTATAAATGAAGATTAAATAAATATAAAATTCTAATTAATTTTAATAAAATATTTTAAAATTTAATTACTTTTTTTTAATAATTACAACACTATGTAGGTTAATTATGGTTTAAGTGTGGCAAATCAAATAGAAACTCTATCTTTTTATGATTTAATTGCAACAAAAAATTTATATAACGTATTTGTTTTTATTTTTGGATTTTATGTTTTTCTTTCCCTGTTGAGAATTTTCTTACCCTATCAACATATCTATGAAAATTTGATGTTTTTGTTTTGATCTCTGCTTTTTATTGTTTTAATGTTTAAAATATTTCATTCTTATGCATGTATATTTTGTCTTTTATTCTTTCAAACACTTTATATTTATGACAAAAGAGAAAGAAACTAATTATATCAAAAATTCATTCAGAGATGTATAAAGAGAAATATTAAATAAGTGATAGAGTGAGTTGGATTATAACTTAGAACTAAGTAAAACATGTCCAGATATTGAATTAATATCTAAAACATGTATGTCTAAAATTTTATGGATCTAAAAATATAGAGTTTGTCAAAGCACTACAAGTCAATTATTTTATTTTATTGATTTAATATTACTTTTTTTGTCTAATATGTTAACCTCGGACTTATTTTGGTTCTTTAACTTTAAAAAATGTCTATATTGATATTTTACCTTTTTAAAATTTAGCATGTTAGTCATTTTTGTCTAATTAATGACTAATTTAACAATTTTTTTTTTGTTTTTTGGTTGCTAATTAGACAAAAATAACTAATATGCTATGTTTTAAAAAGTTAAGGGATTAATGTGGATCTTTATTGAATTAAGGGATCAAAATGAACCATAATGCTAACATTTAAGACCAAAAAAGATATAAAGCTTAACTTGGCTTAGATTTACAAAATTTTACAAACATAATCATCTAAATTATTATTGACAAAATTTTTAAATAATCGATGTTTTTGTCATCATCTAAAAGAAAAAGATTGTAGAAGCAAAATTGGTTTAAATAACATCAACTTTTCTTTAAGGATTTTAATTATAACAATATGATTAAGAACAATCGATTCTCTAATATGTTTGTTTCCATGTCTAGTATATTTACAATCATCTACATGAAATAAAGACATGTTCATCTGCTGAAAAAAATTATCATCTATATACAGAAGAAGAATGATCGTCTACCCCTAGAAGAAAGAGAATGATCATCGATACCAGAAGACAAGAAATGATCATATGCATCAGAGTCAACAAGATTGACTAGAAGTTTCTCAACATAATGTTCTTGAGATAGTATTTTACTATCATTCTTCCTTATGATTTTAACTCAATATATTACACTTACTTCACTCTTATCTTTCATTTCAAATATGGAAGGAAGAAATTTTTTAGTTCTAAATACTATATCAATACAATTACTAAAGATAAGCATGTCGTCAATATACAAACATATAATCATACATTCGTTATTCACAGATTTAGTGTACACAGATTTATCAACTTTAATTGATCAAAATTCATCACTAATCAAAACTTGATTAAGATTTTCATGCCAATGTTTTGGCTCTTGTTTTAAACCATATAATGATTTAAGAAGTTTACAAAATTTATTTTCTTGACCAGAAACTACACATCCTTCGGATTATGACATAATCATTTCTTCTTCTAAATCTCCCTTTAAAAAAGTTGTTTTTACATCCATATGATGAATAATCAGTTTATAAATAGAAGCAAGAGCTATTAAAACATGAATCGATGAAATTCGGATTACTGGAGCAAAAATATCAAAATAATCAATATTTTGTTTGAGTAAAACCTTTTACAACTAATCTATCTTTATATTTTTTAATAGAACCATCGGAAAAAGAAATTGCTTCAGGAAAATAAATTGCTTCATAAAATGTTTGAGGTTCATTTTCAACAAGATACGTATAAAAATCACTTCTGATTGATGTCTCTTTTCTTTGTCTTTTACTTCTTAAATCATCACTTGAATTTTCATTTGAAATATCTAAAGAAGGTTTATCAACAATATTTTCAATTTTAAGAGGAAAAATATTTTTCAAAAATTCAACATTTTTAGTTTCAATAATAGTGTTATTAGCAAACACATCACTTTTAAGAACAAGAAATCTATATGCAGCATTATGTTCAACATAACCAATAAACAAACAATAAGATGCCTTAGAACCTATTTTCCTTTTCTTGGGATAAGGCAACATGACTTTTTCTAAACACCCCCACACTTTTAAATATTTCAAATTTGGCTTATAACCTTTCCATAATTCATATGGTGTTTTACTCGTAATTCTATGTGGAATTCTATTTTGCAATAACCATGCGGTTAACAAAGCTTCACCCCAAAGGTTTTCAGGTGCATATGAACTAACAAGCATAACATTTATCATTTCTTTTAAATTTCTATTTTTTCTTTCAGATACTCCATTTTATTGAGGAGAATAAGGGGGAGTTACTTCATGAATTATTCCTTCTTTTTAACAAAAATTATTAAAATAAATATACTTTTCTCCTCTATTAGATTTAACTCTTTTTATTTTTCTATTTAATTGATTTTCTACCTCGGCTTTGTATAAGATAAATTTATCGAATGCTTCATCTTTATGTTTTAACAAATAAACTTTAGTGAATCTTGAATAATCATCTATAAAAATTATATAATAGTTATTTTCTCCTCTAGATGTAGTTTGATTTAAGTCTCCCAGGTCAGTATGAATTAGACTAAGAAGATGAGATTCACATCGCACATACATACATTTTTTCTTTGTTAATTTTGATTCTAAAAAAATATCACATTTATTAACTTGCTTATTATTTAAAGTAATCATATCAAGACTTTGCATTCTATTAATATAATAAGAATTGACATGTCTTAATCTAGAATGCCATATATCATAAGAATCAATCAAGTAAGTAGAAGAAGAAAATTTATTATTCATAACTTCATAAAAGATCAACATAAAGAGTCCTTGGTCACAACAACTTTTTCCCACAAATATATTATTCTTTGTCATTACAATCTTTTTAGATTCGAATGACACTTTAACCCCATCCTTGTTGAAAAGAGCCACATAAATTAAATTAGTCCTAATATTAGACAAATGTAATACTTCACTTAGAGTCAGGGTCTTTCTTAATATGAGCTTTAACATAACTTTGCCTTTTCCTAAAACTGCAATAGTTCAAAAGTCACCAAGATAAACTTATTCTTCTCCACCCCCCACAGTAATGTAGGAGGTAAAGGCATATTTATTAGCATAAATGGGCCAAGTATCCCCAAAGTCTACTATCCATTTGTGCACATCAGTCACAATATTTGCTTGACCAATGACAACAACAATAATATCATCTCCTTCAGTTAAGTTAGCTTTAAGAGGATTGTGATTCCTCTTGCGATGTCAGCATTGAGGTGCATGATGACCTGACTTACCATAAACATAACATTCTCCTCTTTTTTTAAAGTTGGATTAGTAACACAATGGATAAAATTATTATGATTATTATGACCAGATTTATGATCGGGTTTGTGATCATACCTCTTTTCGTGAAACTTACTATTAATGTTATTATGGACTAGATATGCTCGAGAAATAAAACTTTTTTACCTTTGTAGCCTTGCTCTCCTTTCTGTTTGTATCCTCAATAATGATGTGTGTGATCAAATCTGTCAAAGGTAGTTGCTTTTGCTTATGTTTGAGTTAATTCTTGTAATCGTTCCATGATTCTGACAACTTCTAAATGAACATTCCAACAACGAATTGATCCGACAGAGTTATGTTTTCAACTTTCAGTTCTTCCAACAGTTTATGATACTCGTTGGTCTACGCTTTTATATCTTTATCTTCAGATATTTTCCAATGGTAGTAATTTCCAATCAGAAATTTTTATTTTCCAACATCTTCATTGAATCCCATATGTCCTTTACTTCCTTATACGAGCATTATACATCGAACGAATCGTTAGAAAGAGTACTTAATATTATGCGTAGGCATACCTTGTTTGCATGTGCCTATTGATCGATAACTTTTTGAGTTGTAGATGACCCTGATTTTAGTTATGAGAGAGCAGATGCAACACCATGCATGTCAAGGATGGAGTGAACACACTCGTACCATCTGTGAAAGCTGACCATTGAAAACTTCAATTTTTGACACATCGGGGAATGATTTGGCGTAATTGATCATCGACACAATGAGAGTTGGTTGATGTTGAATATTTTCATCATCATTGATTTGAGACTGACGATTGGAGTCATCATTGGAATTGTATTCGATAGCCATATAATCCTTGAGATTATTGTTGAATAGCTATGAAGATCTGCAAAATAAAAACCTATGAGATAGTCTGAGACATGTTGATCATACTATCCTCAAGGAGTTTTCGTGTATTATGCTAATCCTCTAGGATTTAACAGACTCTTCTCAAAAAATTGAGGATTCAAAACTTGCAAGAAAACTATTTCTAAAAATATGTTGTAACCCAAAATACATTAATTTTTCTAGAATTTGATCTTTGTTTTAAAAGGAAACACATAAAATTCGTTGAAAATATTAATGCCAAAAATTTCTATCTCAACACCTCTTTTCTTTTCCTTTTTAAAGAGCAAAAAAGACCATTTGTTCCCAGACATACTTGGTCATTTATACTTAACGCTATTAACCATTTGTGCCTTAATGAAGAGATAATCATCTACACTTCATTTATGGAGATTTTGTTTGGAATAAATAAAAAATGCAATAGAATAGTTCAACAACACAGTCTCTCCCTAATACCAAATACAACAACAATCAACAAAAACACACTAAACAACACAACACAATTTTTGCATGGAAAAACCTCTATTAACTAGGAGTAAAAAAACGAGGGACCCATAAGCCGCTTAATATATCCATTATAATCAATAATGGATACAATCAAGATTCTCTCTAACACTAGTTAGTGGCATACATCGACATCATCAAGATCCATAATCAATCTTGGAATACAACAAGAATCGAGAGATACAATCAACCAAAACATCCACAAGAACTGCACCTTAGAAAACCACTCGGCATACATGTCTAGAAAGCTCAAAATTCAGTCTCCACTATTTGTAATGTACCTCTATGAGTACTAAACAATGTCACCAAAAATTAGGACATTCTGACAGTTTTATTGTGAGAAAACTATGATCTCGTGGGACTAATCTATGTTGAATTTGGGTTGCGGGAATTTCACTCTTCTCTCAATTTTTCTTTTGTTGTTTCTCACCTTATGAATTGATGACATAATTCTCTTTGTTATAGAATAACAAATTCTTACACACACATGGGCTACTAACCCACATTCATTTGGGCCACTCTAAATAGTAGGGATAGCCTAATAAACTCCCCTTACCAACTAGTTAGAGAACAACACCAATCTGGCTACCGTGCGATAAAACTCAAACTTTCTCCTAGGAAACATCTTCATCAATATATATGAACCATTGTCATCAGTGTGAATCTTCTCAGTCTCCATAAACTTGGAATCTAATGCATCACGAATCTAATAATAACGAACAAGACATACTTTTCTTGTTTCACACTAAGTTCCATTGCAAATATCCTCAACCATAACAAATCTTTTGACGCTTCCACAATGGCTATAAAATCGGCTTTGGTAGTAGAGAGTGCAACATACTTTTGCAACTTTGATTACCAAGCCACGACTCCCCCACCAAAAGTCACCATATATCCCAAAGTAGATTTTCGATAATCTAAGCTTCCGGCTAAATTTGAATCCATATACTTAACCAACACAAGCTTCTTGCATCCCAAGGTTAGCTTTAAATTTGACGAGCCAAACAAATATCTTATCACCCACTTCACGACACCTCAATGATCTTTTCTTGGATTTTAGAGATAATGACTCACCATTCCCATGACATGAGCAATATTGGGTCTTTTATAAACTATAGCATACATCAAACTACCAATGGTTGACGAGTACATAATGTTCTTCACACTCAACTTTTCTTCATCTGTAGATGGATACAGTTTATGACTAAGCTTGAAATGAGGGGAAAGTGGAATGCTCACTGCTTTAGCCTTATCCATACTAAAAAGCCAAAGGTCTTTCTCCACATACATTTCTTGTGACAAGTACAACTTCTTCTCATTTCGATCTCGAACAATTTCAATACCAAGAACTTTCCAAGCATCTCATAAATCCTTAATAGAAAAATATTCACTTCAAGTGTTCTTCAACTCTTTAGTTCTTGAAATATCCTTTCCAACAATTAGCATATCATCCACATAAAGCAACAGAATAATGAAATCAACTTCGGAGAAATTCCGAAAAAACACACAATGGTTGACCATGGTCATCTTGTACCCATGTTCAATCATCACCGAGTCGAACTTTTGATACCATTGGCGAGGTGCTTCTGTCAAACCATAAAGACTCTTTACCAATTTGCAAACATAGTCTACTTTGCCCTTATTTTGGAATCCATTCGGTTGCTCCATGTAAAATTCTTCATGTAGATCACCATGAAGGAAAGTTGTCTTCACGTCCATTTGCTATACTTCCAAATCAAGACTATCGAGTAGCCCAAGAACTACTTGAATATATTGCATATTCACAACCGAATCAAAATCTCGCCAAAGTCAACACCTTCCTATTTTTTAAAACCTTTTACCACCAAGAGAGCCTTGTATCTTCTTTGAGAAGTACACTCATCTTGCTTAATCCAATAAACCCGTCTCTTCTTCAATGCTCTTTTAACCTTTGGCAATTTCCTTGACTCAAAGGTGTTATTCTCACGAAGTGATTTCATTTAATCCTCTATGGCATCCATTCAATACTTTTTATTCTCATCCTCCAAAACTTCTTCAAAGGTTTTGGGTTCTCCACCATTAGTAAGAAAAACATAATCGTTCGAGGGTTATTTGTCGCAACCTGAAAAATACAGTGCGCGAAAAAAACAACAGGCGAAAGAAAATGACAGAAGAGTCGCCACCGTGCGTTATTTATCCCAAAGGAGGGAAAGGAAACGCTCGAAGTAAACCTGAAAAAGGAAAGGAAAAGACGGGGTCTCGCAACCAAATCTTGGGTTCGGGAGTCGGTTATGCGAAGGGAAGGTATTAGCACCCCTACGCATCCGTAGTACTCTACGGGATCCACTTTTGTAGTTTTCGTCTAAAGGGTGTGAGTTTATCTTCTGCTGTTTACCAAAAAAAAAGGTTAAATGAAAATGACTCGCGCGGATGTCGCATCCACTGCATACGTATCTCATCTGAATATGAGAATCAAAGTCTTCGTAGCTCGGCTGACCTATGGGTTAGGGGGATGTGTGCTCGCTAAGACATCGTGTCTTATGCCTACGTATCTCATCTGGCCTGAGAATCAGAGCAAAACGTAGTTCGGCTAACTATGGGGTTATGGATTGGGTTTTGGACGAACGACGTCACTACGCAATCTACCGGATGCTCGACCTTTGGAGACTTACTCGCCTGTAGTAGAAGGAGTAAACGTGTGTTATGGAGAAGAAAAATCAATGAAGGGTTTGTTTGCATTGTAGGAACGCGCATGCAAAAGGGTAATGAGGATAAGACCTCATAGCTCTTAACCCTGGACAAAGGAACCTTCATAAAGTAAACACAAAAACATTGCCTCCTATCGAGGTCTTCCAGCTAGGAAAGCAGTAAAATGCGGGAAAAATGTAAAAGTACCACGCGGATAAAGATCCGAAGTAACAGCAATTAGAGGAATGGGAAACCCTGAGATCCTTCCAAGCTAATATCATCAAAGAAAGTGGGTCAGTACAGGTAATCGGAATGAACCTCCAGGGGTTATCCCACAAATAAAGTGGGAAACCACGCAAGTTATCCCTGCAAAAGTCATGTGAGCCCTCACAAAAACTCAACAAAAGGGTTAGTGAAACACCATAAGCATTTTTTTCATGGATAACAGTATGGTTTCAGAAACCTCAAACTCTGTGGCATACACTTCAGAAATCATGTGATTAAACATTCAAGGCATAGGTTTCACCCATTCATAATACATCACACATTTAGAACATTCAAATTAAAGGCGTAAAATAATGGGAATAGGGTAAACCTGATTGGAGAGCTTGATTGAAATTGAGTTGCACCCGTGAGGCCCTTCAGGGTTTGGAGGCTGCTCTGAGTTCTCTGTCAGGTTTCTCTTCAGGTTTTGTCCAGGGTTTTGTTCCAAGGAAACCTCAGAGTATTTTGCTTCTCTTCCTTTTTCTCAAGTGAAGCCTTGGTATTTATAGACTGAATTTCATGGTTTTGTGGGCTCAAATGAGAAAGACCCAAGTCCAAAATTTTTTATTATATTTTATTTATTTTTTTATTATTATTTTTATTTATTATTTTTTTTTTTGTAATTTTTTTTTTGTTTTATTATTATTATTATTATTATTATTATTTTATTTTTTTTCGGATCTAATTCTGATTGACATGATGAAATGCAATATGAAATGCTAAATGAATGCATGAATGAGGAGGGCAAATTTTGGGGTGTTACAGCTGCCCCTATTCAATCATCAGCTAAACCGAGTAGGATGAAAGCGAACAGCTTATCAGACAAACGGGGTGAACTGTGATTGAATACCAAAGACAGACCAAAAATTTGCGCTCCGAGAACACCACAAAAACGCGGAAATACACCGTGCTGTTTATTTTTCTTCCGATCCTCTGGCTTAATCTGGAGTTTCGATCCTCTGGCTGAACCTATACTCAATTTAGTCCTCTGGTTGGATATTAATTTTGATCCTCGGGCTGGATACGATTTCGATCTTCTGGCTAGATCTTCTTCGATCTTCTGGCTAGATCTCCTTCGTTTCGATTCTCTGGCTGAATCTATTTCCTTTGATTCTCTGGCTGAATCTACTTCGATCTTCTGGCTAGATCTGAATTGTTGCGATTTTCGATCTTCTGGCTAGATCTTCTTTGTTTCGATTCTCTGGATGAATCTAGTTCGATCTTCTGGCTAGATCTGGATTGTTTTGATGATAAATTCCCGTCATTAGGATCCCGCATCTAAGGCATGCGCTGGTTGACCCTCTTTTGAAATCTACACCCAACCTTCATATTAGATATGCAGCTTCGAGAATATTCCACTTTTGGGCTTCGTACATATTCTTCGGGCTAGAACATGTTGTAACGACTCCTCAATTAGACTTGGGCTTGCTGGGGAAATAAAGCTTGTAGGCGACTTCACTGGGGAATCTTCAAATTGAGCCTTAGGCTGGCTTACTGGAACACGATTCTCAGGCTGAATCTTCGAAATGACCCTCAGGCTGGATCACTGAAACACGATTCTCAGGCTGAATCTTCGAAATGGACCCTCAGGCTGGATCACTGGAACACGATTCTCAGGCTGAATCTTCAAAATGAACCTCAGGTCGGATCACTAGAACACGATTCTCAGGCCGAATCTTCGAAATGACCCTCAGGCTGGATCACTGGAACACGATTCTCAGGCTGAATCTTCGAAATGGACCCTCAGGCTGGATCACTGGAACACGATTCTCAGGCTGAATCTTCAAAATGAACCTCAGGCCGGATCACTGGAAAACAATTCTCAGGCTGAATCTTCAAAACGATCCTCAGGCTGGATCACTCACGCTTGATCCTCTGGCTGGATCTCATGACCTTGGTTGTAAAGTAATTCTTCAGTCTGCTTGGAAGAACCTGTTTATCAGCTTATGTGTATGCTTGATATGATATGCATGCAAATGCAAATGTTATGCATGGTGTAAAAAGAAACCTGCTTGGGGAAGCAAACTCCGGTAGGGAACGGATCGCTGTATCAATCCTTGAATGCTCTGTGGGGAATGGTCCGTCTGCCGGGACCAATGAGCCACCAAAAATAAATTGGCTGCTTAAAAAGTTGACCTTGCGGGGGGAGTATCAACTATGGAAACTTTGTTCGGCGAGGCTCTGTGAGGAGAGTCTGTGGGGAAAACACTTCTTGGGAAAATGTCGTAGGAAACGGCCTTTGCTGGGGATATGAACTTGCTAATCGCCCTCAAGCTGGGGATTAACAAATCTGTTAAAAATAATCTGCTGGGGAATGAGATGAACACTGGGAACACCACCCTCTTGTCCGTTGGGTATGCAACCACTCCGCTGTTGCTAGGAAGATACAGTCTGACACTGTCAACTCCGCTGGGGATATATAGTCTGGATACTGTCAACTCTACTGGGGATAGACAGTCTGGATACTGTCAACTCTGTTGGGGAACATGCTCTGCTGAGGAGAGACTTTGTCAACCGCTTGGGGATGAGGATTCATGACTTGGCATCCGGTTCCTGTGACCTGCAACCAAAAATACACGTATGCCTCGGGGGAATTACTCGGTTTGAATTCACCGTTCGGGATTAAGCACATTCAAAGCAATTTTAAATGTTTTCCTGTGTAAATCATCTGCAAAAGCCACCATTATGTTCATATGCAATATGTTTTATCAAAAATTCGGACATTTTTGCAAACAAACTGATAAATGAAAAATAAAGAGGCTCTTTAACTGAATTATTAGACTCTTAATGGGGAGAAAATTTGTGCCAGGAATAGGCGAGGGTATCAGGAAGCTGATCCCTGAAAAGAGGTGATCGCTATAAAAAAGAGAATTATCCTAATGACAACGTGGATACGGGGTCCCACCGAGTTTCGACTCTGCTATGGCTCGTATGTCCTCAAGACGCTCTGTTCATCTTGCTTTCTGAAGTGGATGATTAGTCGATCTTTAACCTTCGAAGATTGCCGGATTGAATGAAACGGTGATATAACACTGATGAACTCAGATCACAGTCATTCGCTTATTCCCTAACTTTTGCCTGGATCGCCCCCTTTTCGGGTTTTCAATCCACCGGGATACCCATTTTTGCCTGAGCCTCCCTTTTGGGTTTTCGACTCACCGGGTGTACTCTTTTTTTATATCCCTAATTTTTTCCCGAACCTCTTTATTCTCTTTTTTTTGGTTCGTCGGGATGCCCTCTTTTTGCCTGGACTATTCTTTTTATCGTCCAGCGGGTCTATTTTATGCGAAGTATTTTTTTTTTAACTGCGTCTGAGTTAATAGGGGACGGAAATCCTTCGTCATCCATGGTTGTTAGCATCAAAGCTCCGCCATAGAAAGTCCTTTTAACCACGTACGAAACCTCATAGTTCGGTGTCCATTTGCCCCTGTGATTTGTGTTGGGAGGAAGAAATATTTTGAGTACCAATTCACCGACTTGATACCCCCGAGGGCGCACTTTCTGACCAAATGCTTTCTTCATTCGTCTCTGACCGAGATACGTCAATTCTGGGTACGTAGTTCCAGCATAGCACCTTAATCATCGAAGACAAGGTAGCCAAAGCATCAGCAAATTGGTTTTCTTCAAAAGAAAGTCAACAATCTTCTCGTGTAGTCTTTGTAAGGAGCCAGATGAGGCTGAGGTGTATACCATTTCCCGTTGGTTTGATTGATAACCAAAGCTGAATCCCCGTATACATCCAGGGTTTTAATCTGTATATTGACGGCTTCCTCAAGTCTTAGGATACAAGCTTCGTATTCGGCTTCATTGTTGGTGCAGGGAAAAGTTATTCTGGCACCAAATGGCATATGAACCCCCTTCCGGTGTAATCAACACTATACCAACTCCGCGACCATTGACGTGGACCGCCCCATCAAACATTATAACCCATTTGGATTCAGGGTCAGGCCCCTCCTCCGGGAGTGGTTCCTCTCAATCTTTCGATTTCAGAAACATGATGTCCTCATCAGGAAAGTCAAGCCTCATAGGTTGGTAATCATCAATCGGTTGCTCTGCAAGATAGTTTGACAAGACACTTCCCTTGATGGCTTTTTGTGAAGTGTATTGGATGTCATACTCTGTCAGTATCATTTGTCACATAGTAAACTTTCCGGTAAGTGCTGGCTTTTCAAAAATATACTTGACTGGATCCCTTTTTGATATCAATAGAGTCGTGTGAGTCAACATATACTGTCTTAGTCGGCGAGCAGCCCATGCCAAAGTGCGGCAAGTTTTCTCGAGCAATGAGTATCTTTGTTACAGTCGGTAAACTTTTGCTAAGGTAGTATATTGCATGCTCTTTTCGACCTGACTCGTCATGCTGACCGAGCACACAACCCATTGACCTTTCTAACACAGTCAAGTACATGATCAACGGTCTTTCCTCTCAGCCTGTAGACTTGCCCCGATCTTGATCTCTTTCTTGTCGTCTGCGGTACCGATGTTGACGGTCTCAATCACTTCCTGATAAGGTGTAATAGCTCGGTCCTCCTGTTTCAACAATCTGGCTAACCCTTCAGGCAATTCACAATCTTCCTCAACCCCTTCTTCAGCTTAATAGATAGGATTGTCGAAGTCATACTTGGCTATAGCAGTGTCGTTAGTAGTGAGATCCGGGTGGTCAGCTCTGCATGATGGAGGATCATGCTTTACCTTAGAATGAGAGTTTTTTTTTTGGAAAGAAAGAAAAAACGAAAAAAGAAACATTGCCATTTTTTTTGTAAAAGTAGAAAAAAAACTGAAAGAAAGAGAACACAAAATTGTTTGCAAAAGCCGTCCTTTATTGATGATAAAAATAATTGCGAAATATAACTGAATGGATGGCCCTACAAATGAGCCGTTACAACTTGGGCAAAGTGTAAGACTTTATTATGCATGTAATAAAGGAAAACAATAAAAATCACTCTTTCAGTAGAGTAACCCGAACGGTTTTTTCAGACGACCAATTGTCGAGCTTTTCTCCCGGGACACACGGGCGAATCCAGCTATCTAAGTCACAGTCGCTGTCAGCCTTGTCTTCATCTGCAGCATTGACGATGTGGGGGGAAACCAAACCCCTGCTGGAGAGAGTACCAGTTTCAATCTTCTGAGATCCCGGAGCATACCCCAATCCAAACTTGTCTTCTTTGATGACTGGCTCCACAAATTTGCCCCAGCCTTGGGCATTACCAACTTTAACCACTTCGACAACTTGCTTGTATGAAGAGATAGAAGTCCCGACCTTCTCAAACTCAGGTGAAAAGACAGCTTCGGGCGCGACCTCATTGATGTTTGTAGTTTCGAAGCCCTGACACAGCATCTCATGCATCTCGCCGTCCATCTCTACATACTTAAATGTAGACAGGTGGCTAACAAAAATATCCTCTTCACCACATACAGTGACGATCTGACCTTCTAGTTCATATTTGAGCTTCTGGTGGAGGGTAGAAGTAACAGCACCGACAACATGAATCCAAGGCCGACCTAGCAGACAACTGTAGGTAGGCTGGATATCCATCACATAAAAGGTGCTCTTGAACACCTGCGGTCCAATCTTAACTGGCAACTCAACTTCGCCAAAGACAGCTCTCTTAGAGCCATCAAAAGCCCTCACAACTAAGTTACTTGGCCTCAGGATGGTGTCATCGCAATCCAACTTTATTAAGGCTTTCTTTGGAAGAACATTCAGAGAAGAGCCTGTATCAACCAAAACATGGGAAAGCATCACCCCTTTGCACTCCATTGTGATATGCAAGGCTTTGTTGTGGTTCCTGCCCTCAGACGTCAGGTCATTATCGGTGAAACCTAGCCCCCGGCTAGCGTTTACATTGGAAACTACCGACTCCAGCTGGTTAACAGTTATCTCCGGTGGAACATAGGCCATATTCAGTACTTTCAACAAGGCTGCTCTGTGCGCCTCAGAGCACATCAATAGTGAGAGAATGGAGATCTTTGAGGGTGTCTGATTTAGCTGGTCGACTACCTTGTAGTCACTTTTCTTGATAATCCTCATAAACTCATCCACTTCCTTCTCGAATGCGGTCTTAGGAGGATCTTCCTCAGTAGTAACCTCTTCGGTGGATACCTGTTTCCCTTTAGCCTTGGCAGCTGCCTCGGCTTCAGTATTCGCGTGTAATGTTGATGGTGCAAATAGGCGTCCACTGCGAGTGAAGCCACCAACCCCTCCAACATTGTCTACAGCGGAGCTACCACGGGATAGCATTGTCTTTCTCATACGGAATAGGTCCTGGTACCGTGATGGTGATTGGACCAACCAAAGTCGGTTGAGGGCTGTCAGAGTAAATTGCGACTGGTGCTGAACTTTCGATGTTCACCACTGCTGGTTCTGTACTTTCTGGGAAATATATTGTTGTCGGAGCGAGTCTCTCGGGAACATATATTTCTTCAGGAGTGAAATAAAACGTCACCGTCGATACATCATTCTTCACCGGACGGGCCTGATCGAACTGAAGACAACCTTCATCTATCAGCTGCTGAATACCCCTTCTCAAACTGTCACATCCGTTTTCGACAACTTGATAATTTCTGCATTCTTCCCCACAGCCCGGGAAAATCTGTCCTTTCAGAAGTCGGTCTTTAACCACCGATAGCGAAGTCTTCACCTTAGTCACATCAGAAACCAAATTCAAAGTTTCCCCACTATCAACAGCATTAATCCTCTGCCCGCCGTGAGCCGGCATCGGGTTCTGGATAACATTAGGCACCGGAGCAAAATTGATAGCCTGGGCATCTCTCAAATCTTGTACCTTGAACTGGAGAGCCTTGCAATTATTTGTAGTATGGCCAGGTGCGTTGGAGTGAAAAGCACATCTGGCGTTGACATCATAACCTCTAGGCAAATTATTGGGATCGATTGGTGGGGCCAGAGTTCTCAACGTAACCAGATTCATGTCAATCAGCTTGGGAAGTAATACTGAATAAGGCATTGGGATTGGCTCGATGACCCAGTCCGTCTGCCTTGGACGTTGTTGATAGTGTCTCTGCTGACCCGGATTACCTCCTTGTTGTTGATTGTTGTACCTGGGTTGTTGTTGCGGATGATATTGCGGTTGAGGAACAGGTGTTGGAATAGTGACTGCGGCCACTTGATCTTGATAATAATTAGGGCGTCCTCTACCCCTGCCTCTGCCGGCATACACAACGCTTGCCTCGCCTTCTTTTCTTCGCTGACCGTTACCAGCAAATGGTCTCTTGGGACCTGATGAGTTGGAAGCACTATTGTCTTGAATTCGGCCCATCTTCAACAGACTCTCGATTCTTTCTCCAGCAATTACTATCTCTGCAAAGCTGATTGACGGGCAAGCAGCCAATCTCTCAATATAATTGCCTTGAAGAGTGTTCATGAACATGTCTGCCATCTCCCTTTCAGACATAGGGGGTTGGACGGACGCAGCAATCTGTCTCCAACGCTGAGCATATTCTCTAAAGGTCTCCTTGGCAGTCTGGGACATACCTTGCAACAAGGTCCGATTTGGAGCCATGTCCAAGTTGTATTGATATTGCTTGATAAAAGCCTCTGCCAAGTCTTTCCAGCTCTTGATGGTAGTACGAGACAAATGAGAATACCATTCACGAGAAGCTCCAGTTAGACTGTCTTCAAAATAGTACATCCACAGCTTTTCATCTTCTGTGTGAGCTCCCAACCTTCCCAAATAAGACTCGAGATGAGTGCGTGGGCAAGAAGCCCCGTTGTATTTCTCAAAAGTAGGGGGTTTGAACTTGTGAGGAATCCTTACTCCCTGAACCAAACCAAGATTTGTGACATCAAAGCCTAAGGAATTTTGAGACTCCAAAGATTTGAGCTTCTCAGCAAGCTCATCCATACGGCGAGTGGTCTCGAGGGCCTCGTCGTGCAAAGAAAATTGATCACACTGATAATCTTCAGTAACAGGGCGCCCGTTAATCCAAATTCCTTGATTCACATCGTACCTTCCGCCAATACCATTCCCAACATTCCCTGTGTTGCCAACATTACCCGGGTTTCCATCAGCATTTGCGTTACCCGCGTTACCAGTGTTCACAGGGTTATCAGCGTTCCCAGGGTTACCAGGGTTTCCCTCAGCATTTAGTATCTCCATCTCAGGCCTCGGTTGCCCAACCAATTCCCTCAGCTTTTCTTGACCTGCTGCCATACCAGTCATCAATGTCATGAACTGATCCATCCTTTCACGCATATCAGCCAGCTCTTTCTGTACTTGGTCCATCGCTAGTCATGGACGGTTTTCCTGTGTCGGGTATCTGTGAACTCGCTTGGGACCAATAACTGCCTGATACAGGGAACAAACATTAGACACTGCGGTGACACCTGCAAAACAGACAAGGGTTAATATGCATGGTATGCGATGCACTGCTTGTTCAGTTTTAAGGCACCCCCATTTTGAAAGGGAATACCCTGCAAATGAATAAGCATGAGATGTTGGATGCAAATATGCAGATGATGTTATGCAATGCAAAGGCATGTCAATCAGAATTGATGGATCCGCTTGAACATCTGTCAGGTTGCACTTCCTGGAGAGAAATTCACTGAGGAATATAATACAAGACCAAAACTCTGCTCCAGAAAACCGGGTTGGTTGGAGGTTAAGGTTTCCTGAATTTAGCCCACCCCTCACTGGTAGGTTCTAAGAACAAAAGTTCGTCAGCTTCAGCCCTTCAGTCGCGAATAATACGTTTACCACTGAAGGTTTGGCATTATTACGGGATAAAAGACCTCCACTGACTCCCCTCAACAGGACATCCTAAAGCAAGTTCCCAGTCTCGGGGTCCTCGGATTGATCAGCGAGAATGCGCCCACCAGAGCTAACATAATCACGTCTCGGAGGAGAGGCCTCGACTGAGTTCTCGGGAAATGGTCACCAGAGTCGACGATTTCTAAAGGAACACCATGTCGTTACGGAACATCTGTAGGACATAATATATCCAAAAGAAACCTCGTCTGGGTGTGGTTCTTCATGAACGACTTAACGTAGCAACATCCCACGCAAGCCTCATGATCATCCACTCTAAAACCTGTGTGTACACTCAAGCCTGGGTAATGGGCTTATCTCTCATAGAACATCCCATCCCAACAAACAAACAAACAGATCCAATAGATACAACAGATGCATGTAAGCAGGTAAGCAAATAAATGTACAAAAGCATGAACACCCAATAAACAAGAAATCACACAAGCTAGGAGGGACTCGCTTAGGGAAGATGGACCAGCAAGAGGTCAACTATCGCTTTCCCCAGCAGAGTCGTCAGCTGTCGCAACCTGAAAAATACAGTGCACGAAAAAAACAACCGGCGAAAGAAAATGACAAAAGAGTCGCCACCGTGCGTTATTCATCCCAAAGGAGGGAAAGGAAACGCTCGAAGTAAACCTGAAAAAGGAAAGGACAAGACGGGGTCTCGCAACCAAATCTTGGGTTCGGGAGTCGGTTATGCGAAGGGAAGGTATTAGCACCCCTACGCATCCGTAGTACTCTACGGGATCCACTTTTGTAGTTTTCGTCTAAAGGGTGTGAGTTTATCTTGTGCTGTTTACCAAAAAAAAAGGGTTAAATGAAAATGACTCGCGCGGATGTCGCATCCACTGCATACGTATCTCATCTGAATATGAGAATCAGAGTCTTCGTAGCTCGGCTGACCTATGGGTTAGGGGGATGTGTGCTTGCTAAGACATCGCGTCTTATGCCTACGTATCTCATCTGGCCTGAGAATCAGAGAAAAACGTAGTTCGGCTAACTATGGGGTTATGGATTGGGTTTTGGACGAACGACGTCACTACGCAATCTACCGGATGCTCGACCTTTGGAGACTTACTCGCCTGTAGTAGAAGGAGTAAACGTGTGTTATGGAGAAGAAAAATCAATGAAGGGTTTGTTTGCATTGTAGGAACGCGCATGCAAAAGGGTAATGAGGATAAGACCTCATAGCTCTTAACCCTTGACAAAGGAACCTGCATAAAGTAAACACAAAAACATTGCCTCCTATCGAGGTCTTCCAGCTAGGAAAGCAGTAAAATGCGGGAAAAATGTAAAAGTACCACGCGGATAAAGATCCGAAGTAACAGCAATTAGAGGAATGGGAAACCCTGAGATCCTTCCAAGCTAATATCATCAAAGAAAGTGGGTCAGTACAGGTAATCGGAATGAACCTCTAGGGGTTATCCCACAAATAAAGTGGGAAACCACGCAAGTTATCCCTGCAAAAGTCATGTGAGCCCTCACAAAAACTCAACAAAAGGGTTAGTGAAACACCATAAGCATTTTTTTCATGGATAACAGTATGGTTTCAGAAACCTCAAACCCTGTGGCATACACTTCAGAAATCATGTGATTAAACATTCAAGGCATAGGTTTCACCCATTCATAATACATCACACATTTAGAACATTCAAATTGAAGGCGTAAAATAATGGGAATAGGGCAAACCTGATTGGAGAGCTTGATTGAAATTGAGTTGCACCCGTGAGGCCCTTCAGGGTTTGAAGGCTGCTCTAAGTTCTCTGTCAGGTTTCTCTTCAGGTTTTGTCCAGGGTTTTGTTTCAAGGAAACCTCAGAGTATTTTGCTTCTCTTCCTTTTTCTCAAGTGAAGCCTTGGTATTTATAGACTGAATTTCATGGTTTTGTGGACTCAAATGAGAGAGACTCAAGTCCAAAATTTTTTATTATATATATATTTTTTTTTTATTATTTTTATTTATTTATTTATTTTGTAAAAAATTATTATTATTATTTTTTTTATTTTATTTCGTTTTATTATTATTATTATTATTATTATTATTATTTTTATTTTTATTTTTTTTCGGATCTATTTTTGATTGACATGATGAAATGCAATATGAAATGCTAAATGAATGCATGAATGAGGAGGGCAAATTTTTGGGTGTTACAGTATTGAGCGGAAGGCCTTTTATCACGAGTAGATCACCTTAACTCATTAGAAGCAACCGATTTCTCAACACTTTTAACTTCTTAGTCAACCTCATTTTCAACAACGTCTTCCATAACACCTACATCAACAACATCATTAGGATTTAAAACATTTTCAATATTAAAATCCATACCTTGGTTTTCAATTGGAACATCTTCGAAAGTGATAGGGTAGGAGCAATAGTAGTTGAGTTTGTATCAACCATTTCTTCTTCTTCTTCAAAAATCAGATCTTTATTCTCAACTTTGTCGATGTTCTCAATGGTATTATCCTCCATGAATACGACATCACGACTACGAATAAGCTTCTATTGAACCGGATCAAAGAGTCGATACACAAACTCATAAAGTCCATACCCAACAAAAACACATTTATTCAACTTCTCATCCAATTTCGATCTCTCATCCTTCGGAATATGCACATAAGTCGTGCACCCAAACACTTGAAGATGGTCGTTGGAAACATCTTTACCACTCCGAACATGATTTGGAACATCAGACTTCAACATAACACATGGTGTAAAGTTTAAAAGATGTATAACCATGCTCAATGCTTCTCCCCAAAAGTATTTCGGCAACTTTGATTGAGAAAGTAAACATCTCACCCTTTCCACAAAAGTTCTATACATTCTTTCAGCTAACCCATTAAATTATGGTGTCTTTAGAGGAGAATTTTAGTGATGTATATGTTGATCTTGAGAATACTTTTCAAAAGGTCCAACATACTCTCCCTCGTTATCGGTTCAGATACACTTGAGCTTTTTCCTCGTTTCTCTTTTAACCGATGCTTGAAACGACTTGAAGGTATCTAACACTTGATCTTTCATCTTCAAATTATAAGCCCATGTTTCCTAGAATAATCATCAATGAAAGTCACAAACTAATATGCACCACCAAGTTACTGTGTCTTGACCACACACATCGAAATGTACTAAATCCAACACTTTTGATTTCCTCTTTGGTTTAGATGACATAAAGGAAACTCACTTTTACTTAACCGCTAAAAAATGTGAACACCATAAACACATTCTTCTTTGCCAAAATGCATAAACTTTTTTCACTCATATGATCCAAACGCATGTGTCGTAATTCAGGTGAGCTATCATAGCCATAAGTGTTGATGTAGCACTTTGAAACTCCAAGTTGGACGATATACAAGTTTGAATTCCTTTTTCCTTTAGCAAACACCATTGAGCCTTCTTTAACTTCCACTCATTGCCCGAAAAAGGATTATCATATCCTTCATTATCTAACTTTCCAATGGATAAAAGATTAAATCGAAGTTCTGAAATGTGTTTCACGCCTCTAAGAATTATAGTAGTTTCATTGCAAGTTTTGACACAAATGTCTACTATTTCGATGACATTTTCTTACCCATTATTTCCCATATGAACAACCCAAAGTCACTGGTCTCGTAAGTTTAAAAAAGATCACGTCTCGAGGTTGCATGAGTAGAAACCCCACTTTCAACCACCCAATCCATCTTATCACATGATAGATTTACATTCTCTAAACAACTATCACAAACAACAAAGAAATCATCAACAATAGAAACTTCTTCATTATTTTTATCTTCCTTTTTGTCGTTGTTGTAGCTCTTCTTCTTGTTTTCCCTTTTCAACTTTCGGCATTACCTTTTTATGTGCCCTTATTCCCACAATGATGACACTCAATATTAGAGAATTTACTAGAGTCTCCTTGTGATTTACCACGTGATGTCACATAATTACTTGAACCTCTATTTTAAAGTCTCCCACTTGATTCGGTAACCAACACCTCAGAATGTTAAGAACAACCTTGTGACTTACACCTCAAGTCCTCATTCAACATACTACTTTTATCCAAGTCCATCGAGATGATACTGTAGCGGTAAATTCATGACCATTAAGCTATGGATAAACTTAACGTCAATAAAACCAGAGTCACCACCGCGCTTTTATTGTTTCTAAAGGAAAAGGGAAAAGTACGAACAAAACCCAAAGATAAGAAGTTTTCAAATCAAAACTAATAAAATACCAGAGATTACAGGTAAGGGGGTTGGTTACAAAGAGGGAAGGTGTTAGTACCCAAAGTGTCCTAGGTACTCCTAGGGAGCCCTTTTTTATGTGCGTATGTGTTTTGGCATAAAATATGTTTGCAATAAATAGAGTGGGGAGATGGGAAAAGAATTAATTAATTATATTTTTTGTGTTTAACCAGACCTTCAGACTTGTGCCTACGTACCAACATAAAAATGAGGGATCAAAACCTCGTAGTTCGTGGTATCAATTTCAAAGTGAGTTGATTGCTTTTAACAAAAGTTTAACTTTGAAAGAGGCACAAAGAGCCTAAAAGAGTTTGAATGAGTGTTAGTTCTTTTTGTCTTTTAAAATTTTAATTCATGTATGATTAAGTTTATTTACAAGTTTGATTAAGAAAGAGAAGTTAAAAACACAATGACATAAGGCCAAAGTTTCTAATTTGCAATAAAGAGTCTAAGTTTAAAAAATCACAAGGAAAGAAGATTTTGAAAGGGGGGAGAGATTTCAAATTTAAGAAATGGGAGGAGATGAAGAGACTAATCGTAAGCAAGAATTTAAAAGTTAAGAGTTGAAAAGATCTGACCGGTGGGATGCAATCCAATAGATAAGAATGTCATATAGAAACCCACTTTTCCTTTGGACTTTAAAATCAAGCAATATCAATAGAAAGTAATATGAAGAGCAAGGCATCAAATAAAGATAGCCACATCCAAGCTAGCAACTTCATAGTCTTCTTCAAAATCTTCCCCATGTATCAGATGACATACTCCTTAAATGGGTAAGAATAAGGCATTAGACACAGGTTCAAAGTAACATTTGCTTCAAGACCATGTAGTAGATGAACTCAAAAGGGATCTCAATACTTGCATCAAATGAAAGTTTAATTCACAATGACTCAACTTCAGAAAAGTTGGCATTGGCCAAGTCCTTTTGCATAGGGAGTGTTGCCTAATTCTAAGTTCAAGTCTCAGATCAAATCCAGCAGTCCACACAAACATTATTTTAAGATTTTTTGTTGTTATTATGTACATTAAGGTCCTAAGACCACAAACACAAACAAGGTACAAGACAAGTATATACAATCACAATATACTAACAACATATGGCTCAAGTGAGTAAAGTAAAAATGGCATTAAAATAAACAAGTTAAATGATATGTATAATGAAAAATGATAAATGGCTTGAATTCAAAATGCATAAGGTAAATGACTTGAAATTAAAAGTTAGTCAAATGTTAGTTGATTAGATGTTAGTATTGTTTATGCTTTTCAATTGTTTAAGTCATTATTTGGAGAACACTCAACCCTCTATTCACAAGCATGGATCCTTGAACAAAGACATCTTCCAAAGGAAGAAAAAAAGACCAAGTTTCCACACAATACCATGAAAGGGGGGAGACTTACAATCTCACTTACTAGAATGCTATGCTTTTGGGTCAAAATTTAGCGCTATGTTAAGCAATCGTAATTGGACTTATGTAGAAGTCTCAACTATCTGAGGTCGGGCAATATAAATTTTAGTGTTAATCCATGTTAGAGATATGGTATGATGAACCATACTCCTAAAACATACCACACTTAAAAGAAAATGGCAAAAGGGTGGACTTAATCTCATTAATACTTGTATTGGTTTATCAACTAATTAGCCTTAGGATATAGAGATATCATAGGTCAATGGAATGAATGGGATATAAGGGGATTGAATATGAAGAGGGAGGGGAAATGAGACAAACACAAATTGGACAAGGGAAGGATTTTATCAAATTAAAATCATTCATTCATTTTGGGAGATGGAATATACATTCCTTCAATCCCCTAAATCCAATGATTTTAATCCAACAAAGTTAAATCAACTTTGACCAAGGCCCAAACACAATAGTAAAACTTCACAAGTCAATAAAAATAGCTCAACACAATTTATTCACAATTAAAAATTTAAAAATCAATTAAAAAATGCATTAAATTAAATTATGTTTGATCAAAAACCTAAAACTTCTTCAAAACACCAAATAAATGGCCAAGAGATTTATCATAGGTCAAACAAGGTCAAAGAATCTTAGAGAAAAAATTTCATTATTTTTAGAAATGAAAAATTATTATTAAACAATTAAAAATATGCACAAAAACAATTAAATCATGAAAAATATTAATATTGATCAAAAAAAGAATTTTAATTCATAAACTGAAAGAGAAAAATATATGATTTTTTTTGGTGAAAGTACCATATTTTTTGGATCAATATTAAAATTAATATGAATTAATAAAAATAAACAAATTAAAATTAAAATTAGAAATTACTAAAATACGTGGACCATCTGATCTCCCTCATTAATTGAGGTGGAAGATCAGATGGTCTCTAGCGCGTTCCATGTGGTCTTGAGTCAACAGCGCTGCACATGTGGTAATCAAAACCAACGCCTAAGATTAAAATAAAATGAATGGATCATGTGGTTCAGAGACACGCCAACACATCGTCGGAGCCAGAGCTCCGGTCTTCTTCTTCGGTGGACCTCACCGGACTGGTCCACCTTCAACTATCACCAAAATGAAAAAGGAGGACATTAATTTAAAGAAAAAATGCTCAGGAGCTCGAATCTGGCCTCAATTTTGTCTAACTCCAAGTATATAGAAAGATACAGGGAGTTGAATTTTGAGGATCATGATCTGAGTTGCTTCGATTTGACCTCAAAGCAACTCAATCTTCTTGCCTATATTGGTAGGACTTCAGACAACCAAAAATCAACAAGAATAGTGGAAAATTGAGTGAGAATCGAATAGATGAAAAATTCTAAAAATCACCTTCACTGCAGCTGCAGATTGGCACGATCTTGCTCTCAAATATGCTTGACCTTACTTCAGATGCTTGATGGAATAGAAATGGATCAAGGAAAGGGATGGACTTTTCGAGTTTCAATCTCAAAAACAGTAGGAAATTCAAACTTGATTTTCAAATAAAATCTTCAAGCTTATCCTTTAATGGTGAGGGTTTAGGGTTGCTGATTCAAAGCTTGCGCGCCAGGGTCCTTAATTCTGAGCCAAAGAGCTTCTATTTATAGCCAAGGAGATTGATAATTGCACACTTCCATTTTTGGCCAAATTTGAAATTCTCACTTGCATACTTGCATGGGCGTGTGATAGGCCCATCAAATGATGCACTTAGGTCCAAAATTATGTGTAAGCAATGCTGAAATCATGTTGACAAGCCATGCATTCGTGTATGAAAAATGTAATTCAAGTTATCCAAATGGTCCTTCAACTTTAAGCCATGCGCAAGTCATTCATACTTTGTCCAAATGAGATGATTTTGAACTTTTAGGAAAGGTTAGATCAATAGTAACATCTTTCATGTTGAACACTTTTTCATTTGAAGCTTGGATCATGAGGAATTTTGAGGTGGAAGTTTGGAAAATCAAACATATCAAAAAATTTCTAAGTACCAAGCCATATGTTCACTTCTTCCACCTTGAATAACTTTTTCTATGGGTTTCAAATGAGAAATGTTCCTTCATCAAAATTGTAGATATTTCAAATACCTTTAATTTGGTCACAAATTTACCTCATTTGGATTTGGCATGAAGGAGTTATGAATTTTAGAAGTTGAGGAAAATCACTTGTTCAATGGTATTTGCCCAAAATGACCTATAATGTTTCCTCTTGGAACATGCATTTGCAAGTTGAGTTTGCACTTCCTCCAAACATAAAAGTTGAATTAGACATCTTGAATTTGACCATGGAATTTGAATGGCTTTCATCTCATACAAAATGAGGAAGTTATGATCTTGGGAAGTTGGCCTCCAAATTAGGGTTTAGACAAAATGACCTATAATCTTTCACCATAAAAAATTTATTTCCAAGCAAAGCTAGCTCTTGACCTAAACATGAAATTTGTTTTTAATATCATTTAGAGTAACTCTGCTCTTGGAATCATTTTCATATGATAAACATTGTAGGAGATAGGGTCTAGGGAACCCCAGTTTTGACCAGTTGAAATCCTCTGGTCAACCACCATGAACCAACTTGCTATCTTGATATTCTATTGACTTTTGGGACTCATGGAGGATCATATATGCATAAGATGATGTAATGTTAAGTATCCCTTGAAGTGTTTGATCAATTGTTGAAGAAACTTGTTGAAGAAGTCACATAAGATACCCAAATGAATTAGGGTTTCCAAGGCAAACCAACTCCAAACTCTTAATGATTTCTTGATCAAAATAACATGTGAAGATCATGGAGATTCATATATGACACTTAGAGCCGAATTAAACCAATTCTTGATTGAGCTCCTTGCAATGAAGGTCTCAAACCCTAGATATGAGCTTGATAGATCATACGTGAGCATGTACACTACCTACAAAAACAATAAACTTTGCATTGACATATTTTTTGGTATTTTAATTAGTAAATAATGAAAAACAAAGTATGATACAATCAAAAGTGCTTGGTGATATCTCCCAATGTAAACCCAATGAATGAGGGGTAAGGCGAATGCCAAGGTGTGATCCCAATGCCAATGCATAGGATGAGATAACATGAGGGAACTTAGGGTCAAAATTGGGGTCTTACAGTTGCCCTTATTTAAGAACGTTATAGTTGAGGAGATGAAGGTTAAAATCTTCGTATCGACTCAGTAGAATGGACTTAAATAACAACATATAGAAACAAATTTTGGTCCCTAAGAGACCTCATGATGCATATGATATGAATGTTGAAATAATCTCTGTAGGGAAAATGTTGTCACAGAGGAAAAGAATCCAGAGAGACCGAAAGTCCGCAGGAGTATAATGCATTCCGTGAGGAGAGCTCACTGGGGAGACAAAGACTTTGGGGGATAAAAGTTTGTGCGTAGGCCAGGCTACGACTTTAAAACTGCTGGGGGGACTCGAGGGATTCTATGAAAATAAATCAATGGAAAGACTCAGCCGGGGAATAAAAGGAAAAAAATCTGCAGGGGAAACGGGTAGATCAGATCAAAGCTGAAGTACTCAAACCAAACATGAAAATGGCGATCTCACAGAGGAAATACACACTCAAACTTAACTAGGGAAGAAATGATCTTCAACACAGGAGTAACAAAAGTATATTATCCACTACCGGTTACTGGGTAAGGAGATAACAAAATATGTCAGAGAGGACATCCGTTACCGGTTAGGGTAAACATATCAAGGATAAATCGCTGAGGAAAGAACCAAATCAAATAGGATTTACAAATACTGGCTACTGGGCAGAAGACCACAAAGAAAGAGAATATTCGTCACCGACTAAGGTGAACATATCTAGGATAGACTCAAAGTGAAGAACATTCGTCATCGGTTAAGATGAACATATCAAGGATAGACTCACGTGGGGACATTAGGAAGAATATCCGTTACCGGTTAGGATAAACATATCAAGGATAAACTGCCTGAAAAGGTAGGAAATATATCTATCGGATACTGGATAGAATACCGAAAAGAGAATATTCGTCATCGACTAAGATGAACATATCAAGGATAGACTCCGAGGGGAGAAATAAGAATTACATCTATCAGTTACTGGATAGAATATCAGAGAGAGAATATTTGTCGTCGGTTAAGATGAACATATCAAGGATAGACTCTGCAAAAGGGAAAGCAGTATTTACAACTATCGGTTACTGGGAAGAAGACCGCAAAGAAGCGGAAATCTGTCATCGGTCAGGATGAATATATCAAGGATTACCCTTATGCGAAAAAAAATAGGGATGACGACTACCTTTTTACTGGGTTGAATACCAAAACAAGAATATTTGTCACTGATTAAAGTGAACATATCAAGGAGAGACTCAAAGCAGGGGAAGAAAATATTTGTCACTGGTTAAGATGATCATATCAAGGATAAACTTCCTGGGAGACGTGAAAACGAATCCACTAGGGAGAAAAAGGTTACTTTTGCCGGATATTAGGGCAGAAGTGAAATTCTTGCAAATTGAGAAGAACATTACCAGTTACTGGGTAATAGACTCTCAGGGGACCAAAAGCATCTATCTAGGTAAGATCTAGAAAGAAACGGTCAATCAAAGACTCAACCCAATGAGGATATAACTCAGGGGGAGTGATTCCATCCAAACAATCAACTTGGGAGAAAGCTAAAATAATGATCATCCACGAGAAAATAACTCAGTGGGGAATGAGAAAGGTTAAACTCTTTCTGCTTAAGGGGATGACACTCTACAATTGAAAGAGAACAGGCATACCAAATTTGCATGGGGGAAATGACACCACCGTAGCAGAGGATCAGGGAAACAATGAAACACAAAATGCATTATTAATGAAATGATAAAATCTATGAATGTATATGTATATGTATATATGATGATTATGTTGACAAAACGATCACAAAGAATACAAATGTCACTGGTCTGCATCAATACAATACTCATCCAATCCTCACAGGAGGGAAGCATCTGCTGGAGAGAAAAAGTTGCAAAGGAAAGAATAGGAGTTATCCACCTCAAAAGCTCAACCTTGGCCGGGGAAAAGGAAAAGATATTCTAAAAACTTGCACTATCAACTCTACGAGGAATTTTAGGTCAACACCATATCAAATGGGCGAAAACCTTGTAGAGGACTGAAAATACTGCTCAAGGCTAACAAGGGTCATGGATAACTCTGCTGGCGACTTGAGAGGAAACAAAGTTTGCTGAATTTATGCAACCTGCTGCGATAATGCGCCTACAATTCGAGGGAGGCAACTACGAACTCAGCTGAGGGAACCATCAAAACTCGGTTGGAAGCTGAAAAGATGTTAGGGAAGAAACATAGATCATACAACTTGCTTTGGGAAAACCAATAATGCTTTGCATTTTAGGGGTTACATGTCCTTGGACCGCTGTGGGCATCCCTTAAATGAAATCGATTGCTCTTTAAAAAGTAATTGTTTTTATTATTTAAGAAAACATGATTTTCATTTTAAAACTTTAATTTCAAAATGATCACAAATTTTTTTAATTCTATTTAGCTGAATAAATAAGAGTAGAAACAATTAGATAAAAAGCTCAACTTTATTTAATAGGATGGTAATCTGTAAATGACAAGACTCCATGGATCTTTACAAAAGTTAAAAAATGGCAATTTACATGGAAAAGGGATACATTGAATAAAATGATCATTAATCCTTCTACCAACTTTGAGATACGCTGTGCTCTTGGCTTTGGCTGAAGATGAATTAGAACCAAACGTTGTGCTCAAGAAAGTCTTCAAGACTGGAGCTCGGCAGCCTGCAGTTACTTGCCATAATCCCTAATTTTTGCATAAATTTCCCCAAGGTGGGGTACTCATTTTATCGGGATAATTTTCTATTTTATGTCTCTAACTTTTTCCTGGATTTCCCTTTCGGGTTTTCAATCCACCGAGACGCTCATTTTTGCCTAAGCCGCCCTTTCAGGTTTTCAACTTAGTGAGCTGTTCTTTTCTTTTTTGGTGAATTATTTCTTGACTGCATCAGCATTCACATGACGCATGAACTCTTCACCATCCATAGTTGTGAGAATCAAAGCACCGCCTGGAAAATCTCTCTTAACAACATATGGGCCTTCATAATTAGGAGTCCATTTGCCCCTAGAATCTGGTTTGAGAGATAAAATCTTCTTGAGCACAAGGTCACCTTCTCTAAACACACGAGGCCTGACCTTCTTATCAAATGCTTTCTTCATTCTTTGCCGATATAACTGACCATGACAGATGGCGGTTAACCTCTTCTCTTCAATCAAATTCAGCTGGTCATACCTGGTTTGACACCATTTAACCTCAGTCAACTTGGCTTCCATTAGCACACGCAGTGACGAGATCTCAACCTCTATCAGAAGCACAACTTCCATGCCATAAACAAGTGAGAAAGGGGTTGCCCCTGTTGAAGTACGAATGGATGTACGGTATCCATGTAAAGAAAATTAGAGCATCTCATGCCAATCTTTATACGTTACAACCATCTTCTGAATGATCTTCTTAATGTTCTTGTTTGCAGCTTCAACAACCCCATTCATCTTAGGTCTGTAGGGAGAAGAATTATGATGTGCAATCTTAAACTCTTTGCAAAGAGATTCCACCATATTATTATTCAAGATAGATCTATTATAATTAATGATCTTACTTGGCACACCATACCGGCATATTATCTGATTCTTGATAAACCTCACAACAACTTGCTTGGTTACATTTGCATACGATGCCGCTTCAACCCACTTTGTTAAGTAATCAATAGCCGCCAAAATGAAACGGCGTCCATTCGACGCTTTGGGCTCAATCATGCCAATTATATCAATTCCCCACATAGAGAAGGGCCATGGGGAGGAAATGATGTTCAACAGTGTCAGAGGAACATGAATCTTATCTGCATATATTTGACACTTGTGGCATTTCTTCACAAACTTGCAACAGTTAGATTCCATTGTCAGCCAATAGTAACCTGCTCTCAACATCTTCTTTGCCATAGCATGTTCATTGGAATGAGTACCAAAGGAACCTTCATGGACTTCAGTCATCAACGTGTCTGCTTCGTGTCTACCCACACATCTGAGCAGAACCATATCGAAGTTTCTTTTGTACAATACATCACCATTCAGGTAGAATCGGAGGCTCAAGCAAATACTCTTTAATACTGTCAAAAGCTTTCTGGCAATCTTCGGTCCAATCACAAGACTGATCTTTCCGAAGAAGCTTGAGTATAGGCGCACATGTAACAGTCATATGCGAAATGAATCTGGAGATATAATTCAAGCGGTCGAGAAAACCTCTGACTTGCTTCTCAGTTTTGGGGGCGAGTGTAGCGGTGTATTCGTCACTTTATGATTTATTGACTAAATCAAAAGCAAAGCATACAAAGATAGAGTCGCCACCGCACTTTTATTTATCCAAAGGAATGGCTAAAAAGCGAACAAAAGCCTAAGAAGTTTTACACATAGAAAACTAATGAAAGGTCAGAGATCTGGGTAAGGGGGTAATTATGCAAAGGGAAGGTGTTAGGCACCCAATGCATCCTAGGTACTCCTAGGGAACCCTTTTCACAACTTGTTGCAAAAGATATTGTTTATGAAAATATTTATTGTGCAAACATTGATGGAAGGGATGAGAAAAAAATATACAATTTTTTATTATTTTTGTGTTTGGATGGAAAGATCCATTGCCTATGTACCTTTACAGGATAAAAACCTCGTAGTTCGGCTAAAAAATTTCCAAACAGTGAGTAGATTGATTTTAAACAAAAGCCCTAAGGTCTTTCATTATCAATGGGAGAAAACTCAACCTGAACCAACTATCCACCATGTGAGAACAGCTTCAACTTGCTAGTGAGGGACCATGCCCTATAATAAGCAAGGAAGTCTTACAATTCAATCACTAAGGATGTGGTGAGATTTACATCAACCACAATGATAATTCAGATCTATAACTAATGCATGAAAACATTGATTAACAAGTGGACACAGGCCACAAAAGCAATTGAGTGAGTGAAATTAATCAATTAGAGTTAATCACAAAATGAAGTCAAAGTTGACATTAGAATTCAATTCAGAAGAAGTATTGTGAAAATGAAGTTTGAAAATCAGAGGCCTAAGGCCTAGGTTTCTAATTTGAAAACAAGTGAGAATGTTTGCACAAAGTTTTTCTGGTTTGGGTTAGTATGCAAATGGAGGTTTAAGGAACAAAAAGGGTGAGAGGAGGTTAAGGGATGCAAAACTTCTTAAGTGTTCACCCCTTGAGATCATATGTAGATGATCCAAGTGATTCCTTTGGAAAAGGCAACAAGCAAATAACAGATAAACAACATAAATGGAAACCAGATGCCAATCAATGGACTTATACCAGACTCACAAGACAAAGATGGATACCAGATGCCAATCTATGGACTTATACTAGTCTCACAAAACAAAGATGGATACCGGATGCCAATCTATGGACTTACACTAGTCTCACAAAACAAAACATGGATACCAGATGCCAATCAGTGGACTTACACTAGTCTGACAAAACAAAGAAAACAAATGCAATAAGCAAGAGGAAACGAGTTGCCAATAAATGGTCTTACACTCAACTCCTAGGAAATGGAATGCCAATCAATGGTCTTAGTTCCAACTCCTACCAGATCATAGGAAACAAATGCCAATACATGGACTTACAATTGACTCCTCAATGGACAAAACAAAAATGTCACAAAGTATGAGCAATGATCATGAAATGATATACAATTAATGCTCAAAGATGAGAACAATGCACAGAGGCACACACAAACATTTATGCACATATGGGCAAACAAGCAAACAAACCGTCACTTATCATACACTATACACAATCAATAGGCTCAAGCAAGGTTAGGCTTTAGTCAAGGGGTCATATCAACCTCGACAAACAAGCCAACTGGAAATGGGTGTTTTGAGCTCTTAACCCTAACATTGAGAGTTAGGGTGAAGCAGATGAAATGGAAATGAGGGTTATGCCTCATAGCTCTTATCCCTGGCCTGGGAGAGCTTTAATCAATAGAAAGTGTGGGAGTTCAGAATGAAGGAACTCTTCTCCACAAATGACTGACTCTATGGACAAGATTTTGGGTTTTTTACTCAAAGTGCATCAACACATGGTGTGAGCAAAATGAATGACACAACTGAATAGTAGGGGATGGATTGCACATCCCTTTTATCTGCGAATTGCCTCTTAAGAGGACTTAACTTGCTTGGCACAAAATTAAACAAACAAAAACATGGCCTCTTAAGAAGGGCTTCAGACAGGTGCCTGCCAAAATAACATGACAGGTCTTCCAGACTACATGAAGATCAAGAATTATACCTAAGTGGTATGCCAACCACAAGCAAAGCAAAGCAAAGTTCAAATGAACTTAAAGCAACTTAGGTACCTATGTAAACAACTAAACAAATCAGTATAATATTCAAACAAACAGACAACAGTCAACAACAAACAGACAATCCCAATGTACAACACATAAGCCATAAGGCAAACTCAAGTGAATTATCCTCAACCTACAAAACAAACAAATGTTAGCAATCAATAGCAAATATCAACATTCAAATGATGAAGCAATATCAACCATGGAGATTAGGTGCTTGGTCCTGAAATCCAAAGCTCACATGTAAGTACAAACCACTAGGTCAAAGCCTAGGGTCAAAGGTGAAGAAAAAATTCAAAACAGGAGCTGAAATTCAACACAATGCAACTTCAAACACATATTAACATGTCCTAAAAAGGACCAAAACAAAATCAACAAACAAAGGCATTTCATGTGCAAGAGAAGTCAAAGACAATTTCAAAGCTCATATGTGGACATTGAGAATGAAAATTCCAAATCAAAACAGAAATGATTCAAATAATTCTAGAAAATTCATGAGCATCCAACACATCCAATACAATCATCATACAAAAAATCAGAAGCATCAAATGTCATTTGATATGGAAATTAAATTGCACAAGTTGATCAACCAAATCTATACACAAATTGTCACACCATGCAAACATGTGTATAAAACAGAAATGACAAATGGGAAAAATACCAAACCAAGCCACAAACATCCATTAACATGTCAAGAATCATTATGCAAAATTTCATGTCCATTGGATTAAAATCAAGCATTTCACAATAGGAAGAGTGGAGCAAGGTCACAAATATATACATGATCAAAGAGTCTAACACCATTCAAAATCCATCCATGCACAACTTCAGCAATTATCATCATAAAAAACTAGACAAACAGAGGATCATGCTACAAAAAATTTGGAATTATTTGAGTCATTTTTCAATTTGTCATGCATTTTTAAAGTTCGAAGAAAAGATGAAAAAAACAAATGAAGCATAGCATGAAATAATGGAGGGAAAGCATAATTGATGAAAACATTTGAATAATTGAGCACGCTGGGGATCAAACACGGTACGAATTTGAATGTGAGCGCGCCACACTAATGAAACGCACCGTTTCATTAAAACAGGTGGCGGTCAGCGCTTATTTGGCAAAGTCAAACAATTGGAGGCCAATCAATTCGCTAGCAAGGCAATAACGTGGACGAATGAAACAAAAGCCCTATGCCAACTCACACTGAACCAGAGGCGGACACAAAGCCGTCACAAAATGGACGCTAGGATGAAGATCTTCATCTTCTTCACGAAGATGAAGATGAACAGTAGCAAGCTCAAACAGATTTTTCCAGAATTTCAAAAATTATACATCATTTTAAAGCTCTCATCACGTACATCATAGATTAACTCATATCTAATCCTAATTCCACATGATCCAAGAGAATCGATAGAAAACATTTTTGTGCAATAAACTTTAATCAAGCATATCTTACTCTATAATGCATCATTTCACATGAAATTTCCATCAGAATCATCAGCAAGAATAAATCTACAAGAACATGCTAATGAATTGGAAAATTATGAGATTCGAAACTTGACCTCTTGAAGAGCAGATTCTTGAAAATGCACGATTCAAAGCCTTGGATGATCCAAATCCACTCTATAACACTTGTAATGATGTTTGATGAAGAAATTGAAGCTTGGCACGTGCTAGATCTAGCTCAAATCAGAATTTCCATCTTCACCTTCATGAGCTTGCTACACTTGATTCTTGCATGAATTCCACAATTCAAAGCTTGATCTGCACTCTATCAAAGCCAGAGAACAAGAATATGGAAAGAAAAAGCAATGTTATGTGGAGAAAATTTGAATTATGTTTGAGAGAAAATTTTGGAGGGAGAGAGAATTTGGATCTTGAAATGGTGAAAAATGATTAACCCCCTGAAATTCTGTTAGATTAGAGTATTTATATGAAATCCTAATCACATTACTAATCCACACTTAATTTGGTTAATTGAAATAAGGTGTTTGGCAAAATTTCAAAAATGCATGGTGCATGGACTAATCCCACGTGAACAATACCATTGGCTTGATCAATTACACTTAAAATCATTTTTTAAACACAATGGCAATGGTAGAAAGTTCCCATGATGCACCATTTTTGAATTTTGCAATTTCCCTCCAAAAAAGGCATGGAATAGCAAATGATCATGTGATAACATTTTATGCAATGTGATGATTGATTTGGATACTTCATGTCATGACAAGAAAAATGCAAGAAGAGCCACTCAATTTGGAGTTATGAATCAAAAGATATGGCCATTTGAAGTCCCATGTACACTTGGCAATGATTGGACCATATCTCCTTAACCATTTATCAGATGCTCATGATCTTGGACTTTTTGGAAATGGGAGAGAGAGATATTCAACTTTCATGTTGGACAAAAATTCATTTGAAGCTTCTTTGATGTTGGAAAGTTGAGTTGAAGTTGGATCAAAAACTTGCCATTTTTGGAAAGTTGAAATTATAGGTCACTTTCCATTTTTGGAAACTTTTGACTTGACCTCAAATTCTTCAACCTTGATCTTTGGTATGATGAATAAGCATGGTTGGAACATGAATGGGATGAAGAAACTCAATTTCCACACTCAAGACCCACACTTGACTTTTCAGTTGACTGCATTGGCCCTTAGATGACCTGAAAACATTCTGATGAATCTGAGCCTCAACCACTTGGGAATTTGCTCCAAAATGAACCTATATCTCACATAAGCTCCATGAAATGATCACATGATCCATATCTCAAGAAAATACCATCTGCTCTTTGTACCATGAATTCACCTGATGCCTTGACCTGTTGACTGCTTAAGCTGCAAGTAACAAAGGTTAATGACATAATTTTGTACATTTTTGGTTAGTGATTAAAAGAAAAGAAAATGATGTATAAATGCAAGCAATGCTTGGTGATCAAGAACCACTCTCATAGAGATCCCACCCACAGGGAAGGAAGCAAGGTGTCCAATGATCCTTGAGGCTATGCAATGAAATGATATGATGCCATGAGGGATCTTAGGGACAAAATTGGGGTCTTACAGATGCCCCTATTTAAGGTCATTCTAGCCGGAGAAGTGAAGGTTAAAGTCTTCATCTCGACGCGGTAGAATGGGCTTAAATAACATTAATGAGACAAATTTTGGTCCCTAAGAGACCTCATGATGCAGATGTATGCATGTAAAATAAACAAACTCTGTGGAGATATAGGTCCACAAAGAAGAAAAGACGATCCATCGGAGTAATACACTCACCAGGAACAGAGACTCTAACAGGACTCTTATGGGGATAAGAAAAAGAAATGCGTGAGCAGGACACGACTCTGAATTAGGAAAAAAGAACTTACACTGCACGAGCAGGACTATACTCGACCGGAGACCTCACTGGGGAGTAAAGGACTCAAACTGGGGAAAAGAGTTTCCAAAGGGAACAAAATCCAATGGAAAGACTCAAGCTGACTCAAAAATGCGTGTATTGGGGAAAACGCCAATACAACAAAACTATCCACAAAGGATACTTCGGATAAAAATCCGGACTCAGACTGGGGAAAGATTTACACAGAACCTCCCTGCCAGGGAAAATTGCATATATTGGGGAAAACGCCAATACAGCAAAAGGGAAAAAAACATAACAGAAACTCCGCTGGGGAACGTCTAACTAAGACTCTCTTAGGGAAAATCTGCAAGATGAGGTGTTACCGGTTACTGGGTAACAAGCTCAAAGAGACATGTGATCTAAACACCGGTTACTGGGTGAAAGAACAACAAGCTCAGGAAGAATGAATATCTAAGACCAGTATAAGGGTGAGAGATATCAATCAACCAAAACATCTAAGAAAGACCTGAAAAGGTACATCAACTCAGGAAAATCTGACTCCGCAGGGGACCAAGGTCATAATAGGGAGCAGAAAGGAAGGAACACCAGGGATACCGGTTACTGGGTATATAATAGGTGACCAACCGAAGGCGTGAATTGGTTTTTACTGCCAAAACACTCATCATCCGAAAGGAGGGCTTGAAAAAGCAAATCGACTTACAGGATGGACATTCGACTCCGCAACGGGAAAATGAATCTTACTCAAATGGGGAAGGACAAAAGGCTTCAACCAAAGAGTGCATGAGATATATTATCCATTACCGTCAGAACATGGATAGCACACTCGCATGGAAGATTATCCACAACCGGTTACTGGGTTAATAAAGGATAAATCAACCGACAAGAAAGGCATCGGGATACCAAAACTAGGTATATAATGATGACCGATCAAAGGGAGCAACAATCATTCCCAATCAAAAGGGTAAATGAAAGAGGACTCACCGGGGATGCATTGATAAAAATCAATGATCCGGGGAACAAATCACTGGCAAACGGTGAAAGGACCCGCTGAGGATAAAATTACTAGCATACAGCAATTATCCACAAAAACATGTTGGGGATACAATTGCTTACTCAGAGCAATTACCCAGACAAGGGAATATCAACATCGAATACTGGATGAGGATAACCAACAAGAGTAACCATCATCGGTTAGGATGAACAACAAGGTTAATTCTGCAAAGGGGAGACAAAGGACTTACAACTACCAAATACTGGGTAGAAGACCAAAGACTCTGGCTGAGGAAACAAAAGGTTTACCACTACCGACTACTGGGTATAAAACCAAAGACTCAGCTGAGGATAAAATTCCTAGCATACGGCAATTATCCACAAGAAAGCACAAACTCCACTAGGGAGACAACAACAATATAGGATTTACAACTACCGAATATTGGGTAGAAAACCACAAAATCCACCATCAACCAGAATGAACCACAAAGGTTACCTCTGCCAGGGGAATAGAGATAGGACTTACAACTACCGGTTACTGGGTAGAGGGCCACAACTCTGACGAGGATACAAAAGTAGGGTTTACAACTACCGAATACGGGGTAGAAGACCAAAACCTCTGCGTGGGGAGTGAAAGGATCACAACTCCGCACGGGAAAACACAAATAGGGTTTATAACTACCAGTTACTGGGTAGAAAACCACAAACTCTGCTGGAGAGCAAGAAAATAGGATTTACGACTACCGAATACTGGGTAGAAAACCACCAACTCTGGCTGAGGAACAAAAAGTTCACAAATACCAATCTCTGGGTAAACAACCACAAATTCCACAAAAGGGAAAAAGGTATACAGGATTTACAACTACCGGTTACTGGGTAGAAAATCGCAAAGGATAGGACTTACAACTACCGGTTACTGGGTAGAAGCCCAAAAACTCCGCTGGGGATAAAATGAACTATTGCCGGTTACTGGGCAATTTATTCATTTATTCCACAGGGAAGCACAAGAGACAGTTGAAAAAAAGGCCAATTCAGGATCAAACCAAAAAGGCAAACTGAATCAAGACTCGTCCTAATGAGGATATAACTTAATAGGGAAAACCCATCCCAATATATGTGTTGGGAGGAAACGGAAATAACCGTCATCCACGAGGATATATCTCAGTGGGGAAATGCAGAAGAAAAGACAGACACTTTCTGCTTATGGGGCTGACTCTATATTGAGAGATTAAACACCTGACATCTGCTTGGGAAGATCTACTGGGGAGATCTATATCACCAATCAGCAGGAGACAACAAACAAAGATATATGGCAAAAAATGCAACATGAACATCTGAATGTTGAAAGTATGCATGAATATGCGTTATTTATGTTTGATGAATGCTGACAAAATAAACATTTCTAACACAAACAGGTCCATGAATCCAACGCCCGGTACTACACTTCCAGAGGAAAAACCAAGAAATCCAACTGGAAAGCCAATCTGCTGGAGATCTGAATGCTAAAAAGCAAAGATCTGCTGGGAAAAATCTAGAGATATCAAAGAAATCACAAAATCTCTGAGCGATGGATCATCGATCAACCCAACTGGGAAACAGAAGTTCATAACAGGCAGAAACTGCCACGAAAGCATCTCTGTTGGGGAAGTGGAGAAATCACGAGATTTCTGCAGGGGGATCATCAGTCTCAGCTGGGAAACAGGAGTTCGCTGCACAGGCAAGAACTTCTACAAAAACAGACCACATAAGTAGAATCTGGCCGCACAAGCAACTCTACTGGGGATACTGTCAGCAACTCCATTGGGGATAAATCCACTGAGGGAAAACAGATCACACAAGTAGATTCTTCCACACAAGCAACTCTACTAGGGATCAAAAGCATCAGGAAATCACCCAATCTTTCCAGAGAGGAACCATCACAAATACAATCCACCATGCCACACATCTACTGGGGATTTATCTGAGGCAGAGAAGGAGAACTGGGGATCAACCACCAAATACCAAACCTTCCAGAAGGAAACCACAACTGCTGAGGAGGAAAGAATCACTGCTCTGCTGAAGGGAGGAGAGGTGTAAACCTCAACAAGCACTCTGATGGGAAGAGATAACACAGATTAAGTACATCATACCAACAACTATGCTGGCGACTTCACTGAGGAGAGAATATTATTGGAGAGGAAAATTGAAGTCTTCAACAAGCACTTTGAGTGAGGAGGAGTCATAATAAAGGCTCTGTTCAACAAAATTCATTCGGGAGAAAATCCCAACAAATACCCTGATTAGGGAACAAAATCTCAATAGAAACTCTGCTTGGGGAGAAACCCCAACAACAATCTGGAGAAAGAGGATACATCCATGCCAGGAATATGAACAAATGTCTTACCCTGTTGGAAATCATGCCACCCTTGGGAGAGCACTGAGAAATTCTTAAGTATCCTTTCATCATTGTGAATGTTCACTCTGTTTAAAACAATTTTTATGAACAAAAATTTTGTTTGTTTAAAACAATGACATTTTATCAATTAAAACATGCAAAACATTTGTTGAATTGAAACAAATAAGAGTGCAAATAATTGGATAAAAGCTCAAATTTATTTGATAGAATGGTAGCCTGCAAATGGCAAGACTCCATAGATCTGTACAAATTTGAAATCGGTGATATATATTGGAAGAGGGCTACATTGAACATAATGACCATTTCTCTACCAATTTGAATCTGATGTATTTGAAGCTTCAGTTGACGACGACTGAGCGAGAATCTCTGACGAAAAGACAGCTGTGAAACAGAAAGTCTTGTCAGGATGCAGTTACTTGCCAAATCCCTAATTTTTGCCTAGATTGCCCCAGGGTGAGGTACTTAATCTAGCGGGATGCAAATACTCTTTTTTCTCATGTCTCTAATTTTTGCCTGGATAGCCCTTTCGGGTTACCCACCGAGACGCTCATTTTTGCCTAAGCCGCCCTTTCGGGTTTTCAACTTAGCGAGCTATTCTGTTTTTCTCTTTAGGCAAAGTATTTCTTGACTGCATCTGAATTCACAGGACGAGTGAAATCCTCCCCATCCATAGTTGTGAGTATCAAAGCACCGCCTGAAAAGGCTCTCTTGACAACATATGGACCCTCATAGTTTGGAGTCCACTTGCCCCTGGAATCGGGCGCGAAAGACAAAACTTTCTTGAGCACGAGGCCACCTTCTCGGAACACACGAGGCTTGACCTTCTTATCGAACGCTTTCTTCATTCTCTGCTGATATAACTGACCATGGCACATGGCAGTTAATCGCTTCTCTTCAATCAAATTCAGTTGGTCATAACGACTCTGAATCCATTCAGCATCAGTCAACTTGGCTTCCATCAAGACTCTCATTTATGGGATCTCCACCTCTACTGGGAGAACAACCTCCATGCCATAAACAAGAGAGAAAGGGGTTGCCCCTGTTGAAGTGCGGACAGATGTACGATATCCATGCAAAGCAAATGGCAGCATCTCATGCCAATCTTTGTACGTAACTGTCATCTTCTGTATAATCTTCTTGATATTCTTATTAGCAGCTTCAACAACCCCATTCATCTTGGGTCTGTAGGGAGAAGAATTATGGTGTGCAATCTTGAACTCAGCGCACAACTCTTCCATCATCTTGTTGTTCAAGTTAGATCCATTATCAGTAATGATCTTATCAGGCACACCATAACGGCATATCAGCTGATTCTTGACAAACTTCACGACCACCTGCCTGGTCACATTAGCATACGAAGCGGTTTCAACCCATTTGGTGAAGTAGTCAATTGCTACGAGAATAAACCTGTGTCCGTTGGACGCTTTCGGTTCAATCATGCCGATCATGTCAATTCCCCACATAGAGAAAGGCCATGGTGATGAAATCACATTCAGAAGTGTCGGAGGAATATGAATCTTATCCGCGTAAATCTGACACTTATGGCATTTCTTCACATATTTGCAGCAGTCAGACTCCATTGTCAGCAAATAGTAGCCTGCTCTCAGCATCTTTCTAGCCATGGCATGTCCATTGGAATGAGTACCAAATGAACCCTCATGGACCTCAGTGTAGCACCTCAAATTTGCACCTCCCATTTGTACATTCATTTCAATTTTTAGGTCATTAACATTGCATTCACATTGCATAGTCCATTGCATTGCATCAGTCAGGACTGGCATCAGGAGAAGTCAACTGTGCGAGAGATCAAGTTTTTCCATGAGACAAAGGCCCTATGGGTGTTCCAATGAGCTTATGTGAACCCAAGGTTCATTTTGATGCAATTTGGCCAAGTGTTGAAAGCTCAAAGTACACAGTGCGGTTTCAGGTCATCTGGGTCCCATAAAAGTCAACTGCAAAGTCAAGTGAGGGCTGAGAGGTGGATAGATGGTTTGAGACACTTCCTTCATGTCCCAAAGAAGGTCATTTGTCATTACAAACACTTGTCTGGAAGAAGAAATCATTTCGTTCTTTTCTCGAATTAATCTTGGAAAGTCAAATTGGGTTGGATGATCCTGGTTGATTATTGAAAAGTTGATTTGGTTGTGGAAATTTGATCGTGGTTACATTGAGCCCTTTTCTTTTCTTTTCGTTAAGTCCAAAATCTCATTAAGCCCATTTACCCATTTTTTATCCAAGATTCATTAATCCATTTGTATCCATTTGGTTTAACCCATATCCCTTTAATCAAAATCTAAATCCACTTTTACCTTTTTTTAGAACCCATTCACTACCATGTCCATTTCTAATTAACCAAATCCATATTTCATTTTTATAAACAATTATCCAATAATCAAAGATCCATTTAACTTTTTTTACAACTATCCAAATCATATGTCCACTTTCTATCCAATTATCCATCGTTACCATGATTCATCCCTATCCATTTTTACCAACACATCTAGCCCAATACAACTCAAATCCGTATAGCCCATCCCAATTAAAATAAAACCTTAATCCATTTTTTATGTCCCAGTGAGTCCAACATTCAACACGTTAAAGCTCATGTACATATCCACATAATATTAACCAAAAAAGATATATCCAGAAAAGACAAAAAAAACAAAGTGCAGCAGAATGAATTGAAAGAGGGATAATGCGTGCTGTAAAGTGCATTATGGCATTCCAAGCTCGCACAGGCTGCTGCAACCAACGCATTCACAATTCCAAAACCGCATTTGCAACACTGAAAACGCATGCCAAGCCATAGAAAGCGCAGAACGCAGCATCAAAATTCCAAAAAAGCACAACCTGCGTAATAACCAATCCATAACAGAAAAATCAGTATGATCACCCCATAAAATCAATCTTCTTCTCATCTTTCAGCTCGCTCTCGAATCCTCAACGCACCTCTAAACAACCATCGCCCTGCAATTCCTCCTGAACCTGCAAGAGCCTCATGCCTCCACCGAAACACAACCGTAATAAGCTCTTCTCCACCCTACTAAACACTGAACTCCACTAACATTCTCAAAAATCTCTCAAATCTCTGAACCTCTCTCCCGAATTCCAGATTCATCTTTTAATCTTCAACAACCGAAACTGTCATCTTCATTTCCTACTCCACTGAAACCATATTGAATCACGATTCAGGACAACAGAACAAAAGCAGAACGGAGGAGAAGAAGAATCGAGAAATCAGAGAAAAGAGAGGAGCGTACCGATTCGCAACGGTGCCGTCACGACGAAATCGCGGTCAGAAATCAAAACGCCTTCGTCTTCGTTACGATCAACAACGCGCCACGACGAACAACAATAAAGTGGTGCAAACACGCGATTTCGTGTGATTCTTCTGGTGACCATGGAGGATACGAAGAAAGAGAAGTCGAAAGGAGAACACATCGCTTGATTACGGATCTGATCAAAGTGAACGTCAGCTTCACTCCGACGACGTGTTGGTGACGACATTGCACTAACCGTTCCACTCTGGAGAAGACGCATTGACGACGTTGGTGCACGGTTGATGCGCGAGCAGTTCTACTCCGCCGGTAGCGCATTGACGACGATGATGTAACTCCTGAAGGTGAGTTTTGGTTTTTCTACATCTGAACCTGTTTTTAGGGATTTCATGGAACATTTGGATTTTGGTTTTGGAGTACCGGACCTTCCTCCCAAGAAGCTTTGGCCCAACGTCCAAGCATTTCGATCGTACACCTCCCGTGGCCTAGGGCACCCCCCGGTTTGGGTCTGCTTCCCCAATTACAAGGCCCACTTTCTTCTTTTAATTAGGTTAAGATTAATCATTAGGTTAGCTTAATTTTTAGTATTAGGATTTACTGATTTAATTTTAGAATTTTAACTAGCTGTTAGAAATTAGAATTAGGATATGATTAGGTTTAGAATTTTAGAATAAAGTCTTAAATAGGATTTAATAGATTTTAGAATTAATTAGCAATATTAAATTTAGGCCTGATTTAGGGAATTAGATTTTAGAGTTAGTTAATTAGATTATTAGAATTAGAATATTTTTTAGAAATAATAGTTTTAGAACTTTAGAGTTAATTAAAAAATATTAAAAAGAAATATTAGAAATAGTTTAGAAATATTAAATTTAGTTTAGTTCTAATTGGCTTTAAATAGAACTTACTTTTGTAAATAGAAATTTAATTCAATATTACTCCCTAACTGTGAAATGACCATTCTACCCCTAGGCTTAGAAATAATTCAATCTTGCATGCTCCCTTAATTTTAGGACATGTTAGTACTTGATTAAATATGGAGTATCAGCTTCTGTCCTGGATTTTTTCCCTCTTTTGACCCTAGGCCTTGTCCTAGTGGTCTGTGCTCTCACATTTGAGTTTTGTTTCAGGTTAGAAGCACATGTGCTTAGGCTTGATGATGATTATCCAATGGGAATTGACTGTTTGTTTGTGTATGACTAATTTGAATTGTTTTGTAGGGTTGACCTTTGAGTATGAGCTTATGGCTTGCACCTTCGTGCATTGTGATTATGTCTGATTGTACAACTTAACTATTGACTTTTGCTGTTTACTGTTGTTTGTCTGTGTACTGATCTGTTTGACTATTTCAGGTACCCTTAGTTGCTTAAGTTCTTTGAACTTGCTTTGCTTTGCTATTTAGCAACTTGCTTGAGGTATAATTCCTTTTTCTTCATGTAGTCTGGAGACCCGGTCTGTTATTTGACCGGGCAAACTGTCTGAAGTCCTCCTTAAGAGGCAATGCTTGTGTATGTTTACTTTGTCCCTGTACAGAGTCAAAGACCTCCTAAGTGAAGAGGCAATTGGTGGAAGGTAGGGATATGCAGTCTATCCCCCACTATTCAGTGTGTCTTCTGTCTTGCTCACACCACTGTGTTGATGCATTTCAGATAAAAACCAAGATCTTGTGCAATTGCACAGTTGAGTCAGTTTTAAATGTGTAGAAGGGTTCCCACTTTCTGAACCCACACATTCTTGTCAAGTGCTCTCCCTGGCCAGGGATAGAAGCAATGAGGCACACCCCTCATATCCTTTCATCCGCTTCACCTTAGCCTCTCAATGGCAAGGTTAAGAGCACACTTACCCTATTCCAGTTGGCCCTAGTGCCTAACCCTTGTGTGAGCCTCTTGTATGCATATAGAGTGTGCTTCTTGTGATTGTGATTGCCTGTTTGCTTTGCCTCTTTAGGTTTAGCTTAGACTTGCCCTTGTGCAAGGTAGGTTGTGCTTGACTTGCTTCCTGTGCAAGTCAAGTCTGTGTGGCTTACTCCTTGTGTGAGCCATGCTTAGAGTTGTTTGGCCGAACTACGGCAACTCTGATTCTCACGTTCAGGTGAGATACGTAGGCACGAGACGCGACGTCTTGCCGAGTTTGACTAACCACTAACATCTAATTCTTTTCTCTCACCCCTGTTGTGATTGAGATCCCCCTTTCTCTTGCCCTAGTTGCAATCGAGACCCTTGCTTCCTGTGCAAGTCCTGTCTAGGATAGGTTGGCCCTTGTGCCATTTAGCTAGAAACCATAACTTAGGGTTGATTTTGCATGACAACATCTAGGCTCGAGTCGTAGTCTCCCTAGAGTTGTGTCTCCCTCTGTTATCTGGTTAGGCTAGATCCTTGTCCCTGCGTAGGGGAACTACATCGCCCTGATCTTCATACCAGATGAAGTATGTAGGCAGGAGATTGAGCTGATCTCTCCGGGCGCCCTTTTTCTTTTTGTGTGTGTGTTGTCTGACCTTTGCTAGGCTCGAGTCCCCGTACTCCTTAGCATTTGCTGTCTGTTTGCTTGTGTTTGACAGTTATAGGCTGAGTCCCAGACTCCCTATCTATCTGTTGTGTCGTTTAGGTTCGGATGTTGATGTAAGTCCAGCGATTGGCATTCAGGCTCCACGTTTGCCTGTTTTGTTTTGTTTGTGTGTGTGTGTCAGCCGAGCTACGAATGCTCTGATTCTTCTCTCGTCCGAGAAGATACGTATGCATAGGATGCGATATCCTAGCGAGCATGTGTCGTTTCCCCAGTCTGAACTACTTGGACTCTGATGTTTATGCTTGATAGACTAAGTAGGCCCAGGATGCGACATCCTGCCGAGTCAGTTTCAGTCAGTTTCTCTTGTCTCTTTCAGCCAGTGCGTGTGTGTTTGAGCAGTGTTTAGCAACCAATATTCTTTCCTTTTGTGCGTGGATCCCGTAGAGTACTACGGATGCGTAGGGTGCCTAACACCTTCCCTTCGCATAACCGACTCCCGAACCCATTCTCTTTGGTCGCGAGACCATGTTCTTTCCTAGGTTTACTTCGAGCGTTTCCTTTCCCTCTTTTGGGATAAATAACGCACGGTGGCGGCTCTGTTGTTTCTTTCTTTTCCCGCCGGTTTTTCGCGCGATGCGACAGCTGGCGACTCTGCTGGGGATTAATAGTTGTTGACCTATGCTGGTCCATCTTCCCTGAGCGAGTCTCTCCTAGCGCTCTCTAGGATTAGGGTTTTGGTTGCTTTCTGCTTGTTGTATTTTATTGCATTCATCGTATATATGTACATTTATTGTTTGCATTGATTGGGTGCATTGATGTTTGCATTCATATTCATCATTTGCTGTTGCCTGGCTGGTTGTCTGTTTTCTCTGTGTGGGGGGAAGTCACTTGAGGTAAAAGGTCCAATACCCAGACCATGAGTGCAATCTAGGATGATTAGGAATAGAGTGATTCATGGGAAGCGGGTGGTATGGCGCCACTTAGCGGAACATTGATATCACGAGCAGTTCAGACCCTGGTGGGGTACTGTCGTTACATACTTCCGGTGTGTATATGATAGTATTTCCGCGAAAGGTTATTTATGCTGCGTTTCGCTCAAGCTTTACCCTGGCCTAGACTACACCCGTGAGTGGGGAAGGGTTATTCATTACAGGTACCGTTGGTGACTTTGGTTCTGATGGTGACTTTGTGTTCAGACAGTATTCAGTTAACCCTAAGTTGGATTTATGTTCCGATTCCGACTGAAGCTTCGACCTAATCAGAGTTTGCACAGCCAGCCGTGTCTGCATCATGTGCATCATAGCATATTTATTTTTCAAAAGAAACGCAAAAAAAAAAAAAATCAAAAAAAAAAAGAGAAAAAAAACTAATCTCTGCATGCATATCATTTCTCAGGTACATTCCCGAGTCTGTCTACTGATTGAGATGGCAACAGTTCCCGAGCTGAAGCGGAAGACCTGTTCGTACAGTTTCCACCGTGAGCCGTTGACTCCGCTGATTGAGTTGGGTAGTCTCGTGATAGACGATCGACTGAAGAGTTTTGTTGGGCGGTATGGAGACATTTTGACAGTATTGAAGACGGTAGTAGATCCAGTGCCTCTGCAGACCCTACTACAGTTTTATGATCCAGAGCTCCGATGCTTCACCTTCCAGGATTACCAGCTAGCACCTACTCTCGAGGAGTATTCTATCCTGTTGAGCATTCCAGTACAGCATCAGACTCCCTTCTTGGACGTCCCCAAGGAGGTCGACTTCAGATTGATTGCCAGAGCTCTCCGGTTGAGTGTTGAGGAGGTCGGTAAGAATTGGAAGCCCTGTGGGGAAGCTGTTGGTCTACCGTTGAAGTTTCTGTTGAGGGTAGCCAGAGTTGAAGCAGATAAGGGGAATTGGGAAGTTTTTCACGCCCAGCTAGCTGCCATGATCTATGGGATCATCCTATTTCCTAGTATGCCGAACTTCATAGACCATGCTGCCATCAGCATTTTCATCAGGGGGAACCCAGTCCCTACCCTCCTAGCGGATACTTACTATGCCATCCACAGTAGGCATGGTAAGGGTGGAGCCATTAGATGCTGCTTACCTCTTCTGTACAAGTGGTTCATGTCGCTTCTGCCAGCCAGTGGACCATTTGTAGATACCCAGAGCACTCTGAAGTGGACTCAGAGGATCATGTCACTCACTTCCTACGACATCAGGTGGCAGTCGTACCGGATGGACGTGAAAGATGTTATCTTGAGTTGTGGTGAATTCCGGGGCGTGCCACTCATAGGGACCAAGGGTTGCATCAATTACAACCCAGTTCTCTCCCTTCGCCAGCTAGGGTTTGTCATGTGTGAAAGACCACTCGAAGCTGAGATAGCTGAGAGTTTCTGTTTTGAGAAGAAGGATGACCCTGTTAGGTTGGAGCAGATAGGGAAAGCCTGGAGAGATGTTGGAGTGAAGGATGGATCTGTCTTAGGGAAGAAGTTTGCCATTGCAATGCCCGATTACACCGATTGGGTAAAGAATAGAGTGGAAACTTTGCTGCTACCCTATGATAGGATGGAGCCGTTGCAAGAGCAACCACCCTTGGTACTTGCTGATAGTGTGCCTGCTGAGCACTATAAGCAAGCATTGATGGAGAGTCGTCGTCTGAGGGAGAAGGAGCAAGACACTCAGATGAAGTTGTACGAAGCTCAGGCTGATAAGCTGCATTTGGCCCATCAACTCAGGGAAGTGCAAGGAGAGGATGCTAGTAGAGCAAGGGGGAAGAAGAGATCATATGAAGAGATGGAATCCCTGATGGATGCAGAACATAGGGAATGTCTGAGGCTGCAGAGAGCAGAAGTCAGTTACCAGAAGAAAATCAGAGACTTGGAGAAGCAACTTAAGGACAAAGACAGTCAGTTGAAGAAGGAGATGGAGTTGAGACAGAAGTCAGAGGAGTATCTTGGAGGAGAAGTCTTGGAGCTGAGGAGACAGTTGAAAGAGAAGATCACTCCGCTACCAGATTGTTCAGAATGCTCACTGCTGATCGACCAGTGTCATTACCTGAAGACCCTCATTCCAGAAGACCGTCTGCCTTAGACTGTATCTTTGTTTGTATCTTTTTGTTGAATCACCTCCAGGCTTGTTGGATGGGATTCATTTGTGTGTAATCCATCTCTTTGGATCTTTTTATTGAGAATCACCTCCAGACTTGTTGGATGGGATTCTTTTTCTTTGTACTCTGTTTTCGAATATTCAGTTGTATGACTCTTTTACCCTTATTCATATATAAGGATGTCTGATTTTCCCTGTTGCTCTCTTTTTCCCTGTATCTGTTTGATCTGCTCTTGTAGGTTGCCATCTTTTCAGAATGGGTCAGGCTCTTTGAATGCCTGAGAAATGAGCATCTCATGTGCATCATGCATATCATTAGACATCATAATCATATCATTTGCATAACAGGTGTTCTTGTGCAGTCTTCTCACTGTGGGTTCCTGTGTTCAGGCAGGATAGCTGATCCAAGACAACACCGCTACTCAACAAGGCTCAACCATCAACGCAACATGGATCAAGTTCAGACAGAGCTGGCCGAGATGAGGGCAAACATGGCCCAGTTCATGACAATGATGCAAGGGGTCGTTCAGGGGCAAGAGGAGCTGCGTGCCTTAGCCCAGAGACAGGAAGTTGTGATTCCAACATCCAACCGTGCTTCGCCTGTTGCTGCACCCGCTCATGAGACTATCCATGTTGCCGCTCCCACTAACGACTATGCCGTCGGGGATGAACTTGAGGGTATAAGAATCAATGGACAGCCTCTTGCTGCAGAGGCCAATGTCAGAGCTACCCGGGCTCCGATTCGTCATCCAGCTCCGTTTGTTAACCAACAAGAGGACACGTTTACTCTCCTCAGTGAGGACTATGATGTTGTGAAAACCGAAGAGAGGGACAGAAAAGTGGATGCTCTTGCTGAGAAAGTCCGAACCATGGAGTGTCAGAACTCCCTTGGGTTTGATGTGACCGACATGGGTCTGGTGGAAGGGTTGAAGATCCCCTACAAATTCAAGGCACCCTCATTCGACAAGTACAATGGCACTTCCTGTCCTCGCACCCATGTGCAGGCGTACTTCAGGAAGATCTCTGCTTATACTGACGACGAGAAGATGTGGATGTACTTTTTCCAAGATAGCCTATCTGGGGCATCTTTGGATTGGTACATGGATCTGAAGCGAGAATCAGTCAAAAGCTGGAAAGATTTGGGTGAGGCCTTTCTAAGGCAATACAAGCATAATATGGACATGGCGCCGAGCCGGACTCAGTTACAGAGCTTGTATCAGAAAGACAAGGAGAGTTTCAAAGAGTATGCTCAGAGATGGCGTGAGCTAGCCGCTAGAGTGCAACCTCCGATGTTGGAGAGAGAGCTGACTGACATGTTCATTGGGACCTTGCAAGGAGTGTTCATGGATCGTTTGGGAAGTTGCCCGTTCAGTAGCTTTTCAGATGTTGTCGTCTGTGGAGAACGAACTGAGAGCCTTATCAAAGCAGGGAGGATACAAGATCCTGGCTCTTCAAACTCTTCCAATTCTAAGAAGCTATACTCTGGGGCACCCAAAAGGGGAGAGAATGAAACAAATGCTGTGCACCGTCGGAGGAGTGCAAACAGAGGACAGTATCGGCAAGTTGCTGCTGTGACTATCCCAGCAAATCAAACTCCGCAACAACAGAGAAGACCAACTCAGCAGTATCAGACTCCACAACGTCATCCTCAGCAGCAGGCTTATCAGCCTCCTATTGACAATCAAGCTGGTACAAGTAACGAGAGGAAGAAGATCATTTTCGATCCAATCCCCATGTCCTACGCTGAACTGTATCCCACTCTGATAGAGCGGAACTTGATCACTCCCAGAGACCCGCCGCCCATACCTGTCAACCCTCGGTGGTGGTATAGGCCTGAGCAGCAGTGTGTGTATCATTCGGGTGCTCCGGGTCATGATGTGGACAGTTGTTTTCAGCTGAAGATGAAGGTGCAAGACCTTGTGAGGTCGGGTATTCTGATCTTGGAGGACTTAGGTCCCAATGCTAGTCAAGGTTGAAGATAACAAGTCCCGGGCTGTCGGTGTTTGTTCTTCCAAAGTCTTCAACAAAGAGGGTTGTTCAAAAGCAGAAGTTGCTAATGCAAGAAATACTGACAGTTGTCATCCCTGGTGGGATCTATCACAATTGGGTCACTGTGGGCTTTCCTACAGTTGTTCATAAGTCTCTGTAATAATCACTTTGCTTAAAAACCCTTCTCCCATGCCAAAAGGAGAAGTGATGACATTGTTGGCAACATTTTGCGCAATGATATTTTCATTCAAATAAATTCATGTTAAAACATTTGTTTTTCCATTTGTTTTCCCTTTTCGCTTTTTGCATGAAATTGGTGATCACAAAAAACCTTAAAAAACAAGAATAAAAGCAATCTTTTCATCTGCATAACGATTGTCTTGTTTGTTTTTCAAAAAGCTTTTCATATCAAAATCATTATGCAGGTTGTTTCTTAAACCCATTGAACATAATGATCGGACGTCATCTCCCAATTTTGAATTCCCTGTATTCGAAGCGGACGAAGATGATGTTGAAGGGATTCCTGACGAGATTTCCCGACTTCTTGAGCAAGAAAAGAAGATCACTCAGCTGCATCTCGAGAATCAGCAGAACAGCCAACTGGGGCATTATCAAAAAAAAAGAAGAAAAAAAAAAGAAAGAGGAGGGTGCAAAATCAAAAAAAGAAATCAAATCAAAATCAAAAGAAAAAGCAAAATCAAAAGAAAAAAAAAACAAAAAAAACAAAAAAAAATAAAAAAAAACAAAAGAAAATAGCACCCTCAAAGTCCCAAGTTGGCTGATGCTGAATTCAATCAAAAAGAAAAGATCAACTGCCATGTGTCATGGTCAGTCGTATCAGCAGAGAGTGAAAAAGCATTCAACAAGAAGATCAAGCCTCGTGTGTTCCGAGGAACCTTGTGCTCAAGAAAGTCTTGTCTTTCGTGCCCGATTCCAGGGGCAAGTGGACTTTACAAGCTAAGAACGTCCATACATTTTCAAGAGAGCCTCTTCAGGCAGTGCTTTAACACTTACATCAATGGATGAGGAAGTTCACTCGTCCTGTGAATTCCCGATGCAGTCAAGAAATACTTCGCCTAGAACAAAAAAAGCAAACAGCTCGCTAAGTCGAACACCCCAAAGGGCGACTTAGGCAAAAAAGAGCGTCTCGGTGGATTGAAAACCCGAAAGGGCGATCCAGGCAAAAGTTAGAGACATTGAAAAAAGAATTTGCATCCCGCTAGATTGATCACCTCACACTGGGGCAATCTAGGCAAAAATTAGGGATTTGGCAAGTAACTGCATCTTGACAAGACTGTGTTGTACATCTGTCACCCGTCAGGGATTCTCGATCCGTCGTCGACTGAAGCTTCGAATACATCGAAAATTCAGAATGGTAGAGGAAAGGTCATTATGTTCAATGTAGCCCTCTCCAACATATATCACCGATTTCAAACTTGTACAGATCTATGGAGTCTCGCCCTTTGCAGACTACCATTCCATCACATCGATTTGAGCTTTTATCCAATTGTTTGCACTCTTATTTGTTTTAACTCAACAAATGTTTTGCATGTTTTAAATGATAAAGTATCATTGTTTTCCAAAATAAACAAATTTTTCAAAAAAATTGTTCTTAAACAAAGTGAACATTCCCGATGACGGAAGGATACTTAGGAGACCCGCAAGTGCTCTCCCGAGGGTGGTATGATTACCAACAGGTAAGACAATTGTTCGTATCTCGAGCATAACTGTATCTTTGTCCTGCAGAACCTCGTATGGTCTCTCCTCAGTGAAGTTACCCAATGCAGTGTTGTTTGAAGTTGTTCATCTTCATGTTCCCGGCAGTGCAACATTTTTCTCCAAATCCCTGTTAGCTCTATTGTGGGGCGTCCCCAGTAGAGTGTTGTTTGAGCCTTGTCATGGGGCATCCCCAGCAAGTTTGCTGTTTCGGACATTATTGTGGGGCAGCTCCCCTAGCAGAGTGTTTACTGAAGACTCTAACTTTCGCCTTTCCAGCAGGCCAGTCTTCCTCTCCACCAGCATGTTTGTTTTTCTTTGAAGATTCAGTATTTGGTAGATCAACATCCCAGTACTATGTCATGCCCTCAGATGGATCCCCTAGCGGAGTTGTTGGCATGATGAGTTTTATCAATACCTTTGTATTTCTCATCAGAGATCTGGTGGCTTAGGGTGGTTGATCCCTGGACCTGCGTGTTGAACATGTCTGTTTGTCAACATTCATCATGCATAATGCATACACGCATAATCATGGCATTTGGATACTCATGTTGCAGCTGTTGCCGGGTATCTGTAGTTTGTTACCTCCTGCTATTTGGTAATACAGAATCTCTCCAGTAGATTTTCCTTAAGCAGATATGGGTATGTCTGATCTCTCCATGTAGAGTCTACCCCTTAAGCAGAAAGTGTCTATCCTTTCCTGCCATTTCCCCACTGAGATACATCCTCGTGGATGACGGTTGCTTCCGTTCCCTCCCTACACGGGATGGGTTTTCCCTATTGAGCTCTTTCCTCATTAGGATGAGTCTTGTTTCAGTCTGCCTTTTTGGATCAATCCTAAAATTGGCTTTCTGTTGTCTCTTGTGCTTCCCTGGGGCATAAATGAATAGTTGCTCACTAACCGGCACTCATTCATTTCACCCTCGGCGGAATTTTTGGCCTCTACCTACAAACCGGTAGCTGTAAGTCCTATCTTTACGGTTTTCTACCCACTAGCTGGTAGTTGTAAATCCTTTTTTCTCACTCTGTCTCTCAGCAGACCGTTTGGCCTCTACCTACAAACCGGTAGCTGTAAGCCCTATCTTCGTGGTTTTCTACCCACAAGCTGGTAGTCGTAAAATCCCACTTTCATCCCCTTGGCAGAGTTAACCCTTTGTGCTCATCCCGATGATGACTGGTTGCTTTTCCGTGGCCTCTACCTACAAACCGGTAGTTGTAAGTCCTATTTTTGTGGTTTTCTACCCACTAGCTGGTAGTTGTAAAATCCCATTTTCCTCCCCTTGTTGGAGTTAAACCTTTGTGCTCATCCCGATGATGACTGGTTACTTTTCCGTGGTTTTCTGCCTACAAACCGGTAGATGTAATCCCCTCTTTGTGGTATTAATGGTCTTGTCCCCTTTGGATACTTGCCTTGATCAAGCAGTATTGTCCCCATTGGGTCTTCACCTTCTTTCTGGATACTTGCTCCGAGTAAGCAACTTTATCCTCTTTGGATTGGTCATCTTTTGCATACCTAGTCTGGTACCCAGATGCCTTTCTTTTCGGTCGATTATTCATTTAACAACCTACAACCCGGTTATGGATAATCTTCCATGCGAGGTTATTATCTACGTTCTGACGGCTATAGATAATATATCTCATGCACTCTTTGGTCAATCCTTCGATTGTTATCACCAGTAGAGTAAGATTCGTATTCCCTGTGGAATCGGATGTTCATCCTTTAACAAGTTTGCCTTTGCTCTCTTCAGGATGTTTTCGGTCGTTTGTCCATCTAACAACCTACAACCCGGTTATGGATAATCTTCCATGCGAGGTTATTATCTACGTTCTGACGGCTATAGATAATATATCTCATGCGCTCTTTGGTCAATCCTTCGATTGTTATCACCAGCAGAGTGAGATTCGTATTCCCTGCGGAATCGGATGTTCATCCTTTAACAAGTTTGCCTTTGCTCTCTTCAGGATGTTTTCGGTCGATTATTCATTTAACAACCTACAACCCGGTTATGGATAATCTTCCATGCGAGTTTATTATCTACGTTTTGACGGCTATAGATAATATATCTCATGCACTCTTTGGTCAATCCTTCGATTGTTATCACCAGTAGAGTAAGATTCGTATTCCCTGTGGAATCGGATGTTCATCCTTTAACAAGTTTGCCTTCGCTCTCTTCAGGATGTTTTCGGTCGTTTATCCATCTAACAACCTACAACCCGGTTATGGATAATCTTCCATGCGAGTGTGTTATCTACGTTCTGACGGCTATAGATAATATATCTCATGCGCTCTTGGGTCGAAGTCGTCCTCCCCAGTCGAGTAAGATTCGTATTTCTTGTGGAATCGAATGTCCATCCTTTAACAAGACTGCTTTTCTAGCCCTCTTCAGGATGTTGAGTGTTTTAGAACACAAACCAATTCACGCTTTGGCACTCAGGCCAATTTTCCGGTGTTCAGACCGAAGTGGCATTCAGGCCAATTTCCGATGTTTCAGATCGACATCAAATCTCTCATATCCCGATGCTCAGTATTCAGACTGACTTACGGCCCTCAAGCCATGGCTATCCCTGTGTTACCATTTATTTTGGTATCCAGGTCGACGTTTCTGTTTCGGTATTCAGGCCGATTTCTTTTTTCCGTTCCAGACGGATTTGTCTCTTAAGACTGTTTCTTTGCCGATCCTGACAGGCATTCTTGTATCATATCCAGTCGGTGCAAATTTCTACGGTTCTTTTGTATTCAATCCCTGTTTACCCTGAAAGTCTGACAGTCGTTGCTCTCATCCTTCGGGTTCCCAGTTGATTGAATAGGGGCAGCTGTAGCACCTCAAATTTGCACCTCCCATTTGTACATTCATTTCAATTTTTAGGTCATTAACATTGCATTCACATTGCATAGTCCATTGCATTGCATCAGTCAGGACTGGCATCAGGAGAAGTCAACTGTGCGAGAGATCAAGTTTTTCCATGAGACAAAGGCCCTATGGGTGTTCCAATGAGCTTATGTGAACCCAAGGTTCATTTTGATGCAATTTGGCCAAGTGTTGAAAGCTCAAAGTACACAGTGCGGTTTCAGGTCATCTGGGTCCCATAAAAGTCAACTGCAAAGTCAAGTGAGGGCTGAGAGGTGGATAGATGGTTTGAGACACTTCCTTCATGTCCCAAAGAAGGTCATTTGTCATTACAAACACTTGTCTGGAAGAAGAAATCATTTCGTTCTTTTCTCGAATTAATCTTGGAAAGTCAAATTGGGTTGGATGATCCTGGTTGATTATTGAAAAGTTGATTTGGTTGTGGAAATTTGATCGTGGTTACATTGAGCCCTTTTCTTTTCTTTTCGTTAAGTCCAAAATCTCATTAAGCCCATTTACCCATTTTTTATCCAAGATTCATTAATCCATTTGTATCCATTTGGTTTAACCCATATCCCTTTAATCAAAATCTAAATCCACTTTTACCTTTTTTAGAACCCATTCACTACCATGTCCATTTCTAATTAACCAAATCCATATTTCATTTTTATAAACAATTATCCAATAATCAAAGATCCATTTAACTTTTTTTACAACTATCCAAATCATATGTCCACTTTCTATCCAATTATCCATCGTTACCATGATTCATCCCTATCCATTTTTACCAACACATCTAGCCCAATACAACTCAAATCCGTATAGCCCATCCCAATTAAAATAAAACCTTAATCCATTTTTTATGTCCCAGTGAGTCCAACATTCAACACGTTAAAGCTCATGTACATATCCACATAATATTAACAAAAAAGATATATCCAGAAAAGACAAAAAAAACAAAGTGCAGCAGAATGAATTGAAAGAGGGATAATGCGTGCTGTAAAGTGCATTATGGCATTCCAAGCTCGCACAGGCTGCTGCAACCAACGCATTCACAATTCCAAAACCGCATTTGCAACACTGAAAACGCATGCCAAGCCATAGAAAGCGCAGAACGCAGCATCAAAATTCCAAAAAAGCACAACCTGCGTAATAACCAATCCATAACAGAAAAATCAGTATGATCACCCCATAAAATCAATCTTCTTCTCATCTTTCAGCTCGCTCTCGAATCCTCAACGCACCTCTAAACAACCATCGCCCTGCAATTCCTCCTGAACCTGCAAGAGCCTCATGCCTCCACCGAAACACAACCGTAATAAGCTCTTCTCCACCCTACTAAACACTGAACTCCACTAAAATTCTCAAAAATCTCTCAAATCTCTGAACCTCTCTCCCGAATTCCAGATTCATCTTTTAATCTTCAACAACCGAAACTGTCATCTTCATTTCCTACTCCACTGAAACCATATTGAATCACGATTCAGGACAACAGAACAAAAGCAGAACGGAGGAGAAGAAGAATCGAGAAATCAGAGAAAAGAGAGGAGCGTACCGATTCGCAACGGTGCCGTCACGACGAAATCGCGGTCAGAAATCAAAACGCCTTCGTCTTCGTTACGATCAACAACGCGCCACGACGAACAACAATAAAGTGGTGCAAACACGCGATTTCGTGTGATTCTTCTGGTGACCATGGAGGATACGAAGAAAGAGAAGTCGAAAGGAGAACACATCGCTTGATTACGGATCTGATCAAAGTGAACGTCAGCTTCACTCCGACGACGTGTTGGTGACGACATTGCACTAACCGTTCCACTCTGGAGAAGACGCATTGACGACGTTGGTGCACGGTTGATGCGCGAGCAGTTCTACTCCGCCGGTAGCGCATTGACGACGATGATGTAACTCCTGAAGGTGAGTTTTGGTTTTTCTACATCTGAACCTGTTTTTAGGGATTTCATGGAACATTTGGATTTTGGTTTTGGAGTACCGGACCTTCCTCCCAAGAAGCTTTGGCCCAACGTCCAAGCATTTCGATCGTACACCTCCCGTGGCCTAGGGCACCCCCCGGTTTGGGTCTGCTTCCCCAATTACAAGGCCCACTTTCTTCTTTTAATTAGGTTAAGATTAATCATTAGGTTAGCTTAATTTTTAGTATTAGGATTTACTGATTTAATTTTAGAATTTTAACTAGCTGTTAGAAATTAGAATTAGGATATGATTAGGTTTAGAATTTTAGAATAAAGTCTTAAATAGGATTTAATAGATTTTAGAATTAATTAGCAATATTAAATTTGGGCCTGATTTAGGGAATTAGATTTTAGAGTTAGTTAATTAGATTATTAGAATTAGAATATTTTTTAGAAATAATAGTTTTAGAACTTTAGAGTTAATTAAAAAAATTAAAAAGAAATATTAGAAATAGTTTAGAAATATTAAATTTAGTTTAGTTCTAATTGGCTTTAAATAGAACTTACTTTTGTAAATAGAAATTTAATTCAATATTACTCCCTAACTGTGAAATGACCATTCTACCCCTAGGCTTAGAAATAATTCAATCTTGCATGCTCCCTTAATTTTAGGACATGTTAGTACTTGATTAAATATGGAGTATCAGCTTCTGTCCTGGATTTTTTCCCTCTTTTGACCCTAGGCCTTGTCCTAGTGGTCTGTGCTCTCACATTTGAGTTTTGTTTCAGGTTAGAAGCACATGTGCTTAGGCTTGATGATGATTATCCAATGGGAATTGACTGTTTGTTTGTGTATGACTAATTTGAATTTGTTTTGTAGGGTTGACCTTTGAGTATGAGCTTATGGCTTGCACCTTCGTGCATTGTGATTATGTCTGATTGTACAACTTAACTATTGACTTTTGCTGTTTACTGTTGTTTGTCTGTGTACTGATCTGTTTGACTATTTCAGGTACCCTTAGTTGCTTAAGTTCTTTGAACTTGCTTTGCTTTGCTATTTAGCAACTTGCTTGAGGTATAATTCCTTTTTCTTCATGTAGTCTGGAGACCCGGTCTGTTATTTGACCGGGCAAACTGTCTGAAGTCCTCCTTAAGAGGCAATGCTTGTGTATGTTTACTTTGTCCCTGTACAGAGTCAAAGACCTCCTAAGTGAAGAGGCAATTGGTGGAAGGTAGGGATATGCAGTCTATCCCCCACTATTCAGTGTGTCTTCTGTCTTGCTCACACCACTGTGTTGATGCATTTCAGATAAAAACCCAAGATCTTGTGCAATTGCACAGTTGAGTCAGTTTTAAATGTGTAGAAGGGTTCCCACTTTCTGAACCCACACATTCTTGTCAAGTGCTCTCCCTGGCCAGGGATAGAAGCAATGAGGCACACCCCTCATATCCTTTCATCCGCTTCACCTTAGCCTCTCAATGGCAAGGTTAAGAGCACACTTACCCTATTCCAGTTGGCCCTAGTGCCTAACCCTTGTGTGAGCCTCTTGTATGCATATAGAGTGTGCTTCTTGTGATTGTGATTGCCTGTTTGCTTTGCCTCTTTAGGTTTAGCTTAGACTTGCCCTTGTGCAAGGTAGGTTGTGCTTGACTTGCTTCCTGTGCAAGTCAAGTCTGTGTGGCTTACTCCTTGTGTGAGCCATGCTTAGAGTTGTTTGGCCGAACTACGGCAACTCTGATTCTCACGTTCAGGTGAGATACGTAGGCACGAGACGCGACGTCTTGCCGAGTTTGACTAACCACTAACATCTAATTCTTTTCTCTCACCCCTGTTGTGATTGAGATCCCCCTTTCTCTTGCCCTAGTTGCAATCGAGACCCTTGCTTCCTGTGCAAGTCCTGTCTAGGATAGGTTGGCCCTTGTGCCATTTAGCTAGAAACCATAACTTAGGGTTGATTTTGCATGACAACATCTAGGCTCGAGTCGTAGTCTCCCTAGAGTTGTGTCTCCCTCTGTTATCTGGTTAGGCTAGATCCTTGTCCCTGCGTAGGGGAACTACATCGCCCTGATCTTCATACCAGATGAAGTATGTAGGCAGGAGATTGAGCTGATCTCTCCGGGCGCCCTTTTTCTTTTTGTGTGTGTGTTGTCTGACCTTTGCTAGGCTCGAGTCCCCGTACTCCTTAGCATTTGCTGTCTGTTTGCTTGTGTTTGACAGTTATAGGCTGAGTCCCAGACTCCCTATCTATCTGTTGTGTCGTTTAGGTTCGGATGTTGATGTAAGTCCAGCGATTGGCATTCAGGCTCCACGTTTGCCTGTTTTGTTTTGTTTGTGTGTGTGTCAGCCGAGCTACGAATGCTCTGATTCTTCTCTCGTCCGAGAAGATACGTATGCATAGGATGCGATATCCTAGCGAGCATGTGTCGTTTCCCCAGTCTGAACTACTTGGACTCTGATGTTTATGCTTGATAGACTAAGTAGGCCCAGGATGCGACATCCTGCCGAGTCAGTTTCAGTCAGTTTCTCTTGTCTCTTTCAGCCAGTGCGTGTGTGTTTGAGCAGTGTTTAGCAACCAATATTCTTTCCTTTTGTGCGTGGATCCCGTAGAGTACTACGGATGCGTAGGGTGCCTAACACCTTCCCTTCGCATAACCGACTCCCGAACCCATTCTCTTTGGTCGCGAGACCATGTTCTTTCCTAGGTTTACTTCGAGCGTTTCCTTTCCCTCTTTTGGGATAAATAACGCACGGTGGCGGCTCTGTTGTTTCTTTCTTTTCCCGCCGGTTTTTCGCGCGATGCGACACTCAGTCATCAACAGGTCTGCTTCGTGTCTATCCACGCATCTGAGCAAAACCATGTCAAAATTTCTCTTGTAAAGCACTTCACCGCTGAGGTAGAAACTGCCTGACAACCTTCTCAAAGTTTTCCTATCTTTCACAGATGCCCCAGGCGGGTAGACCTGGTTCTGGAGGAAATTCTTGATATCAAAATACCAAGGCTTGTCATCATTCACTTCTTCAACTGCAAACACGTGAGCTGGTCTATCCAAGCGCATCACGGTGATATTGGGAACTTCATTCCAATACTTGACCATAATCATAGAAGCAAGCGTAGCAAGAGCATCTGACATCCGATTATCCTCTCGAGGAATATGATGAAAATCAACTTCTGTAAAGAACGTTGAAATCTTCCTCGCATAATCTCTGTATGGAATGAGACCAGGTTGATTCGTCTCCCATCCACCCTTGATCTGATTGACAACCAGGGCCGAATCACCATACACATCAAGGTGCTTGATCCTTAGATCGATGCACTCTTCCAATCCCATAATGCAGGCTTCGTACTCCGCCATATTATTCGTGCATTTGAAAGTTAGCCTTACTGTAAACGAAATATGTGTGCCCTGAGGAGTAATGATTACTGCCTCAATTCCATTTCCGTACTGATTTACAGCGCCATCAAACACCATCGTCCATCTAGAACCAGGTTCTGGACCTTCATCAAGTGTAGGCTCATCGCAATCTTTCATTTTCAAATACAGAATCTCCTCGTCTGGGAAGTCGTACTGAACAGACTGATGATCTTCAATCGGCTGATGTGTCAAGTGGTCAGCCAAGATACTACCTTTGATAGCTTTCTGAGCTCGATACTCGATATCATACTCAGATAACAACATCTGCCAACGGGCAATCCTCCCAGTTAAAGCAGGCTTCTTGAAGATATACTTGATTGGATCCATTCTGGATATCAACCAAGTTGTATGATTCATCATGTACTGGCGTAAACGCTTAGCAGCCCAAGCCAAAGCGCAACACGTCTTCTCAAGCATTGAGTATCGAGACTCACAATCAGTGAACTTCTTACTCAGGTAGTAGATAGCGGATTCTTTCTTTCCCGATTCGTCTTGCTGACCGAGGACACAACCCATCGAGTCTTCAAGAACAGTTAGATACATGATCAGAGGTCTTCCTTCTACAGGCGGAGACAAGATCGGAGGTTTAGACAGATACTTTTTGATACTGTCGAAAGCTTTCTGACAATCCTCGGCCCAATCATGAGACTGATCTTTCCGGAGGAGCTTGAATATCGGCGCACATGTGGCAGTCATGTGGGATATAAATCTGGAAATATAGTTCAAGCGGCCAAGAAAACCTCGGACTTGCTTTTCAGTTTTAGGCGCAAGCATCTCTTGTATTGCTTTGACCTTTGCAGGATCAACCTCAATACCTCTCTCGCTGACAACAAAGCCCAATAACTTGCCAGAACGGACTCCAAATGTACATTTGTTCGGATTCAGACGAAGCCTGAACTTCCTCAGACGCTGAAAAAGCTTCAACAAATGCTCAATATGTTCAACTTCCGTTCGTGACTTAGCAATCATGTCATCGACATAGACCTCTATCTCCTTGTGCATCATTTCATGGAACAAGGTAGTCATAGCTCGTTGATACGTGGCTCCGGCGTTCTTCAAACCGAAAGGCATTACTCGATAACAGAATGTTCCCCAAGGTGTGATGAATGTTGTCTTCTCCATATCCTCGGGTTCCATTTTGATTTGATTATATCCGGAAAATCCGTCCATAAATGAGAAGACTTTGAATTTAGTTGTATTGTCTACCAACATATCAATATGTGGTAGATGGAAATCATCTTTTGGACTAGCTTTATTCAAATCTCTGTAATCAACATACATACGGACTTTACCGTCCTTCTTAGGCACATGCACAATATTGGCCACTCATTGAGGATATGTGGAAGTCACCAGAAACCCTGCATCAATTTGCTTCTGAACTTCTTCTTTGATCTTTACTGCCATATCTGGATGAGTTCTTCTGAGCTTCTGCTTCACAGGCACGCACTCAGGCTTCAGCGGCAAGAAATGTTGCACAATATCTGTATCTAGACCTGGCATGTCTTCATACGCCCAAGCAAAGATATCAGAATATTCTCGTAGCAAACTGATCCACCCCTTCTTGACAGACTCTTCAAGGAGTGCCCCAATCTTCACTATTCGAACACAATCTTCAGACCCCAAGTTGATTGTTTCCAGATTCTCAAAGTGCGGCTGAATGATCTTCTTTTCGTGCTCAAGGGAATTCAAAATTGGGAGATAGCGTTGGATTATTATGTTCAATGGGTTTTAGAATCAACCTGCATAATGATTTTGGTTAATGAAAAACTTTAGAATTTAAACAAACAAATCATTATGCAGATGAAAAGATTGCTTTTATTCTTGTTTTTTAGGGTTTTTTGTGATCACCAATTTCATGCAAAACGCAAAAAGTGAAAACAAAGGAAAAACAAATGTTTAACATGAATTTATTGAATGAAATATCATTGTATATATGATGCCAACAATGTCATCACTTCTCCTTTTGGCATGGGAGAAGGGTTTTTAAACAAAGTGAACCATTACTCTGATCTATGAATGACTGTAGGAACGTCTACAATGACCCAATTATGGCAGATCCCGCCAGGGATGACAAAATTGTCAGTATCCTCTGCATCCTCTTCCAAGATAGCAGCAGCTTCCTCAGCTTGATCGGCGTGGATGAAACCTCCACTCTTGAACAACCCTTTGTCATTGAAGACCCCAGAAGAAAAGCCAATGCCAGCCCGGGACTTATTGTCTTCAAGCTCGATCATTTTTCCTAGACCAACAACTGCACCACATTCAATGGCCAGTTTCGCATCACGATAGGAAGCAAATGAAGGAGACTTCTTCTCGATTGGCTCAGCAATAGACAAAGCTTGGAAAGGCGTTCCAACTTCATCCTCAGCATCAATGTATGAGAAAGAAGACAAGTGGCTAACCAGGAGAGCCTTTTCTCCCCCTACCACAACCAGTTTCTTGTTCTTAACGAATTTCAGCTTCTGGTGTAGGGTGGATGTCACGGCGCCAGCCTCGTGAATCCATGGTCTACCAAGGAGACAGCTATAAGATGGGTGGATATCCATAACCTGAAAGGTAACTTGGAAATCACTTGGTCCAATCTTGATTGGGAGATCAACTTCCCCAATCACGGTCTTACGCGACCCATCGAAAGCTTTCACAACAACACCACTCTGCCTCATGGGAGGACCTTGATATGACAATCTAGAAAGAGTGGATTTCGGCAATACATTCAAAGATGACCCAGTGTCCACCAGCACATTGTACATGGCGTCGTTCTTGCAATTCATGAATATATGTAAAGCCATGTTGTGGTCTCTTCCCTCCTCAGGGAGATCAGCGTCACAGAAACTCAAAGTGTTGCAAGCGGTAATGTTTGCAACAATACTGTCAAACTGTTCGATAGTGACATCATGATCAACATAAGCCAAGTCCAAAACTTTCTGCAGATCCTCCCTATGGGGTTCTGAACTCAGAAGTAAAGATAACACGGAGATCTTGGACGGCGTTTGTAGAAGCTGGTCTACAACGTTGTACTCACTCTTCTTGATGAGCCTCAGCATCTCATCACAGTCTTCATTCACAGTGCCACTAAGGCCAACAGAAGAAGTAAGAGTCTTTTGTACAGAGGAGGGTTTAGCAACAGGTGCCAGGCTCGGAGGATTAACAGCATTCCCAACCGGACGCTCATCACAATCAGCTCTAGCCTGAGGCTTAGGAGGCGCTGAAAACACACGACCGCTATGGGTCAACCCACTCACATCAGCTATATTCACAACAGAGGATGAAGGCAAAGGCACTTCTTTCCCATCTTCAACAGCAACTGGATTGTAGCGGAAGGGAACTGCTTTGTCAGAAGCATAAGGCACAAGGCCAGCAGGCTTGATAACCAACGAGGGAGAAACCTTCTGCTTACTACCATCATAACGGATGACAACAGGCTCAGGTATCTTGAACACAGGAGAAATCACATTCACTTCTGGTTCATCTTCATCAACATTTCTGTTCTGAAGAATCTCAATGGTTCCATCATCCAGCAATTCTTGCAGCTCTCTACGCACTTGGCGGCAACCCAGACGATTGACAGAGCAGATACGACATTTGTCATGGTCGTGCTCCATATGACTGTAATCACACAGCAGACGATGCAACTCAACCAATGACTATCGAATATGGCTTACATATTTGACTTTATATTTGCCAGGGCAACCCTGGACCATGTTAACCGACTTCCCATGCTCGGGCAATGGGTTCTTCGTAACATTGGGGCCTGAGTCCTCAAAGCTCAGAATGCCGCATCTCATAAGGTCTTGAACCTTAGTCTTCAAAGGAAAGCAGTTTTCCACATTGTGACCCGGAGCACCGGAGTGGTAAACACAATGTTGATCAGGCTTGTACCACCACTGAGGGTTAGCAGGTACAGCCGGAGGATCTCTAGGAGTAATCAATTTCCGCTCTATTAAAGAGGGATACAGCTCTACATATGATACAGGAATTGGATCGAAAGTGATCTTCTTCCTTTCATAACTCGGACCAGCTGGATTACTATTGCGAGGCTGGTAAGCCTGTTGCTGAGGGTGATGTTGTTGTTGATGATACTGTTGAGATTGTTGTTGATTGTTGTGCTGATGCTGATATTGCTGATTATCACGGAAGACAGGTGCTATGTGAGCCACATGGTGCTGACTGCTGGCATGACGCACAGGCTTCCTCTTGACAGAGGGTCTTCTAGTTTTAACATGGGATTGCACGGCATGTGCCTCCCCATCTTTCTTCTTAGCAAATGCTCCATACCGCTTGCTAGAAGAGCCTTCATCCTTAGATAACCGTCCTTCACAGACTCCTTCCTCCAATCGCATCCCAATGTTCACCATCTCGGTGAAATCAGAGGGAGCACTAGCGATCATCCGCTCATAATAAAATGAACTCAAAGTCTTTAAAAAGATTTTGGTCATTTCCTTCTCTTCCAGCGGAGGAGTAATCTGAGCTGCCAGCTCTCGCCACCTCTGGGCGTACTCTTTGAATGTCTCTTTGTCCTTCTGGGACATGGCTCTAAGCTGATCCCGATCGGGAGCCATATCCATGTTGTATTTGTATTGCTTGACGAAAGCTTCGCCAAGATCATTGAAGGAACGGATGTTTGCGCTATCCAGACTCATATACCATCTTAGTGCAGCACCGGATAGACTGTCCTGGAAATAATGAATCAGCAGCTGATCATTATCCGTCTGAGTAGACATTTTCCTGGCATACATAACCAGGTGGCTGAGAGGGCAGGTGTTCCCCTTGTACTTCTCAAAGTCTGGGACTTTGAATTTAACGGGTATCTTCACACCGGGAACTAAACAGAGTTTGGCCGCAGATTTGCCGAACAAATCCTTTCCTCGAAGGGTCTTCAATTCCTTGCGGAGTTCAAGAAATTGGTCATTCATTGCGTCCATCTTCTCATTAACATTTGGGCCCTCAGACGGCTCAGAATGATAGATGGTGTCGTCTACCCTAGGAATGGTATGCACGACAGGATGAGGCATTGCAAGGACCGGGCTAGATGCCGGCATGGAAGCAAATGTGGGTGCTGGAATATCGGGCATATAACCAGGAGGCATCCCCCACGGGAACCCGGGCGGCATGGCTGTTGGCACGAAATGGGCACTGGCAGCAGGCACTATTGAAGAAGCAATCTCGGATATAACATTCCTCTGGGGAGGAGTTGCAGGTGGTGGAGACGGTTGGTTCTGAGCAGCTAAGAATTGCTCCATCAAAGCAGTGAGCCTGGCAACTTCATCCTTCAGCTCACGATTCTCTTGCTCGAGATGATCCATTAATCTTGTAGAGTTGGCTCTGGTGTAGTATCGATGAGTCAGCTTGTCTTCAAAATAAATGAAGAGCACAGAGTTAGGCCACAGACAAGAAGACCGGAATAACACCTGCTTATGCAAAATGATGCATGCAATGCTCGTACATATGATTTGTTTTCATTTTGAAGGAACTTTAGGGTATTATTTGCAAATTTTGAATATTAAGCATTTGATCGCATATGGAAAATATCTCATCAAATATATTTGAACAAAGAAGTACAACATTGTCAATTATTACAAGAGAGAAGGAAAATAAACATCCTATGGATCCCTAGAAGCTCGGGATGCCGGAAGATAAGTTGCACGAAGCCTCTTGATCTCTCTCTCATATATTGCTTCCATATCCGCCTAATCCTTGGCGAGTCTATCATACCTCCTTTTCCAGAACTTGGAAGACTGAGGAAGTAGAGAAGTCCAAGTATCGTTCGGATCGTCAATGACCTGATGCTTGAGGAACTCAATCAGAGCGTCCTTCTCCTTAAGCTGTTGAAGCAACTCTTCTCTTTCACGGATCCAGGCACGTGAAAGGTCTTCGTCTCTCAACTCCTCTACGCCCTGATTAGGGAGGGTTGAAGGCCCAGCCACAACCAACGGTGTAGGTCTCGGATAATCATATGGCATAAGATACTCAGATGCTCTCTTCCTCACCCAAGTAGTGTACGACTCCAAAGCTATACAGTTCTTCGGACCCAATTCACTTCTACCCTTCTTGTGAATCTTGCGCCACGCGCGAACCATCCTGGCTTTCAGGCCTTGGGGATCTTTACCCTCTTGAAAGAGTACACCTTCTAACAGAATGTTATTAGGTTTATCCTTTAGGGGGAACCCAAGCTGACGTCGTGCTAAGATAGGGTTGTAGCTAATTCTACCACATGTACCAAGAAGAGGCACATTGGAGAATTCACCACAAAAATCAATGATCTGGACACCATCATATGCACGATCATACCAAGAGATATCATCATTAGTGAGAGACATAAGTCTCGTAGACCACCGTAGACATCCCTTGTTCTCCTTGAAAGCCACCGTCTGAGGTAAGTGAGAAATAAACCACTTATACAACAGAGGCAAACAGCACACAATAGCACCACCACCCTTTGCATTCCTCAGGTGCAAAGAGACATAGGTATCACCCAACAGAGTCGGAACGGGATTAAGAACAGAGAAGATCCTAATAGCGTTCACATCCACAAATTTGTCGATGTTGGGGAACAATACCAGTCCATAGATGAGAAGCACGAATATGGCTTCAAAGGCATCCTCACTCATGGCCTTCCCATAAACGGTAGCTTGAGCGATGAGGAACTCAGAAGGGAGACCTTGAATTCCACCTTTAGAAGTCATATGAGCTTTAACCAAGGATTCATCTATGTGCAACATGTCAGCTATCTCTCGAGAAGTGGGGATACTCTCCAAGCCACTGAACAACAACTGGTCCAGAATCGGAATACCCACAAGGAATTCAAAGTTTGGAGAAGGAGTATGATCATTGTATTCAATGGGTTTAGAAACCAACCTGCATAATGATTTTATATTTTGATTTTAGAGAAGTGAATTGTGACCAAATATTATGCAGATGGATAATTATTATTTATTTATTTATGTTTTTTGTGATTACCATTTTCAAAAAAGCAAAAAGTAAAATAAAACATCATAGATGTGGATGAATAGAATTGTATTTTATTAATGATCAAATTGAAAGATGCCCGACAATGTTCACTTCTCCCTTAGGCATAGGAGAAGGATTTTCAAAAAATAATAAGATAATTACTTAGAGCAATGAATAATAACAGGAACATCGACAGCGATCTAATTGTTGCAAGCTTTTCCATGCGTCACAAAATTGGTGCAGTCTTCATCTTCATCTTCCTCAATCACTGCAGCTGAGTGTTGTTCATTACCATGGATGAACCCTCCGCTACGGAAACTAGGTTGCACATCTTCAACTTTCACTACAGACGACCCTTGCTGAAATCCTAAACCAACACGATTCTTGTTCTTGGTGACCTCTATCATACGGCCCCACTGATCTGAATTGCCATCTTCAACAATTTTCTGAGCGTCTTTAAAAGAGGACATAAGTGCCCCAACTTTCTTCTCTTCAGCAATAGATAGAGCTTGGAACGGAGTTCCAATCTCATCCTCAGCTTCCACACACGAGAAAGACGACAGATGACTTACTAACATTTCTTTCTTCTCGCCCACAATGACGAGCTTACCATTCTTCACGAATTTCAATTTCTGATGCAGAGTAGACCTCACAGCTCCTGCCTCATGTATCCATGGCCTTCCTAATAAACGACTATAGGTCGGGTGGATATCCATTACCTATAAAGTAATTTGGAAATCACTCGGACCTATCTTTACTGGAAGGTCCACCTCACCAATAACAGTCTTACGAGAACCATCAAAAGCTTTGACAATCACGCCATTGTATCTCATCGGAGCTTGTTGATAGGATAATCTTGACAGAGTTGACTTGGGGAGGACATTCAACGAAGAACCGGTATCAACCAATACATTGGACAACACATCCTCCTTACAATTCATCGATAGGTGTAATGCTAGGTTGTGATTCCTACCCTCCTTAGGGAGTTCTTCATCACAGAAGCTCAGATTATTGTAGAAAGTAATGTTAGCCACAATGTGGTCAAATTGATCCACAATTACATCATGTTCCACATAAGCTTGCTCCAATACCTTTTTCAATGCTTCTCTATGTGCTTCAGAATTCATGAGCAAAGACATCACTGAAATCTTGGAAGGAGTCTGGAGCAGCTGCTCCACCATAGTGAATTCACTTTTTTATCAAACGAAGCACCTCATCATCATCATTAGGCTTCAAATTGCTGGATTCACCAGACTGGCACTTTGGAGCACTAATCGGATTTACTACAGGTACCTCAACCTTCTTACCAACATCCTCTACATCCTTTGGGAAAATAGGACCAAAAACACGACCATTGCGGGTCACCTTTTCTATCTCGGCAATATTCACAACATAATTAGTCGTAGGCAATGGGACCTCTTGACCATTCTCCACCATTGTTGCATTGTACTGATAAGGAACAACTCTATCAGATGCATACGAGATTGAGCCCGCTAACCGTATCACTAACGGCGATACTGATCTGTTACTATTGTTACTGCTGTTGTTATCGAACTGAATTACCACTCGCTCAGGGGTCTTAAATAATGGTACTATCATGTTGACATCATATATATCTCTAGATTATTGAATCTGAATTACATTCTCATCTATCAACTTCTGGATATCTCTCTTGACAACTGAACACCCACGGGGGTTCACACTGCAGATTGCACAACTGTCGTGGTCGTGTTCACAATCACTAATAGTACACAGGGTCTTATGCATTTCCACCAAAGATCGACGAATACGTTGCACATCAAACACTCAGAAACTTCCTGGACAACCATCTACCATATTAACAGAGGGATTACCATGAGCAGGCAATGGGTTTGCTTTTACATTCGACGCATGGTCCTCAAAGGACACCACCCCACTCTTTACAAGCTTTTGAACCTCGCATTTCAACAGGTAACAATTCTCGATATCATGGCCAGGAGCTCCTTGATGAAAGGAACAACGGAGTTCTGGCTTATACCGCCATGGAAGTGGTTCTGGAATTTGTGGCGAATTTCTTGGTTTGAGAAGGTTCTTGAGAACCAAAGATGGATATAACTCAGTATATGACATATGAATAGGTTCAAAAGAGACCTTCTTCCTCTCAAAGTTCTGTTGTTGTTGATTATTGTTGGTGTTGTTGGTGTAGTTGTTTGTTCTTTGTTGCGGTTGTTGTTGATGTTGTTGTTGAATTGAAGCTGATTGATTATTGGAAAATACTGGAATAACGGATGATACTTGACGATGATGTTGACGCGGTTGCAGATTTCTTCTAACATGAGGCCTCCTCTGCCTCCCTGCTGACATTGCATTGGTTTCACCTTCTTTCTACCTGGAGAAACTGTTACCATACTTCTTGCTTGATGATACCTCTTCCTTAGAAAAACTTCCCTCACAGACACCTTCTTCTAACCTCATCCCCATATTTATCATTTCGATAAAGTCACTGGGGGCACTAGCAATCATGTGTTCGTAGTAAAACGAACTCAGGGTCTTAAGGAAAATCTTGGTCATCTCTTTCTCTTCCAACAGAGGGTTGATATGAGCGGCAAGCTCTCTCCACCTCCGGGTGTACTCTTTGAACGTCTCCTTATCCTTCTGAGACATCGACTTCAGTTGGTCCCTATCTGGCGCCATATCAATGTTGTACTTGTACTGCTTCACAAAGGCTTCACCTAAATCATTAAATGCGAGAACACTTGCACTATCCAATCCCATGTACCACCTCAGAGCGGCACCATTCAGACTATCTTGGAAGTAGTGAATCAATAACTGACCATTATCAGTTTGCGTCAATATTTTCCTGGAATACATGACGAGATGGCTAAGTGGACATGTGTTTCCCTTATACTTTTCAAAGTCGGGGACTTTGAACTTCATCGGGATCTTGATATTCAGCACTAGGCAGAGCTCAACAACACTCTCACCAAACAAATCTTTTCCCCTCAAGGTCTTCAACTCCTTTTGTAGGTCAAGGAATTGGTCTTTCATCTCATCCACCTTATCATAAACATCTGGACCCTCAGACGGCTCGGAATGGTAGATGGTGTCCTCAACACGAGGCAGAGTCTGAACAACTGGAGGCGACACAGACATGACTGGGCTAGATACCGGCATGGAAGCAAAAGTAGGCGTAAACCCTTCGGGCACAAAGTTAGGAGGCATTCCCCACGGGAATCTGGCAGGCATGGTAGGATCAAACTGGGTGGCAGGCACGGTTGAAGTAACAACGTCTGAAATGACAGTCCTCTGAGGAGGAGGAGTTGCAGGGGTTGGATAAGACTGACTTTGAGCAGCTAGAACAGACTCCATCATGGACGTCAAGCGGACAATCTCGTCCTTCAACTCTCGGTTCTCTTGTTCCAAGTGTTCCATGATTCTCGGATGATTGGCGTGAGTATTGTATCGATGAGTCAACTTGACTGAAGCACTGAAGAATAACCAATAAGACATTTGGCGGAAGAAAAACCTGTTGTGAAAATGATGTATGAGATGCAATGCTTTGATTGTTTTTATTTTTAAGGAACATACTATTTTATTTGCAAATATATAACAATTCTAACAATTTAATTTACCATAAAAATCTCTTTTATTCATATAAGTTTGGAAAGATTACACTGAGTACAATTTCAGAAACCAAAATACAAATACAAGAGAAAAGGAGAATAATCATCCTAAGGATCCCCTAACAACGGTGTTAGATGATCTGGCCATAGACGTGTACTTCCTTCGGATGCGTCGAATCTCGGACTCAAAATAAGTCTTCAGCTGAGCCTTGTCAATGACAATTTGATCAATAATCTTCTTCCAAGCACCGGAAGGCGGAGGCATACTAGAGGAAGATGGACCCTATAGTTCTCTCTGTCTCTTCACTACTCGGTCTTCAAGAAGTTCAATAAGTGCATCCTTGTCTTTAGTCTTAAGCTACAACTCCTCATGCTTTTTGCTCAAAGCATGGAACCGCTCTTCCCACATATCCTTCTCTTGCTTCATCTTGGCGAGTGTGTCTTCCAACTCCTCTACATCTTGGTTAGGGGGAGTTGAAAGCTCAACCATAACCATAGACATAAGTCTCTCACAAGCATAAGACATCTTCATCTCCAAAGCTCTCCTCTTCACCCAAAGACTGTAAGCTTCCAAAGCTACATAGCTGCATGGACCAAGCTCGGATCTTCCTTTCCTATGCACATTATGCCAAGCATGCACAATCTTCTGATTCAAAAGTTGGGGATCTTTACCCTCTTGATAGAAAATACCTTCTAACTAAGTGTTATTAGGTTTGTCTCTCAAGGGGAACCCAAGTTGACGACAAGCCAAAGCAAGGTTGTAGTTAATTCCTCCTTGTGTACCAATGAGAGGCACATTAGAGAATTCACCACAACTATCAATAATCTCCAAACTACTCAATAAAGAATTATACCAAACTATATCATCATTAGTGAGAGACATAATTCTCTGAGACCACCGTAGACATTGTTTGTTCTCCACAAAAGCAGGCGTCTGAGGCAAGTGCAAAATAAACCACTTGTACATAAGAGGAACACAACACACAATAGTTCCACCACCTTTAGAATTCCTCAAATGCAAAGAGAAGTACACATCACCCAACAAAGTAGGCACAAGATTCCCAATCAAGAAGATTCTAATGGCGTTAACATCAACAAACCGTTAATGTTAGGGAATAAAGCTAAACCATAGATGAGCAACACAAAGATAGCTTCAAAAGTATCCACACTACCGACTTGAGAAAAAGCAGTAGCTTTCCCGATAAGGAACTTAGAAGTCAACCCAAACATTCCTCCTTTCTTCATCCAGTGATCCTCAATCTCATACTTCTTCAGATGAAGAGCTTCAGCTATAATATGAGAACTAGGAATCTCTTTCAGTCCACTAAATGACACTTTGTTAGAAACAAGTCTTCCCAAGAGATGGGCATACTCCTCGAACGTAGGCACAAGCTGATAATCAGGAAAAGTGAAGCAACGGTAGATAGGATCATAAAACTGAACCAACACACTCAAAAGTCCTTCGACTACATTAGCAGATAACACAAACAAAAGCTTCCCATGACGTTGCTTGAAGTCCAAGGGATCTAATACAAAATATGATAGCTTTCTTAACTCTTTCAAATCGGGACATCTGAAACTGTACTTCTTAGTGTTCCTTCGTCCATAATCCAGGGTCTAAAAGTATTTGCAAATAAAACCTCAGTTCCTTGAAGTTATTTTTCGTGTGATGAATGTCATGATATGAATGAATGCATGAATGCAATAATCACAAATAAGGGATCACACACAAGGCAACACAAACAAAGTTCAAGGGATGAGTCAAGTCATTATCAAGATCAATCATCCATTTTGGTGGATTATGGTTTTCACCTTATGAGCATCCAAGTTCCATTGATATTGACAAAACTTGATTGGATCGACCAAGAATCAAGGGTTTATTGTGAGTCACGAGCATGGAGTCAGGTTAAGAACCATCTCAAAGGAGTGTACTAAGGATAAAACCTATAGATCATGTTCTAAGAAGTTCCCAGAGTCTTAATTCCATTTATCAGATATTACAGGTTAGGATGACTGACTCATCAACCCATAATATTCTCAAGAGAAACTCGTCTAAGTGTAGTATCACATAAAAACTATTATCAAGTCTACACCTGAACAGTCTCCGCACTACGTCCTAAATAGGCCAAGTTGGGTTAAATGTTCTACGGTCCTCAGCATCTCGGACCCCAAATCAGAGAAAGTAATGTCTAACCACAAATAACTTGTGTGACATTCATAACTCTAAAAGGGTCTACACTAAGTAGATGGGTCTCAAGCCAACTTGTTAAGGACTACCCCACATAAGTTGAACATGACTATACCATCCTCCTATCTTAATTGCACTCAAGTTCGGGTTAGAACTTATCTCACCACTCAAAGATCACCAAGCACAACAAGCAGATTATATCACACAAAAAAATATACAATTATATACATATAAAAAATTAGGCTAAACCCACTGGAGACTACTTCCTAGTAGAGTCGCCACTTAATTTTTGTAGCGGTAAATTCATGACCATTAATCTATGGATAAACTTAACGCCAATAAAACCAGAGTCGCCACCGCGCTTTTATTGTTTCCAAAGGAAAAGGGAAAAGTACGAACAAAACCCAAAGATAAGAAGTTTTCAAATCAAAACTAATAAAATGCCAAAGATTACAGGTAAGGGGGTTGGTTACACAGAGGGAATGTGTTAGCATCCAAAGTGTCCTAGGTACTCCTAGGGAGACCTTTTTTATGTGTGTATGTATTTTGGCGTAAAAGATGTTTTCAATAAATAGAGTGGGGAGATGGGAAAAGAATTCATTAATTATATTTTTGTATGTTTGACAAGACCTTTGGACTTGTGCCTACTTACCAACATAAAAATGACGGATCAAAACCTTGTAGTTCGTGGTATCAATTTCAAAGTGAGTTGATTGCTTTTAACAAAAGTTTAAGTTTGAAAGAGGCACAAAAGGCCTAAAAGAGTTTGAATGAGTGTTAGTTCTTTTTATCTTTTCAAAATTTAAGTCAAGTATGGTTAAGTTCATTTACAAGTTTGATTAAGAAACAGAAGTTAAAAACGCAATGGCATAAGGCCAAAGTTTCTAATTTGCAATAAAGAGTCTAAATTTAAAAAATCACAAGCAAAGAAGATTTTGAAAAGGGGGAGAGATTTTAAATTTAAGAAATGCGAGGAGATGAAGAGACTAATCCTAAGCAAGAATTTAAAAGTTAAGAGTTGAAAAAATCTGACCGGTGGGATGAAATCCAATAGACAAGAATGTCATATATAAACCCACTTTTCCTTTGGACTTTAAAATCAAGCATAATCAATCAGCAAGTAAGATGAAGAGCAAGGTATCAAATAAAGATAGCCACATCCAAGCTAGTAACTTCATAGTCTTCTTCAAAATCTTCCCCATGTATCAACTCCTTGAATGGCTTAGAATAAGGCATTAGACACAGGTTCAAAGTAACATTTGCATCAAGACCATGTAGCAGATGAACTCAAAAGGGATCTCAATACATGCATCATATGAAAGTTCAATTCACAATGACTTGGCTTCAGAAAAGTTGGCATTGGCCAAGTCCTTTTGCATAGGGAGTGTTTCCTAATTCTAAGTCCAAGTCTCAGATCAAATCCAACAGTCCACACAAACATTTTTTAAAGGGTTTTTGTTGTTATTATGTACATTAAGGTCCTAAGACCAAAAACACAAACAAGGTACAAGACAAGTATATACAATCACAATATATTAACAGCATATGGCTCAAGTGAGCAAAGTAAAAATGGCATTAAAATAAACAAGTTAAATGATATGTATAATGGGAAATGATAAATGGCTTGAATTTAAAGTGCATAAGGTAAATGACTTGAAATTAAAAGTTAGTCAAATGTTAGTTGATTAGATGTTAGTATTGTTTATGATTTTTAATTGTTTAAGTCATTCTTTGGAGAACACTCAACCCTCTATTCACAAGCATGGATCCTTGAACCAAGATATCTTCCAAAGGAAGGAAAAAAGGCCAAGTTTCCACACAATACCATGAAAGGGGGGAGACTTACAATCTTACTTACTAGAATGATATGCTTTTGGGTCAAAATTTAGCGCTATGTTAAGCAATCGTAATTGGACTTATGTAGAAGTCACAACTATCTGAGGTCGGATAATATAAATTTTAGTGTTAATGCATGTTAGAGATATGGTATAATGAACCATACTGAAATTCCGGTGTAGTCAGAGTTCAGATGTTCTACTCCAAGTAATGACATCTTATCCAACATTGTTACTAATACAGCAAGACAGTTATACAAATTAAAACCCAGTATTGATATGCACACATTCACAGATGTCACGACATCTGCTACTATATCACCATAGAATGGAAGAACACCCAGTTCTGTCCATCTGGTACAAAGACACAGCAGAGATCAACATTGGATGTTTTGACATCCAATTCTGCACAGACAAGAATGATGCAAAACTTAAATTTAAAGTGCAGTAAATAACACAAGGAATTGTTTACCCAGTTCGGTGTCACACACACCTACGTCTGGGGGCTACCAAGCCAGGGAGGAAATCCACTATTAGCAGTATTAATTCAGGCCTTAAACCACCTGTTTAATCCTATCACTTAATACCTACCCAATGCAATTTCAATCTAAACTAAGACCAGAGTTCCTACTCACTCCCCCTCAATCATCTCAGTGATTACAACCTTTAATTAAGTTTAAAGATAATGGTGAAGTTACACTTTAAACAACTCTTGATTGTGCTTAACAGCTTTAATCAAGATACACAGCACTCACGCTTAAAAGCTTAGAGTGACATAACACTTACAACTCAATGAACACCCTAGTCCAATGCAATCATCTAGGTGATAATTGCTTGGCTCACAAGATACACCTAATACAAGACACACATAAAATACAGTAGTGAAGAGTACTGGAACAATGAATGATTCACGCTAAAAACCCCTGAGTTCTGAAAGAAGGATTGCCATCCTTTTATATTGCAGCACTTGGGCCTTGTACTTGTATTTCCTAAAATTAAGGTTAAGCAAGTTAACCTAATTTCCACATATTAGGGTGCTAACAAATAGACTATTTGTTAGGTTCATTAATTGTAGCTCAGTTGTTAGTTTCCTGGATTTTAGCTCAGCTGTTGGATTCCTGAAAAATAGCCTGAGAAAAATACTGAAACAGAAAAACTAACCATCCTACACTTTAGCATAAGCTGTCAGGAATGAATGTCACAACATTCAGTTTGACGTCCAGAACATAGGCCATATGCTAGGTCTGTTATTTTCTTGAAAACAGACTGTACTAAATGATGTACTGTAAAAGACCAACCAGTCTATACTTCAATATCAACTTACAGTAATAAATGTCACAACATCCAGTTTGATATTTTGACAATGAGCCTTATGCCAGGTCTGTTATCCTCCTGAAGAACAGACTGAAATAAATACTGAACTGAAGCAGAAAAACCAACCTGCCTATTATTCAGTATATGCTGTCACTGATGAATGTCATAACATCCAGTTTGACATTCAGACAGTAGGCCTTATGTCAGGTCTGTTATTCCCTTGATAAACAGACTGAATTAAATACTGAGTTATAACAGACAACCAACTATTCTATACCTCAGTATCTGCTGACAGGGATGAATGTCACAACATTTAGTCTGACATTCAGTAAATCCTGTATTAGCTAAACCTGCAGCATACTACTCAAGTATGTCATGACATCAGTCAAGACATCAGAGTACAGTTAGATGTTCTAACACAAAATGCAGCCAATCAAACATCTCCAAAGCATGTCATGACATCAGTCAAGACATTATAGTCCAGTTAGTGTTTTACCACAAAATGCAGCCAATCAAACATCTACAAACTCCCCCTTTGGCAAATTTTTGGCTAAAACAACTTGGCATCACAACAGAGTTCACAGCAGTGGAAAACACTCATCTAGCAGGGAAATTTACCTAGATAATACACTCAGAGCAACAACACACTCAACACACATAGAAGTTTAAATAAACACTTCAAACAGCAGCACACATACACTCATCAGCAGCACACACACATAAGTTAAATAAAAACTTCAAACAGCAACACACATACACTCATCAGCAGCACACACACAGAAGTTAAATAAAAACTTCAAACAGCAGCATACATACACTCATCACACATAGGAGTTGAACATCAAGTTGCATCAATATCTGTTCAAGCACATAACAAATCTGTTGTCCTTGGGGAACCACAGGTGTTACTCCCCCTTTTTGTCAAAAATGTTGCCAAAGCAACACTTAAAATTACAGACCAAAATAAAACAGAATTACACACAAATTTCAGAAACACACACTTGATTTTACTTCACAGTTTCGATCAAGAATACACACTCTTGATCTTGCTTTACAACTTTGATCAAGACTACACCCACTTGATCTTGCTTCACAGCTTTGATCAAGTAGACATATACTCTTGCTTCACAGCTTTAGAGTGACGAATTTCAGCCACAAATCAGATCTTCAATCAAACACAGATTGCCATTAAGTGTGCAATCACACAACACCAGACATTCACACTGAATGTTCTGTGTATAGGGTGTCATGACATCGGGTCTGACATCCTGGAAAATTCCTACATAATTCCATAATTCCTTTTATAACTTCCAGCAGGTACAATCATATCAGATGCCATGACCTTGTTTATGACATTCTGAAACAAATACTGCATGAACATGATTTTGAACTCCAGAAGGTGCATAGGATATCTTATGTTAAGACATCACACATAACATCTTGTGAACACTCTTTGTTTTACCAAAATTGCTCCCCTTTGGCAAATTTTGGCTAAAACATATATCTTTCCTTTTTGTTCACAAGGTAAACTATCAGCAGTTAAACAACATAACAGTAGTTTAAACAGCAGTAGAAGCAACACAATTACTAGCTTCATAGTTACTAGTACTACACACATGCACAAGGGTACTTCTCCTCCCCCTAAATCTGTGCAACAACAACAGAATTACTAGTTAAGAATGCAACTAGTAAGACACACACACACACAGAGGCTCATTCTAATATATCATAATGAGACACACCACATCCATATTTCCTTATGACTGTAAGTTTCAGAAGGAAATAACAATATTGTCCAAGGCAATGTCATGACATCCGGTCAGACATTCTTCTGCTCACTCAGCCTTGACACACACCACATCATCTCAATAACTAACAAGGTGCCATACCTTGTTATCTGAGAACACATAGACCACAAGCTTGATGGTTACTTGCAGCACAAAGACAGAACTCCCCCTGTCATGAACAACCAACTCTCCTCTTGAAGCTTGGAGATCACACATGAACATATCCAACACCCCAAAGTTGGACCTTCACATACTTCCTGATTCAAAGAGAACCCAGACCACTTGATGTATGGAAAACATAAGACGCATCTTCATGTCTTCAAGAGCACACCCTATGTTCAACCCTCTTGGCTGAACACATCCATACTCTATGTCAATCTCTCTTCTAACCAGAACAGAAAACCACTTCACAAAATGTTCTAACATTAGTTAGGACATCCTTCATAACATAACAAAGAACACCATCTGATGATCTTCAGATATCACTGAGTCACCAGCTTGATCCAAAAGAAACCAGACACAAATTGGGACATATACATTCTCATCCCATTACAAGAGATAATCTTCCATAGATAGGTCAGAACTCCTACCACAAGCTCCAAGAGATGAATAGAAAACACCTCCTTTTGTCTTCAACTTACTACTTTTCTGCTCAAAAGTAATTTGTCTCAGACTTTCCTCAAGAATAATCAGCTGCCATATGTTGATTATCTTGATTCTTCGAACTCACTTCTGAGATAGACCAAATGCCACTGGTTGATTACCTCCTTCATGAATCCTCATATGAAAAAGTCAAATGCCACTTTTTGACCTCTCTAAGTTTATCAGACTTCTTCCAAAGATATTCTGACCTTCCAAGTGAGACTTGAACTTCAAGCTACATGTTAAACAAAACTTAGATTCTCTAAGACGTGAACATGTAACATCTTCTCCATCCAGCAACTCCAAAGAACTGCAATGAGAACGATCTTTTTGAAGTACCCAATCTACAACTCTGTAGACCCTTCTATCTTAAGTTGATATGCCACTTCACCAACTAAGATTCTGATGTTGAACCAAATGTAACAACATTGTGTTTTAACATCTAGCTGTTGAATTCAGCTCCTTCTTCTGCCACTTGAAAGAACTTCCTCCCTACACAAAACAAAAGTTCAACGCTCTCATAGACTTGATTGTGGAACCAAGTTTGAGTAAACAACCTCCATCCTGCAGGTTTGCAGTTAAGTCATCCAAGCTCACACCTTGATGAATCCCTGCTTCTTCTCCAAAGACATCAGACACTCTGATGCATGAGTCTTCAGAAGGACCAGTTAGAGACTAACCCTTCAGCTATACCAAGGATTCCACTTCCTAAGGCAAGGCTGTTTCCATGATGTCAAGAATGCTGCCACTTGTTCTTAACTCCATAGTGTGCATTAGCCAATGCACTTCCTTACCTAGATCAGAAATAAACTGATCCAAGTAACCACCATCAAGACTATGATGTCTTCTTCTTCTTGTACACACCAAGGCTGAACATGTTTCTTGCCAGGAAACCTTTTCAGAGATCATATGCTTTTACTACCACTAAAGAGATAGGTCATAAACCAATGTACTATCCTTCCTGTGATTCTGCACAGGGTCTTGAAGAAGAGATGTTCCAACATCTTTAAGAACATCAGTTATCTGGAGCTCCAAGGATAATCAGTTAAATACTTGTACTTGGCACAAGTAGACATTGATCTTAAATCCTTTCCCAATTATCCTTTCAAATACTTCCACCATAAGAATACTTTGAAAATACTCTTCTTGTGTCAACATCTTCTGCTTGCAAGCACCTCAATAGTTTTGAGAATCTTTCCAGATTATATTCACCCTAAGGAATGAGAGATGAATCCTTCCTTGCAAATGTGTCACACAACAACCAGAACCCATGTGACACAGGTCAACAGCCAACCAGACCCTAGGCTGACCAAACGTGAGGAGGTTAACCAAAACTCCCCCTCAAATTAACAATCATGGAAACTCCACACCAATATCCATGCATTGTACACAAATGTCTCAACATGACATACACCATCCCTACCAGTGGCAACTAACTCTATGAGTTATACCTATACATACTCCAATCACACCAATCAGACTCCAGCTGACCATAAGTACTAGGGAAAAAAACAGCACCAGTCAATAGTAGATATGCATTGCCAGAGCATACTACCTCAACCAACCTCTGAATCTTCATATTCTCACTCCTTGAAAGAACTGCCACTTCTGAGCGTGGTGTTTGAATAACAAGATTCATGGTCCCAATCCTCTTAAATGAAATAGCAATCAGGTTACCCCATTATTGACTTCTAACATCCAGGGGACTTGTCTTCCAACACAACATAGTACTTCAGGGAGCAACTATCCAACCCTGATCAATCTACAGGAATAAGACAAACAGCAGGAAATTGCACAATGTCACATCTCAACCAGCTCCACTTCTAGAGATCAGACTTCTAAAAGTGACCTTCTTGAGCACACATACAGTTGACCCTACCCTTGTCAACTTAGCACACACAGATGTCTCCTCTTCCAGGTCAGGAGTAGGTTCCAAACAAAAGTATCCCTTTGTTTGACACCTAAAAACATCTGCTCTTCAACCAGTAGCTGCATACTTGTTGAACAACATGTTCTAACATCACATAGAACATTAGTTCCACCTCCTTGGAACAAACCCTCCTTGAAAGTCTTCAAGGTCTTCATATACATTACCCAAGAGAGTAAAAGAATCAATGATCGGGTGATTCTTACCATGATGAGTGGACTTGAGGAGACTCAAGTATCTTTGACATCTTCAGTAGATTATGATGAAATCTTGAATACAGCAGCCTTTCATCCACATGAGGGGAAACTACATCAGAGTTTGAGTTTTGCCAGGTATTATGCAGCGGAAATCATAATACAACTCAACCTATGAACACACACTTCACCAGATCAACCTCCAAGAACATACCAAGTTTGAATATGATTCAATACTAGCACAGCTGTCCCACACAAAGGCCAATTGCCAACCTCCAGAGACAGGTACACACAGTTCCTGTCATGAATAGTCCATCCACCTACTTCAAGGGACCATTCAGGGAAATCACAGAACCTTCCACAGGTTCCAACATCAGGACTAACATAACTCCTTGCAAGATACCAGAAAGTATCCCCCATGGATCTCATCCAGAAACAGAATAGGATGCCTGCTCTGATACCAATTGAAATTCTGGTGTAGTCAGAGTTCAGATGTTCTACTCCAAGTAATGACATCTGATCCAACATTGTTACTAATACAGCAAGATAGTTATACAAATTAAAACCCAGTACTGATATGCACACATTCACAGATGTCACGACATCTGCTACTATATCACCATAGAATGGAAGAACACCCAGTTCTGTCCATCTGGTACAAAGACACAGCAGAGATCAACATTGGATGTTTTGACATCCAATTCTGCGCAGACAAGAATGATGTAGAACTTAAATTTAAAGTGAAGTAAATAACACAAGGAATTGTTTACCCAGTTTGGTGTCACACACACCTACATCTGGGGGCTACCAAGCCAGGGAGGAAATCCACTATTAGCAATATTAATTCAGGCCTTAAACCACTTGTTTAATCTTATCACTTAATACCTACCCAACGCATTTTCAATCTAAACTAAGACCAGAGTTCCTACTCACTCCCCCTCAATCACCTCAGTGATTACAACCTTTAATTAAGTTTAAAGATAATGGTGAAGTTACACTTCAAACAACTCTTGATTGTGCTTAACAGCTTTAATCAAGATACACAGCACTCACGCTTAAAAGCTTAGAGTAACACAACACTTACAACTCAATGAACACCCTAGTCCAATGCAATCATCTAGGTGATAATTGCTTGGCTCGCAAGATACACCTAATACAAGACACACATAAAATACAACATTGAAGAGTACTGGAACAATGAATGCTTCACGCTAAAAACCCCTGAGTTCTGAAAGAAGGATCGCCATCCTTTTATATTGCAACAGTTGGGCCTTGTACTTGTATTTCCTAAAATTAAGGTTAAGCAAGTTAACCTAATTTCCACATATTAGGGTGCTAACAAATAGACTATTTGTTAGGTTCATTAATTGTAGCTCAGTTGTTAGTTTCCTGGATTTTAGCTCAGCTGTTGGATTCCTGAAAAATAGCATGAGAAAAATACTGAAACAGAAAAACTAACCATCCTACACTTTAGCATATGCTGTCAGGAATGAATGTCACAACATTCAGTTTGACGTCCAGAACATAGGCCATATGCTAGGTCTGTTATTTTCTTGAAAACAGACTGTACTAAATGATGTACTGTAAAAGACCAACCAATATATACTTCAGTATCAACTTACAGTAATAAATGTCAAAACATCCAGTTTGACATTTTGACAATGAGCCTTATGCCAGGTCTGTTATCCTCCTGAAGAACAGACTGAAATAAATACTAAACTGAAGCAGAAAAACCAACCTGCCTATTATTCAGTATATGCTGTCACTGATGAATGTCATAACATCCAGTTTGACATTCAGACAGTAGGTCTTATGCCAGGTCTGTTATTCCCTTGATAAACAGATTGAATTAAATACTGAGTTATAACAGACAACCAACTATTCTATACCTCAGTATCTGCTGACAGGGATGAATGTCACAACATTTAGTCTGACATTCAGTAAATCCTGTATTAGCTAAACCTGCAGCATACTACTCAAGTATGTCATGACATCAGTCAAGACATCAGAGTACAGTTAGATGTTCTAACACAAAATGCAGCCAATCAAACATCTCCAAAGCATGTCATGACATCAGTCAAGACATTATAGTCCAGTTAGGGTTTTTCCATAAAATGCAGCCAATCAAACATCTACACATACTCCTAAAACATACCACACTTAAAAGAAAATGGAAAAATGGTGGACCTAATCTCTTCCATAATTGTATTGGTTTATCAACCAATTAGCCTTAGGATATAGAGATATCATAGGTCAATGGAATGAATGGGATAGAAGGCGATTGAAGATGAAGAGGGAGGGGAAATAAGATAAACACAAATTGGACAAGGGACGGATTTTATCAAATTAAAATCATTCATTCATTTTGGGAGATGGAATGTACATTCCATCAATCCCCTAAATCCAATGATTTTAATTCAACAAAGTCAAATCAACCTTGACCAAGGCCCAAACACAATAGTCAAACTTCACAAGTCAATAAAAATAGCTCAACACAATTTATTCACAATTAAACAATTAAAATTCAATTAAAAAATGCATTAAATTAAATTATGTTTGATCAAAAACCTATAACCTCTTCAAAACACCAAATATATGTCCAAGAGATTTATCATAGGTCAAACAAGGTCAAAGGACCTTGGAGAAAAAAATTCATTATTTTTGGAAATGCAAAAGTATTTTTAAACAATTAAAATAATTCACAAAAACAATTAAATCATGAAAAATATTAATATTGATCCAAAAAATAATTTTAATTCATAAAATGAAAGAGAAAAATATTTGAATTTTTTTGGTGAAAGTCTCATATTTTTTGGATCAATATTAAAATTAATATGAACTAATAAAAATAAAGCGATTAAAATGAAAAACAGAAATTACAAAAATACGTGGACCATCTGATCTCCCTCATTAATTGAGGTGGAAGATCAGATGGTCTCTAGCGTGCGTTCCATGTGGTAATCAAAACCAACGCCTAAGATTAAAACAAAATGAATGGATCATGTGGTTCAGAGACACACCAACACATCGCCGGAGCCAGAGCTCCGGTCTTTTTCTTCGGTGGACCTCACCGACCTGGTCCACCTTCAACCATCACCAAAATGAAAAAAGAGGACATGAATTTAAAGAAAAAATGCTCAGGAGGTCGAATCTGACCTCAATTTTGTCTAACTCTAAGTAAATAGAAAGATACAGGGGGTTGAATTTTGAGGATCATGATCTGAGTTTCTTCGATTTGACCTCAAAGCAACTCAATATTCTTACCTACATTGGTAGGACTTCAGACAACCAAAAATCAACAAGAATTATGGAGAATTAAGTGAGAATCGAAGAGATGAAAAATTCTAAAAATCACCTTCACTACAGCTTCAGATTGGTACGATCTTGCTCTCAATTATGCTTGGCCTTTCTTCAGATGCTTGATGGAATATAAATGGATCAAGGAAAGGGATGGACTCTTGGAGTTTCAATCTCAAAAACAGTAGGAGATTCAAACTCGATTTTCAAAGAAAATCTTCAAGCTTATCCTTTAATGGTGAGGGTTTAGGGTTGTTGATTCAAAGCTTGCGCGCCAGGGTCCTTAATTCTAAGCAAGAGAGCTTATATTTATAGCCAAGGAGATTGATAATTGCACACTTCCATTTTTGGCCAAAGTTGAAAATCTCACTTGCATGCTCGTATGGGAGTGTGATATGCCCATCAAATGATGCACTTAGGTCCAAAATTGTGTGTAAGCAATGCTGAAGTCATGTTGACAAGCCATGCATTCGTGTATGAAAAGTGGAACTTCAACTTATCCAAATGGTACTTCAACTTTAAGCCATGCACAAGTCATTCATACTTTGTCCAAATGAGATGATTCTGGACTTTTTGGAAAGGTTAAATTAAGAGGAACATCTTTCATGTTGAATATGTTTTCATTTGATTCTTGGATCATGATGAATTTTGAGGTGGAAGTTTGAAAAATCAAACATATCAAAAACATTTCTAAGTACCGAGCCATATGTTCACTTCTTCCTCCTTGAATAACTTTTTCTACGAGTTTCAAATGAGAACATTTACTTAATAAAAGTTGTAGCTCTTTCAAATACCTTCAATTTGGTCACAAATTTGACCTCATTTGGATTTGGCATGAAGGAGTTATGCATTTTAAAAGTTGAGGAAAATCACTTGTTCAATGGTATTGGCCCAAAATGACCTATAATGTTTCCTCTTGGTACATGCATTTGAAAGTTAAATTTTAACTTCCTCCAAACATAAAAGTTGAATTAGAGATCTTGAGTTTGATCATGGAATTTGAATGGCTTTAATCTAATACAAAATAAGAAAGTTATGATCTTGGGAAGTTGGCCTCCAAATTAGGGTTTAGATAAAATGACTTATAATCTTTCACCACAAAAAATGTCTTTACAAGCAAAACTAGCTCTTGACGTCAACATGAAAGTTGTTTGTAATGTCATTTAGAGTAACCTTTGTCTTGGAATCATTTTCATATGATAAAAATTGTAGGATATAGGGTCTAGGGAACCCCAGTTTTGACCAGTTGAAATCCTTTGGTCAACCACTATGAACCAACTTGCTAGCTTGATATTCTCTTGACTTTTGGGACTCATAGAGGATCATATATGCATAAGATGATGTAATGTGAAGTATCCCTTGAAATGTTTGATCAATTGTTGAAGAAACTTGTTGAACAAGTCACATAAGATACCCAGATGAATTAGGGTTTCCAAGGCAATCCAACTCCAAACTCTTAATGATTTATTGATCAAAATAACATGTGAATATCATGGGGATTCATATATGTCACTTAGATCCAAAGTAAACCAATTCTTAATTGAGCTCCTTGCAATGAGGGTCTCAAACCCTAGATATGAGCTTGATAGAGCATAGGTGAGCATGTACACTACCTACAAAAAGAATAAACTATGCATTGACATATTTTTGGGTATTTTGGTTAGTAAATAATGAAAAACAAAGTATGATACAATCAAAAGTGCTTGGTGATCTCTTCCAATGCAAACCCAATGAATGAGGGGTAAGGAGAATGCCAAGGTGTGATCACAATGCCAATGCAAATTATGAGATAACATGAGGGTTCTTAGGGTCAAAATTGGGGTCTTACAGATACCATTCGGAGAGGACTTAGACAAAGATGTCCTAAAAGTATCCCAAGAATTAGTCAAAGTACCAAGAAGCCACAAACCTTGAATTTCATCATCAAAAGTAAGATTCATCGCCGACGGTTGATTTAGAATCCCTTGGAAAGTGTTCAAGTGATCGATCATTGGTGAACTATCATTATACCTCAATGACATCAATTGCTTGAACAAGAATAACTTATTGTTCCCTTTCTTTTTTGTATACAACTCCTCAAGTTTGGTCTAAATAGAGCGAGCATGAGTCACCAAGCTCACATGATTTAAAACATTATCATCCACCCATTGATGAATGTAACCACAAACTTGTATATGCAACAAATCCCTTCTTCATCACTCTTTCCATCAGATTTTTCACTAGAGAAAACCGGCAAGTGAAAGCCTTTAACATACAAAAAATATTCCATCTTCCCTTTCCAAACATTATAGTTGGATCCATTCAAACTCACCATCCTATATGTATTTGTTTCTATCGTTACACAAATCAAACCATGGTTCTAGACACCACTTGTTGAGAGGAAATCACAAATGCAATGGAATAATTCAACAACACAATCTCTCCATAATATCAAATGCAACGACATTGAATGAAAATACATCAAACAACAAAACACAATTTTTGCATAAAAAACCTCTGTTAACTAGGAGAAAAAAACCACGGGATCCGTAAGCCACTTATTATCTCCACTATAATCAACAATGGGTACAATCAAGGTTCTCTCTAACACTAGTTAGAGGCATACATCAACATCATCAAGCTCTACAATCAATCTTGGAATACAACAAGAATAAAGAGATACAATAAACCAAAACAACCACAAAAACTACACCTTAAAAAAATCACTCGACAGAGATGTCTAGAAAGCTCAAAATCTGATTTCCACCATTCAGAATGTACCTCTATGAGTTCTGAACAATGTCATAAAAAATCAGGACGATCCGACAGTTAGGTTATGAGAAGACACAGATCTCGTGGGATTGATTTGTGCTGAATTGGGGCTGCGGGAATTTTACTCTTCTCTCAATTTTTTTGTTGTTATTTCTCATCTTATTAATTGTTGACCTAATTCTCTTTGTTATATAATAACAAAGGCTTAAATACACATGAATTATTAACTCAGATTCATTTGAGTCACTCCAAATAAGAGAGATCGCCCAACAAATTTGTTGTGCTATGTCTCCCATAAAAAAATACTCTCAACGATCTTATTAAAAAATAATAATTCCAATACAATTTAACACTCTTCTCATATTTTTCTCTCGTAAATATATGGTCAACCATTGTCCATACGAGTATCAGTTTTAAAGTATGTATGTATAATTAAAATTATATATTTTATCGACCAAACAATTATAATTAACTTAATATATAAAATATTTATGTTTTTCACATATCAATAAAATCTTTATTATATGTGTTTCTAAACCTCACATATCAAATATCTAGTAAGGTAGTTAGACTATTAGATACTACAAGTGTGAAACTATTAAAGGCTACTCTTCATTTGCAACTTGCAAGTTAGTGAACACAACATTCTACTTTGATGTACTCAAAATCAAGTGTTTTCAAGAAAACAGCGTTACGTAATTGACTTTGGTATTAGACAGTTGATCCTTGACTATTAGAGCCCAAATTTGTTCCCTTCTGAAATTTCTCTCCTTGAAACTAAAAGCGAACCTATTAACTTTGAGAATAACACGTTGGTCGTTGTAGTAAATTTCTCTAATATTATTTTTCGTACCACATGACACTGAATTGCTACATTATCATTGACATGTCCATCATTGAATGAGTGACAACCACTAATACAAAAGGATGGAAAACAAAACAAAATATAGACCCAAGATCTATTAGTATTTGACTAAAAGTATGAGAGACTTTAACTTAGCAACTTAGCCCTACATGGAGAATGGTTAGAAAAAACCCATAATTGATTAATAGAATCCAATTGAATTAAAGTTAAAATAATTAAACAATATACTCCCTCCGTTCCTTTATAAGTGTCACTTTCTTGTAAAAAATTTGTTTCTTTTTAATTGTCACTTGCAAAGTTCAAGGTAGTATTAATTGCAATTTTGTCAAAATTACCCTTAGATAATGATTGCAGAGAGAGAAAAAGTAAAGTGAATGTAATAAATAATTAAGGGTATTATAGGTAAAAGAAGAATTATTGTTTGAAAAGTAACAATAATGACTAGTTTCCTTGGTATGTGTAAAAAGTCAAAAAATGACACTTAAAAAGGAACGGAGGGAGTATTTGATTAGAAATCCAAACTATTTTATATAAATAATTTTAGAATTGAATCAAATGATAAATAAATTAAATCAAAATTGAAATTGAATCGAATTAAAATTGAAAATGAAAAATACTAAAATTAAGTTTAAATTTTGTTTATTATTTCTTTTAAAGTATAATAATTTGGTTCTTTAACATATGTCTCGATTTAGGAAAAATGTTTTCTAACGGATTGATATAGTTCAAAATTTCAAAGTTATATATTAAATCAATAGTTTTAGTTTAGTTCGGTTTTGAATAAATTAAAATGGTTGTGTTCAATTTAAATAATTTTTTACAATAGTTTAATTTGGTTTGGTTTAATTTTATGTTGAAATTGTACCATGAACAACCCTATTTACATAAATCATAAAAAAAAAAGAATATCTTAAATTCCTAACAATAATTAGAAATGGACAATTAATCCCTAAAACTGAAAAAGTTCCAAAACAATATCCTTCAACAAAAAATCCATTTTTTTTATTTTTTTATTTAACATTCAAACAATTTCTTTCAGAATTATTCAATTAACTCAGCCATGATTGAGAGTTTTAAAAAAAATGCAATAGCATAATCAAAAATTGTACCATTGGTGTATAAAAAAAATTGTTCACACACAAAAAAAAACTCAAGAAGAACAAATAATCAAATTTGAGATTATTTTTAAGTCTACGGACTTTTATATGGAGGTCGTTGAAGTATTAAAGTTGGTCAAAGCATAGTTAAATTTGACAATTTAACATCTTACATATGTTCCATATTGATAACATCACTAATTGAATAGACTTAAATGTACACATGGAAAGAGAATACAGAAAAATATGTAAAGGAGAGAAGTTAAAGCCAAACGTGGGGGCATCAAATACTCCCAGCAACAAGAAGCCTCAAGCAACCCACACGAATAGTTGTGCAAGGCTAAATTATCGCTTGTGTTATTTTAGCCCGTTAAATTTTATATTATTCATCATAGAAACTATTTATGCAATTTTTATCCCTTTATCACTTAAATATTTCTTAAGCTCAAAAAACACCTAACTTCGTATTTCACATTCTTTTAAGGAATTAAGGAATCCATAGTTAAGGGGCGTAATTGCTTGAAGAAAAAGGAAAACATTATTGAGAGTTATTATATCATACTTTGGCTAACTTTAAAGTTCGATAATAAATTTGATACGTCTCATACGACACTATGATCAAAACTACTAGAAAAATTTAATTTGTCGCATCACAGTCAGGTTTGGAGTATGCATTTTCTTTATGGTAGAAGCCTTAGCATCATGGATATATGGATCTATGTGTTTGCAGATATTGTTAAGGTGATCCAAGGTGGTGAATTCGGATACCACTCTTCGGCCTCGAGTGTTACATCCACTCTCTGTCATCTTTGGTCGTAGGTGTTACATGCCACCAGCTTCTGCTTGATTCGTTTCCGAACCACATTGTATTGAGAGAGGTCCGCTCTGATACCATTTGTAACGTGACATACTACTTTCAGGATTACTGATTAACCCTACAAACCAACACGGGTCTTTTCAGTATGTTTTGTCCTCACTTACACGTTTCTCGGAAAACTTTCCAGAAAGTTATTCATCCAAATACTACTCCAAGTCAAGCACGCTTAACTATGAAATTCTTATTTGTTAGGCTACCGAAAAGAAGATGCATCTTGTTAGTATAGATAGTACCAATCAATCCTTATAAGTCTTCCTTCAACCATGCAGTCTCATCCATGCATAATCCCAGGATCTCTCTCATTTCAATATGAATTCGACGATTACTCTTCGCCCTCTACGGCCTCGAGTCTTAAATCCACTCCCCGCCCTCTTCGACCTTAGGTGTCACATGCCCACTAGCTTCTTCTTGGTTCGTTCCTGAACCACATCGGACTGGGAGAGGTCCACTATGATACCAATTATAACGCTACAGACTACTTTCAAGATTAGCGATTGACCCCACAAACCAATACGGGTCTTTTCAGCATGTTTTGTCCTCACTCACGCACTTTCCAGAAAACTTCCCAGAAGGTCACTCATCCAAATAATACTCCAAGTTAAACACCCATCCAAATAATACTCCAACTTCAGAAGGTGGAACCTAGTTCCAGAGATAAGAAAATATTGAGTTGGTACCATATGCATAAGTTTCACATTGTGTCGTGAGATTATGGTGGTGTTGATTATGTATTGGATGTATGAATTGTTATGTATTTCTTTATTTTCGCATTCGTTACACTATTCACATTGAAGTTGTTTCTCACACATTTGCTTAATATTGTCCACCATGGACGTCTTGCATATACTCAAGAATAAAGTTGTTGTTGTATGTGGAAGACGACTTATTGGAGCTACTCTTAATTTTATTTGTCGCTTTTATCGTACATTAGTGGTCGTAGTGCTCTGATCGTATAACAGCGTGGGCGAGCGATTGTTATGGTATTGAATTAATGTTGACTATGGTGTTTTACAAGTTACTAGTTTGATTATGAAGTTGTTTTGTTATGGTTTTTCATTGCATGTTGATAAATATTTGAAAGTTTGTTGTGATTTGTTGTTGGTGATACCTTAAATTGTCAAGTAATGCTTTTTATATGAGTTTCGAGGATTAGGGTGTTACATGTTGTACAGTGAAAAGGGGTGTCCAGTTTGATGATGATGATGAGCGGTCGAAAGTGTTGTTGGCGTAGGGAGTTTTAGGTGGTAATAAGTTGTGTGAGAGAGGAGGGAAGTTGACGGTCGTGTGGCCATTTAAGGGAAACGGAAAGGAGAAGTGGAAGGTGGATGGTGATCGTAAAAGATCTTTTCCGGTGATATGTGGTGAGTTGGATGAAGTTTGGTTGTTTATAAGAATGAGGGTGGTGGCGGAATGTGGCTTCGCTGGAGTTTGGTGGTAAGAAGAAATAGGATGGAGCCGTGAAAGTTGTGAGGTGAAGTTGAACTAAGAAGAAAAAATGAGATGGAGCTTCTACCTTCAGCTTTCTCTTTCTCTTTTTTTCACTTTTTATTATTTTGTGTTTTCTCAATTTGTGTGTGAGTGAAAGGAAATGAGTAATGAGATGAGAGGAGATTTTGGTTTCTTTTTTAAATTTGAGATGCTGAGAGTGAGAGATCAGAAAAATGAGTGGTTGCCTCCATTCACGATTCCAATAGTTAACCTTATATACTTGTTATTTTAGGGTTTCCAATTTATTCAAAATGCCAGCTTTTCCATTTCTACATTTTAATTTAAATCATAATTATTTTTAATTAATTATTCTGACTAAAAAACAATTAAAAAAAGGGATTAAAATGAATAAAAAATGAACGCGTGAATATGCAAAAACAACAAATGAATGCACTAAAATAATCTACGTGCAACATAGTTCAATAAAAAAGATAGTTACAGATCAAATCTTACAGTCAAAAATACCCAAATGAAAAGGCTTAAAATGATCAAAACTTGAACGCGCATGGATGCAAAAAAGTAAAATGAGCACACCAGATTAAACTATGTGTAATGTGCATCAATATATTAGACAGTTGTTGGCTCAAACTTAAAATCATTCACCCGCTAATATTATGCGCGATTGAAAATTGCTTTAATCGCTCTGTCTACAAAACCGAAATTTTATTCTCGTTGAGTTTTTTTTTGGAATTATGCCTAAATAAATGCATGAATGATATGTAAATTATGAAAATTCAATGTGAATGAATGAAATGGAAAAAGGGGCAACGTTTAGGGTATGTCAGTTGCCCTTATTTAAATATCTTCGACTAGAGGATACGAGGAATGCTTTCATATACTCGCGGTGGAAGATAGTGTCGCATCACGCGAAAAACCGGTGGGAAAACAAGAACAACAGAGCCGCCACCGTGCGTTATTTATCCCAAAAGAGGGAAAGGAAACGCTCGAAGTAAACCTGGAAAGAACATGGTCTCGCGACCAAAGAGAATGGGTTCGGGAGTCGGTTATGCGAAGGGAAGGTATTAGCACCCCTACGCATCCGTCGTACTCGACGGGATCCACGCACAAAAGGAAGGGAAATGGTTGCTAAAACGCTGCTCACACACACACACTGGCTGAAAAGAGACAAAAGAAACTGACTGAAACTGACTCGGCAGGATGTCGTATCCTGGGCCTACTTAGTCTATCAGGCATAGACATCAGAGTCGAAGTAGTTCGGACTGGGGAAACGACACATGCTCGCTAGGATATCGCATCATATGCATACGTATCTTCTCGGACGAGAGAAGAATCAGAGCATTCGTAGCTCGGCTGACACGCACACAAACAAACACAGGCAAAGGCAAACGTGGAGCCTGAATGCCAATCACTGGACTTATGTCAGCATCCGAACCTAAACACACACAAGGAGGCAAACATGGAGCCTGAATGCCAATTGCTGGACTTACGTCAGCATCCGAACCAAACACACGCACACTGGAACCCAAATGCCACTCGATGGACTTACATCAGCTTCCAAGCACACAACAACACAACAAGTAAATAGGGAGTCGGGGACTCGAGCCTATAACTGTCAAGCACACACAAACAGACAGACAGCAAATGCTAAGGAGTCACAGACTCGAGCCTAGCAAAGGTCAGACAACACACACAAAAGAAAGAAAAGGCGCCCGGAGAGATCAGCTCAATCTCCTGCCTACATACTTCATCTGGTGTGAAGATCAGGGCGATGTAGTTCCCCTACGGAGGGATAAAGGACTAGCCTAACCAGATAACAGAGGGAGGCACAACTCTAGGGAGACTACGACTCGAGCCTAGATGTTGTCATGCAAAATCAACCCTAAGTTAAGGTTTCTAGCTAAATGGCACAAGGGCCAACCTATCCTAAGCATGGCTCACACAGGAAGCAAGCCACACACACACTTAACTTGCACAGGAAGCAAGCCAAGCAAAACCTACTTGCACAGGAAGCAAGTCTAAACTAATCCTAACTTGCACAGGAAGCAAGTCAAACAATCCTAACTTGCACAGGAAGCAAGTCAAACAATCCTACAAGCACAGATAGCACACGCTATACACAAACAAGTGGCTCAAACAAGGGTTAGGTTTTAGTCAAGGGGTCATATCAACCTCAACAAACAAACCTCTGGAACTGGGTGAATGTTGCTCTTAACCTTGCCATTGAGGGGCTAAGGTGAAGCAGATGAAAGGAGATGAGGGGTGTGCCTCATTGCTTCTATCCCTGACCTGGGAGAGCATTTGACAGGAATTTGTGGGTTCAGAAAGTGGGAACCCTTCTACACATTTAAAACTGACTCAACTGTACAATTGTACAAGATCTTGGGTTTGTATCTGCAATGCATCAACACAGTGGTGTGAGCAGAGCAGATGACACACTGAATAGTGGGGGATAGATTGCATATCCCTACCTTCCACCAATTGCCTCTTCACTCAGGAGGACTTTGACTCTATGCAAGGACAAAAATTAAACATCCACAAACATTGCCTCTTAAGGAGGACTTCAGACAGTTGCCTGGCCAAGTAACAGGCCAGGTCTTCCAGACTACATGAAGTAAAAGAGACATACCTCAATGCAAATTGCTTATACAAGCAAAGCAAAGCAAAAGTTCACAAGGAACTAAAAGCAACTAAAGTACCTGAAATCAGTCAAGCACAGTTAGTATACAAGTCATAGTTAAATCAAAATGAAACAGACATCAACCAGTCAACACAAGCAAGTGAATGTGCAAGGCACAAGGCTTAAGGCATGTGAGCCAAGCCACCTACAAAACAAAGAGGTTAGACAATGATATTTAAGCAAGCTCAGTCAAATGAATTGGTCTTAATGGCCATTTGATGGTCAACCTGAAAACACAAGCTCAAAAGTGAGTAGCAGGACCACTGGGGCAAGCCTAGGGTCAAAAATGGATGAGAAAGTTAAAACAGCAAAGGGCAAGTATCCAAAATCATGTTCAAACAATTAGGAAACACAACCAATTGGGTTCACATCCATATCAATCACTATCATCATTTCATGAACCATTTAGGTCAAAACATGGCAAACAGAAGCTCATAGAAGTCAACAGCAAGACTTGCATCAAAAGCAAACTTAAACATTTCCAAAAATCACCAAATAAATCATGATCAATAACAACCCATAGCATGGTAAGCATGTCAAATTTCATCTCATTTGGACAAGTGGAAGGCAGTCAATGAAAATCAGAAAGTCAAAACCATTTTGAACATGCTCAAAGAAGTCAACCAAACATGCATCAACTTAGAAAAATCATAAGTCAAGAATGGTGTATGATAAATGAATGGGACTAAAACCATGGCCAATATGAGGATGTCTAGTTATCTCATGTAAAATTTCATGTCCATCCAATAAAGTATGAGAATTTCACAAATGAAATGGGAACATGTGTCACACAAAGTCAACAATTGACTAGGCAGGGGAGAAAATCTCAAACAATTAGGAAATGCCACAAATAATTCCAAGAAAATTCACATGTAAACTAGACATATAAGAGTAGGTTCGTGCAAAAAATCAAGTCAATTGGAGGTCAAGAAGCATGGTAATGAAAATCATGAAGTTGGTCATCAATGGTGTGACACAAATTGTCACACCCTTATTCAAAAAATCATAACTCACAAACCACAAATGATAAATTCACAAACTCTTCACCAAAATCACCATGAGTGTGTCTAGTTTAAGCACAAAACATTTGGGAGCCATTGGATACATTCTCATCATTTCACAATTGATTTGGCAAAGTGTACAAAATTTGGTCACATGTCACAAACCCTAGCACCATTTAAAAACCACTCATCCAAAAATTCTGGAAAAATAATGATAAAAAAGTAGAGATCATGATGAACACAACAAAAAAAATCCCCTTGAATTTGGATCAAAAATGAGCAAGTTATGATTTTTGGAAGATTGGATATAAAAATGTGAAATTAAAATGGAATAAATGAAGCAAAAGTGGCATTTTTGTAATATCTTGGGTCACTTAAAGAAGTGCTGTCGTTTTAGCCAGGTAATGAAATGTTTTGATTGGCTGTTGGAAACAAACCAGGCAAGCACGAAAATGGGGAAAATCTGGGCAAATTGGGATTAGGGTTTTACTGTTCATCACCATCCCCAAATCATGATTTCACAAACTTGCCCAAAAATCAAAATTGAATATATGGAAATGATCAGCATGGCAAGGTCAACGAGAATCCATCATCATTTTTCATTAAAACACTACACAAGCCAAGAATCGAGCAAAGACAAATTTCATCACCAAACTTGTTTTCCAAATAACTTCACGCACACACAGCCATTTCCAAAAATAAGAGCATCATGACAATCAGCATAGAAAGACCTTTTGAAAGCATGTACCAATTTGACAAAAGAAGGAGGTCGAATCCATACCTATTTTTGAAGCAGAATGAGAAACAGTGTGGTTTTGGCCTTTTAATGGTGAGACAGATGAAGCAAAGCCTTCCAAGTGTTGATTGGTTGAAGAGCTTTGGCTTGTGGATGCTTGGAATGAGCTCAAACTTGGATTGCCATGGAAGATGTCCCTTTAAAACAGCACTTAGAAGAGTTGCTTCCAGTTGTGAAAAAGCGATTGCAATGAGCTTAGAAAGGTGTTTGGATGATGTTTAGGCAAGGCAAGGTTCAACCCCTTTGGAAGTTTTTGGGCTGTTGTTTGAGAAATGGCCAAAAGTGGTTTTTTAGAATGTGAATGAACAATGGTTTTTCAGTTGGTTATGTTGGTTTGTGGTATTTCAACATGATGCTTAGATGCAGTCTTAAACAAAGCAAGGCCAAACTCCTCTTAAGTTCTTGGACAGATCTTTGTGATTTGATCAACATGCCAAGTGAGAGAGTGAGGATTTGTATGGTTAGATTCTGTATTGCAATGTCTCTTTGATGGTTGTGTTTCAAATGATGGAAAACATCATGAAAAGCCTGCTGTTGGAAGGTTGCTTGCAAGGCTTGTTTGACAGCAAAAATGAGGAAATGTTGTTATCAAAGCAGGGCAGGGTTTGAGTCTTTTGGAGGTTTGTTGGTTTTGTAAGAGTGTCAAAGTGAGGTTTTGGGAGTGAGTGAAGTCCAATGTTTTGTTATGTGTTGGCTGCTACTGCTACTGGTTTTTTTTTAAATGACAAGAAAATGATGGAAGACATGGTATTAGGCAAAGCCAGTTTAATTCATCTTGTGAGTTTTTGTTTGACAGCAAATGATAAATGCCAAGCAGGCAAGGATGAGTATTGGAAAATGAGTGAAGGTTATTGTGTTATGCTGGCTGCTCTTGTCCTTGACAGAAAATGTGTTGGTTATTGTCACCAGCCAGGCCAGGTTCATAGAGAATTTTGGACTGGTTTTGGAGAAGTGCCTCAAAAAGGAAACTTGGGAGGATGTGAAGTTGGATATGTTCCTCTGTTAGGTTGGCTGCTGTTGCTGTTTTTTATGACAGGAGATGGTGTTTTATCTGCTGTTAGAAGCATGGCAAGGTTGGTCTACTGCTGTTGGATGACAGATTTTATGCCATGTTAGCAAGGTAAGGCAAGGTTGGTTCTATGACAGATTTTTTATCCTATGCTGTTGGATGCTGCAGGGTTTCAAAAATGGTGAAATGGATTGTCAAGTGGCAATGGCCAGGTTTAGGTCTATTTGGAAGCTTGGACAGAAAAAAAAGGAAAATGCAAAGCAAGGTGAGTGAGGCCTTTTGTTGGTCTGCTATGTGATGTTTGATGCCATTGTGTTTTGGACAGAGAAAATCAAATGCAAATAGCAGGGTCAGTTTTTGGGAGAGTGATGTATGCAGTTTTAGAAGCTGCTGCTAATGCCATGCCAGAAAGTGAGGAAAATATGGTGTTAAGAAAAAGCCAGGTTTGGTTCCTTAGGGGTTCTTGACAGTGTGGTTTTCTGTTGGTTTTTTGTTGCAAGGCAGGGTGGATTTGGAAGTTTGGAAAGAAAAGAATGGAAAATGCCAAGTAAGGTCAGTTAGGCTTTTTTTTGTTTTTTCTGGTTTTTGTTATGACAGCAAATGATAAATGCAACACAGGAGTTCTTAGGCATGAGTTCTGCAACAGCAGGGTGCAATGTTGAGAAAATGTCCAAAATCTGTTATGTTGTGGCCAGTAGTGGTTTCAAGACAGAAAAATATCCTGCACAAAACTGCTATGCTGTGGTAAAAGCATGGTTCATGGATGTGGTTGTTGAAACAATGTACTTTTGCCAATGTTCAAGTAAGCTAGTATGGCCATATGTACTGTTGGTTATTTGGCTGCAAAATGTGTGCATAATGACAGAGAATAGCCTCTAAATTTTCTGTTTTTAAGAGTACAAGGCAAGGCATGGTGGATGGTATGGACAAGTATGGTGAAATTGTACTTTTCTTACAATTCAAGCAATCAAGCAATGGCCTCATGTACTGCATAATTTGAGCTTGCAAACACACTCTAAATGATATTTCTGAGCTATTCCAATTGGCCAAATGTTAGAAAAATGTTTATATCAAAAAGTCAAACATTGGTCAAACTTGCATTTAAATGAGATAGGTCAAAAAATGCCATTTTGATTGGTGAAGTTTTGGCTCATGAAATTTATATTTTTGGAAAGAGGGGATCAAATGTGACTTGTAGGAAAAAACCCCACCAAAATTGGCCAAACGGTTTGGGAGATATGGCCCTTTGAAGTTCAAGAATTTCTGAAATCAATTCGATCATAACTTGCCAACCACACATGGGAATTGAGAGTTCTTGGACTTTTTGGAAATGGGAGAACAAGATCTTCAACTTTCATGTTGGGCAAAAATTCATTTGAAGCTTGTATCAAGATGTAATTTTGAGGATCAAGACTTTCCATTTTTGGTAAGTTTCAGTTACAGGTCCAGTTTCCATTTTTGGAAACTTTTGATCTGGCTTCAAATTCTTCCATGATGGTGTTTTACATGATATATGAGGCCTATTTGGACATGAATGAGCTCTCACAAACCAATTCCAATCATCAAATCACTGATTAAATGGACAGTTGACCAACAGTTGACTTTTAGGGTTTCTGACTGATTGTGCATTGACTGATGAATTCCAAACCCTAATTCCTTGAGAACTTGACTTCAAATGATGTCCCCAGTTGTATGAACTCTTGATTTTTGATCATGGTGCCCAAATTCCACAAGAATGGCCACCATCCACTGCTTTGACTGACTGTTGACTTTCTTTGACTTTTGACTGTCTGTGTATGAACTGATGACCTCTGAGCCTTCAACCCTTGACATGAACACTTCAAATGGACCTCCAAGTTATGTGAACTTGTTGGACAAACCCTAGGGCCTTGGCTCAATGAAAAACACCTTTGCTTGATTAACTGACTGATCTCCTGATCAGTTTGACCTAATTTCTTGATTGGCTTGCACTTGAGGCAAAAGAGGCAATGCAATGCTATGCAATGGATCATGATATGCTATGACCTAATATGAAAATGTATGTACAATGATAGGTGCAAATTTGAGGTGCTACAGCTGCCCCTATTCAATCAGCTGGGAACCCGAACGGATGATAGCAACGGCTGTCAGACTTTCAGGGTAAACAGGGATTGAATACCAAAGAACCGTAGAATTTGCACAGTACTGGATATGATACAAGGAGAACCACGTCATTTACCGATGACGACTGCAATTGACAACTTCAGAAAGGCGAAACCATTTACCGATGGTTAGAAACTTGATATTTACCGATATCAACTTCAGCAAGACCATTTACCGATGGCGGCTGGGGAAAACAAACTTCAGAAAAGCAAAACCATTTACCGATGGTTAGAACTTGATATTTACCGATATCAACTTCAGCCAGACCATTTACCGATGGCTGCTGGGAAACAGATTTTGATGTAGAAAGGAAGCAAGACCATTTACCGATGGTGGCTTCAAAGAAACTTGACATTTACCGATGTCAACTTCAAACTGGCCATTTACCGATGGCTACTGTAACTGGGAATTCGACATTTACCGATATCGAAGGAAACTGGGCCATTTACCGATGGCATCTCAACTTGGGGAGGGACAAAATCTTTGTGGTGTAATCAGACAAGACGTTTACCGACGACTTCTGGGGATTTTGATTTTATTGACCAGACATTTACCGATGACTGGGATGAGACTCGATGTTTACCGACATCGAAAGATGATGTTTACCGACATCAAAAAAGAATGACCAGACATTTACCGATGACTGGGATGAGAAATTTATTGGTGAGAGACAAACAAATGTTTGCAACTGAAAACCGGGTAGGACATTTACCGATGACTCTACTGGGGATTTTTGTTGGGGATTTATCAGACATTTACCGATGACTGAGGGAAAGACTCGATGTTTACCGATACCGAAGCAATGGCGTTTACCGACACCAAAAATGACCAGACATTTACCGATGACTGGGTGGACTCGATGTTTACCGACATCGAAAGATGATGTTTACCGACATCAAAAGGAATGACCAGACATTTACCGATGACTGGGAAGACTCGACGTTTACAGACATCGAAAGATGATGTTTACAGACACCAAAAAGATCGACCAGACATTTACAGATGAATGGGAATAAGAGAAACACAAACAGACGTCAACGGACGAATGGGAAAAACTCGTCGTTTATCGAAACCAACGGAGAGGTAAGTCCACATGGGGAGGGTACAACTAGACATCACCGGATGACTAGGAAAAACTCGACGTTTATCGACACCAACGGAGAGGAGTAATCTCTGGGGAGAGTGAACACAACCAAATCATCAACGGATGATCGGGAAAAACTCGACGTTTATCGACACCAACGGAGAGGAGAATACTGTAGGTTTCGCCTACGCGAGGTGCATGTTCTATATTAGTAGGGTGCGATGGGATAAATGTAATATCCAACTGCTAAGACAATGGTTCAAACTTAATTATAATTTTATTATATATGTTTAGAAGCAAGAGTTGGGAATAATCCATATGATGGATTGGAATAAGGAGTTATTCACCCAATTGAAATTTTCGAGAGTTGTATGAGATACAATTGGAAAGAGTTCCTACCTAAATAACCTAGTTTTGTGTAATCCGCCTACGCGGACTTAGAACGAAGTAAAATATGGATCTCGACCCACTAGAAAATCTTCCAACGGGATTTTCCGAATCAGATGATGAGGGTCATTTGTTTTGAGTAAAATAGTGGGAGCATATTTAATTAAAGGCATAATTGAATATGTCAATGATACTTATATTTTCATTAATCCTTATGTAGATCACCATGACAGCAAACACCTCTAACAACATCCTGCGATCAATCCTTGATAAGGAAAAATTGTCTGGGACAAATTTTCTGGATTGGCACCGAAACCTGAGGATTGTCCTCAAACATGATAAAAAGCTGTATGTCTTGGAAACACCTGTTCCTGAAGAGGAACCTCCTAGTTCTGCACCTAAGGCAGAAAGAGATGCTTATAAGAAGCATGTCGATGATGCCAATGAAGCTGCTTGTCTCATGCTGGCTACCATGAACTCAGAATTGCAAAAGCAACATGAGAACATGTCAGCGTTCGATATGATCGAACACCTGAAGTTGCTCTATCAAGAGCAAGCAAGGCATGAGAGGTTTGAAGTTTCAAAAGCCCTTTTTCAAAGCAAGTTAGCTGAGGGAGCCCCTGTAGGTCCCCATGTACTCAAGATGATTGGGTATGTGGAAAACCTTGAGAGATTGGGTTTTCCCCTCGAAAAGGAACTTGCAACTGATTTGATCTTGCAATCGTTGCCAGATAGTTTCAGTCAATTTGTCCTAAATTTCAATATGATTGATATGGACAAGTCTCTTCCTGAACTGCTCGCCATGTTAAGAACTGCCGAGCAGAATCTGAAGTCAAAAGGGAAGTCCATTCTGATGATCGGAAATGGAAAGAGACAGAACAAAAGGCCCGCTAAGCAGAGTGATAAGGGGAAGGGCAAGGAAGTTGCCAATCCCAGACCCACTGCTGCTTTGAAGCCTAGTGGAGGCATAGCAAAAGAAGGCACCTGCTTCCATTGCGGTAAGACCGGACACTGGAAGAGGAACTGCCCAAAGTACCTGGAAGATAAGAAGAATGGAGTAGAGACTTCAACTTCAGGTATTTTTGTTATTAATTTATCTACTTCTGCATCATGGGTATTAGATACTGGATGCATTTCTCACATTTGTACAAATGTTCAGGGGCTGAAAAGAAGTAGAGATTTGGCAAAAGGTGAAGTCGACCTACGAGTTGGCTATGGAGCAAAGGTTGCTGCTTTAGCCGTAGGAACTTTTGTATTGACTTTACCTAATGGTTTAATAATTCAGTTAGAGAACTGTTATTATGTACCTGCAATTAGCAGAAATATTTCCATTGCTTGTTTGGACAAGTTTGGTTTTTCATTTTAATAAAGAACAATTGTTGCTCAATTTATTTGAATGATATATTCTATGCTACTGCACAAATGAACAATGGACTACATGTCCTTGATCTTGAAATGCCTATTAATAACATTAATACAAAAGGGTGAAACCTAACGAGTTAAAACCAACTAGGTAAGAATATTAAAACTCTTCGATCAGATCGAAGTGATGAGTATTTAATCCTAGAGTTTGATGACCATCTGAAAGAGTGTGGGATCCTATCCCAACTTACTCCTCCTGGAACATCCCAATGGAAGGGTGTATCTGAGAGAAGAAATCGAACCCTGTTGGACATGGTCCGATCCATGATGAGTCACACCAATCTTCCAAACTCCTTTTGAGGACATACACCATTGACATCAGCTTACACACTTAACCGTGTTCCATCCAAAAGGTTGAAAAGACACCATATGAGATATGGAGTGGTAAGAGACCACATATGTCTTACATGAAGATTTGGGGTTGCGAGGTTTATGTGAAACGACAAATTTCAACTAAGCTTCAGCCCAAATCTGACAAATGCTTATTTGTGGGGTATCCTAAAGAAACAAGAGGATATTATTTCTACAAACCTTCTGAGGGCAAAGTGTTTGTCGCTCGAACTTGAGTTTTCCTAGAAAGGGATTTTATTTCCAAAGGAATCAGTGGGAGGAAAGTAGAACTTGAAGAAATTCAAGAATCACAAAGCATCGATACACCTATGGAGGAATTAGAGCAAGAAACACAAATAGTTATGTAAGAGCAACCTGCTTAAGTAGAACAAGACCAACGTAGGTCAGGCAGGATACGTCACCTACCTGAGATATGTGGATATCTGATCAAGGTGATGTATTACTCATGGATCAAGATGAGCCTGTGACCTACTCATGGAATCTTCGCCTTGATGAAACAGTAAGACTGTATGGATTCATCAAGAAGGAAGATGAGCCTTGTGTCTACAAGAAGGTTAGTGGGAGCATGATCGTATTCCTGGTATTATATGTAGATGACATATTACTCATTGGAATCGATATCCCTACCCTGCAACAAGTAAAGTCTTGGTTGGGGAAATGCTTTTCTATGAAGGACCTGGGTGAAGCAGCCTATCAGAATCTATAGAGATAGATTATGAAATGCTTGGCCTAAGTCAGAGTACATAGACAAAGTGCTGAGACGCTTTAATATGAATCCAATCTGGTTATGTGTTTTGCTTAAATGGTGGCATTGTGAGCTTGAAAAGTTCAACGCAAGATGCAGTTGCTAATTCTACAACTAAGGCCGAGTATATTGCTGCCTTAAGTGGAGCAAAGGAAGCTGTTTGGATCAATAAACTTGGCATAGTCCCTAGCATTGTGGATCCCATTGGTCTCTATTAAGATAACAATGGTGTTATCGCACAAGCTAAGGAGCCTAGATCTCACCAACGATCCAAACACATACTTAGGCGTTGTGTGAAAATATGTAAAGTACCTACACTTGACAATGTTGCTAACCCACTGAGAAAGCCTCTTGCGCAGCAGAAGCATGATGGCCATACTAGATCAATGGGCATACGGGGTATGTCTGATTGGCTCTAGTGCTAGTGGGAGATTGTTGGTGTAAGCCCTAGAGGCCAATACTTTTGGTACTTGTATCGAATGATTTATTAATAATAAGAGGCATTTTCTTTATTATGGTTGATTAATAAAGTCCCTAGAATAGATAGTCCGTTTAATGTATTAATTGTGACTTAATCATGAGAACACATTAAACATAAGGACACTAGTCTTAAAGTATCCGTAGTCGAGCTTTAATGTGAAGTGGGATAACATTAAAGCATTAAGACTATTATGTTTGTAGACTGATGATCACATCTCATGGATCATGGATAAAGAGTTATCAAGTCTTAAACATAGGTATGAATATTAGGAGTAATATTTATACCGGATTGACCCGCTATGAGAATACTATATAGAAAGTTATGCAAAGTGTCATAAGTTATTCTCATGGTGATAATAGTGTATACCACTCTTCGACCTGAAACCACTATGGATCCTAGATGTAGAGTTGAGTGCTTTATTACTGATCCAACGTTATCCGTAACTGGATGACCATAAAGACAGTTGATGGGTACTTCACGAAGCATGCTGAGGGACATGAGTGTCCTAGATGGAATTTGCCAATCCTGCGTAACAGGATAAATGTCTATGGGCCCAATATTGAACTGGACAAGAGTGACACGGTCTATACCTTGTGTTCAATATAGACATAAGGGCAAAGGGGTAATTATACACATAATTATTATCACAGGAGGTTTTGTCAGATCACATGACATTTTCGTGACTTGGGTAGCAGTGATGTGTTGCTAGATACCGCTCACTGTTTATTATGTTAAATGCATGATTTAATATAATTGCCAACGCCGCGAAAACCTATAGGGTCACACACAAAGGACGGATTGATGAGAGATAGAATAATTAAGGAACATCGTAAGGTACGGTGTACTTAAGAAGAATACGAAATATGCTCTGATACCACTGAAGGAGAATTGCCATCCAAGGCGCAGCGGAATATAAAAATTTCTCCTTTAATGATCCTTACGAATGAGCATGATCAGTGATAGAATCGTTACCTCTTGTGGAGATTCAAACCTTTGGTGCAGATTTCTGACGATGATCAACCTTTGATACAGATCCACGGGGCGATCACGAACGTTGAACGATGACAACGTCTCTACTCAGTCCACACGAACGGATTCCTTCAATCGCAGTGCTAGCTGTTTGTGAGTGAAGGCTTTGAGTGAGAGAGAGAGAGATACGAAATTCCAACTCTTCAGTTGTGTTGTCTGGAGTGTGAATGCTTCTACCCAAGGGGTTCTATTTATAGAACCACTTGTGTGGGCTTCAAGCCAAAAAGCCCACTTAAGTGCATTTTGGCCCATATCTCAGAATATGCCAAAATCACTTAAGTATTTGGTACTTTACCATATTTCGTATTCTTCTTAAGTACACCGTACCTTACGATGTTCCTTAATTATTCTATCTCTCATCAATCTGTCCTTTGTGTGTGACCCTATAGGTTTTCGCGGCGTTGGCAATTATATTAAATCATGCATTTAACATAATAAACAGTGAGCGGTATCTAGCAACACATCACTGCTACCCAAGTCACGAAAATGTCATGTGATCTGACAAAACCTCCTGTGATAATAATTATGTGTATAATTACCCCTTTGCCCTTATGTCTATATTGAACACAAGGTATAGACCGTGTCACTCTTGTCCAGTTCAATATTGGGCCCATAGACATTTATCCTGTTACGCAGGATTGGCAAATTCCATCTAGGACACTCATGTCCCTCAGCATGCTTCGTGAAGTACCCATCAACTGTCTTTATGGTCATCCAGTTACGGATAACGTTGGATCAGTAATAAAGCACTCAACTCTACATCTAGGATCCATAGTGGTTTCAGGTCGAAGAGTGGTATACACTATTATCACCATGAGAATAACTTATGACACTTTGCATAACTTTCTATATAGTATTCTCATAGCGGGTCAATCCGGTATAAATATTACTCCTAATATTCATACCTATGTTTAAGACTTGATAACTCTTTATCCATGATCCATGAGATGTGATCATCAGTCTACAAACATAATAGTCTTAATGCTTTAATGTTATCCCACTTCACATTAAAGCTCGACTACGGATACTTTAAGACTAGTGTCCTTATGTTTAATGTGTTCTCATGATTAAGTCACAATTAATACATTAAACGGACTATCTATTCTAGGGACTTTATTAATCAACCATAATAAAGAAAATGCCTCTTATTATTAATAAATCATTCGATACAAGTACCAAAAGTATTGGCCTCTAGGGCTTACACCAACAAATACTTCACTTGGGAAGGAGGACACAACCAAATCATCAACGGATGATCGGGGAAAACTCGACGTTTATCGACACCAACGGAGAGGAGAATACTTCACTTGGGAAGGAGGACACAACTAAATCATCAACGGATGATCGGGAAAAACTCGACGTTTATCGACACCAACGGAGAGGAGAATACTTCTTCGGTCTGAATACCGGAAAATTGGCCTTGTGCCATGAGTACATCGACCTGATCGTCGGGAACTCCTTCGGTCTGAATACCGGAAAATTGGCCTTGTGCCATGAGTACATCGACCTGATCGTCGGAAACTCCTTCGGTCTGAATACCGGAAAATTGGCCTTGTGCCATGAGTACATCGACCTGATCGTCGGAAACTCCTTCGGTCTGAATACCGGAAAATTGGCCTTGTGCCATGAGTACATCGACCTGATCGTCGGAAACTCCTTCGGTCTGAATACCGGAAAATTGGCCTTGTGCCATGAGTACATCGACCTGATCGTCGGAAACTCCTTCGGTCTGAATACCGGAAAATTGGCCTTGTGCCATGAGTACATCGACCTGATCGTCGGAAACTCCTTCGGTCTGAATACCGGAAAAACATAAGACATATTATCTATAGCCATCAAAACGTAGATAATACACTCGCATGGAAGATTATCCATAACCGGGTTGTAGGTTGTTAAATGAATAATCGACCGAAAAGAAAGGCATCTGGGTACCAGACTAGGTATGCAAAAGATGACCAATCAACAGGGGATAAAGCTGCTCATTCGGAGCAAGCATCCAAAAAGAAGGGGAAGACCCAATGGGGACAATACTGCTTGATCAAGGCAAGTATCCAGAGGGGAAAGAATATCAATATCACAAAGAGGGGATTACATCTACCGGTTTGTAGGCAGAAAACCACAGAAAAGTAACCAGTCATCATCGGGATGAGCACAAAGGGTTAATTCCAACAAGGGGAGGAAAGTGGGATTTTACAACTACCAGCTAGTGGGTAGAAAACCACAAAGATAGGACTTACAACTACCGGTTAGTGGGTAGAAGCCAATGGAAAAGTAACCAGTCATCATCGGGATGAGCACAAAGGGTTAACTCCACCAATGGGATGAAAAGTGGGATTTTACAACTACCAGCTAGTGGGTAGAAAACCACAAAGATAGGACTTACAACTACCGGTTAGTGGGTAGAAGCCAATGGAAAAGTAACCAGTCATCATCGGGATGAGCACAAAGGGTTAACTCCACCAATGGGATGAAAAGTGGGATTTTACAACTACCAGCTAGTGGGTAGAAAACCACAAAGGTAGGACTTACAGCTACCGGGTTGTAGGTAGAGGCCAATGGAAAAGTAACCAGTCATCATCGGGATGAGCACAAGGGGTTAACTCCACCAAGGGGATGAAAGTGGGATTTTACAACTACCAGCTAGTGGGTAGAAAACCACAAAGATAGGACTTACAGCTACCGGTTCGTAGGTAGAGGCCAACCACAAACTCCGCTGAGGATGAAATGAATGAGTGCCGGTTAGTGAGCGACTATTCATTTATGCCCCAGGGCAGCACAAGAGATAGTCAACAAGAAGCCAATTTGGGATCGATCCAAAAAGGCAGACTGAATCAAGACTCATCCTAATGAGGAAAGAACTCAATAGGGAAAACCCATCCCATTAGGGAGGGAACGGAAGCAACCGTCATCCACGAGGATGTATCTCAGTGGGGAAATGGCAGGAAAAGATTGACACTTTCTGCTTAAGGGGTAGACTCTACATGGAGAGATCAGACACACCCATATTTGCTTAAGGAAAAAGACCCAAGCTGGCAAGACACTAACAATTGGGAGTAACACTGATGGGGATACCCACTCGACCGAGGAATCACTTGTTCGGAAAACACCAACCTCTCGACCATGCTGATGAACCCAATTCTGAAACCGATCCAATGGCGCGATGCTAAACTCTTTCCAACAATCCAATCTCGGCTGGTCACCACGGCCTAGGGCTAATGGATATGCTTGCTATGTTGATGCATGAGTTTTTTCTTGTTTTACACAATGCCCCATGATCATGGAAATGCTATGCACTAATGATGCAATATGCTATGCTTATCTAAATGACGAACGCATAAACACACGTCTCCTTCAGAGACAACACCGGGGAACTCCAGGAACTGTGCTGGGGATCCTATAACCATGTCAGCTTCCATCCTGCTGGGGAAAGACAAACTTTTGCTGGGGAAGAACCATCAACACAACCTCTGCTGGGAAGACAACTTCAGACTTGGAAAACAAACACAACTCCGCTGGGGATACAGATATCAGTCTACCACAGAAACCCGTCCGATCCACTGGTAGGATGAACTCTGCTGGAGAAATAAATACTACTCCACTAGGGACGACCCAACCAATCCATATGTAGGAGAATCACTGCTGGAGATGTATTTCATGAGACCCGCTCCACTCGGGGAACTTGCTGAGGAAAAACCACACCATTCTGCTGAGGAGAACGATCCTAGTGGAGAGAACAACAACCGTAGCAGTGAGAGTAACAACTCTGTTGAGGATGATAACACGTCATATCATACCGGAGATGAATTCCCACAAACCTGCTTGGGATGAGCACTCACGGCCATACTGGAGATGATAGCATCACAAAACCAATTGTTGGGGAACACACCAACAGTCTACTGATAAACTCCACTGGGGTGCTCCCGGGGAAAATAACTGCCAGGCGCTCAGCGGGGATTCTCAACTGGGGGAAATCTGCAAGCATAGGCCTGCTGGGGAGAAACAATCCTTAGATCTGCTGGGGAAAGAAGGTACTGTCTACAGGCATCTCTGCAGGGGAAAATAATTCTGATAGCTTCAATACTGGCTTGGGCTGGGGACGTGACAACCTTCAGGCTTGCTGAGGAGACAACGATCTCGAATCTGCCAGGGAGATCACACTCTTAATCCTCTGGGGAGATACAGCCTGTTTGACGGGGGTGTCGGTCGACTCGTCGAACACTGGTATCCATCATCCACCCATAGTGTTGACTTTCCACTTTTAAGAACTCTCAGACTCTTCTGGACTTTTCTGCTCCATCATCTTGTATTTTCCACTCGTCCGTACTTCACGGAGGTTGAACTCTTGGGATTTATGCATACTTTCCAATCATCAGACTTTGAAGAGTCTTCTTGATTAATTTTCCAGGACCGTCGTCGTAATCCTTCACTGTCTTTTCACCGTTCAACTGTCCCTTGCCCCTGATCAGGCTCTACCGGGATTTCTTGTCATAAAGGCTTCACATCATCACTGACAAGCGAATGAATATATCCAACAGTACTTGTACAAGAGATTGTTAGATAAAAACGTGCCCCAGGTATGCCCCATGATAAGGCTCAAACAGCACTCTACTGGGGATGCCCCACAATAGAGCTAATAGGGACTTGGAGGGAGAAATGTTGCACTACTGGGGACATGAAGATGAACATCTTCAAACAACACTGCGTCGGGCAACTTCACTGAGGAGAGATCATACGAGGTTCTGCAGGACAAAGATACAGTCATGCTCGAGATACGAACAATTGTCTTATCTGTTGGTAATCATACCACCCTTGGGAGAGCACTGTGGGTCTCCTAAGTATCCTTCCATCATTGTGAACGTTCACTTTGTTTAAGAACAATTTTTTTTGAAAAATTTGTTTATTTTGAAAACAATGATACTTTATCAATTAAAACATGCAAAACATTTGTTGAGTTGAAACAAATAAGAATGCAAATAATTGGATAAAAGCTCAAATTGATGTGATGGAATGGTAGTCTGCAAAGGGCGAGACTCCATGGATCTGTACAAGTTTGAAATCGGTGATATATATTGGAGAGGGCTACATTGAACATAATGACCTTTCCTCTACCATTCTGAATTTTCGATGTATTCAGAGCTTCAGTCGACGACGAATCGAGAATTCCTGACGGATGACATATATAGAGCACAGTCTTGTCAAGGTGCAGTTACTTGCCAAATCCCTAATTTTTGCCTAGATTGCCCCAGTGTAAGGTGTTCAATCTAGCGGGATGCAAATTCTTTTTTTTTTCAATGTCTCTAACTTTTGCCTGGATCGCCCTTTCGGGTTTTCAATCCACCGAGACGCTCCTTTTTGCCTAAGTCGCCTTTTGGGGTGTTCGACTTAGCGAGCTTTTACTTTTTTGTCTTAGGCGAAGTATTTCTTGACTGCATCGGGATTCACAGGACGAGTGAACTTCTCCATCCATTGTTGTAAGTGTCGAAACATTGCCTGAAAAGGCTCTCTTGACAACATATGGACATTCATAGCTTGGAGTCCACTTGCCCCTGGAATCGGGCACGAAAGACAAGACTTTCTTGAGCACAAGGTTCCTCGGAACACACGAGGCTTGATCTTCTTGTCGAATACTTTTTCACTCTCTGCTGATATAACTTGACCATGACACATGGTAGTTGATCTCTTCCTTTCGATCGAATTCAGCATCAGCCAACTTGGGACTTTGAGGGTGCTATTTCTCTTTTGTTTTTTTTTCTTTCTTTTTCTTTCTTTTGATTTCTTTTGATTTTGATTGATTTCTTTTTTTTGATTTTGCACCCTCCTCTTTCTTTTTTCTTTTTCTCTCTTTTTTGATACGTGCCCCAGTTGGCTGTTCTGCTGGTTCTCGAGATGCAGCTGAGTGATCTTCTTTTCTTGCTCAAGAAGTCGGGAAATCTCGTCAGGAATCCCTTCAACATCATCTTCGTCCACTTCGAATACAGGGAGTTCAAAATTGGGAGATGACGTCCGATCATTATGTTCAATGGGTTTGAGAAACAACCTGCATAAAGATTTTGATATGAAAAGCTCTTTGAAAATCAAACAAGACAATCGTTATGCAGATGAAAAGATTTCTTTTATTCTTGTTTTTTAGGGTTTTTTTGTGATCACCAATTTCATGCAAAAAAGCAAAAAGGGAAAACAAATGGAAAACAAATGTTTTAACATGAATTAATTGAATGAAAATATCATTGCACAAAATGTTGCCAACAATGTCATCACTTCTCCTTTTGGCATGGGAGAAGGGTTTTTAAACAAAGTGATTGTTACTCTGACTTATGAACAACTGTAGGAAAGCCCACAGTGACCCAATTGTGATAGATCCCACCGGGGATGACAACTGTCAGTATCTCTTGCATTAGCAGCTTCTGTTTCTGAATAATCCTTCTGAAGAAAAAGTCGGCGCCAGCCCAGGACTTGTTATCTTCAAGCTTGATTAACACGGGGACCTAAATCCTCCGAGATCAGAGTACCTGACCTCACAAGGTCTTGAACCTTCATCTTTAGCTGGAAACAAACTGTCCATATCATGACCAGGAGCACCCGAGTGATACACACAATGATGTTCAGGCCTATACCACCACCGAGGGTTGACGGGTATAGCCGGCGGGTCTCTGGGAGTAATCAAGTTCCGCTCTATCAACGTGGGATACAGCTCGGCGTAGGACATGGGAATTGGATCAAAAATGATCTTCTTCCTCTCATTACTTGTACCAGCTTGATTATCCATTGGAGGCTGGGAAGCCTGTTGCTGAGGACGATGTTGTTGATGTTGATACTGCTGAGTTGGTCTTCTCTGTCGCTGTGGAGTTTGAGTTGCTGGAATAGTCACACCAACAGCCTGACGACACTGTCCTCTGTTCGCACTCCTCCGTCGGTGCACAGCATTTGTTTCACTCTCTCCCCTTTTGGGTGCCCCAGAGTATGTCTTCTTAGAACCGGAAGAACTTGAAGAGCCAGGATGGCGAACCGGAGCACGGGTTGCTCTGACATTAACAGTCTCTGCAGCAAGAGGCTGTTCACTGATTCTGATCCCCCTCAATTCATCACCCACGACATGATCATTGACGAGAGTAGTGACAGCAGCATTCTCATGAACGGGTACACCCACTGGTGAAGCACGGTGGACTGGTGGAATCATGGCTTCCAGTCTCTGGGCTAAGGCACGCAGCTCCTCTTGCCCCTGAACAACTCCTTGCATCGTTGTCATGAACTGGGCCATGTTTGCCCTCATCTCGGCCAATTCTGCTTGAACCTGATCCATACTCCTCTGTTGATTGAGTCTGGTTGAGTAACGATGCGGTCGGCGGTCAGCAATCCTCTCTCAGTCAAGAACCGAAGTGAGAAGTCTCTCCAAACATGTCTGTAATGCAAGGATGCTATGTGCATGATATGCATGATATGGGTACTATTTTGTCATGAATGATCCTGATAAAGGATATGCATATGCAAGTTAACTTTTCTTTTTCATGCATTACTATTTTTTGGAAAATAAACATGCTATGATGCAAATGATGCAACATGACTGGTCAGGCTGTGCGTCTCAAGGCACAGGGTCAAAGCTTCGGCTTGAACTCTGATCACAAACATCTGAAACCCAAAGTCAATCTGATCAACTGGCATCTGAAACCAATCTGAGGAACCAAGTCACCATAAATCCGACTTGGGGAGTTCCGAAATAAACGAAACTGGAGATTACATCACTATCATCACAGGAACATCCATTGAACGGATGACAGCCAGCTCCTCTGAACAGGTACTTTCAAATTCAACCCGGGGATCCGAAATAAACGGAACCCGCTGATAAACCACGGACAGAACTCCGGCGTCCCAGAAATAAATGTCCATAATTCACAGTCACCATCTGTACCGAGAGTCACCAACTGTACCTGTTAAAATGATCAATCCCCCCCACTCACGGGTGTCATCTAGGCCAGGGTAAGGTCGAGAGAAACGCAGCATAAATAACCTTTCGCAGAATATCATCCTGTGCACACCCGATGTATGCACCGATAATATCCCACCAGGGTCTGAACTGCTCGTGATATCAATGTTCCGCTAAGTGGCGCCATACCACCCGCTTCCCATGAATCACTCTATTCCTAGGTTTCCTAGATTTCACTCATAGCCTGGGTATTGGGCCTTTTACCTCGAGTAACTCCCACCCCCAAACAGAGAAACACAGACAGCACAGCAGATGAATATGAATGAAATGCAAACATTAATGCAAATAATAAATGCAAATAATAAATGCACATATATACAATGAATGCAATAAAAAAAACAGCACAAAGCAACCAAAACCCTAACCTAGAGAGCGCTAGGAGAGACTCGCTCAGGGAAGATGGACCAGCATAGGTCAACTTCTCTATGGTCCCCAGCAGAGTCGCCAGCTGTCGCATCACGCGAAAAACCGGCGGGAAAACAAGAACAACAGAGCCGCCACCGTGCGTTATTTATCCCAAAAGAGGGAAAGGAAACGCTCGAAGTAAACCTGGAAAGAACATGGTCTCACGACCAAAGAGAATGGGTTCGGGAGTCGGTTATGCGAAGGGAAGGTATTAGCACCCCTACGCATCCGTCGTACTCGACGGGATCCACGCACAAAAGGAAGGGAAATGGTTGCTAAAACGCTGCTCACACACACACACTGGCTGAAAAGAGACAAAAGAAACTGACTGAAACTGACTCGGCAGGATGTCGTATCCTGGGCCTACTTAGTCTATCAGGCATAGACATCAGAGTCGAAGTAGTTCGGACTGGGGAAACGACACATGCTCGCTAGGATATCGCATCCTATGCATACGTATCTTCTCGGACGAGAGAAGAATCAGAGCATTCGTAGCTCGGCTGACACGCACACAAACAAACACAGGCAAAGGCAAACGTGGAGCCTGAATGCCAATCACTGGACTTATGTCAGCATCCGAACCTAAACACACACAAGGAGGCAAACATGGAGCCTGAATGCCAATTGCTGGACTTACGTCAGCATCCGAACCAAACACACGCACACTGGAACCCAAATGCCACTCGATGGACTTACATCAGCTTCCAAGCACACAACAACACAACAAGTAAATAGGGAGTCGGGGACTCGAGCCTATAACTGTCAAGCACACACAAACAGACAGACAGCAAATGCTAAGGAGTCACAGACTCGAGCCTAGCAAAGGTCAGACAACACACACAAAAGAAAGAAAAGGCGCCCGGAGAGATCAGCTCAATCTCCTGCCTACATACTTCATCTGGTGTGAAGATCAGGGCGATGTAGTTCCCCTACGGAGGGATAAAGGACTAGCCTAACCAGATAACAGAGGGAGGCACAACTCTAGGGAGACTACGACTCGAGCCTAGATGTTGTCATGCAAAATCAACCCTAAGTTAAGGTTTCTAGCTAAATGGCACAAGGGCCAACCTATCCTAAGCATGGCTCACACAGGAAGCAAGCCACACACACACTTAACTTGCACAGGAAGCAAGCCAAGCAAAACCTACTTGCACAGGAAGCAAGTCTAAACTAATCCTAACTTGCACAGGAAGCAAGTCAAACAATCCTAACTTGCACAGGAAGCAAGTCAAACAATCCTACAAGCACAGATAGCACACGCTATACACAAACAAGTGGCTCAAACAAGGGTTAGGTTTTAGTCAAGGGGTCATATCAACCTCAACAAACAAACCTCTGGAACTGGGTGAATGTTGCTCTTAACCTTGCCATTGAGGGGCTAAGGTGAAGCAGATGAAAGGAGATGAGGGGTGTGCCTCATTGCTTCTATCCCTGACCTGGGAGAGCATTTGACAGGAATGTGTGGGTTCAGAAAGTGGGAACCCTTCTACACATTTAAAACTGACTCAACTGTACAATTGTACAAGATCTTGGGTTTGTATCTGCAATGCATCAACACAGTGGTGTGAGCAGAGCAGATGACACACTGAATAGTGGGGGATAGATTGCATATCCCTACCTTCCACCAATTGCCTCTTCACTCAGGAGGACTTTGACTCTATGCAAGGACAAAAATTAAACATCCACAAACATTGCCTCTTAAGGAGGACTTCAGACAGTTGCCTGGCCAAGTAACAGGCCAGGTCTTCCAGACTACATGAAGTAAAAGAGACATACCTCAATGCAAATTGCTTATACAAGCAAAGCAAAGCAAAAGTTCACAAGGAACTAAAAGCAACTAAAGTACCTGAAATCAGTCAAGCACAGTTAGTATACAAGTCATAGTTAAATCAAAATGAAACAGACATCAACCAGTCAACACAAGCAAGTGAATGTGCAAGGCACAAGGCTTAAGGCATGTGAGCCAAGCCACCTACAAAACAAAGAGGTTAGACAATGATATTTAAGCAAGCTCAGTCAAATGAATTGGTCTTAATGGCCATTTGATGGTCAACCTGAAAACACAAGCTCAAAAGTGAGTAGCAGGACCACTGGGGCAAGCCTAGGGTCAAAAATGGATGAGAAAGTTAAAACAGCAAAGGGCAAGTATCCAAAATCATGTTCAAACAATTAGGAAACACAACCAATTGGGTTCACATCCATATCAATCACTATCATCATTTCATGAACCATTTAGGTCAAAACATGGCAAACAGAAGCTCATAGAAGTCAACATCAAGACTTGCATCAAAAGCAAACTTAAACATTTCCAAAAATCACCAAATAAATCATGATCAATAACAACCCATAGCATGGTAAGCATGTCAAATTTCATCTCATTTGGACAAGTGGAAGGCAGTCAATGAAAATCAGAAAGTCAAAACCATTTTGAACATGCTCAAAGAAGTCAACCAAACATGCATCAACTTAGAAAAATCATAAGTCAAGAATGGTGTATGATAAATGAATGGGACTAAAACCATGGCCAAGATGAGGATGTCTAGTTATCTCATGTAAAATTTCATGTCCATCCAATAAAGTATGAGAATTTCACAAATGAAATGGGAACATGTGTCACACAAAGTCAACAATTGACTAGGCAGGGGAGAAAATCTCAAACAATTAGGAAATGCCACAAATAATTCCAAGAAAATTCACATGTAAACTAGACATATAAGAGTAGGTTCGTGCAAAAAATCAAGTCAATTGGAGGTCAAGAAGCATGGTAATGAAAATCATGAAGTTGGTCATCAATGGTGTGACACAAATTGTCACACCCTTATTCAAAAAATCATAACTCACAAACCACAAATGATAAATTCACAAACTCTTCACCAAAATCACCATGAGTGTGTCTAGTTTAAGCACAAAAAATTTGGGAGCCATTGGATACATTCTCATCATTTCACAATTGATTTGGCAAAGTGTACAAAATTTGGTCACATGTCACAAACCCTAGCACCATTTAAAAACCACTTATCCAAAAATTCTGGAAAAATAATGATAAAAAAGTAGAGATCATGATGAACACAACAAAAAAAATCCCCTTGAATTTGGATCAAAAATGAGCAAGTTATGATTTTTGGAAGATTGGATATAAAAATGTGAAATTAAAATGGAATAAATGAAGCAAAAGTGGCATTTTTGTAATATCTTGGGTCACTTAAAGAAGTGCTGTCGTTTTAGCCAGGTAATGAAATGTTTTGATTGGCTGTTGGAAACAAACCAGGCAAGCACGAAAATGGGGAAAATCTGGGCAAATTGGGATTAGGGTTTTACTGTTCATCACCATCCCCAAATCATGATTTCACAAACTTGCCCAAAAATCAAAATTGAATATATGGAAATGATCAGCATGGCAAGGTCAACGAGAATCCATCATCATTTTTCATTAAAACACTACACAAGCCAAGAATCGAGCAAAGACAAATTTCATCACCAAACTTGTTTTCCAAATAACTTCACGCACACACAGCCATTTCCAAAAATAAGAGCATCATGACAATCAGCATAGAAAGACCTTTTGAAAGCATGTACCAATTTGACAAAAGAAGGAGGTCGAATCCATACCTATTTTTGAAGCAGAATGAGAAACAGTGTGGTTTTGGCCTTTTAATGGTGAGACAGATGAAGCAAAGCCTTCCAAGTGTTGATTGGTTGAAGAGCTTTGGCTTGTGGATGCTTGGAATGAGCTCAAACTTGGATTGCCATGGAAGATGTCCCTTTAAAACAGCACTTAGAAGAGTTGCTTCCAGTTGTGAAAAAGCGATTGCAATGAGCTTAGAAAGGTGTTTGGATGATGTTTAGGCAAGGCAAGGTTCAACCCCTTTGGAAGTTTTTGGGCTGTTGTTTGAGAAATGGCCAAAAGTGGTTTTTTAGAATGTGAATGAACAATGGTTTTTCAGTTGGTTATGTTGGTTTGTGGTATTTCAACATGATGCTTAGATGCAGTCTTAAACAAAGCAAGGCCAAACTCCTCTTAAGTTCTTGGACAGATCTTTGTGATTTGATCAACATGCCAAGTGAGAGAGTGAGGATTTGTATGGTTAGATTCTGTATTGCAATGTCTCTTTGATGGTTGTGTTTCAAATGATGGAAAACATCATGAAAAGCCTGCTGTTGGAAGGTTGCTTGCAAGGCTTGTTTGACAGCAAAAATGAGGAAATGTTGTTATCAAAGCAGGGCAGGGTTTGAGTCTTTTGGAGGTTTGTTGGTTTTGTAAGAGTGTCAAAGTGAGGTTTTGGGAGTGAGTGAAGTCCAATGTTTTGTTATGTGTTGGCTGCTACTGCTACTGGTTTTTTTTTAAATGACAAGAAAATGATGGAAGACATGGTATTAGGCAAAGCCAGTTTAATTCATCTTGTGAGTTTTTGTTTGACAGCAAATGATAAATGCCAAGCAGGCAAGGATGAGTATTGGAAAATGAGTGAAGGTTATTGTGTTATGCTGGCTGCTCTTGTCCTTGACAGAAAATGTGTTGGTTATTGTCACCAGCCAGGCCAGGTTCATAGAGAATTTTGGACTGGTTTTGGAGAAGTGCCTCAAAAAGGAAACTTGGGAGGATGTGAAGTTGGATATGTTCCTCTGTTAGGTTGGCTGCTGTTGCTGTTTTTTATGACAGGAGATGGTGTTTTATCTGCTGTTAGAAGCATGGCAAGGTTGGTCTACTGCTGTTGGATGACAGATTTTATGCCATGTTAGCAAGGTAAGGCAAGGTTGGTTCTATGACAGATTTTTTATCCTATGCTGTTGGATGCTGCAGGGTTTCAAAAATGGTGAAATGGATTGTCAAGTGGCAATGGCCAGGTTTAGGTCTATTTGGAAGCTTGGACAGAAAAAAAAGGAAAATGCAAAGCAAGGTGAGTGAGGCCTTTTGTTGGTCTGCTATGTGATGTTTGATGCCATTGTGTTTTGGACAGAGAAAATCAAATGCAAATAGCAGGGTCAGTTTTTGGGAGAGTGATGTATGCAGTTTTAGAAGCTGCTGCTAATGCCATGCCAGAAAGTGAGGAAAATATGGTGTTAAGCAAAAGCCAGGTTTGGTTCCTTAGGGGTTCTTGACAGTGTGGTTTTCTGTTGGTTTTTTGTTGCAAGGCAGGGTGGATTTGGAAGTTTGGAAAGAAAAGAATGGAAAATGCCAAGTAAGGTCAGTTAGGTTTTTTTTTGTTTTTTCTGGTTTTTGTTATGACAGCAAATGATAAATGCAACACAGGAGTTCTTAGGCATGAGTTCTGCAACAGCAGGGTGCAATGTTGAGAAAATGTCCAAAATCTGTTATGTTGTGGCCAGTAGTGGTTTCAAGACAGAAAAATATCCTGCACAAAACTGCTATGCTGTGGTAAAAGCATGGTTCATGGATGTGGTTGTTGAAACAATGTACTTTTGCCAATGTTCAAGTAAGCTAGTATGGCCATATGTACTGTTGGTTATTTGGCTGCAAAATGTGTGCATAATGACAGAGAATAGCCTCTAAATTTTCTGTTTTTAAGAGTACAAGGCAAGGCATGGTGGATGGAATGGACAAGTATGGTGAAATTGTACTTTTCTTACAATTCAAGCAATCAAGCAATGGCCTCATGTACTGCATAATTTGAGCTTGCAAACACACTCTAAATGATATTTCTGAGCTATTCCAATTGGCCAAATGTTAGAAAAATGTTTATATCAAAAAGTCAAACATTGGTCAAACTTGCATTTAAATGAGATAGGTCAAAAAATGCCATTTTGATTGGTGAAGTTTTGGCTCATGAAATTTATATTTTTGGAAAGAGGGGATCAAATGTGACTTGTAGGAAAAAACCCCACCAAAATTGGCCAAACGGTTTGGGAGATATGGCCCTTTGAAGTTCAAGAATTTCTGAAATCGATTCGATCATAACTTGCCAACCACACATGGGAATTGAGAGTTCTTGGACTTTTTGGAAATGGGAGAACAAGATCTTCAACTTTCATGTTGGGCAAAAATTCATTTGAAGCTTGTATCAAGATGTAATTTTGAGGATCAAGACTTTCCATTTTTGGTAAGTTTCAGTTACAGGTCCAGTTTCCATTTTTGGAAACTTTTGATCTGGCTTCAAATTCTTCCATGATGGTGTTTTACATGATATATGAGGCCTATTTGGACATGAATGAGCTCTCACAAACCAATTCCAATCATCAAATCACTGATTAAATGGACAGTTGACCAACAGTTGACTTTTAGGGTTTCTGACTGATTGTGCATTGACTGATGAATTCCAAACCCTAATTCCTTGAGAACTTGACTTCAAATGATGTCCCCAGTTGTATGAACTCTTGATTTTTGATCATGGTGCCCAAATTCCACAAGAATGGCCACCATCCACTGCTTTGACTGACTGTTGACTTTCTTTGACTTTTGACTGTCTGTGTATGAACTGATGGCCTCTGAGCCTTCAACCCTTGACATGAACACTTCAAATGGACCTCCAAGTTATGTGAACTTGTTGGACAAACCCTAGGGCCTTGGCTCAATGAAAAAACACCTTTGCTTGATTAACTGACTGATCTCCTGATCAGTTTGACCTAATTTCTTGATTGGCTTGCACTTGAGGCAAAAGAGGCAATGCAATGCTATGCAATGGATCATGATATGCTATGACCTAATATGAAAATGTATGTACAATGATAGGTGCAAATTTGAGGTGCTACAGATAGTTGTAGCACCTCAAATTTGCACCCCCCATTCATGCATTCATTTTCATTTTTTTTAGGTCATTAACATCACATAGTGCATTGCATCATATCAACAAGAACTGGCATCAAGAGAATCATCAGTGCAAAAGGCAAGGTTTTCCTTGAGATGAAGGCCACATGACTATCTTGAAGAGCTTTTATGAGCCAAGGTTCATTTTGAAGCAATTGTACCAAGTGGTAGAGACTCAAAGTCCACAGTACATGTCCAGGTCATCTGGGGCCCTTACAGGTGAACTGAAAGTCAACTGAGGGCTAGGAGGTGGAGAAATGGTTTGAGACACTTCATTCATGTCCAAAAGAGGTTTATTCATCATGTCAAACATCTACCTTGAAGATTTTGAAGTCAGATCAAAAGTTTCCAAAAATGGAAAGTGACTTGTAATTTCAAGTTTCCAAAAATGGCAAGTTTTTGGACCACATTCAACTTGCCTTTCCAACATCAAAGAAGCTTCAAATGAAATTTTGTCCAACATGAACGTTGAAGATCTTTCTCTCCCATTTCCAAAAAGTCCAAGATCATGAGTATCTGATGAATGGTTGAGGAGTTATGAGTAAATGATCACCAAGTGTGCATGAAGCTTCAAAGTGCCATAACTTTTGATTCAAAACTCCAATTTGAACCACTCTTTTTGCATATTGCATGTCATGACCAATATTTTCCAAATGCATCATTGCATTGCATGAAATTTAATCACATGATCATTTGTTCATGCATGTCTATTTTGGAGGGAAAATGAAGAATTTAAATTTGGTGCATCATACATGAAAAACTCCAATGCCATTTTGTTCATGAACTGATTTTAAGTGATTCTACACCTCCACATAACACTGTTCACGTGTGCCTTGCCATGCATAGGTGTTTTTACTAATTTTGCCATGCACCTCATATCTTCTTAATTTTTCATTAGCCAATGCCTAATCATGATTACAGCATAATTAACATGTGGTATAAAGGCTTAATCATAACAGAATTGTTCATTCTCACAAATTCTAGATCTAAAACTTTTTTCCCTCCATTTTTGCTTTCAATTGAAACTTCAAATTTCTTCACATAATCCATTGATTTTATTGCATAATCATGATCATTAAGCTTCATTGAGTATGAATCAAGCATTGGATTGAAGGTTTTGGTGAAGAATCAAGCTGTGCAAGTACATGAAGATGAACATGGGAGCTTTGAATTGATCAAGATCCAAGCTATTTTAAGAGAGATTTCGTGCATAAAGCTTCATAACATCAATATAGGAGTGGATCTGGATCGTTTGAGCTCTTGAATCCAATGTTTTCATCCACTGCTCTTCAAGAGGTTAGAATTCGCATCTCTTAATTCTTCATTTCATTGCCATGATATTGTAGATCTTTTCATGCTGAGAATTCTGATATGAATTTTGTGGAAAATGGATGAATATTGCATGAGATATGTTGATTTAAAGTTTGATTGTGGAAAATGTTTCTGTTCGATTCTCTTAATCCTTAGAGCTTTAGGCCAAAATAATGTTAGATTTGGAATGTGCATTGAACAAGCTTTCGAACGGCATAAGCCTTGCCAAAATCTAGAAAAAATTAGTTGATGTTACTGTAGCTTCGCCGCCGTCTCAACGAGGAAGACGGTGGAAACCACCATCAACCTCCGTGCATGAATAGTCCTAGGGTTTCTCTGGTTCAGCACTTCAATTGTACTGTGCGCGCGCCCATAGCCTTTGCCTCGCCAGTTCGATACCGTGCCATAGCATTTTGATTTTCCAATTATTTACTTCAGTAACCAAAACACAGCGTTTCAAGGTGTAACGCGCCCATAGCCTATGTGACCTGTGTTCGATCCATGCTGATGTAGTTTCCAATTTCATATTCATTTCACATTATTTCCTATTATTTTCATTATTTCATGCAAATTGTAAAAATCATAAAAAACTGAAAATAACTCCAAATTGAATGCAATTTTTTGCCACATGTTCATATTAATGTCTATTATTTTGTGGTGTGAATTTCTGGATTTGTGCCTTGCTGGAATTTTGAATATGCTTGGTTGTTTGAACATGATGCAAAATGTGACATGTTGTGCTATTTCTTTTGTGAAATGCTCATTGTTTGGCCAATTGCTTTGAAATTTAACATGCTCATTCCTAACATGATACATGATTTTTGAGCTTTTGTTTGGCATTTTTAGCATTTTCCATCTCTGTTTGGGACACATGAATGTATGGTGTGACAATGTGTGTCACACAATTTGATGTTGCTCTTGTTCATTTTCATATACATGTCAATTGAGCTTTTCTGATTACAATTTTTTGCATGAGAATTGTGTTTAACATGTTGATATCACATAAAAATTTCCATGGTTATTTGATTCATTTCTGTTTTAATATGGAATTTCTACTCTTAATGTCCAATTGTGTGCTTTGTATTTGCCTTTGCCTTATCTTGTGCAATTGATGACTTTGCCTTAGGATTTGAGTCTGGTCCTTTTTAGGACATGTTCTTACTTGAATAAATGTGCTTCATGTTGAATATTAGCTGCTGTTTTGACTTTTTGCTTTGCCTTTGACCCTAGTCTTGGTACTAGTGGTTTGTACTCACCTTTTGAGCTTTGTATTTCAGGTTCAAGCAATTAGCTCTAGTGGTTGATGTGATCTCATGACTTGAGATGCAAGTTATTTTGTACACTAACCTTGGTTGTGTTGTAGGTCCCTTGGTGATGAACTCACTTGAGTTGCATTTGACTTGTATTGTGTACATATTGGTTGTAACACTATTGACTGTCTGTTTGATTTGTCTGAATGTGAATACTGATTTGTTTGACTTTGGTACAGGTACTTTAGTCGCTTTTAGCTCATTGCTTGAGCTTTGCTTTGCTTGTGGTTGGCATACCACCTAGGTAAGCACTCTTGTACTCCATGTAGTCTGGAAGCCCTGTCGTTTCTTTTGGCAGGCATTTGGCTGAAGTCCTCCTTAAGAGGCAATGCCTGTGTTTGTTTACTCATTGTGCCATGTTACTTAAGTCCTCCTAAGGGAAGAGGCAATTGGCAGATAGAAGGGATTAGCAATCAATCCCCTGCTAATCGTTTGAGTCGTTCATTAAGCTCGCACTACGTGCTGAGGCTCTTGGACACGTCCCCCAGATCTTGTATATAGAGTCAGTAAAGTGGAGTAGGGTCCCTCATTCTGGATCCCCACGTTTTCATTGATTCAAGCTCACCCAAGCCCGGGTTAAGAGCTATGAGGTCTTATCCTCATTACCTTTCATCTGCTCACCCTGACGGTCAATGTCAGTGGTTAAGAGCTTCAGCTTACCCTCCCAGTTGGCTTGTTTGTCGAGGTTGATATGACCCTTTGACTAAAGCCTGGCTTGTTTGTCGAGGTTGATATGACCCCTTGACTAAAGACTCACCCTTGATCTTTGAGCCCCTTGTTGGTGTGTTTACTTCATGTATATGTGTTTGTATGGTGTGATTGTATCCCCATAGGATTGCTAGACTTCGTATAGTCTCTCGTTTGCATGTCAATTAAGGTAGCACGGTTCCTTCGTCTAGGACTTCGTTTCTTGCGTGAGCATTCCTAAAACACAAACAAACATTATCTTCCCTTAAGGACACATTGACTCCTTCTACTACAGGTGAGTAAGTCTCCCAAGGTCGAGCATCCGGTAGATTGCGTAGTGACGTTGTTCACCTAAAAAACACAAACAAACAGAAATAGTTTAGCCGAACTACGACAACTCTGATTCTCATGTCCAGATGAGATACGTAGGCACGAGATGCGATGTCTTGTCGAGTTTGACTGACAAAAAACTTTGATCCTTCTTTTCTCTCGCCCTCGTTGCGATTGAGACCTTCCGTTTCTCTTGCCCTAGTTGCAATCGAGACCCTTCTTCTTTTCGTGTGTGTTTGTTAGGAGTCGGACATAAGTCCATTTATTGGTAGTCTGTTTCCTGTTTGCGTTTGTTTGTTCGGAGTCGGATGTAAGACCAGCCATTGGCATTCCGTTTCCTGTTTTCCTTTCTTTGTTTGGAGTCGGATGTAAGTCCAACTATTGGCATTCTGTTTCCTTGTTTGTGTGTTTGGAGTCGGACATAAGTCCATTTATTGGCAGTCTGTTTCCTGTTTGCGTTTTCTTGTCTGGAGTTGGATGTAAGCCTATTTATTGGCCTTCTGTTTCCTGTTGTGTGTTTCTTGTGACGTCTCAGCGTCTCCTTTCAGTGTTTTTGTTTCGGCGTGCGTGAGCCGAGCTACGAGTGCTCTGATTCTTTCTCTGGTTAGAGAAGATACGTATGCATAGGATGCGATGTCCTAGCGAGCACGTTCCCCATTTCCCCGAACTACGTCGACTCTGATGTTTGTTTTTGACAAACTACGTAGGCCCAGGATGCGATATCCTGCCGAGTCCGCTTTCTCCGTTTTCCTTCATCTGTGTTATTCCAGTGTGCGTGCATTCTTTGAGCAGTTATTTAGCAACCTTATTCTATTCTTCTGAGCGTGGATCCCGTCGAGTACGACGAACGTGGGGGGTGCTAATACCTTCCCCTTGCGTAACCGACTCCCGATCCTAGCAATCTCTGGTCGTAAGACCATTCCTTTCCCTTTTCAGGTTTACTTCGAGCGTTTCCTTTCCCTCCTTTGGGATAAATAACGCACGGTGGCGGCTCTGTGTCTTTTCCCGTCGGTTGCTTTTCGCGTATGCGACAGCTGGCGACTCTGCTGGGGATACTATAAGAAGTTAACCTCTGGCTGGTCCATCTTCCCTAAGCGAGTCAATCCTAGTGCTATTTAGGATAGTTTTGGTTGCTTTTGCTGCTGTATTTATTACATTTATGATTATTATACTGTGATTGTATATATTTGCATATATGTTTGCATGCATCATACTATCATTGTGTTGGATTATGTACAGGTTGGTTCCTCTGATTTGGGGTGGGTGTTCTGAGTGGGGCTAAAACCCAGACCCGAGTATACACCTAGGATTAGCGTGGTCTCACGTTTCCTCACATGTTGGATTAGCATGTTGTTGCGACGTGACATACCACAAGCCGGACGAGGTTCATTTGAGAAAGCTCTTCCGGGTGGAGTAGTCCACTTTGGTTGGGTTACCTCTTTTGAGCTGTTGACTTCGGTGACCGTTCTTTCCCGGATCTTTGGTTTGGATGATCTTATGAGAGCTGCAACGGCACACCCGAAAGGGCAAAGCCGTTGAGTATCTTGCCCGATTGTCGAGACCATTATCCGCCTTAGGATGACCTTGTTAGAATTCACCTGTGAGGGGAGGGTTTGATTCTTACAAGTACAGGTTCTGTCAGTGATGCTGTGATGGTGACTTTGGTTCATTCGGATTTATGGATATTTATTTCTAAGACGCGTGGAGTTCTGTCTGCGGTATTTATCAGCAAGTTTCGTTTATTTCGGATCCCCGGGTTGATTCCAAGGGTACTTGTTCAGAGGATTGTGTTATCATCTGTTCAGAGATTGTCATGTGATGATGGTAGTGAATCCTCCGTTCCGTTTATTTCGGAACTCCCCAAGTTGGATTTGTGGTTACTTGGGCCTTCAGATGACTGTGACCGGTTCAGAGACTTGATGGGTGTTCAGATGATTTGGAGGATGGCACTGTGACTTGCATTCATGCATCTGCATCATTCCCATGTTGCATTCATCCACATCCAACTCATGTCTATCCATACTCAGGGTACATTCTCGATTGAGATTCTGGTTGAGAGACATCCTGGTGTCAGAATGTTATTGTCAAATTATTATCCGGTTGAATGAAGCCAGAGTCAAAGGACAGAATGTTCCTCATACGGATAGACATTGCATTCATGCGTGAGTCATAATAACCTGTCTTTTGTTTTGCAGGTGTCAGTATCTAATCTGTTTGGTTGTCTTAGGAATCACTGCTCGTGCACGCCGAGTCATTCCTCTGCACATAGCTCGTCCGTATAGAAACCCTGCCAGACTCAACAAACTCAGACTGATGGATCCACCCAACGCTGACATTCTCGAGCTGAAAGAGAAGATGGGTGCGTTGATCAACGCCATGCAAGGGCTCGCCGTGGGGCAAAAAGCAATCGCCGAGAGGTTGGGGAGGATTGAAAGCTGGATGATAATGGAGAGAATACAGGGAAATGCTCCGTTGTCCGGAGTAAAGAAGCCCTCTGGCAATAGTCAGCACAAGAAGGAGGTTGAATCAAGTGATGTGCATGCCAGAAGGGAACGCGGTAAGGATCGTTACCACCCGTATGCTGCTACAGTGACTATTCCGGCTGGTAATCAGTCTGTACAACAGCAACAACCGCCACCTCAACAGAGAGCACAGAGAGCTGGGTGCTAGGTGAGAAGAGGGATGACAGATCGTCGGTTTGATAAGCCAACCGTGACTTACGCCTTTCTATTTAAGAGGTTGAAAGATCTTGGGTTAGTTCAGCCGAGGACGTTGGCTCCGGTATGTCGTAAGCCTGCAAATTACGATGAGAACGTCAGGTGCGAGTTCCATTCTGGGGCACCCGGACATCACATTGAAGGTTGTAGAGCTTTTAAGCATGTCGTTCAAGATTTGGTGGATTCTAAAGCCATCCATTTTGCACCGACACCGAATGTTGATGCTGACCCCGTGCCAATGGATGGTCCTATGGGGGTGAACGTGATGTCAAAGGACAAGAGAAAAATGGAGGAGTAGAACGTGGATCAGTTAAGAACTCCAATGTCTGTGGTCCAGAGACATATGATGAAGAGTGAAGTTTTCCCTGGTTGTGATAATTGTTGTGCGGCTGTCGCTACGAATGCGTGTGCAATGATGAGGGAAACGGTTCAGAGAATGCGGGAGGTGGAAATGGATGGTGAACCATGTGAAACACCATGTCAGGCGTTTGAAACCGTCAAGGTGGAGAATGCCATTTTTGCTGAGAAAGAGAAAAAGCCGTCCATTTTTTCTTACAAACAGGCCATGGAAGTGGTGAAGAGCGGAGCAGCTCAAGGCTAGGGAAGAATGGTAGACATTGCGGTGAAAGCAGATAGGTTCGGGGTTGGTTATCAGGAAGGCCAAGACTCGTCTGGGCAAAATAGAGGATGTCGTCAACCGTTCACGTTCATCAGTGCTGGGATGCTAGACCCAGAACACGCATGTGCGGTGGGTGAAGAAATCGACGGTGACTGCGAGCTTGATTCGTGGATAAAATCGTGCGTACCAGAGAACTGGAAGGCCTCAAAGATCATCACTGTCACTCATCATGAAGAGTAATATTTCTGCTTTTCAATTCTGTTTGCATGAAAGCCATACGTTTTGCCCGAAACGTAACGGCTCATTGTAAGGGCCACCTCATGTGTTACATTTTGCAACATTTTGCATCATTAATAAATGGATGTTTTTTGTATCAAAAGCGGTGTTCCCTGTTTTTCATTTATTTTTATAGTAAAAATAATAAAAATGGCAATGTTTATTTTCATTTTTCCTTCCTTTTGATTGGCTTCGTTCCGACTTTTGTATTCTCCGGATCTCATTGATAACAATTCTGTTACACCCTCATATGACTTTGACAATCCAATCTATCATGTCGAAGAAAGAAGGCGAAGAAGATTGTAAACTGTCGGAAGAATTAGCCAGGTTGTTGAATCCAGAGGAGAACGTGATTCAACCGCACGAGGAGCGAGTTGAAATCTGGGCACCGAGGAGGTCTGAAAGGAAGTAAAGATTGGGGCCGCCTTGGAGGCGAGTGTCAAGAGCAGAAGTGATGTCATTCGGTCTCAAGAACGCCGGTGCCACGTATCAAAGGGCTATGTGTAAGACCCCAATTTTGTCCCTAAGATCCCTCATGGCATCATATCATAGCATATCATTGCCTCAAGGACCATTGTGCACCTTGCTTGCTTTCCTGTGGGTTGGTTATCCTTTGAGAGTGTTTCTTGATCACCAAGCATGTTTTGCATTTGTATATCATTGCTTTTCATTTGTTCACTAACCAAAAGTACAAAAATATGTCATCTAACCCTTGTCTTGCAGATGAAGCAACATTAGGTCAAGCCAGTCAAAGGCAAGCATTGAGCAATAGGTGGTGGCCGTTCTTGAGAATTTGGACCCCACAATCATTCACAAGAGTTCATATGAACCATGATATCATTTTGAATCAAAGTCCCAAGTGGTAGAGGCTTGAATTTCACCTGAACATTGTCAGGTCATCTGAAGGCCTAGAAAGTCAACTGCCCAGTCAACTGTTGGATTTGGAGGTGGGAAGTGATTAGAAATACTTCATTCATGTTCAAACAAGTCTCATTTGACATTTCAAACATCAACATTGAAGAAAATAAAGTCAGGTCAAAACTTTCCAAAAATAGAAAGTGACCTATAATTCAAAATTGCCAAAAATGGAAAGGTTTTAACCTAACTTCAACTTCAAATTACATCATCAAAAAAGCTTCAAATGAAATTCTGTTGAACACGAAAGTTGTAGATTTTTCTCTCCCATTTCCAAAAAGTCCAAGATCATCAATTTCTCATGTGTGGTCAAGGAGATATGATCAAAACATGGCAAGGTGTACATGGAGATTCAAATGTGCATAACTTCTCAACCAAAGCTCCAAATCAAGTGGCTCTTTTTTGTACATTCTTCTCTTGAATTCTACTTTCCAAATCATGCATTGCATTTCATGAATTATGATCACATGAACATTTGGTTTTTCACTTGATTTTTGGAGGGAATTTTTAAAGTTTAAAATTGGTGCATATTTTGAACATTCCACCACTTCCATTAGCTCCAAAATGAAAAATTAAGTGAAAACAAATGCCATTTCGTGCACTGTTCACCATGCACACCATGCATAGGGTGAAATGGCTAATTTGCGTTTACACTCCATTTTGGCTAATTACAATTGCATTGGCTTAAGTATGATTAAGGATTGGATTAACAGGGCCTATATAAACCTAATCATAACTATTTTTCTGCTAACAACACTTCATTTTTCAGATCTAGATCTAGAATACAAAACTTTTCTCTCAAAATTTTCTTCCACATTCTTCATATTCAATCCATTTTCTTGCTTAATTCTTGTTGTTGAGTTGATCTTGAGCAAGGTTGAAGCTGGAACCAAAGGAATTCGTGCAGTTGGAAGCAGCTTAAAGCTTGAAGTTCATCCATGGCAGATCCAATTTCTGGAAGAATCGTGCACATCTGAACTTCAATTCTTCATCCATTCAATCATACAAGCACTGTAGAGGAACTGTTTGAGCTTTGCAAGCCTTGAATCCACAAAATTCCAATTCTGCACTTCAGCAAGGTTCCAAATCGACCTCTTTAATTCTTGAAATTATTATGTGATTGTTGTAGATCTTGCATTGCTGAGTAAACTGAGCTTTATTTCATGAAAATCCATGCCAAATTGAGTTAGTTATGCTGATTTGAAGATTCACATGTGAAACTTAATTGCTTCGATTTGTTCATGTTAGCTAGAATTAGGTTAAACCATGCATGGATTGTGGATGTAGGTTGCAAGATCTACACGATGATGTGTTTGTTTTTGATTTCTGGAAACTTTTGTTCTTGAGCATAGTACTGTTCATGATGAACAATATGAAGATGATAGGGTTTCCATTTCCAGAATGTGTTTGATCTTTCTGAATCATTTCCCTGCGTGTTGCATGTGTTTGTGAGAAGCTTGCTTCTGATTGGCTGCATGAGGCGCTCATGCGCGCTTCTGATTGGCCAGCGCTGGCGTTTAATGAAACGCCGCGTTTTGGTCCTGGCGCCTAAATCATTTTCAAATTGTGCACCTATTCGATTCTTGGCTTCAGCATTTCTTCATATTTGCTTCACTTATTTTTCTCATATATTCATATGCTTTGCTTCATGTTTTATTATTTTTTTCATCATCTTCCAAAATTGATAAATAATTGAAAATTGATCCAAAAAATATGAGGATTTTTGCATCATGTCACATTTTCTGTCTATCATTTTTTGGATATTTTTTCATGAATTGTGCTTGGCTGGAAAATTATTTTGCCTAGGGTTTGTGAACATGTATGCTTCTTGTACATTGCCTTGCCATATCTTTTGAGAAATGCTGAGTTTTTATCCAATGCTTCTGAAATTTTACATGGTGAAATTAGACTCTTGGCTTGACATTTTGGTGTTGATTTTGTATTTTCACCACTTGTGGTTTCTGATTTATGATCATGTGAATGTAGGTGTGACAATTTGTGTCACACCATTGCTTGTTCATCTTATGTGATGTGTTTTTCTTGCCTATTGATCTCTAAATGCTCTGATTTTTTGTGTGATGCATATTATGGATGTTGTGAATAAGCTTGAATTTTCATGGAATTATTTGATTGATTTCTGATTTTATGGAGATTTTTCATTCTGGGTGGTCACATTGTTGCTTTGAAATTTCTTGAACTTCAATTGATCATGAAATGGATTTGGTTATTGATATTGATGTGAGACCTTTTGGATTGTCTTAAGATGTGTTTGAAGTTGATTCATGTTAATTTTCAGCTTCTGTTTTAAATTTTTTCTCCATCTTTGACCCTAGGCTTTGACCTAGTGGTTTGCTTCTCATGTTTGAGCTTTGATTTCAGGTTGAACATCCAAGTTATATGGTTCATTATGCTTCAACACTTGAGCATTTGATGTTTGCCTTTGACTACTAACATTGTGTGTTTTGTAGGGTTGTTAACTCATTTGAGATTGACTTGTGGCTTCTGCCTTTGCTTATTGGGTTTGACTGTTGATATTGACTGTGGTTTGATTGTCTGAGTTGTATACTGATTTGTTTGATGTTTCCACAGGTACATAAGTTGCTTAAGTTCACTTTGAACTTGCTTTTGCTTGGTTGCTTAACCACTTAGGTATAACCTCTCTTCTTCATGTAGTCTGGAAGACATGTCCTGTTACTTGGGCAGGCACCTGTCTGAAGCCCTCCTTAAGAGGCCATGTTCTTGTGTGTTTATTTTTTGTGCTAAGCAGGAAAAGTCCTTTGATAAGGAAATTGGCAGATAAAAGAGATGTGTAATCCATCTCCTGCTATTCAGTGTGTCATCCCTTTGCTCACATTACATGTTGATGCATTGTGGATATTAACCCAAGATCTATAGAGTCATTCACTTGTGGAGAAGAGTTCCAACTTTCTGAACTCCCACATCTTCTAATGTTCAAAGCTCTCCCAGGCCAGGGATAGAAGCTATGAGGCACATCCCTCATCTCCTTTTCATCTGCTTCACCTTAACTCTCAATGTTAAGGTTAAGAGCACAACATACCCCATTCCAGTTGACTGTAAAGTCTAACCTTGCTTGAGCCTAATTGCTTGTATATAGTGTGTGCTAATTGACTTGTTTGGTTGATTACTTGATTCATCTGTGCATATTTGCTTATGTGTGCCTTTGTGCATTTATCTTCATTAGTTGTACATAATTGCATAATCATTGTTCATATCTTTGTGATCATTTTGTTTTGAGGAATCAACTGTAAGTCCATTTATTGGCAGTTGTTTCCTATGACCATTGAGGAGTCAATTGTAAGTCCAGTTATTGGCATTTGTTTCCTGTGATATGGTAGGAGATTGGTATAAGTCCATTGATTGGCATCCAGTATCCGGTTTTCTTGTTTTCCTTTGTGAGACTAGTATAAGTCCAGTGATTGGCATCTGGTATCATTGCTTTTGTTTTAGGAGATTGGTATAAGTCCAGTGATTGGCATCCGGTATCCGGTTTTCTTTCTTTCATTTGTGAGACTAGTATAAGCCCAGTGATTGGCATCTGGTATCATTGTTTTGTTTTAGGAGATTGGTATAAGTCCAGTAATTGGCATCCAGTATCCATTTGTTTTGCTTATTTGTTATGTGCATCATTGCTATTCCAAAGGATCACTTGAATCATCTTCCATATGATTTCAAGAGGTGAACATCTAAGAAGTTTTACACTCCCTCACCCTCCATCCTTTTATTTCCTTAAACCTCCATTCGCATGTTAACCCAAACTTGAAAATTATTGTGCAAACATTTTCATCTCTTTTCAAATTAGAAACCTAGGCCTTAAGCCTTTGACTTTTCAAACTTCATTTTCTTAATACTTCTTTGAATCAAATTCTAATCATACTTTGACCGTCTTTTGTGAATAAATTCTAATTGGTTAATCCAACTCATTCAATTATTTTGTGGCTTTGTCCATTCTTGATAAGTTTTCATACATTAGCCATAGGTTTGATTTATCCTAGTTGGTTGATGTTAATCTCACCTTTCGTCCTTAGTGATCGAACTGTAAGACTTCCGTACTGAAAACAGGGTTAACCCCTCTAGTACGTCGAAGCTATTCTCACATGGTGGACTTGTTGTCTGTATAAGGTTGAGTTTTCTCCCGTGGATAACGAAAGACCTTAGGGTTTTTGTTTTAAAATCAATTCACATACTTTTGGAAATATTTTAGCCGAACTACGGCGTTTTGATCCTTACCTTCCATGGAAAGGTACGTAGGCAACGGGTTCATCCGTTCAAACACAAAAACAATAAAAATTGTATATTCTTTTCTCATCCCTTCAATCCATGTTTGCACAATAAATATTTTCATAACAAATAACATTTCGTACAACAAGTTGTGAAAAGGGCTCCCTAGGAGTACCTAGGACGTTTTTGGTGCCTAACACCTTCCCATTGCGTAATTTACCCCTTACCCAGATCTCTGATCTTTTCATTAGTTTTCTATGCGTAAAACTTCTTAGGCTTTTGTTCGCTTTTTAGCCATTCCTTCGGATAAATAAAAGTGCGGTGGCGACTCGATTCTTTGTATGCTTTGCTTTTGGTTTAATCAATAAATTATAAAGTGACGAATACACCGCTACAGAAAAGTGGCGACTCCACTGGGGAACAAAATCCTTGGTGGTATTGCCTACTTTTCACCCTTGTTGTATGATATTTGTTATTTGTTATATGACATATTTTTGTACAATTTGGGATAATTGTATTGATTGTAATGTTTGAATTGCTTGATATACAATTGCTTGTTTGCTTGGTGATCTCTGTGAGATGAGTTCTATACCCGAACTCGAGTGCACCTTAGGATAGGAGAATGGCATAGCCTTGTCGACTGGTGTGGAGTATTCCTTAGCCAGTTGACTTGCGAGTCCATTCACTTGGTGGAGGTCATGTTGGATTAATAATGTCACACAAGTCATTTGTGGTTAGGCATTATTCTTCCAATCATGTGCCGTAGAAGCCAAGGACCTTAGTTTACCAAGCCCATCTTGGCCTATTTTTAGGACGTAGTGTGGAGGTCGTTCAGATGTCAGATCTGATGCGATTGTTACGCGATACTACACTCATAAGAGTCTCTCTTGAGAATATTTTTGGAATACGAGTATTCGTTCCTCCGATAATATCCGAAAGATGGGATGATGACTATGGGAACCTCTGGTAGAACATGTTCGGCAGGTTTAAACCCTAGTACACTCCCTTTGGGTGGTTCTTAACCGAGACTCCATGCTCGTGACTCTCAACAAACCCGTGATTCATGGTTGAGTCGTTCAGACAACCTTAATATCAATGGAACTTGGGTGTTGATAAGGTGAAAACCATAATCCACCAAAATGGATGATTGATATTAAGGATGATTGAGCCAGTTCATGTACCGTTAATATCAATGGAACTTGGGTGTTGATAAGGTGAAAACCATAATCCACCAAAATGGATGATTGATATTAAGGATACTGTGAGCTTTCCCATGACCTTTGTCTGGTGTGACTTGCTTGATCCTTGAGTGTGATTGTTGCATTCATGCATTCATGCATTCATCTGCATTCATGTCATCAGAAAAAAAAGAAAATTTTCAAGGAACTCAAAGGGTTTATTTGCAAAATTTTCAGACATGGAAATACCGAAAAGGCATACAAAGAAGTACAGCTTTAGACAACCTGATGTGAAAGAGTTAAGGAATCTGACATCTTATGTATTAGATCCCTTGGGTTTCAAAGCTCGTTATGGGAAGCTTCTGCCTCTGTTGACTACTCAGGTTGATGAGGGACTGATGAGTACTTTGACGCAGTTTTATGATCCTCTACATCACTGCTTCTCTTTCCCGGATTTCCAGCTGTTTCCTACCTTGGAGGAGTATTCTCATCTGTTGGGTATTCCCATTCTGGATCAGGTGCCGTTTAGTGGCTTAGAGAGTATTCCGACTGCTCGAGAGATCGCAAACTTGTTACACATAGATGAATCCCTGATTAAAGCTCATATGACTACCAAAGGTGGAATTCAGGGTCTTCCTTCCGAGTTCCTCATCGCTCAAGCTACTGTTTATGGGAAGGCCATGAGTGAGGATGCCTTTGAGGCTTTATTCGTGCTGCTCATCTATGGTTTGGTATTGTTCCCCAACATCGACAAATTTGTGGATGCGAACGCCATTAGGATTTTCTCAGTTCTTAATCCCGTTCCGACTCTGTTGGGTGATGCCTATTTCTCTTTGCATCTGAGGAATGCAAAGGGTGAAGGAGTTATTGTGTGTTGTTTGCCTTTGTTGTACAAGTGGTTTATTTCTCACTTGCCGCAGACGGTCGCTTTCAAGGAGAACAAGGGATGTCTACGGTGGTCCACGAGGCTTATGTCTCTCACTAATGATGATATCTCTTGGTATGATCGCGTGTATGATACTGTTCAGATCATTGATTATTGTGGTGAATTCCCTAATGTGCCTCTTCTTGGTACATGTGGTGGGATCAGCTACAATCCTATTTTAGCACGTCGTCAGCTTGGGTTCCCCTTAAAGGATAAACCTCATAACATTCTGTTAGAAGGTGTGTTCTTTCAGGAGGGTAAAGATCCCCAAGGTCTGAAAGCCAGGATGGTCCGCGCTTGGCGCAATATTCATAAGAAGGGTAGAAATGAGTTAGGTCCGAAGAATTGCATCGCTTTGGAGCCGTATACTTCTTGGGTCAGACAGAGAGCTTCTGGGTATCTTATGCCATATGACTATCCGAGACCTACACCGTTGGATGTGGCTGGGCCTTCAACCCTACCCAACCAAGGCGTAGAGGAGTTGAGAGAAGAAGACCTTTCACGTGTCTGGATCCGTGAAAGAGAAGAGTTGCTTCAGCAAATCAAGGAGAAGGACGCTCTGATCGAGTTTCTCGAGCATCAGGTGATCGATGATCCGAACGATACTTGGACTTCTCTGCTTCCTCAGTCTTCCAAGTTCTGGAAGAGGAAGTATGATCGACTTGCGAAGGAGAAAGCGGACATGGAAGCAACCTATGAGAGAGAGATCAAGAAGCTGTGTGTATCTCGTCTTCCAGCATCCCGAGCTTCTAGGGATCCATAGGATGTTTATTTCCTTTTCCCTTGTAATAATCAAAAATGATGTACTTCTTTGTTCCAAATATATTTGATGAGATATTTTTCCATATGAAATTAATGCTTAAATATTCAAAATTTGCAAATACCCTAAAAGTTCCTTGAAATAAAAAACAAAGCATATGCACAAGCATTGCATGCATCATTTTGCATAAGCAGGTTGTTCTGGTCTTCTTGTCGGTGGCCTAACTCTGTGCTCTTCATTTATTTTGAAGACAAGCTGACTCACCGGTACTATACCAGAGCCAATTCTACTAGAGTGATGGATCAATTGGAACAAGAGAACAGAGAGCTGAAGGAAGAAGTCGCTCGTTTGAGTGCTCTGATGGAGCAGTTTCTGTCTGCTCAAAACCAACCTTCTCCACCTCCTGCAACTCCTCCCCAGAGGACGGTTATATCTGAAGTCGTTGCTCCGACTGTGCCAGCTGCCAGTGCTCACTTTATGCCGAATGCCATGCCAGCCGGGTTTCCGTGGGGTATGCCTCCTGGTTTCATGCCAGATATTCCAGCTCCTACCTTTGCTTCCATGCCGGCATCTAGCCCGGTCCTTGCTGCTCCTCCTCCTGTCGTGCATACCGTTCCCAGGGTAGACGACACCATCTATCATTCTGAGCCTTCTGAGGGCCCAGATGTCAATGAGAAGATGGAAGCGATGAATGATCAATTCCTCGAGCTGCGAAAGGAATTGAAGACCCTCCGAGGGAAAGATCTATTTGGCAAGTCTGCTGCTGAATTTTGCCTAGTTCACGGTGTGAAGATTCCGGTCAAATTCAAAGTTCCTGACTTTGAAAAATATAAGGGGAACACCTGCCCTCTTGCTCACCTGGTTATGTACGCCAGGAAAATGTCTACGCAAACAGATAATGATCAGCTTCTGATCCATTATTTTCAGGATAGTTTTTCTGGTGCGGCTCTTTGTTGGTATATGAGCCTTGATAGTGCAAACATCCGATCCTTCAACGATCTTGGCGAAGCTTTCGTCAAGCAGTACAAGTACAATGTTGATATGGAGCCTGACCGTGATCAACTCAGGGCCATGTCCCAGAAGGATAAAGAGACATTCAAGGAGTACGCCCAGAGGTGGCGAGAGCTGGTAGCTCAGATTACTCCTCCGCTGGAAGAGAAGGAGATGACTAAGATCTTTTGAAGACTCTTAGTTCATTTTATTATGAGCGGATGGTCGCGAGTGCTCCCTCTGATTTCACCGAGATGGTGAACATGGGGATGCGTCTGGAGGAAGGAGTCCGTGAAGGACGTCTGTCGAAAGATGAGAGCTCTTCTAAACGATATGGGGCGTTTAAGAAGAAAGATGGGGAGGCACATGCTGTGCAATCCCATGCTAAACCAAGAAGACCCTCTGATAAGAGGAAACCAGTGCGTCATCAGCACCAGGTGGCTAGTGTAGCACCTATTTTCAGGGATAATTATCAGCATCAACAACATCAGCAATATCATCATCAGCAACATAATCAGCAACAATCTTCTCAACAGTATCATCAACAACAGCCTCGTCCACAGCAACAGGCTTACCAGCCTCGTGGAAGCACCAGTAATCAGGCCAATATGAACTATGATAGGAAGAAGATCAGTTTCGATCCTATTCCCATGTCTTATGCAGAGTTGTATCCCTCTTTAATAGAGCGGAAGCTGATTACCCCGAGAGATCCCCCGGCTATACCGGTCAACCCCCAATGGTGGTATAAGCCTGATCTGCACTGTGTCTATCATTCTGGCGCTCCGGGCCATGATGTAGAAAACTGCTTTCAGCTGAAGACTAAGGTTCAAGACCTTATGCGATGCGGAATACTGAGCTTCGAGGACTCAGGCCCCAATGTTACAAAGAACCCATTGCCCGAGCATGGGAAATCAGTTAACATGGTCCAGGGTAACCCTGGCAAGTATAAAGTCAAATATATGAGCCATATTCGACAGTCATTGGTCGAGTTACATCGTTTGCTGTGTCAGTACAGTCATACGGAGCACGACCATGACAAATGCTGCATTTGCTCTATTAATCGTTTGGGTTGTCACCAAGTGCGAAGAGAGCTCCAAGTGCTGTTGGATGAAGGAACCATAGAGATTCTTCAGAACCGAAATGTTGATGAAGATGAACCAGAAGTGAATGTTATTTCTCCTGTGTTCAAATTGCCCGAGCCTGTTGTCATCCGTTATGATGGTAGCAAGCCGAAGGTCTCTCCTTCACTGATAATCAAGCCTGCAGGCCCTGTGCCTTATGCTTCGGATCGGGCAATTCCTTTCAGATATAATCCCGTTGCTGTGGAAGATGGGAAGGAAGTGTCGTTGCCTTCAACTTCCGTTGTTAATATTGCTGATGTGAGCGGGTTGACCCGTAGTGGTCGTGTGTTCTCTGCACCCCCGAAGCCTCACGTTGCTTCTGATTCTGCTGAGCGTCTAGTTGGGACTACGGTGAACGTCCAGAATCCGGCACTTGCTGTTGCCAAACCCTCCTATGTACAAAAGACTCATGTTTCTTCTGTTGTCCCGAGTGGCGTTGTGAATGAAGAATGTGATGAGATGCTGAGGCTCATCAAGAAGAGTGAGTACAATGTTGTAGACCAGCTTCTACAAACGCCGTCCAAAATCTCCATTTTATCTTTGCTGCTGAATTCAGAACCCCATAGGGAAGCTCTGCAGAAAGTTTTGGACCTGGCTTATGTTGATCATGATGTCACGATAGAACAGTTTGATAGCATAGTTGCAAACATCACTGCTTACAACACTTTGAGTTTCTGTGACGCTGATCTCCCTGAGGAGGGAAGAGACCACAACATGGCTCTACATATTTCCATGAACTGCAAGACTGATGCCATGCCCAACGTGTTGGTGGACACTGGATCATCTCTGAATGTATTGCCGAAGACCATTCTTTCGAGACTGTCATATCAAGGGCCTCCCATGAGGCAGAGTGGTGTTGTTGTGAAAGCTTTTGATGGGTCGCGTAAGACTGTGATTGGGGAAGTTGATCTCCCAATCAAGATTGGACCAAGTGATTTCCAAGTTACCTTTCAGGTTATGGATATCCACCCATCTTATAGCTGTCTCCTTGGTAGACCATGGATTCACGAGGCTGGCGCCGTGACATCCACCCTACACCAGAAGCTGAAATTTGTCAAGAATAAGAAACTGGTTGTGGTAGGGGGAGAAAAGGCTCTCCTGGTTAGCCACTTGTCTTCTTTCTCATATATTGATGCTGAGGATGAAGTTGGAACTCCTTTCCAAGCTTTATCTATTGCTGAGCCAATTGAGAAGAAGTCTCCTTCATTTGCTTCCTATCGTGATGCGAAACTGGCCATTGAATGTGGTGCAGTTGCTGGTTTAGGGAAGATGATTGAGCTTGAAGACAATAAGTCCCGGGCTGGCATTGGCTATTCTTCTGGGGCATTCAATGAGCAAGGTTTGTTCAAGAGTGGGGGTTTCATCCATGCTGATCAGACTGAAGAAGTTGTTGCTATCTTGGAAGAGGATGCAGAAGATTTGAGCAACTTCATCATACCTGGTGGTGTCTGCCATAATTGGGTCGCTGTGGATGTTCCTACAGTCATTCATAGATCAGAGTAATGGTTCACTTTGTTCAAAACCCTTCTCCCATGCCAAAAGGAGGAGTGATGACATTGTTGGCAGCATTTATACAATGATATTTCATTCAATTAATGCATTGTTAAACATTTGTTTTCCATTTGCTTTCACTTTTTGCTTTTTGCATGAAATCAGTGATCACAAAAAACCATAAAAAACAAGAATAAAAGCAATCTTTTCATCTGGATAATGGTTTGCTTGCTTAAGTTCTGAAGTTTTTCATTAACCAAAATCATTATGCAGGTTGATTCTAAAACCCATTGAACATAATGATCCAACGCCATCTCCCAATATTGAATTCCATGTATTCGAGGAAGAGGAAGATGATGTTGAAGGGATTCCTGATGAGATTACCCGTCTCCTTGAGCACGAGAAGAAAATCATTCAGCCTCACCTTGAAGATCTGGAAACAGTCAACTTGGGGTCTGAGGATTGTGTTCGTATGGTGAAGATTGGGGCACTTCTTGAAGAGTCTGTCAAGAAGGGGTTGATCAGTTTGCTACGAGAATATTCCGATATCTTCGCTTGGTCGTATGAAGACATGCCGGGTTTGGATACAGATATTGTGCAACATTTCCTGCCTTTGAAGCCTGAGTGCGTGCCTGTGAAGCAGAAGCTCAGAAGAACTCATCCAGATATGGCAGTAAAGATCAAAGAGGAAGTTCAAAAGCAAATTGATGCGGGGTTTCTGGTGACTTCTACATATCCTCAATGGGTGGCCAATATTGTGCCTGTGCCTAAGAAGGACGGAAAAGTCCGTATGTGTGTTGATTACAGAGACTTGAATAAAGCTAGTCCAAAGGATGATTTTCCTCTACCACACATTGACATGTTGGTAGACAATACAGCTAAATTCAAAGTCTTCTTATTTATGGACGGATTTTCCGGATATAATCAAATCAAGATGGCACCCGAGGATATGGAGAAGACAACATTCATCACACCTTGGGGAACATTCTGTTATCGAGTGATGCCCTTCGGTCTGAAGAACGCCGGAGCCACGTATCAACGAGCTATGACTACCTTGTTTCATGATATGATGCACAAGGAGGTAGAGGTCTATATTGATGATATGATTGCTAAGTCCCGAACGGAAGTTGAACATGTTGAGCATTTGTTGAAGCTTTTTCAGCGTCTGAGGAAGTTTAGACTTCGCCTGAATCCGAACAAATGTACATTTGGAGTCCGTTCCGGCAAGTTGTTAGGTTTTGTTGTCAGCGAGAGAGGTATTGAGGTTGATCCTGCAAAGGTCAAAGCAATACAAGAGATGCATGCACCCAAAACTGAGAAGCAAGTCCGAGGTTTTCTTGGCCGCTTGAACTATATTTCCAGATTTATATCCCACATGACTGCCACATGTGCGCCGATATTCAAGCTCCTCCAGAAAGATCAGTCTCATGATTGGACCGAGGATTGCCAGAAAGCTTTCGACAGTATCAAGGAGTATCTGTCTGAACCTTCGATCTTATCTCCGCCTGTAGAAGGAAGACCTCTGATTATGTATTTGACTGTTCTTGAAGACTCGATGGGTTGTGTACTCGGTCAACAAGATGAATCAGGGAATAAAGAATCTGCTATCTACTACCTCAGTAAGAAGTTTACTGATTGTGAGTCTCGATACTCTATGCTTGAGAAGACGTGTTATGTTTTGGCTTGGGCTGCTAAGCGTTTGCGCCAGTACATGATATATCATACTACTTGGTTGATATCCAGAATGGATCCAATTAAGTATATCTTCGAGAAGCCTGCTTTAACTGAGAGGATTGCCCATTGGCAAATGTTGTTATCTGAGTATGATATCGAGTATCGAGCTCAGAAAGCTATCAAAGGTAGTATCTTGGCTGACCATTTAGCGCACCAGCCGATCGAAGATCATCAGTCTGTTCAGTACGACTTCCCAGATGAGGAGATTCTGTATTTGAAAATGAAAGATTGTGATGAGCCTACACTTGATGAAGGTCCGGAACCTGGTTCCAGATGGACGATGGTGTTTGATGGCGCTGTGAATCAGTATGGAAATGGAATTGGGGCAGTAATCATTACTCCTCATGGCACACATATTCCTTTTACAGCAAGGCTAACTTTCAAATGCACGAATAATATGGCTGAGTACGAAGCCTGTATCATGGGACTGGAAGAATGCATTGATTTGAGAATCAAGCATCTTGATGTGTATGGTGATTCGGCCCTGGTTGTCAATCAGATCAAGGTAAATGGGAGACGAATCAGCCAAGTCTCATTCCATACAGAGATTATGCGAGAAGGATTTCAACGTTCTTTACAGAAGTTGACTTTCATCATATTCCTCGAGAGGATAATCGGATGGCAGATGCGCTTGCTACGCTTGCTTCGATGATTGTGGTCAGACGGTGGAACGAAGTCCCCAATATTGCCGTGATGCGTTTGGATAGACCAGCCCACATATTTGCAGTTGAAGAAGTGAAAGATGACAAGCCTTGGTATTTTGATATCAAGAATTTCCTCCAGAACCAGGTCTACCCGCCTGGGGCATCTGTGAAAGATAGGAAAACTTTGAGAAGGTTGTCAGGCAGTTTCTACCTCAGTGGTGAAGTGCTTTACAAGAGAATTTTTGACATGGTTTTGCTCAGATGCGTGGATAGACACGAAGCAAACCTGTTGATGACTGAGGTCCATGAGGGTTCATTTGGTACTCATTCCAATGGACATGCCATGGCAAGAAAGATGTTGAGAGCAGGCTACTATTGGCTGACAATGGAGTCTGACTGCTGCAAATATGTGAAGAAATGTCACAAGTGTCAGATTTACGCGGATAAGATTCATATTCCTCCGACACTTCTGAATGTGATTTCATCACCTTGGCCTTTCTCTATGTGGGGAATTGACATGATCGGCATGATTGAACCGAAAGCGTCCAACGGACACAGGTTTATTCTCGTAGCAATTGATTACTTCACCAAATGGGTTGAAGCCGCATCGTATGCGAATGTGACCAGGCAGGTGGTCGTGAAGTTTATCAAGAATCAGCCGATTTGCCGTTATGGTGTGTCAGATAAGATCATTACTGATAATGGATCTAATCTGAATAATAAGATGATGGATGACTTGTGCGCTGAATTCAAGATTGCACACCATAATTCTTCTCCCTACAGACCTAAGATGAATGGGGCTGTTGAAGTTGCTAATAAGAATATCAAGAAGATTATCCAGAAGATGACTGTTACGTACAAAGATTGGCATGAGATGCTGCCATTTGCTTTGCATGGTTATCGTACATCTGTCCGCACTTCAACAGGGGCAACCCCTTTCTCTCTTGTTTACGGCATGGAGGCTGTTCTCCCAGTAGAGGTGGAGATCCCATCAATGAGAGTCTTGATGGAAGCCAAGTCGACTGATGCTGAATGGATTCAGAGTCGTTATGACCAATTGAACTTGATTGAAGAGAAGCGATTGACTGCCATGTGCCATGGTCAGTTATATCAGCAGAGAATGAAGAAAGCATTCGATAAGAAGGTCAAGCCTCGTGTGTTCCGAGAAGGTGACCTCGTGCTCAAGAAAGTCTTGTCTTTCGCGCCCGATTCCAGGGGCAAGTGGACTCCAAACTACGAAGGTCCATATGTCGTTAAGAGAGCCTTTTCAGGCGGAGCTTTGATGCTTACAACAATGGATGGGGAGGATTTCACTCGTCATGTGAATTCAGATGCAGTCAAGAAATACTTTGCCTAAAAAAAAAGAATAAAAGAAAAACAGAATAACTCGCTAAGTTGAAAACCCAAAAGGGCGGCTTAGGCAAAAATGAGCGTCTCGGTGGAGAACCCGAAAGGGCGATCCAGGCAAAAGTTAGAGACATGAAAAAAAAGTATATTTGCATCCCTCTAGATTGAGTACCTCACCCTGGGGAAATCTAGGCAAAAATTAGGGATTTGGCAAGTAACTGCATCCTGACAAGACTTTCTGTTCCGCAGCCGTCTTTTCGTCAGAGATTCTCGATTCGTCGTCAACTGAAGCTTCGAATACATCGAGATTCAAATTGGTAGAGAAAGGATCATTATGTTCAATGTATCCCTCTTCCAATATATATCACTGATTTCAAATTTGTACAGATCTATGGAGTCTTGCCATTTGCAGGTTACCATTCCATCAAATCAATTTGAGCTTTTTATCCAATTATTTGCATTCTTATTTGTTTCAATTCAACAAATGTTTCGCATGTTTTAATTGATAAAATGTCATTGTTTTAAACAAATAAATTTTTCAAATTGTTGTTTTAAACAAAGTGAACATTCACGATGGTGAAAGGATACTCAAGAATTTCTCAGTGCTCTCCCAAGGGTGGCATGATTTCCAACAGGTAAGACATTTGTTCATATTCCTGGCATGGTTGTATCCTCTTCTCCAGATTTGTTGTTGGGGTTGTTCCCCAAGCGGAGTTGTTGTTGGGGTTGTTCCCTAAGCAGAGTGCTTGTTGAAGACTTCGTTTTCTTCTCCAGCAGTATTCTCTCCCAGCATGGGTGTTTTCCTTTTGGAAGATTCGACAGTTGGTGGTTTGAGACTCCGGTACCCCGTTGCTCTCCCCAGTTTAGTCGCCAGCGGAGTTGTTGCTTCTCTCCCCAGCATGGTTGCTTTCTTTTTGAAGATTCAGTGGTTGGTGGAGTGATATCCCGGTACTTTGCCACTTTCCTCAGCGCAGTCGCCTGCAGAGTTGTTGATATGATATACTGCATTTTATGCTATATCTCTCCATCAGAGCGTTTCTCCCTTCAGCAGGGCAGTGATTATGTTCTTCCTCAGCAGTTGTTGGTTTCCTTGTGGGAAGGTGTAGCATTTGGTGGTTGATCCCTAGCTCTCCTCCTTATCCCCAGTGAAGTTCTTCAGTGAATTCCCCAGTCGATCTGCCAGTAGATTTGTGGTATGGTGGATTATATCTGTGTGATTTCCCCAGAGTCCCCGCCAGAGTTGGTATCCCTAACAGAATCAGGATCCCCACCAGAGTTGTTTTCCCCAGTAGGGTTGGTTGGTGATCTATCATCCAGAGATTTGGTTGATTCCCTGATGTTTTTGATCCCTAGTAGAGTGGCTTGTTGCAGAATCTACTTTTGTGATCTATCTTCCTTCAGTGGGTGTATTCCCCGATAGAATGGCTGACATTGTTCCCAGTAGAGTTTCTTGTGCAGTTAGATTCTACATGGATGATTTGTTCTCCCTTTATGGGTTGTTCCCCCAGTGGAGTTATTTGGAGTTGCTTTCGTAGCAATTCTCGCCTGTGCAGTGAGCTCTTGTTCCCCTGCAGATATTTTGGGATTTCTCCATTTCCCCAACAGATTTGTCTTTGTGGCTGTTTATGCCTGTTGTGACTTTCTATACCCCAGTTGGGATGATTGTTGATCCATCACTCAGAGATTTTGTGATATCTCTGACCTCTTTTGCCTCCCCGCAGATCTTTGCTTTTAGCATGAAGATCTCCAGCAGATTGGCTTTCCAGTTGGATTTTTCCCCTGGAAGTGTAGTACCGGATGTTTGATTCCTGGTCCTGTTTGTGTTAGATATGTCTGTTTTGTCAGCATTCATCAAACATAAATCACGCATATTCATGCATAATCATAAACATACAGATATTCATGTTGCATTTCTTGCCATATATCTTTTGTTTGTTGTTCCCTGCTAATTGGTGATACAGATCTCCCTAATAGATCTCTCCAAGCAGATGTCGGGTGTTAAATCTCAAAATAGAGTCAGCCCTTAAGCAGAAAATGTCTATCCTTTCCTGCCATTTCCCCACTGAGATACATCCTCGTGGATGACGGTTGTTTCCGTTCCCTCCCAACACACACATTGGGATGGGTTTTCCCTATTGAGTTATATCCTCATTAGGACGAGTCTTGATTCAGTCCGCCTTTTTGGTTTGATCCTAAATTGGCCTTTTTCAACTGTCTCTCGTGCTTCCCTGTGGTATAAATGAATAGTTGCTTACAAACCGACGCTCATTCATCTTATCCTCAGTGGAATTTTTGGCTTTCTGCCTACAAACCAGCAGTCGTAAGTCCTATCTGTGCGGTTTTCTACCTACTAACCGGTAGTCTAGACCTCGTTTTCTCCCCTAGCAGAGTTAACTTTGTTGTTCATCCCAACCGATGACAGTTACTCTTCTGTGGTTTTCTACCCAGCATTTTTGGTAGATGTAATCCCCTCTTTGTGGTTATCTTCATCTAGTATTCGATGTTGATGTTCCTTCGTTTGGATAAGTTGCTTGAATAAGCACTTGTATCCCCAATAAGTCTTTTGTGGATAATTGCCGCATGCTAGCAATTTTATCCCCAGCGGGCCCTTTCACCTTTTGTCAGTGATTGTGTTCCCCGGATCATTGATTTTCATCAATGTATCCCCGGCGAGTCTTCTTTCATTTACCCTCTTGTTGGTAATGTCTGTTGCTCCCTTTGATCGGTCATCTTTATATACCTAGTTTGGTATCCTGATGCCTTTCTTTTAGGATTTTTATTCTATAAACAACCTACAACCTGGTTATGGATAATCTTCCTCTCGAGGTTATTATCTACGTTTTGATGGCTATAGATAATATATCTCATGCACTCTTCGGTCGAAGCCTTTCGTGTTTCCCCAGTCGAGTAAGATTCGTATTCTTTACAAAATCGAATGTCCATCCTATAAACAAGTTTGCTTTTTCTAGCTTTCTTCAGGGTGATGAGTGTTTTGGAACACAAACCAATTCACGATTTCGGATTTTATTCTATAAACAACCTACAACCCGGTTATGGATAATCTTCCGTGCGAGTATACTATCCACGTTCTGACGGTAATGGATATTATATCTCATGCACTCTTGGGTCAATCTTTTGATTGTTTTCTCCGCAGAGTAATATTCGTATTCCTTGTGGAATCGAATATCCATCCTATAAACAAGTCTGCTTTTCTAGCTTTCTTCAGGGTGATGAGTGTTTTGGAACACAAACCAATTCACGATTTCGGATTTTATCCTATAAACAACCTACAACCCGGTTATGGATAATCTTCCATGCGAGTATATTATCTACGTTTTGACGGCTATAGATAATATATCTCGTGCGCTCTTTGGTTGAATCCTTTGTTTGTTTCCCCAACTGAGTAAGATTTGCATTCTTTACAGAATCAAATGTCCATCCTATAAACAAGTCTGCTTTTCTAGCTTTCTTCAGGATGATGAGTGTTTTAGAACACACACCAATTCACGCTTTGGTCGGTCACTTGTTACATACCTACAACCCGGTATCCTTGGTGTTCCTTCCTGTCTGCTCCCTATTATGGCCTTGGTCCCCTGTGGAGTCAGATTTCCCTGAGTTGAAGTATACCTTTTTCAGGTTTTCCTCAGATGATTTGGTCGATTGATATCTCTCACCCGTACACAGGTCTTAGATATTCTTTCTTCCCGAGCATGTTACTCACTAACCGGTAACATCTCATCCTTTGGCTTCCCCTGGAAAGTCTTTCCTAGATTTCCCCAGCGGAGTTGTGTTTCTACTCGTGTTGCTGTATTGGTGTTCTCCCCAGTACACGCATTTTGTGAGTCAGTTTGAGTCTTTCCAATGGATGTGTCATCCTTTGGAATTCTTCTTTTCCCCAGTGCGAGTCCTTCACTCCCCAGTGAGGTCTCCAGTCCAGTCGTGCCTAGTTCACGCAGTGTCTAATCCCAGTTTTTCCTAATTCAGAGTCGTGTCCTGCTCACGCATTCTTTTCTTTTTCCTATCCCCATGAGAGTCTTGTGAGAGTCTCTGTTCCTGGTGAGTGAATTACTCCGATGGATCGTCTTTTCTTCTTTGTGGATCATTATTCCCCACAGAGTTTGTTGTTTCTTTTGCATGCATACATTTGTATCATGAGGTCTCTTAGGGACCAAAATTTGTCTCATTACTGTTATTTAAGTCCATTCTACCGCGTCGAGATAAAGATTTCTAAACTTCACTTCTCCGGCTAGAATGACCTTAATAGGGGCATCTGTAAGACCCCAATTTTGTCCCTAAGATCCCTCATGGCATCATATCATATCATATCATTGCCTCAAGGACCATTGTGCACCATGCTTGCTTTCCTGTGGGTTGGTTATCCTTTGAGAGTGTTTCTTGATCACCAAGCATGTTTTGCATTTGTATATCATTGCTTTTCATTTGTTCACTAACCAAAAGTACAAAAATATATCATCTAACCCTTGTCTTGCAGATGAAGCAACATTAGGTCAAGCCAGTCAAAGGCAAGCATTGAGCAATAGGTGGTGGCCATTCTTGAGAATTTGGACCCCACAATCATTCACAAGAGTTCATATGAACCATGATATCATTTTGAATCAAAGTCCCAAGTGGTAGAGGCTTGAATTTCACCTAAACATTGCTAGGTCATCTGAAGGCCTAGAAAGTCAACTGCCCAGTCAACTGTTGGATTTGGAGGTGAGAAGTGATTAGAAATACTTCATTCATGTTCAAACAAGTCTCATTTGACATTTCAAACATCAACATTGAAGAAAATAAAGTCAGGTCAAAACTTTCCAAAAATAGAAAGTGACCTATAATTCAAAATTGCCAAAAATGGAAAGGTTTTAACCTAACTTCAACTTCAAATTACATCATCAAAAAAGCTTCAAACCAAATTTTGTTGAACATGAAAGTTGTAGATCTTTCTCTCCCATTTCCAAAAAGTCCAAGATCATCAATTTCTCATGTGTGGTCAAGGAGATATGATCAAAACATGGCAAGGTGTACATGGAGATTCAAATGTGCATAACTTCTCAACCAAAGCTCCAAATCAAGTGGCTCTTTTTTGTACATTCTTCTCTTGACTTCTACTTTCCAAATCATGCATTGCATTTCATGAATTATGATCACATGAACATTTGGTTTTTCACTTGATTTTTGGAGGGAATTTTTAAAGTTTAAAATTGGTGCATATTTTGAACATTCCACCACTTCCATTAGCTCCAAAATGAAAAATTAAGTGAAAACAAATGCCGTTTCGTGCACTGTTCACCATGCACACCATGCATAGGGTGAAATGGCTAATTTGCATTCACACTCCATTTTGGCTAATTACAATTGCATTGGCTTAAGTATGATTAAGGATTGGATTAACAGGACCTATATAAACCTAATCATAACTGTTTTTCTGCTAACAACACTTCATTTTTCAGATCTAGATCTAGAATACAAAACTTTTCTCTCAAAATTTTCTTCCACATTCTTCATATTCAATCCATTTTCTTGCTTAATTCTTGTTGTTGAGTTGATCTTGAGCAAGGTTGAAGCTGGAACCAAAGGAATTTGTGCAATTGGAAGCAGCTTAAAGCTTGAAGTTCATCCATGGCAGATCCAATTTCTGGAAGAATCGTGCACATCTGAACTTCAATTCTTCATCCATTCAATCATACAAGCACTGTAGAGGAACTGTTTGAGCTTTGCAAGCCTTGAATCCACATAATTCCAGTTCTGCACTTCAGCAAGGTTCCAAATCGACCTCTTTAATTCTTGAAATTATTATATGATTGTTGTAGATCTTGCATTGCTGAGTAAACTGAGCTTTATTTCATGAAAATCCATGCCAAATTGAGTTAGTTATGTTGATTTGAAGATTCACATGTGAAACTTAATTGCTTCGATTTGTTCATGTTAGCTAGAATTAGGTTAAACCATGCATGGATTGTGGATGTAGGTTGCAAGATCTACACGATGATGTGTTTGTTTTTGATTTCTGGAAACTTTTGTTCTTGAGCATAGTACTGTTCATGATGAACATGATGAAGATGATAGGGTTTCCATTTCCAGAATGTGTTTGATCTTTCTGAATCATTTCCCTGCGTGTTGCATGTGTTTGTGAGAAGCTTGCTTCTGATTGGCTGCATGAGGCGCTCATGCGCGCTTCTGCTTGGCCAGCGCTGGTGTTTAATGAAACGCCGCGTTTTGGTCCTGGCGCCTAAATCATTTTCAAATTGTGCACCTATTCGATTCTTGGCTTCAACATTTCTTCATAGTTGCTTCACTTATTTTCCTCATATATTCATATGCTTTGCTTCATGTTTTTTTTATTTTTTTATCATCTTCAAAAATTCATAAATAATTGAAAATTGATCCAAAAAATATGAGGATTTTTGCATCATGTGACATTTTCTGTCTATTATTTTTTGGATATTTTTTCATGAATTATGCTTGGCTGGAAAATTATTTTGCCTAGGGTTTGTGAAGATGTATGCTTCTTGTACATTGCCTTGCCATATCTTTTGAGAAATGCTGAGTTTTTATCCAATGCTTCTGAAATTTTACATGGTGAAATTAGACTCTTGGCTTGACATTTTGGTGTTGATTTTGTATTTTTACCACTTGTGGTTTCTGATTTATGATCATGTGAATGTAGGTGTGACAATTTGTGTCACACCATTGCTTGTTCATCTTATGTGATGTGTTTTCCTTGCCTATTGATCTCCAAATGCTCTGATTTTTTGTGTGATGCATATTATGGATGTTGTGAATGAGCATGAATTTTCTTGGAATTATTTGATTGATTTCTAATTTTATGGAGATTTTTCATTCTGGGTGGTCACATTGTTGCTTTGAAATTGTCTTGAACTTCAATTGATCATGAAATGGATTTGGTTATTGATATTGATGTGAGAACTTTTGGATTGTCTTAAGATGTGTTTGAAGTTGATTCATGTTAATTTTCAGCTTCTGTTTTAAATTTTTTCTCCATCTTTGACCCTAGGCTTTGACCTAGTGGTTTGCTTCTCATGTTTGAGCTTTGATTTCAGGTTGAACATCCAAGTTATATGGTTCATTATGCTTCAACACTTGAGCATTTGATGTTTGACTTTGACTACTAACATTGTGTGTTTTGTAGGGTTGTTAACTCATTTGAGCTTGACTTATGGCTTCTGCCTTTGCTTATTGGGTTTGACTATTGATATTGACTGTGGTTTGATTGTCTGAGTTGTATACTGATTTGTTTGATGTTTCCACAGGTACATAAGTTGCTTAAGTTCACTTTGAACTTGCTTTTGCTTGGTTGCTTAACCACTTAGGTATAACCTCTCTTCTTCATGTAGTCTGGAAGACATGTCCTGTTACTTGGGAAGGCACCTGTCTGAAGCCCTCCTTAAGAGGCCATGTTCTTGTGTGTTTATTTTTTGTGCTAAGCAGGAAAAGTCCTTTGATAAGGCAATTGGCAGATAAAAGAGATGTGTAATCCATCTCCTGCTATTCAGTGTGTCATCCCTTTGCTCACATTACATGTTGATGCATTATGGATATTAACCCAAGATCTATAGAGTCATTCACTTGTGGAGAAGAGTTCCAACTTTCTGAACTCCCACATCTTCTAATATTCAAAGCTCTCCCAGGCCAGGGATAGAAGCTATGAGGCACATCCCTCATCTCCTTTTCATCTGCTTCACCTTAACTCTCAATGTTAAGGTTAAGAGCACAACATACCCCATTCCAGTTGACTGTAAAGTCTAACCTTGCTTGAGCCTAATTGCTTGTATATAGTGTGTGCTAATTGACTTGTTTGGTTGATTACTTGATTCATCTGTACATATTTGCTTATGTGTTCCTTGGTGCATTTATCATCATTAATTGTACATAATTGCATAATCATTGTTCATATCTTTGTGATCGTTTTGTTTTGAGGAATCAACTGTAAGTCCATTTATTGGCAGTTGTTTCCTATGACCATTGAGGAGTCAATTGTAAGTCCAGTTATTGGCATTTGTTTCCTGTGATATGGTAGGAGATTGGTATAAGTCCATTGATTGGCATCCGTTATCCGGTTTTCTTGTTTTCCTTTGTGAGACTAGTATAAGTCCAGTGATTGGCATCTGGTATCATTGCTTTTGTTTTAGGAGATTGGTATAAGTCCAGTGATTGGCATCCGATATCCGGTTTTCTTTCTTTCATTTGTGAGACTAGTATAAGCCCAGTGATTGGCATCTGGTATCATTGTTTTGTTTTAGGAGATTGGTGTAAGTCCAGTAATTGGCATCCGGTATCCATTTGTTTTGCTTATTTGTTATGTGCATCATTGCTATTCCAAAGGATCACTTGAATCATCTTCCATATGATTTCAAGAGGTGAACATCTAAGAAGTTTTACACTCCCTCACCCTCCATCCTTTTATTTCCTTAAACCTCCATTTGCATGTTAACCCAAACTTGAAAATTATTGTGCAAACATTTTCATCTCTTTTCAAATTAGAAACCTAGGCCTTAAGCCTTTGACTTTTCAAACTTCATTTTCTTAATACTTCTTTGAATCAAATTCTAATCATACTTTGACCGTCTTTTGTGAATAAATTATAATTGGTTAATCCAACTCATTCAATTGTTTTGTGGCTTTGTCCATTCTTGATAAGTTTTCATACATTAGCCATAGGTTTGATTTATCCTAGTTGGTTGATGTTAATCTCACCTTTCGTCCTTAGTGATCGAACTGTAAGACTTCCGTACTGAAAACAGGGTTAACCCCTCTAGTACGTCGAAGCTATTCTCACATGGTGGACTTGTTGTCTGTATAAGGTTGAGTTTTCTCCCGTGGATAACGAAAGACCTTAGGGTTTTTATTTTAAAATCAATTCACATACTTTTGGAAATCTTTTAGCCGAACTACGGCGTTTTGATCCTTACCTTCCATGGAAAGGTACGTAGGCAACGGGTTCATCCGTTCAAACACAAAAACAATAAAAATTGTATATTCTTTTCTCATCCCTTCAATCCATATTTACACAATAAATATTTTCATAACAAATAACATTTCGTACAACAAGTTGTGAAAAGGGCTCCCTAGGAGTACCTAGGACGTTTTGGGTGCCTAACACCTTCCCATTGCGTAATTTACCCCTTACCCAGATCTCTGATCTTTTCATTAGTTTTCTATGCGTAAAAATTCTTAGGCTTTTGTTCGCTTTTTAGCCATTCCTTCGGATAAATAAAAGTGCGGTGGCGACTCGATTCTTTGTATGCTTTGCTTTTGGTTTAATCAATAAATCATAAAGTGACGAATACACCGCTACACTATGGTGACTTTGTTTCATGATATGATTCATCATGAAATCGAATGCTATGTTGATGACATGATAGCAAAGTCCCAAACGGAAGAGGGGCATTTGGCAGATCTGGCCAAGTTGTGTGGCCAGCTAAGACAATTCAGACTGAGGTTGAATCCAAATAAGTGCACTTCTGGAGTGCGGTCCGGTAAACTGCTGAGGCTTATTGGGAGCGGAAAAGAGGAATCGAGGTTGATCCTGCTAAAAAAAAAAAAAGAAAAAGTAATACAAGAAGTGCCTGAACCGAGAACAGAAAAGGAGGTTCGTGGTTTCTTAGGTAGATTGAACTGCATCTCACGGTTCATATCTCATCTAACAACCACGTGTGAACCCGTATTCAAGCTGTTAAAAAAGGAGATCAAACGGTCAGGTGGAATGATGATTGCCAGGCGGCATTTGAAAAAAATAAAAGAATATTTGCAGGAGCCTCCGATTCTATTGCCTCCCGTGGAGGGACGACCGTTAACTATGTACTTGACAGTCCTCGAGGGGTCTATGGGGTGTGTACTGGGACAGCATGACGAGTCTGGTCGAAAAGAGCATGCAATTTACCTTAGCAAAAAGTTTACCGACTGTGAAACAATATATTCACTGCTCGAGAAAACATGCTGTACTTTGGCATAGGCTGCTCGTCGACTGAGACAGTATATGCTGGTTCATACCACTTTGTGGATTTCCAAGATGAATCCGATCAAGTACATGTTTGAAAAGCCAACATTGACCGGACGGGTTGCGAGATGGCAAGTGATGTTAACTGAATACGATATTCAATATACCTCTCAGAAGGCGATCAAGGGGAGTGTATTTCCTGATTACCTCGCCCAGCAACCCATTGAGGATTATCAACCGATGAAGTTTGAATTCCCTGATGAGGACACCGAGGTTCTCAAATCGAAAGATTGTGAGGAACCGATCCCGGAGGAGGGGCCTGACCCTAAATCCGAACGGATTCTGATGTCTGATGGGGTTGTTAATGTTAATGGTAGTGGAGTTGGTGTTGCTTTGGTTACGCAAAAGGGGGTCCCACGGTCCTTTTGCTGCCCGGCTAGCATTTGAATGCACCAACAACAGTGTGGCTGAACACGAAGCTAGTAACCTGGGTATTGAACCTCGGTGCGTACGTTTATTGGGGCAACGCCGTTCTCGCTCGTGTATGGGATAGAAGTGGTATTACCTATTGAGGTCCAGATCCCATCATGGAGAGTCCAGATGGATGAAAATTGAAAGAGGCTGAATGGATAAGGACTCGGTACGAAGAGTTGAGCCTAATTGAGAAAAAGAGGCTGGCAACCGTTTGTCGTGGGCAGTTGTACCCAGTGAACGAAACATGTTTTTGACCGAGAGGTGCGACCTCGTGGGTATCGTGTGGGAGACGTGGTGTTGAAAAGGATCCTTCCTCCTTAAAACGATCGTAGGGGCAAGTGGACACCCAATCATGAATGTCCATTCGTGGTCAAGAAGGTTTTCTCTGGCGGAGCCTTGTTGCTGACGACCATGGATGGTGAGGATTTTCCATCCACTGTGCATGCGGACGCGGTTAAAAAATACTTCGTATAAGAGACCCGCTGGACGAAAAGAATAAAAGAGTCCAGGCAAAAAGGGGCATCCCAACGAACCGAAAAAAATGAAAAGTTCGGGCAAAAATTAGGGATAAAAAGAAAAAACTGTACACCCGGCAAGTCGAAAACCCTACAAGGGCGGCTTGGGCAAAAAAGGGTATCCCGGTGGACTGAAAACCCGAAAGGGCGGTCCAGCCAAAAGAGGGAATGAAACGAACAACTGCGTCCAGCATGATCGTTTGTACTTTGGTTAAGACATCTGGATAATCACCGGCAGAGATCGGTCGGAAGGGTCTTGTTCAGAAGGCAGAAAGTGCGGAGAGTCTTGAGGACATATGGGGTGTAACCGAGTTGGAACTCGATGAGATCACGGGTTCACATTGCCATTAGGATAAATTTTTCCTTTTGTGCGCAATTACCTCTTTTTAGGGATTGCTTCCTGTGTTGCTTAGTCACGAGCCACCTTTTTCAGTCAATAAAATGCATAGTCAGTCAAATAATTTTGTTTTTGTTTTCATTACCGCTTTGATTGCAAAAACATCCGTTTATTTTGATAAAGAATCTTTGCATTTTGAGACATAGAGATCCCTTTCGATGCATGTTTACAGGATTGAAAACGTGAAATCTTATTCGGAAGTTTGAGTGACCTAAGTGTTGAAATTTTGGCATGCCTGGGGCACGTTTTTATCTAACGATCTCTTTGCAGGTGCTGTTAGATATTCTCACTCACTTGCAGGTTATGATGTGAAGCATTTTGACAAGAGATCCCCGTAGAGTCCAATCAGGGGCAAGGGATTGAAGAACGGTGAAAAGACGGCGAAAGAATTGCGACGATCCTAGAGGGTAATCAAGAAGACTCTTCAAAGTCTGAGGATTAGAGAGTTGGCCCGGATCTGAGGAGATCGTTTGTCTCGAAGCAGAGAAAAGCCGAGAATGCAAGGCGACGAATCAGAAGAGACCGGATGAGTCTGGGAGCTCTCAAAAGTGGAAAGTTGACACTGTGGTTGGATGGTGAATGTCAGTGTTCGATGGGTCGACGGGCTTTCCGTGTTAAATAGGTCGTATCTCCCCAGCGGGTTCGAGGTCGTTATCTCCCCAGCGGATCCGAGATCAGTGTTTCCTCAGCAGCCATGCCTGAAGTTTGCTGCAATCCCCAGCAAGGTTGAGAATGTAATCCCCAGCGAGCCTGAGGGTTGCTATTTCCCCAACGGAGGTGTTCGAGAGCGGTGTTTCCTCAGCAGCCAGGTCTGGAATTTTTTGTAATCCCCAACAGGGTTGTGACTGTTAGTTCCCGAGCTAGTCTGAAGGTTACTATTTCCCCAGCTAGTCCGAAGTTTGTTGTTTCCCCTAGCAGGGTTGAGAGGGTTGTTTCTCCAGCTAGTCCGAAGTTTCCTGCTTCTCTCAGCAGGTTTGAGAATGTTATTTCCCCGCAAGTCTGAAGGTTGTTGTTTCCCCAGCGGAGGTGGGCGTGGTTTGTTTTCCCCAGCGAAGTCCCCAAGCGGATCGAGTTCGGTGAAGATCATCCCGAGCAGCAGTGCTATTCCCCAGCAGGGTGGAGATGGGAGTGACATCAAGTTCCTCAACAGAGTTCCTCGAGATCCCCAGTAGAGTCCCCGGAGGGGGATATGTTTTTATGCATTCATCATTTAGATAAGCATAGCATATTGCATCATTAAGTGCGTAGCATTTCCATGGTTATGGAGCATTACGCTGGAAAAAAAACTCATGCATCAGCATTGCAAGCATAAACTAGCCCTAAGCCGTGGTTACCATTCAAGAATTGGTTGAGCTGGTTGGTGAAGATGTTGCTCTGAGGAGTTTAGCATCGCGACATTGGGTCATCTGAGTCGATTTCAGAATTGGTTTCCCCTGTATGATCGAAAGGTTGGTGTTTGCCAACAGTTGACTCCCCAGTTGAGTTGGCTTCTCTGCCGTTCTGAGAATCTCAGATCAGTAAGTATCCGCAGCAGAATTCTTGTGTCTCCCCACAGAGTTGGGAGATCGAATCAGGAAGCGTGTGCTCAGCAAAGTGATCACTTGCTTTCCCAGCAGGAGTTTTCCTCCCCTTGCATCTTGCAGGTTTGGATCGTATCCCCAGCAGAGGTGGATCATTGTTCAACATCCATATGGCACGTTTGCAGCGGTCGCGCTTGACAGCGTTCAGGATTGATAATCCCCAGAGAGGTACAGTTTCTCACCCATCCGTGATAGGAAAGCGTGACTCCCCAGTGTAGTCCCTGGCAAGTGTCTGCCTCGTTTGACATAGGTAGATGTCATCCTTACGATACCAGTAGGTGTCGTGCTGATCCCCACGCGGGTCTCCTTGTCTCCTTTCTTTTGGTGTCAGTAGACATCATCTTTCGATGTCCGTAACATCGAGTCTCTTCCCATTCGTCGGTAGACGTCTGGTCATGGTTTCTCTTCCCATTCGCCCGTTGACGTCTGGTCGTGGTTTCTCTTCCCATTCGTCCGTTGAGGTCTGGTGGTGGTTTCTCTTCCCATTCGTTCGTTGAGGTCTGGTGGTGCTTTCTCTTCCCATTCGTCTGTTAACGTTTGATTGTGGTTTCTCTTCCCATTCGTCCGGTGACGTCTGGTCGTGGTTTTTCTTCCCATTCGTCCGTTGACGTCTGGTCGTGGTTTCTCTTCCCATTCGTCCGTTGACGTCTGGTCGTGGTTTCTCTTCCCATTCGTCCGTTGACGTCTGGTCGTGGTTTCTCTTCCCATTCGTCCGTTGACGTCTGGTCGTGGTTTCTCTTCCCATTCATTTGTTGATGTCTGGTCGTGGTTTCTCTTCCCATTCATTTGTTGATGTTTGGTCGTGGTTTCTCTTCCCATTCATCCGTTGATGTCTGGTCGTGGTTTCTCCACCCGTTCATCCGTTGATGTCTGGTCGTGGTTTCTCTTCCCATTCATCTGTTGTGTCTGGTCGTGGTTTCTCTTCCCATTCATCCGTTGATGTCTGGTCGTGGTTCCTTACTCCCCAGTCATCGGTAAGTGTCTGGTCATGTATCTTTTCGTTGATAAATATCAAAACTCCCCAGTAGAGTCGTCAGTGAGCGTCTGGTCTTGTTCCAGTCGTAAACATCTTTTTCCTTCCAGTGAAAGCCGCCATCTAGTAAATGTGCCTCGCTTTCCTTGATATCCGCGTATATCAAGCCTCCGCAGTGAAAGCCGCCATCTGGTAAATGTTCCTCGCTTTCCTTGATGTCCGCGTATATCAAGCCTCCCCAGTGAAAGCCGCCATCTGGTAAATGTGCCTCGCTTTCCTTGATATCCGCGTATATCAAGCCTCCCCAGTGAAAGCCGCCATCTGGTAAATGTGCCTCGCTTTCCTTGATATCCGCGTATATCAAGCCTCCCCAGTGAAAGCCGCCATCTGGTAAATGTGCCTCGCTTTCCTTGATATCCGCGTATATCAAGCCTCCCCAGTGAAAGCCGCCATCTGGTAAATGTGCCTCGCTTTCCTTGATATCCGTGTATATCAAGCCTCCCCAGTGAAATCCGCCATCTGGTAAATGTTCCTCGCTTTCCTTGATATCCGCGTATATCAAGCCTCCGCAGTGAAAGCCGTCATCTGGTAAATGTTCCTCGCTTTCCTTGATGTCCGCGTATATCAAGCCTCCCCAGTGAAAGCCGCCATCTGGTAAATGTGCCTCGCTTTCCTTGATATCCGCGTATATCAAGCCTCCCCAGTGAAAGCCGTCATCTGGTAAATGTGCCTCGCTTTCCTTGATATCAGCGTATATCAAGCCTCCCCAGTGAAAGCCGCCATCTGGTAAATGTGCCTCGCTTTCCTTGATATCCGCGTATATCAAGCCTCCCCAGTGAAAGCCGCCATCTGGTAAATGTGCCTCGCTTTCCTTGATATCCGCGTATATCAAGCCTCCCTAGTGAAAGCCGCCATCTGGTAAATGTGCCTCGCTTTCCTTGATATCCGTGTATATCAAGCCTCCGCAGTGAAATCCGCCATCTGGTAAATGTTCCTCGCTTTCCTTGATATCCGTGTATATCAAGCCTCCGTAGTGAAAGCGTCATCTGGTAAATGTTCCTCGCTTTCCTTGATGTCCGCGTATATCAAGCCTCCCCAGTGAAAGCCGCCATCAGTAAATGAGCCTCGCTTTCCTTGACCTCGGAAGATATTAAGTCCTGCAGTGGAAGCCGCCATCAGTAAATGAGCCTCGCTTCCTTCACTTCGTCTCCCGTAGAGTGCAAATTTTACGGTTCTTTTGGTATTCAATCCCTGTTAACCTTGAAAGTCTGACAGCCGTTGCACTCATCCGTTCAGGTTCTCAGTTGATTGAATAGGGGCAGCTGTAGCACCTCAAATTTGCACCCGCCATTCATGCATTCATTTTCATTTTTTTAGGTAATTAACATCACATAGTGCATTGCATCATATCAATAAGAACTGGCATCAAGAGAATCATCAGTGCAAAAGGCAAGGTTTTCCTTGAGATGAAGGCCACATGACTATCTTGAAGAGCTTTTATGAGCCAAGGTTCATTTTGAAGCAATTGTACCAAGTGGTAGAGACTCAAAGTCCACAGTACATGTCCAGGTCATTTGGGGCCCTTACAGGTCAACTGAAAGTCAACTGAGGGCTAGGAGGTGGAGAAATGGTTTGAGACACTTCATTCATGTCCAAAAGAGGTTTATTCATCATGTCAAACATCTACCTTGAAGATTTTGAAGTCAGATCAAAAGTTTCCAAAAATGGAAAGTGACTTGTAATTTCAAGTTTCCAAAAATGGCAAGTTTTTAGACCATATTCAACTTGACTTTCCAACATCAAAGAAGCTTCAAATGAAATTTTGTCCAACATGAAAGTTGAAGATCTTTCTCTCCCATTTCGAAAAAGTTCAAGATCATGAGCATCTGATGAATGGTTGAGGAGTTATGAGCAAATGATCACCAAGTGTGCATGAAGCTTCAAAGTGCCATAACTTTTGATTCAAAACTCCAATTTGAACCACTCTTTTTGCATATTGCATGTCATGACCAATATTTTCCAAATCCATCATTGCATTGCATGAAATTTAATCACATGATCATTTGTTCATGCATGTCTATTTTGGAGGGAAAATGAAGAATTTAAATTTGGTGCATCATACATGAAAAATTCCAATGCCATTTTGTTCATGAACTGATTTTAAGTGATTCTACACCTCCACATAACACTGTTCACGTGTGCCTTGCCATGCATATGTGTTTTTACTAATTTTGCCATGCACCTCATATCTTCTTGATTTTTCATTAGCCAATGCCTAATCATGATTACAGCATAATTAACATGTGGTATAAAGGCTTAATCATAACAGACTTGTTCATTCTCACAAATTCTAGATCCAAAACTTTTTTCCCTCCATTTTTGCTCTCAATTAAAACTTCAAATTTCTTCACATAATCCATTAATTTTATTGCATAATCATGATCATTAAGCTTCATTGAGTATGAATCAAGCATTGGATTGAAGGTTTTGGTGAAGAATCAAGATGTGCAAGTACATGAAGATGAACATAGAAGCTTTGAATTGATCAAGATCCAAGCCATTTCAAGAGAGATTTCGTGCATAAAGCTTCATAACATCAATATAGGAGTGAATTTGGATCGTTTGAGCTCTTGAATCCACTGTTTTCATCCACTGCTCTTCAAGAGGTTAGAATTCGCATCTCTTAATTCTTCATTTCATTGCCATGATATTGTAGATCTTTTCATACTGAGAATTCTGATATGAATTTTGTGGAAAATGGATGAATATTGCATGAGATATGTTGATTTAAAGTTTGATTGTGGAAAATGTTTCTGTTCGATTCTCTTAATCCTTAGAGCTTTAGGCCAAAATAATGTTAGATTTGGAATGTGCATTGAACAAGCTTTCGAACGGCATAAGCCTTGCCAAAATCTAGAAAAAATTAGTTGATATTACTGTAGCTTCGCCGCCGTCTCAACGAGGAAGACGGTGGAAACCACCGTCAACCTCTGTGCATGAATAGTCCTAGGGTTTCTCTGATTCAGCACTTCAATTGTACTGTGCGCGCGCCCATAGCCTTTGCCTCGCCAGTTCGATACCGTGCCATAGCATTTTTATTTTCTAATTATTTACTTCAGTAACCAAAACACAGCGTTTCAAGGTGTAACGCGCCCATAGCCTATGTGACCTGTGTTCGATCCATGCTGATGTAGTTTCCAATTTCATATTCATTTCACATTATTTCCTATTATTTTCATTATTTCATGCAAATTGTAAAAATCATAAAAAACTGAAAATAACTCCAAATTGAATGCAATTTTTTGCCACATGTTCATATTGATGTCTACTATTTTGTGGTGTGAATTTCTGGATTTGTGCCTTGCTGGAATTTTGAATATGCTTGGTTGTTTGAACATGATGCAAAATGTGACATGTTGTGCTATTTCTTTTGTGAAATGCTCATTGATTGGCCAATTTCTTTGAAATTTAACATGCTCATTCCTAACATGATACATGATTTTTGAGCTTTTGTTTGGCATTTTTAGCATTTTCCATCTCTGTTTAGGACACATGAATGTATGGTGTGACAATGTGTGTCACACAATTTGATGTTGCTCTTGTTCATTTTCATATACATGTCAATTGAGCTTTTCTGATTACAATTTTTTGCATGAGAATTGTGTTTAACATGTTGATATCACATAAAAATTTCCATGGTTATTTGATTCATTTATGTTTTAATATGGAATTTCTACTCTTAATGTCCAATTGTGTGCTTTGTATTTGCCTTTGCCTTATCTTGTGCAATTGATGACTTTGCCTTAGGATTTGAGTCTGGTCCTTTTTAGGACATGTTCTTACTTGAATAAATGTGCTTCATGTTGAATATTAGCTGCTGTTTTGACTTTTTGCTTTGCCTTTGACCCTAGTCTTGGTACTAGTGGTTTATACTCACCTTTTGAGCTTTGTATTTCAGGTTCAAGCAATTAGCTCTAGTGGTTGATGTAATCTCATGACTTGAGATGCAAGTTATTTTGTACACTAACCTTGGTTGTGTTGTAGGTCCCTTGGTGATGAACTCACTTGAGTTGCATTTGACTTGTATTGTGTACATATTGGTTGTAACACTGTTGACTGTCTGTTTGATTTGTCTGAATGTGAATACTGATTTGTTTGACTTTGGTACAGGTACTTTAGTCGCTTTTAGCTCATTGCTTGAGCTTTGCTTTGCTTATGGTTGGCATACCACCTAGGTAAGCACTCTTGTACTCCATGTAGTCTGGAAGCCCTGTCGTTTCTTTTGGCAGGCATTTGGCTGAAGTCCTCCTTAAGAGGCAATGACTGTGTTTGTTTACTCATTGTGCCATGTTACTTAAGTCCTCCTAAGGGAAGAGGCAATTGGCAGATAGAAGGGATTAGCAATCAATCCCCTGCTAATCGTTTGAGTCGTTCATTAAGCTCGCACTACGTACTGAGGCTCTTGGACACGTCCCCCAGATCTTGTATATAGAGTCAGTTAAGTGGAGTAGGGTCCCTCATTCTGGATCCCCACGTTTTCATTGATTCAAGCTCACCCAGGCCCGAGTTAAGAGCTATGAGGTCTTATCCTCATTACCTTTCATCTGCTCACCCTGACGGTCAATGTCAGTGGTTAAGAGCTTCAGCTTACCCTCCCAGTTGGCTTGTTTGTCGAGGTTGATATGACCCCTTGACTAAAGCCTGGCTTGTTTGTCGAGGTTGATATGACCCCTTGATTAAAGCCTCACCCTTGATGTTTGAGCCCCTTGTTGGTGTGTTTACTTCATGTATATGTGTTTGTGTGGTGTGATTGTATCCCCATAGGATTGCTAGACTTCGTATAGTCTCTCGTTTGCATGTCAATTAAGGTAGCACGGTTCCTTCGTCTAGGACTTCCTTTCTTGCGTGAGCATTCCTAAAACACAAACAAACATTATCTTCCCTTAAGGACACGTTGACTCCTTCTACTACAAGTGAGTAAGTCTCCCAAGGTCGAGCATCCGGTAGATTGCGTAGTGACGTTGTTCACCTAAAAAACACAAACAAACATAAATAGTTTAGCCGAACTACGGCAACTCTGATTCTCATGTCCAGATGAGATACGTAGGCACGAGATGCGATGTCTTATCGAGTTTGACTGACAACTAACTTTGATCCTTCTTTTCTCTCGCCCTCGTTGCGATCGAGACCTTCCTTTTCTCTTGCCCTAGTTGCAATCGAGACCCTTCTTCTTTTCGTGTGTGTTTGTTAGGAGTCGAACATAAGTCCATTTATTGGCAGTCTGTTTCCTGTTTGCATTTGTTTGTTCAGAGTTGGATGTAAGACCAGCCATTGGCATTCCGTTTCCTGTTTGCCTTTCTTTGTTTGGAGTCGGATGTAAGTCCAACTATTGGCATCCTGTTTCCTTGTTTGTGTGTTTGGAGTCGGACATAAGTCCATTTATTGGCAGTCTGTTTCCTGTTTGCGTTTGCTTGTCTGGAGTTGGATGTAAGCCCATTTATTGGCCTTCTGTTTCCTGTTGTGTGTTTCTTGTGATGTCTCAGCATCTCCTTTCAGTGTTTTTGTTTCGGCGTGCGTGAGCCGAGCTACGAGTGCTCTGATTCTTTCTCTGGTTAGAGAAGATACGTATGCATAGGATGCGATGTCCTAGCGAGCACGTTCCCCATTTCCCCGAACTACGTCGACTCTGATGTTTGTTTTTGACAAACTACGTAGGCCCAGGATGCGACATCCTGCCGAGTCCGCTTTCTCCGTTTTCCTTCATCTGTGTTATTCCAGTGTGCGTGCATTCTTTGAGCAGTTATTCAGCAGCCTTATTCTATTCTTCTGAGCGTGGATCCCGTCGAGTACGACGGACGTGAGGGGGTGCTAATACCTTCCCCTTGCATAACCGACTCCCGATCCTAGCAATCTATGGTCGTAAGACCATTCCTTTCCCTTTTCAGGTTTACTTCGAGCGTTTCCTTTCCCTCCTTTGGGATAAATAACGCACGGTGGCGGCTCCGTGTCTTTTCCTGCCGGTTGTTTTTCGTGTATGCGACAATAGTTAAATACTAAAGGACCCAAATTTTGTCCCTTGATGCAAATAGATGACTTGTTATGCTATGAGTTTATGGAAGATTTTTCTTATTGGGGATATGAAATGTAAAGCATACTCTTCGGGGATTGTTGAGATGACTTTAACGGAGGTCTGTTGGGGATTAAATGAGTTAAGTCGAAAAAGACTCTCTAGGGAAAAACAAAGATAAGCTCTGGAAATTCATCAAAATGAAAACAAGTTACGGATTCTGACACAACGAAAATGAAAGGTTATGGCTTCTCACGGAACGAAAAAGGTAAGTTATGGATTCTGACGTAACAAAAGTGAAAGGTTTTGGCTTCTCATAGCAAAAATAACTAGTTACAGATTCTAACATAACAAAAGTAACAAGTTCTGGATTCTCAATAATGAAAATTTTAACATTCAGAAATATATCGGATAAGTTCTGGAAATACATCAAAACACAATACTCATCCATAAATACATCAGAGAGAAAAGAAACATTCGGAAATACATCGGATAAGTTCTGGAAATACTTCAGAACACAACACTCTTCCGGAAATACATCAAAGAGAAAAAGAAACATCCAAAAATACATCGGATAAGTTCTGGAAATACATCAGAACAAAAGACATATCCGGAAATACATTGGATAAAACAGACTTTTAAACTTTGTTGGACAAGAAACTAGCCTGGGGGTTGTAAATGACTTCACTGGGGAAGACTTTGGTTTGATGACCGACACCAATGTTGATTGGGTTACTAAAAAGTATTATGGATTGACACCGAGAAGAGAACTAGGCCTCCTTGAGAGTGGTTCTTCAATCATGGTTTATGTTATGGATTAATCTATACTTTCATGAACGGTCACGGAATCCTAGCTTATGCTATGCATGCATGCTTTGCGACGATATATTTGATGATGTATGATATGTATTTGGTTATTTGGGGTAGTATACCACATCTATGGATGTGATACGCATGAAATGTAATGAATGATCAATATATGTGATGGGTTAATGGATGTGTATAGTAATGAAATTTGGACTTTGAAGTTGAAACTACCAGACGAGAACTAGATTTGAAATGGAGATCGCCAGACAAGTACTGGACTTTGAAAATGATAAGCCCCATGATGGGAATATGCCTTTGGAATTGACTACCAGATGGGAACTGAATTTGATTTATTGTCAGATAGGAACATACTTTAAAAGGCTACCAGACATGAACTATTTTTTGATTTATTGTCAGATGAGAACTGATTTTAAAAGGCTACCAGACAGAAACTGTTTTTTTATTTAACTGTCAGACGGGAACTGACCTCTTTATATTTATTTTTAAAAGGACCACCAGACGGGAACTGGTGAAAAATATTAAGTTTCCAGACGGGAACTGACCTTTATTTTCTTAAAATGGGCCTCCAGAAGAAAACTGGTGAAAAATATTAAGGTGTCAGACGAGATTTGTATTTAAAATAGGTTACCAGACGGAAACTGGTGAAAAATATTAATTTTCCAGACGATAGATGGTTTTTTTTATTTGACGACCATACAAAATTGACTTTAAAATAGGCTATAAGGTGAGAACATGTGAAAAAATTATGTTTCCAGACGGGAAATGAATTTGAAATAGGTTACCTGACGGGAACTAGGGAAAAATATTACATTTCCAGACGGGAACTGACTTTAAAATAGGTTACAAGATGGGAACTGGTGAAAAAGATTAATTTTCCAGACGGGGACTGCTATTTTTTTGTTTCACGGTCAAACGATAACTGACTTTAAAATAGGATACCAAACGATAATTGGTGAAAAATATTATGTTTCCAGATAGGAACTGGCTTTGAAATATGTTTCCAGACGGGGACTGGACCTATAGTTGAAAAGGTCCAAACTTCAGATGGGTACTGGATTAAATCACCAGACGGGAACTAGTCTTAGATTTGACAAATTTTGAACAAGCATCGAATTCTGAAAGAGTTTCCACTTTTCCAAATAAGTACTGGTATTTGGGAATGAGGGTGAGCGCCACTCACGACTCTTGCTATGCATGAGATTTACTTTTATGATGTATGGTGATTCTCCATGCGATATTGGTTTTGAGAAATGCATGACAAGTGATGACTGGTCGATGTATGCAATGTGTTGATTTTCGGCTATGCCCCATAAGGTTGAGCTTTTGTGAGGTGCCAAGCAAGGTTGGTCTTTTATTGTTTGATAATTCATGCTTGTGCTACAAGGCTTTTTTGATGATGTCAAATTCATGATATGGGCATATGCCCGATGAATGCGATGATATGCATGGCATGATGCTAGAGCAAAGTGATATGATTAATGCATGAGGATGATTAATGGAATATCTTAAGGGTTTCCACAAGTGCCTCTGTGGTGGGTAATGGATGGAAAGGTTCTTTTTTGCAGGATTTTTTTTTAGGGAAAGTTTATAGCATGGGGTGCTAGCATGATCCCCACGTACTTGTTTTGAAATCAACGGTTGGTGATGCACGATAGGGTTTTGCTTGAGTTGCTTGAAAGTATGAGAAGACTTGCCCCTTTATAGCTCATCTTTCCCCAATCTGTTATGTCTTTGAAGGAATTTACCTCAAGATGGGATTTTGGAAGCAACTTGGCATAAATGACCTTGAGATGGTTGCCCCAGTATTTCGAGTCGTGAAGAAATCTGGCCTTGATTAACCGACTCTTGGAGTGGTTAGCTTCATTGTGTTCTTCAGGCGGATTTCCCCAGTTTAAGCCTTGAAGAGATTTGTCCTTGACTATCCGACTCTTGAAGTGGTTGGCTTCACTGTGTTGTTGAGGGGGTTTTCCCTATAATTTATCCATTATAAATCATTGAATTCTTTGTTGATTACTCATTCTTGAAACTTCCTTGATGCTAAGTGTTGACTTGTAGATATAATATTTCCTTCAAAATGGTAATTCTAATGCGATGCTCATGCCATTTTTTGAATCAAAACTATTATTGAAATGATATTATGATATACAATGAATGAGTTAATGATCGAAATACAATGTTGATCTAGACATTCACAATGTGAAAGATGATGATATCAATATAGATGATTAGCAGAAATCTTTAGAGTCAGGTTAATACAACCTTGATGTGGTATGCTTTCAAAATAAACCTCGCTTTAATTAGGTCTTTTAAGGGTTGTAACATGGTCTGGTTTACGATTTATTGAAACAAAAGGATATAGGGCTCACAATTTGCTTGAGGTGACAATCACCTACTTTTGTTTGGTAGTCATAAAATTTTGTTTTTGTCAAGATTTTTGGTGACCCTTTGATTTTTGAGAAGACAATGTTGTTTTTTAAAAGGATTTTAGTGACTCCTTTTGATTTTTATCCCTAATTTTTGCTTGGATCGCTTCTTTGAAGCTTTCAGTCCACCGAGATGCCATAATTTTGGCCTAAGTCATTGTTTTCCAAGTTCTTGACTTAGCGGGCCTTTTTTTTTCTTTTTTTATATTTATTTTGTTAAAAGATTATGACTGGCTAGTTAATGGTTGGTGAGGAATAACCACTGTAAACCTTTGGCTTTTTGTGACTTCTTTGCCACTTCATGATGTGCGCGAAGAAGAGCATGTGGCTGAACCTCTTATTGGAATGTGTATAGATGGATCGATTCTCTTGCAATTTGAATGCACAGTCAAATTAATCTGAACAAAACTACCCTACCTTAGGTTAAGATTAAGGGTTTTTAGTTCCAAAAGAGACATCAACTTCTAGGCTCAAAATGGTTGACTAGGGATTAACTCATCAACTCCTCGGTGTTTGGGGATTTGAAACAATGTCTTACATCATTAGCAAAGTTCTATTCGAAAGCATACTGTAGCAATTTTTGGTGTTTCATTTTCATCATTCTCCCTCAAATCTTTGGTTAAACAACATTTTGATAAAGTAAGTCAATGGGAGAAGAATTGTTATTTATTTTTTTATATAAGAGAAAAACTGAGTGAATAAGAAATGATTGCTTCAGAAAAGACATGGTCACTTCATTAATAAAACAAAAATGTTTAAAAGCAAATAAGTGCTTAACATGCAAGGAAATTACAAATGAAAGTGCTGAAATAGCTAAATGATCATCAATGTTGAGGATGCGCTTTCATGTCTGATCCACTGGCTTTAGGAGGTGCTCCCTAAAGTCTTTGCACTTATTTGGGCGAGGGGTTTCCGTTCACCAATAGGTACCCTTCTTCAAAGGCCATGTATTTGTGATCAATCAAATATTGCACTTTGGCCTTAAAAGCTATGCAATCCTTAGTTGAGTGCCATGTTAATCCAACATGATATTCACATTGCAAATTTGGTTTATACCCAAGTGGGAAAGGTTGTGGAACCAGTTTGAAAGATCTGCGAACTACCAAGGAGCTTTAAATCATATGTGGCATAAATTTGACTATATGTTATATGAATTAGATCAAGGAGAGGATTCCTTATCTCATAATAAGAGCCTTGCAGTGTATCCATGAACATGTCACCTAATTCTTTCTCTAAGAGTGGTGGTTACACTTGGGATGCCAATTTCCTCCACTGATGTGCATATTCCTTGAAGAATTTGTTGCTCTTATGAGATAAGTTTTGCAACTGCATGCGATTGAGAGTTGTAAGACCCTAATTTTGACCCTAAAACCCCTCATGTTATCTCATAATTTGCATTGGCTTTGGGATCACACCTTGACATCCTCCTCACCCCTCATTCATTGAGTTTTCACTGGGAGAGATCACCAAGCACTTTTGATTGTATCATACTTTGGTTTTCTTTATTCACTAACCAAAATACCAAAAATATGTCTATGTGTAACTTTGTTTCTTTTGTAGGTGTGTGTGTGTGTCCATTTGTGCCTTATCAAGCTCACATCTAGGGTTTGAGATGCTCAATGAAAGAGATCAATCAAGGAAAGGTTCACAATGGTTATAAGTATCATATATGGATCCCCATGTTCTTTATTTATCATTTTGATCAAGAATTCATCAAGAGTTTGAAGCTTGTTTGTCTTGGAAGCCCTAATTCATCTAGGTATCTTATGTGACTTCCTCATCAAGTTTATTCAACAATTGATCAAAGATATTGTTGTATACTTCATTATACATCATCTCAAGCATATATGATTCTCCATTATCCCCAAATATCAAAGTAACTTCAAGTTTGCAAGTTGGTTCAAGAAGGTTGACCAGAGAAAGTCAACTAGTCAAATCTAGGGTTCCCTAGACCCTATACCCTACAATTTTTTTCATATTGAAATGATTCAAAGAGAAACTTACTCGTTATGACATTCCAAACAAATTTCATGTTGGCATAAAGAGCTAATTTTTCTTGGAAAGTCATTTTTTATGGTAAAAGATTATAGGTCATTTTGTCTGTGCCCTAGATGGAAGGTCAACTTCTAAGAACCATAACTTGCTCAATTTTTATGATATTAAGGTCATCCAAGTTTGATGATAAATTTAAATATGTCTTATCCAACTTTTATTCTTTGAGAAATATCAAAATCTACTTGCAAGGACATGTTCCAAGAGTAAAGATTATAGGTCATTTTGGGCCATCATCATTGAACAAGCAATTTTCTTCAACTTCCAAAATCTATAACTCCCACATGCAAGTTTCAAATGGTGTCAAATCTGTGACCAAATTGAATAAGAATGAAAGAGATACAACTTTGGTGGATAAACCATTTTCATTTGAAGCTCATAGAAAAAGTTATTCAAGGTGGAAAAAGTGATCATTTGACTTTATACTTTAGAAATTTTTCAACTATGTTTGATTTCTCCAACTTCCACCTCAAAATTATTCATGATACAAGCTCCAAATATAAAAGTATTCAACAACAAAGTTGTTCCCTTCATGTTATCTTTCCAAAGAGTCCAAGATCACGGAATTTGGAGAATTTTTGAAGGACTTGTGCATGGTTGTATTGCATGGTCCCATTTGGATGATTTTCATGACCAACTTTCAAATATATTTGCAGGCCTCATATTAAGCTTTCAGTATCACTCATGCACGATTTTGGACCTTTTCCAATCATTTCATGGGCTTATCACACGCCCATGCAAGCATGCACATGAGAATGACTATTTTTGGACAAACAATGGAAGTGTGTGGATCTCAATTGCCAAGCCAATAAATGCAACTCATCCTGCTCATAATTAAGGACATGTTGCCCAAGCTTTTCTCCTGCAACCTTCCCACCCTCCATTGATAGGATAATCTTGAATATTTCATTAAAAATTGAGTTTCAATTTCACTTCTGTTTTGAGGTTGAAACTCCAAGAGTCCAAACCATTTGAGCATACAAATCATCTCCTGCAAGCTAGTGGAAGCCAGCCCAAGCAAATTGAGATCCAGATCGAGCTTCATCACTGCAAACAGAAGGTGAATTTTGTGAAACTTTCTCTCTTCGATTCTCTCTCAATTCTCCATCATTTCACTTGATTTTTGGTTGGCTGAAGTCCTACCAAAGTAGGCAACAAGATTGAGTTGCTTTGAGGTCAAATTGAAGCCACTCAGATCATACTCCTCAAATTTCAAATCCATGTATCTTTCAATATACGTGGAATTGGAAAAAAAATTAGGTCAGATTTGGACTCTTGAGGATTTTTCCTTCAAATTAGTGTATTCATTTTCCATTTGCATGGAGGTTGGTGATGGACCAGTCCAGTGAGGTCCATCGGAGAAGAAGACCGAAGCTAGGGCTCCGGTGGTGCGTTGGCACCCTTCCAACCATCAGATCGTGTTTGAATGTTTTAATCTGAGTCATCCTTTGTGATTACCCCATCTGCCACACATTGACTTGGTTCCATCGTGTTCTTGATGCGCGTGACCATTAGATCTGCCACCTCAATTAATGAGGGAGACCTGATGGCCCTTGTTTTTTCTAATTTCATTTTAATTTATGATTTTTCTTTTAATCCACTTATTTGGATTAATTCGTAATAAATTCATTTTTAATCCAAAAAATATGGGACTTTCACAAAAAATCTTTAAATATTTTCCTCTTCCACATTTCGAATTAAAATCATTTTTTGGATTAATTTTGAGTTTTTTGTGAATTAACTGATTTTTGACTTGTTATTAAATATTTTAAAATACTTCTGACTTACCAAAAATTCTAAAACTTTTTGTCTAAGGTCCTTTGACCTTGTTTGACCTAGGATAAATCCCTTGGCCATTTATTTGGTAATTTGAAGGGATTTAAGGTTTTGTCCATTTAAAAATGCATTTTAATTCATTTTAAAATTGATTATTAATTGATTAATTATTTAAAAAATTTGTTGAGCCATTTAATTGATCTTGTGGTGTTTGACTTTCTGTTTGGCCTTGGTCATGGTTGGTTTGACTTTTATTTGAACAATACTGTTGGAATTAGGGGGTTGATAAAATGTACATTTCATCTCCCAAAATGAATGGATAGTATTGATCAGATGAATTTCCTCCAATGATCAATTTGGGTTTCTATTTCCCATTTCTTCTTCATCTTCGTCCCCATTCTTCCCCAATCCATCATTAACCATTCACTTCTCTAATTTCCAAAGGCTAGTTGATTCATCAATGATCTTGTGTCATATGAATCAACATGAGCTGGATTGAGATAGGCCTATCCCTTCTTTATTTTTAATGTGTGGTATGTTTTAGGAGTTTGGTTCTTTGTACGAAGTCTCTAACATGCATTAACACCAATATCTTTATTGCCCGACCTCAGATAGTTGTGACTTCTACATAAGTCCAATTACGATTGCTTAACACATAGCTAAATCTGTCCCAAAAGGCATAACATTCCCTTAAGTGGGATTGTAAGTATCTCATTCTTCATGGCATTGTGTGAAGCCTTGACCTTTTTTCCATTTTACGAGAGCTAGTGGCATACTTGCTGATTTATCCAAGTTGGAGCTTTTCTCATGGATGATCTCTTGGTTCATGTATTCATACTTGTGAATGAATGGTTGAGTGTTCTCCAAAGAATGACTTAAACAATCAAAAATCTTCACTAACCTTTGACTAACTATTTATTAGTGTTGCTTTACTTTCTAGTCATTTAATTAATGTAATTTAAATTTCAGTACATTTATCATTCATTGCCATTTACATTTCATGCAACTTATTTATGTTTCAGTCCTTTTCACTTTGCTCACTTGAGCCATATCTTGTGATTGTATATATTGCGTACTTGTGATTTTGTTTTATTTACGGTCTTAAGACCTTAAAATACCTAATAACAATAAAAACCCTAAAAAATATCTTGGTGGACTGTTGGCTTGATCTGAAGTTTTGGACTTTGAGTAGCAACTTCCCTATGCTTTAAGTACTTGGCCAATGCCACTATCTGAGACTGAGTTATCCTTGACTATGCATTTCATCTGATACATGCCTTGGGTGCTTCTGGTTCACTTGTCACCTTATCTCAGTGCTTGATTGTTATATTGCTATTATTGTTTATGTCTGATGATTGTTTCTGAATTTACCACAAGGAATATTTTTGTCTGATACACTGTAAGATATTAAAGACTGCTAGTTATAGGAGTGCTTGCTTAGATATTATGTCTATCTTTATTTGATGCCTTGGTCTTCATATGGTTTGCTTGAATGTTTCTTATGTTTGTTGCTTGCTCAAAAGCCCAAAGGAAAATGGGTTTTTATCTGACATTCTTGTCTTGTGGATTACATCCCATTAGTCAGGATAGTCCTTTCATCTCCTCACACTTCTTTAATTTCAAAATCTCTCCTTCTTTTCAAAACCTTCTTTGATTGTGTTTTTCAAATTATACATATTTTAATGATTAGAAACTTTGGCCTTATGCCATTGAATTTTTAAACTTTTTCTTAAATCAAACTTGTGAATGAATTTAACCATATTGACAAAAATTAAAAAAGACAAAAATAACTAACAACCCCATTCAAGTCTTTGGCCTTTTGTGCCTTTTCTGTTAAACTTTTGATAAAAATTAATTCACCAACTTCTTTGAAATTTTTACCATGAACTACGGGGTTTTTATCCCTCATTTTTATGTTGGTATGTAGGCATAAGACCGGAGGTCTTGTCAAACACAAAAATATAATTAATGAATTCTTTTCTCATCCCCTCACTCTATATTTTTATCAAACATCACTTTGACCAAGACACTTGCACACAAAAAGGGCTCCCTAGGAGTACCTAGGACACTTTGGATGCTAACACCTTCCCTCTGTGTAACGAACCCCCTTACCTGTAATCTCTGACATTTTATTAGTTTTGATTTGAAAAACTTCTTATCTTTGGGTTTTGTCCGAACTTTTTCCCTTTTTCCTTTGGAAACAATAAAAGTGAGGTGGTGACTCTGGTTTTATTAACGTCAAGTTTATCCATAGCTTGATGTTCATGAATTTATCGCTATCGAATTAAGTGGCGAATCTGCTGGGGAGTAGTCCTCAGTGGGTTTAGCCTACTTTTTTGTGTGCAATATTTTGTGTATTTGATGTTTATTTGTATATATTGTTTGTGTGATACTCTGTTTGTTGTGCTTGGTGATCTCTGTGTGGTGAGATAAGTTCTAACCCGAACTTGAGTGAAATCTAAGATAGGAGGGTGGTATAGTCATGTTGGTTTTGAAGGAGTAGTCCTGAAAGAGTTGACATGAGATCCCCCACTCAGTGGAGACCTCTTTGGAGTTACTGATGTCACATGAGTAAGTCGTGGATATGCATTACTTTCTCTAATTTGGGGGTCCGAGAAGCTGAGAACATTTAACACAACTTGGCCTATTTAGGACGTAGTGCAGAGACTATTCAAGTGTATACTTGATAACAGTTATTACGCGATACTACACTCAGACGAGTTTCTCTTGAGAATACTATGGGTTGATGAGTCAGTCATCCTAACCTATAGTATCCGATAAATGGGATCACGACTCGGGGAACTTTTTTAGAACATGATCTATAGGTTTTATCTTTAGTACACTCCTTTGGGATGGTTCTTAACCCGACTCCATGCTCGTGACTCACAATAAACCCTTTGATTCTCGATTGATCCGATCAGTCTCATCAATATCAATGGAACTTGGGTGTTAATAAGGTGAAAACCATAATCCATCAAAATGGATGATTTATCTTGATGATGACTTGATCCATCCCTTGAGCTTTGTTTATGTTTGTCTTATGTGTGATTGTTGTATTCATGCATACACGCACATTATAACATTCATCACAGAAAATAAAAATTTCAAGGGAACTAAGGTCCTATTTACAAATATTTTCAGACCATGTGTAGCACCTCAAATTTGCACCTCCCATTTGTACATCCATTTTCATTTTTAGGTCACTAACATCACATTAACATTGCATTGTCATTGCACATCATGTTGCATTTCATCAGTCAAGACTGGTCAGGAGATTCAACTGTGCAAGGCAACAAGAGCATTTTCCATGAGATCAAAGCCCTAGGGTGGTTCCATTGAGCTCACATGATTCAAGGATCATCTTGAAGTAATTTGGCCAAGTGTTGAAGGCTCAGAACTCATCAGTCCATGTGCAAATCATCTGAGGCCCTGAAAAGTCCACAAAAGTCAACAGAAGTCAACTGCACAGTCAACTATGGATTTGAAGGTGGGAAGTGGTTAGAGAAGCCTCATTCATGTTCATACAAGTCTCATTGGACATTTCAAACATCAACATTGAAGGATTTGAAGCCAGATCAAGACTTTCCAAAAATAGCAGGTGACCTGTAATTTGAACTTTCCAAAAATGGAAAGATTTTGGACCAACTTCAACTCAAGATTACATCATCAAGAAAGCTTCAAATGAAATTTTGTCCAACATGAAAGTTGAATATCTTTCTCTCCCATTTCCAAAACGTCCAAGATCATGGATTTCTCATGTGTGGTTGAGGAGATATGGTCCAATCATGGCAAAGTGTGATTTAAACTTCAAGTGGGCATAACTTTCAAACCAAAACTCCAATTTGGGTGGTTCTTTTTGCACTTTGATCCTTGTAACATGTATTTTCCCAGCATACTATCACTTGGCATGAAATCTCATTGCATGATCATTGGTGCATTCATGAAGATTTTTGGGAAAAATTTCATAAACTCATTTTGGTTGAACATATGCATACCAAACCAATTCTAATATGTGCATGAAATCATTTTAAGGCATTTTGGGCCAGAGCATGCACTGTTCACGTGCATGAGGGTGCATGAGATGGGAATTTCATTTTTGCACAAACACCACAAAGCTCATTAATATCACTTGCATTTGGCCTAAACCTTTCTTAAACATGATTAGCATGGAGTATATATGCTTAATCATAACTGTTTTGATCAGGATCATCAACTCTAGATCTAGAATCACCAAATTCTCAAAAATATTCTCTCACATTTTTTTCCAAAATTCTTCAAACTTAAGCACTTTTCATTAATCCATTCATCATCCTGAGGTATTGTTGAGCACATTTGACGTGAATTCAAGAGAAATCATGGCTGTTTGAGCTAGGTTCAAGGTGTGGAGCATTCATGGCAGTTGGAGATTCAGCTGAATTCATGAGCATTTGAGCTTCCATCTCATCATCATTCATCTCAAGAAGCATATTGGAGAAGATCTGAAGCGTGGCAAGGCTTGGAAGCAAGTGAATCCAATTCGGTTCATCAAGAGGTTGGTTTTTCGACCTCTTTAATTCTCCAAATCATTATGCTAGTTGTATAGATCATTGAATGGTGATGAATCTGAGCTTTAAATGGAGTGATTTGGTGCTCTATTCACAAAGTTACATGCAATTGAAGTTTGGATGTTGATTATTGATTCCTTCGATCCATGCGTGTTTGTATGTTTTTTCATGAAATGTTTATGGATCTTGATTGTATGTTGCATGATGATTCGAATGCTGTGTTTGATTTTCATTTCTGGAACATTTGGCAAAAAAATCTGGAAATTGGATGAAGATCTTCATGATCTTCATCGTGTTCATATGCTTTCCAGAATTGCTGGAGATTTTCCTACGGATTTTGCCATGAAACGCATGTGATTTCCTGCGGATTCTGGAATGCGCGCCAGGCTAGGGTTTGGTGGTGAAACGTCACCGTTTTATGTGGCGCGCGCGTTTGGATTTGAATGTGGTACCGGTTTGATACTGGCTGGGGGCATTCCTTATTGCCTTACATTTTCTCATATTCCATTCATTTGCCATGCTTGCTTCACATTTTCATTTCAATTTTTCTCAAATTCTAAAATTCATAATAAATTGAAAAATAATCCAAATGACCTCCAATTTTTTGCATTGTGATCCTCATGTTGTCTACTTTTTTGTGATTATCAAAATGGAAGTTGTGCTTGGCTGGATATTTTTTGGTGCTAGAATGTTTGAGTACATGTCCATATTTGACCTTGCCTTGGTTATCATGTTGTGAAATGCTGGTCTTTGATCCAATGAATGTGAAATTTTTCATGCTATAACTAGACATATTGCTTGACATTTTGGTGCTGATTTGGTATTTTTATCATTTATCATTTCTGTTTTATGATCATGTTAAGTTGGTGAGAAAATTTATGTCACACCTTTGCTTGTCCAACTTGAATGATGTGTTTGCCATGCCAAATGATATCCTATGCTCCTGAATTTTGGGTGATGCATGTTATAGATGTTGTGATTGCTCATGAATTTTGTTGGAATTATTTGAATCATTTCTGATTTAATTGAGATTTTTCATTCTGGTTGGTCACATTTGAGTTTTAAAATTGCCTTGAACTTCAATTGATCATGAAATGCTTTTGGTTAATGATTTTGATATGAGACCTTTTGGAATGTGTCAAGATGTGATTGAAGATGATTCATGTTAAATTTCATGTTCTGTTTTGAATGTTTGACCCTCTTTTGACCCTAGGCTTTGACCTAGTGGTTTGGACTCACTGTTTGGATTGTGGATTTCAGGTTCAAAGGCACATTGTCATGAATGGAGTTGCTCATTCATTTGAGTTTGACTAATTTGTTGATGATTGGCTAACCTTGTGTTGTTTTGTAGGTTGATGCTAACTCATTTGAGTTTGCCTTATGGCTTGCACATTGTGAACATTGTCTGTCTGTTTGTTATTGCTTGTTGATTGTTTGTCTGTACAGTTGAACTGATTAGTTTAGATTTTTCACAGGTACCTAAGTTGCTTTGAGTTCTTTTGAACTTGCTTTTGCTTTGCTTGGTTGCTTAACCACTGAGGTATATTTTCTCTGACTTCATGTAGTCTGGAAGACCTGTCCTGTTATGTGGGCAGGCACCTGTCTGAAGTCCTCCTTAAGAGGCAATGCTTGTGAATGTTTGCATTCATTAAGAGGCCAAGCAGGTAAAGACCTCTTAAGAGGCAGTTGGCAGATAAAAGGGATGTGCAATCCATCCCCTGCTATTCAGTTGTGTCATTCACCTTGCTCACACACCTTGTGTTGATGCATTGTGGATAATAACCCAAGATCTTTGTTGTGTCAGTCATATGTGGAGAAGAGTTCCTGCATTTTGAACTCCCACACTTTCATTTGTCTGCAGCTCTCCCAGGCTAGGGATAAGAGCTGTGAGGTCTTACCCTCACTTCCCATTTCATCTGCTTCACCCTAACTCTCAATGTTAGGGTTAAGAGCTAACCACACCCGCTTCCAGTTGGCTTGTGTTTCACAGCCTAACCTTGTATGAGCCCAATTGTTTGCATATAGTGTGTGTGCTTGCTTTGTGTGCTTGTATGTATTTGCTGGTGCTGTTTATGATAGCTTGCTTCCTGTGCAAGTTAGATAGAAACCTTAACATAGGGATCGTATGCATGACAACTTCTAGGCTCGAGTTGTAGTCTCCCTAGTAGTTTGTGTCTCCCTTTGTCTCTGGTTAGGCTAGAAGTTCTTTCCCTGCGTAGGGGAACTACATCGCCCTGATCCTCATACCAGATGAGGTACGTAGGCAGGAGATGAGCTGATCTCTCCGGGCGCCCTTTTTCTTTTTCAACCCGTTTGTGTGTGTTGGAGTCTGACATGAGTCCAGCGATTGGCAGTTGGTTTCCAGTGTGTGTTTGTTGGTTCGGAGTCTGATTTAAGTCCAGCGATTGGCATTCGGTTTCCAGGTTTGCCTGTTTGTGTGGAGTCTGACGTAAGCCCAGCGATTGGCAGTCGGTTTCCGGTGTGGTTTTGTTTGGCGTGCGTTAGCCAAGCTACGAGTGCTCTGATTCTTCTTTAGTCAGAGAAGATACATATGCATAGGATGCGACATCCTAGAGAGCACGTTTCCCCTGTCCCGAACTACGCCGACTCTGATGTCTGTGCCTGACAGACTACGTAGGCCCAGGATGCGATATCCTGTCGAGTCCCGTTTCGTCTGTCTTTCTGTGTTTCCTTCCAGCCTTGTGCAGTTTGTGAGCAGTTTTTAGCAACCTTATCCTTTCTTTTGTGCGTGGATCCCGTCGAGTACGACGGATGCGTAGGGGTGCTAATACCTTCCCTTCACATAACCAACTCCCGATCCCATCCATCTCCGGTCGCGAGACCATGTCTTTTCCAGGTTTACTTCGAGCGTTTCCTTTCCCTCTTGTGGGATAAATAACGCACGGTGGCGGCTCTGTTGTTTCGTTTTCCCGCCGGTTTTTTGCGTAATGCGACAGCTGGCGACTCTGCTTGGGACTAAGAGAAGTTGACCTCTTGCTGGTCCATCTTCCCTAAGCGAGTCAGTCCTAGCGCTCTGTAGGATAGGGTTTGGTTGCTTTTACTGTTTCGTTTATTGCATTTATTTGTTTATGTTTACATTTATGTTTGCATTTATGTTTGCATGCATATTTTCACTGTGCTGGTTGTCTGTTTCTCTGTTGGGTGGGAGTCACAAGAGGTAAAAGGCCCAATACCCAGGCTATGAGTGAACTCTAGGACACCTAGGAATAGAGTGATTCTTGGGAAGCGGGTGGTGTTGCGCCACTTAGCGGAACTTGATATCACGAGCAGTTCAGACTCTGATGGGATATTATCGGTACATACATCTGGTGTGTACATGATGATATTCTATGAAAGGGTTATTTATCCTGCGTTTCTCTTAACCTCAGCTTGGCCTAGATGACACCCGTGAGTGGGGAGGGATTGAATCATTTGCAGGTATAGATGGTGACTGTGGTTCAGATGGACTTATGGATATCTATCTCTGACACACCGGAATTCTGTCCGTGGTATCTATCAGCGGGTTCCGTATATTTCGGATCCCCGGGTTGAATTTGAGGATACTTGTTCAGAGGATCTGGTTGTCATCCATTTAGTGGATTTCCTCGATGATAGTGATATATCCCCCGGTTCTGTTTATTTTGGAACTCCCCAAGTTGGATTTATGGTTACTCGGGCCCTCAGATGATTGTAATCAGTTCAGAGACCGGTCCAGTATAGTTGATCCTCAAATGACTTGGAAGATGGCACAGTGACCTGCCTGCATGCATTTGCATCATTCCCATTTCGCATCCATTTGCATTTAACCCATGTCTATCCGTACTCAGGGTCCATTTCTGATTGAGATTCTGGTTGAGAGACATCCTGATGTCAGAATGTCAGAATATTATTGTCAAATTATTATCCGTCTCGAGGAAGCCAGAATCAGAAGGACAAAATAATTCCTCATACGGATAGACATTGCATGTGTGAGTCATATTAACCTGTTTGCTGTTTTGTAGGTGTTAGTATCTAACTGGTGCGCATAGCTCTCCCGCTCAGACGTCCTGCCAGACCCGACAAGTACAAGCTAATGGATCCACCCAACGCCGACATTCTCGAATTGAAAGAGATGATGAGGGAGTTGTTCAAAGTCGTGCAAGGGCTCGCCTTGGGGCAGAAAGCAATTGATGAGAGGTTAGAGAGGATTGAAAGCTGGATGATAAAGGAGAAAGCTCAGGGAAAGGTTCTGTCATCCGTCATAAAGAAGCCCTTTGGCAATGGTCAGCTCAAGAAGGAGGATGAATCAGGTGGTGTGCAGGCCAAGAAAGAACGCGGTAAGGATCGTTACCACCCTTATGCTGCCACTGTAACCACTCCTGTTGGTAATCCACCTGCACCACAGCAACAACCGCTACCTCAACAAAAAGCACAGAAAGCTAAGGGCCAAATGAAGAAGGGGACGACAAATCGTCAGTTTGATAAGCCATCCGTGACTTATACCCTTCTGTTCAAGAGGTTGAGGGATCTTGGGTTAGTTCGGCAAAGGATATTGGTTCCTGTAGAACTGCGTCAGAGGCCTGCAAACTACGATGAGAACGCCAGGTGCGAGTTCCATTCTGGGGCACCCGGACATAACATTGAGGGTTGTAGAGCTTTTAAGCATGTCGTCCAGGACATGGTGGATTCTAAGGCCATCAGTTTGGCACCGACACTGAATGTTAATGCTAACCCCGTACCGATGCAGGGTCCTGTGGGGGTGAAGGTGATGTCAAAGGACAAGAGAGGAATAGATGTGACTGAGGAGGATCAGTTAAAAACTCCCGTGTTTGTGGTCCCGAAACATCTGATGAAGAGTGGAGCTTTCCTTAGTGTTGATAACTGTTGGGCGGCTGTCGCTACCAATGGGTGTGCAATGATGAAGGAAACAATTCAGGGAATGATTGAAGTAGAAATGGACGGTGAAAAATTTGAAACACAAAGTCAGGCAGTTGAAACCGTCAAGGTGGAGAACGCTATTCTTGCTGAGAAAGAGAAGAAGCTGTCCATTTCTTCTTACAAACATGCCATGGAAGTGGTGAAGAACGGAGAAGCCCTAGGCTGGGGAAAGATCATAAACATTATGGTGAAAGCGGATATGTTCGGGGTCGGCTATCAGCCAGATCAAGAGTCGTCTAGACAAAACAGAGGACGTCGTCCACCGTACACCTTCGTCAGTGCAGGAATGCTGGATCCAGGTCACGCCTGTACAGTGGGTGAAGAGATTGACAGTGACCGCGAGCTTGAGTCATGGATAAAATCATGCGTACCAGGGAACTGGAAGGCCTCAAAGATCATCACTGTCACTCATCCTGAAGTGTAGTATTTCTGTTTTTCAATTTTGTTTGCATGAAAGCCATACGTTTTGCCCGAAACGTAATGGTCCATTGTAAGGGCCATCTCATGTGTTTCATTTTTGCAACATTTTGCATCATTAATAAATGGATGTTTTTGTGATTAAAAGCGGTGTTCCCTGTCTTTCATTTATTTTGGCAGTTTAAAAATAAAAATAAAAATGGCAATGTTTATTTTCATTTTTCTTTCCTTTTGATTTGTCTTGTTCCGACCTCAAAAGCGACTATCCTCCTGATCTCATCGATAACAATTCGGTTACACCTCTGTATGACTTCGACAATCCGATCTATCATGCCGAAGAAGAAGGCGAAGAAGATTGTGATCTGCTAGAATTAGCCAGGTTGTTGAAACAAGAGGAGAAGGTGATTCAACCGCACGAGGAGCGATTCAAGATTGTTATTCCAGGCGCCGCCGAGGTCAGAAAGGAAGTGAAAGTTGGGGCCGCTTCAGGGGCTAATGCCGAGAGCAGAATGGTCGCCCTGTTGAAAGAGCATGTGGATACCTTCGCCTGGTCGTGTCAGGATATGCCAGGGTCGGATACCGATGTCGTTGTGCACAAGCTACCATGGAGAGAAGACTGTCCTCTAGTGAAGCAGAACGCCGGTGCCACGTATCAGAGTGACTTTGTTTCATGATATGATTCATCATGAAATCGAATGCTATGTTGGTGACATGATAGCAAAGTCCCAAACAGAAAGGGGCATCTGGTGGATCTGGCCAAGTTGTTTGACCGGATCGAGACAATTCAGACAGAGGTTGAGTCCGAACCAGTGCACTTGTGGAGTGCTGTCCGATAAACTACTGAGGTTTATTGTGAGCGGATAAGAGGAATCGAGGTCGATCCTGCTAAAAAAAAAAGAAAAAAAAAGGGAAAAAGCAATACAAGAAATGCCTGAACCGAAAACAAAAGAAGGTTCGTGGTTTCTTAGATAGATTGAATTGCATTTCACGGTTCATATCTCATCTGATAGCCACGTGTGAACCTATTCAAACTATGAAAAAAAAAAGAGATCAAACGGTCAGGTGGATAATGATTGCCAAGGGGCATTAAAAAATAAAAGAATAAGTTGCAGGAACCTCTGATTCTGGTGCCTCCCGTGGAAGGAACAACTGTTAACCTGGTACTTGATAGCCCTCGAGGGGTCTATGAGGTGTGTACTGGGGCGGCATGACTAGTCTGGTCGAAAAGAGCATGCAATTTACCTTAGCAAAAAGTTTACCGACTGTGAAACAATACATTCACTGCTCGAGAAAACTTGTTGTACTTTGGCATAGGCTGCTCGCCGACTGAGACAGTATATGCTGGTTCATACCATTTTGTGGATGTCCAAGATGGATCCGATCAAGTATGCGTTTGAGAAGTCAGCATCGACCGGACGGGGGGCGAGAGGGCACATGATGTTGACTGAATACGATATTCAGTATACCTCTCAGAAAGCAATCGAGGGGAGTGTATTATCCGATTACATCGCCCCGCAACCCATTGAGGATTATCAACCAAGGAAGTTTGAGTTCCCTGATGAGGACATCTCGAGGTGCTCAAATCGAAAGATTGTGAGGAACCGATCCCGGAGGAGGGGCCTGACCCTGAATCCGAACGGATTCTGATGTCTGATGGGGGGAGGTTAATGTGGATGAGTTAGTGCCGTTTTGGTTACGCCGAAAAGATCCCACATTCCTTTTGTTGCCTGGATAACTTTCGAATGCACCAACAATGGTGGCTGAGTACAAAGCTTGTATCCTGGGTATCGATCTTTGGTGCGTACGTCTACTGGGGAAACGCCGCGCTTGCTCGTGTATGGGATAGAAGTGGTATTACCTACTGAAGTCTAGATCCCATTGTGGAGAGTCCTGATGGATGAGAAATTAGAGAAGGCTGAGTGGATAAGGACTCGGTATGACGCGCTGAGCCTGACTGAGGAAAAGAGGCTGGCGACTGTTTGTCATGGGCAGTTGTGCCAACAGCGAACGAAACGTGCTTTTGGCCGAGAGGTGCAACCTCGTGGATATCGTGTGGGAGACGTGGTGTTGAAAAGGATCCTTCCTCCTCAGAACGATCGTAGGGGCAAGTGGACACCCAATCATGAATGTCCATTTATGGTCAAGAAGGTTTTCTCTGGCAGAGCCTTGTTGTTGACGACCATGGATGGTAAGGATTTCCGATCCCCTGTGAATGCGGACGCAGTTAAAAGATACTTCGTTAAAAAGAGACCCGCTGGACAAAAAGAATAAAAGAGTCCAGGCAAAAAAGGGCATCCCGACGAACCAAAAGAAAAGGAAAGGGTTCGGGCAAAAATTAGGGATAAAAGAAAAAACTGTACACCCGACAAGTCGAAAACCCTACAAGGGCGGCTTGGGGAAAAAAGGGTATCCCGGTGGACTGAAAACCCGAAAGGGAGGTCCAGGCAAAAGAGGGATTGAAACGAACAACTGCGTCCAGCATAATCGTTGATATTTTGGTTAACACATCATGGATAATCTCCGATAGAGATCGATCGAAAGCGTCTTGTTCAGAAGACAGAAAGTGCGGAAAGTCTTGAGGACATAAGGGGTGTAACCGAGTTGAAACCCGATGAGATCACGGTTTCACATTGCCATTAGGATAGATTTTTCCTTCTGTGCGCAATCACCTCTTTCCAGGGATTGCTTCCTGTGTGTTGCTCGGTTCTGAGCCACCTTTTTATTTCAATCAATACAATGCATGTTCAGTCAAATAAATTTTGTTTTTTTGTTTTCATTACCGCTTTGATTGCAAAAACATCCGTTTGGTTTGATAAAGAATATTTGCATTTTGAAACATAGAGGTCCCTTCCGATGCATGCTTATAAGATTGGAATCTGGAAATCTTATTCGGAAGTTTGAGTGACCTAGGTGTTGAAATGTTGGCACGCCTGGGGCACGCTTTTATCTAACGATCTCTTGTGCAGGTGCTGTTAGATATCTTTATTCACTTGCAGGTTGTGATGTGAAGCTTTTTGACAAAGAGATCCCCGTGAAGTCCGATCAGGGGCAAGGGATAGAAGAATGCTGAAGACAGCGAGAAACGTGCGACGATCCTGGAGGGTTAATCAAGAAGACTCTTCAAAATCTGAGGACTGGAAAGTTTGTATGAATCCCAGGAGTTCGATCTCCGTGGAGTACGGAGAAGACGAGAATACTGGGTGATGAATCCGAAAAGACCGGATGAATTTGGGAGCTCTCAAAAGTGGAAAGTTGACACTGTGGTTGGATAGTGAATGCCGGTGTTCAATGAATCGATGGGTGTTCCGTGTCAAATAGACCGTATCTCCCCAGTGGATTTGGGAGTATTATCTCCACAGCAGATTCGAGATCGGTGTCTCCTCAGCAAGCCTGAAGGTTGTGGTATCCCCAGCGGACGTGTCTGCGGGAGGATTGTTCCTCAGCAATCGGATTCGAAATGCCTTTCCCCGGTAGGGTAGAGGGATGTCTTTCCCCAGCAGGGTTGATTTTTTCAGCCAGGATTGCAGGTGGCCTTTTTCCCCAAGCAGGCCTGGAAGCGGGTTTATCCCCAGCTAGATTGAAGATTGTTAATCTCCACCGAGTTGGAAGGATGTTGTATCCCCAACGGAGGTGACAGTGAAGTATTGTGTTCCCCAGCAGTCTGGTTCGAAGTACTGTTGTCCCCAACTTGGTCTGGTCTATTATTTCCCCAACAGAGTTATGCCTTTCCCCACTAGGGTGGTGGATGTTTTCCTCTAGCGGATTTCCCTAGTAGAGGGTTGTGTTGATGGTTTTCCCCAGCGAGTTCCCCAAGTGGATCAGGTCGGTGGAAATTATCCCCAGTAGAGTTATTCCCCAGTAGAGGTGAGCATTGGTTGTTTTCCCTAGCGGAATCCCCCAGCGGATTGGATTCAGTGAAAGTCGTCCCCGGTGGGATTTGTCCTTTCTCCAGCAGCAATGCTATTCGCCAGCACGGTTGAGAAGTTGGTGTGTTCTCCAGGCAGAGTCTCCCTAGAGTTGTCTTGGTTTCCTCTGCCATCCCCAGAGTATCAAATCAGCAGAGCACTCCCAGCAGTGCGTCTCCCCACAGAGTTGGAGAATCTATTCATATTTGTGTGCTCAGCAGAGCAGTCCGCTTGCTCCCCAGCAGGAGTTTTCGTCATTTGCATCTTGCATCTTGCATGTAGTGATCATTGCATCCTCAAATAGCGTAGCATTTCCATTCAATATGGAGCATTACGCCATAGAAAAATTCAAACATATGCATTCATGTGTTAAACCTGATTAGACCATATCCCCAGCAGAGGCGGATCATTGTTCAACATCTGTACGACACATTTGCTATAGTTGCTCCTGACAACATTCAGGATTGATAATTCCCCAGAGAGGTTTATTTCCTCACCCGTGGTGAAAGGAAAGCTTGATTCTCCCCAATGAGATCCCCAACAAGTGTTTAGCCTTGCCTTGACATATGTAGATGTCATCCCTAGTGATACTGGTAAGTGTCATGTCAGCACCCGTGAGTGTTCTTTCTTTGGCGTCAGTAAACATCATCTTTCGATGTGCGTAACATCTATCCTTTCCCATTCATTTGTTGATGTCTGGTCACCTCTCTGTTGGTGTCGATAAACGTCGAGTTCCTCCCTTGCATCCGTTGATGTTTGGTCGAGTCTTCCTAGGTCATCCGCTGATGTCTGGTCACCTCTCCGTTGGTGTCGATAAACGTCGAGTTTTTCCCATTCGTCCGTTGACGTATGGTTGTATCTCTTCCCCCAGTTCATCTGTTGATGTCTGGTCACCTCTCCGTTGGTGTCGATAAACGTCGAGCTTCTCCCGTTCGTCCGTTGACGTATGGTCGAGTCTTCCCATTCATCCGTTGATGTCTGGTCACCTCTCCGTTGGTGTCGATAAACGTCGAGCTTCTCCCGTTCGTCCGTTGACGTCTGGTCGAGTATTCCCATTCATCCGTTGATGTCTGGTCACCTCTCCGTTGGTGTCGATAAACGTCGAGTTTTTCCCAGTCGTCCGTTGACGTCTGGTCGAGTCTTCCCATTCATTCGTTGATGTCTGGTCACCTCTCCGTTGGTGTCGATAAACGTCGAGCTTCTCCCGTTCGTCCGTTGACGTCTGGTTGAGTATTCTCATTCATCCGTTGATGTCTGGTCACCTCTCCGTTGGTGTCGATAAACGTCGAGTTTTTCCTAGTCGTCCGTTGACGTCTGGTCGAGTCTTCCCATTCATCCGTTGATATCTGGTCACCTCTCCGTTGGTGTCGATAAATGTCGAGCTTCTCCCGTTCGTCCGTTGACGTCTGGTCACCTCTCCGTTGGTTTCGATAAACGTTGAGTTTTTCCCATTCGTCCGTTGACGTATGGTTGTATGTCTTCCCAGGTCATTCGTTGATGTCTGGTCACCTCTCCGTTGGTGTCGATAAACGTCGAGTTTTTCCTAGTCATCCGTCGGCGTCTAGCTGTGATTTCTATTCCCATTCATCATCTTTCGATGACTGGATGTGATTCCTTTTTTCTGAAAAAATCAAAATCCCCAGTAAAGTCGTTGGTAGACGTCTTGTCTGGTTCAGTGACAAATACCAGATCCCAGTGGAAGCTCCCGTTGGTGAATTTTCCTTTTTTGGATACCCGCATAATGCAAATTTCTACGGTTCTTTGGTATTCAATCCCTGTTTACCTTGAAGGTCTGACAGCCGTTGTTCTCATTCGTTCAGGTTCCCAGTTGATTGAATAGGGGCAGCTGTAGTACCTCAAATTTGCACCTCCCATTTGTACATCCATTTTCATTTTTAGGTCACTAGCATCACATTAACATTGCATTGTCATTGCACATCATGTTGCATTTCATCAGTCAAGACTGGTCAGGAGATTCAACTGTGCAAGGCAACAAGAGCATTTTCCATGAGATCAAAGCCCTAGGGTGGTTCCATTGAGCTCACATGATTCAAGGATCATCTTGAAGTAATTTGGCCAAGTGTTGAAGGCTCAGAACTCATCAGTCCATGTGCAAATCATCTGAGGCCCTGAAAAGTCCACAAAAGTCAACAGAAGTCAACTGCACAGTCAACTACGGATTTGAAGGTGGGAAGTGGTTAGAGAAGCCTCATTCATGTTCATACAAGTCTCATTGGACATTTCAAACATCAACATTGAAGGATTTGAAGCCAGATCAAGACTTTCCAAAAATAGCAGGTGACCTGTAATTTGAACTTTCCAAAAATGGAAAGATTTTGGACCAACTTCAACTCAAGATTACATCATCAAGAAAGCTTCAAATGAAATTTTGTCTAACATGAAAGTTGAATATCTTTCTCTCCCATTTCCAAAAAGTCCAAGATCATGGATTTCTCATGTGTGGTTGAGGAGATATGGTCCAATCATGGCAAAGTGTGATTTAAACTTCAAGTGGGCATAACTTTCAAACCAAAACTCCAATTTGGGTGGTTCTTTTTGCACTTTGATCCTTGTAACATGTATTTTCCCAGCATACTATCACTTGGCATGAAATCTCATTGCATGATCATTGGTGCATTCATGAAGATTTTTGGGAAAAATTTCATAAACTCATTTTGGTTGAACATATGCATACCAAACCAATTCTAATATGTGCATGAAATCATTTTAAGGCATTTTGGGCCAGAGCATGCACTGTTCACGTGCATGAGATGGGAATTTCATTTTTGCACAAATACCACAAAGCTCATTAATCTCACTTGCATTTGGCCTAAACCTTTCTTAAACATGATTAGCATGGAGTATATATGCTTAATCGTAACTGTTTTGATCAGGATCATCAACTCTAGATCTAGAATCACCAAATTCTCAAAAAAATTCTCTCACATTTTTTTCCAAAATTCTTCAAACTTAAGCACTTTTCATTGATCCATTCATCATCCTGAGGTATTGTTGAGCACATTTGGACGTGAATTCAAGAGAAATCGTGGCTGTTTGAGCTAGGTTCAAGGTGTGGAGCATTCATGGCAGTTGGAGATTCAGCTGAATTCATGAGCATTTGAGCTTCCATTTCATCATCATTCATCCCAAGAAGCATATTGGAGAAGATCTGAAGCGTGGCAAGGTTTGGAAGCAAGTGAATCCAATTCGGTTCATCAAGAGGTTGGTTTTTCGACCTCTTTAATTCTCCAAATCATTATGCTAGTTGTATAGATCATTGAATGGTGATGAATCTGAGCTTTAAATGGAGTGATTTGGTGCTCTATTCACAAAGTTACATGCAAGTGAAGTTTGGATGTTGATTCTTGATTCCTTCGATCCATGCGTGTTTGTATGTTTTTTCATGAAATGTTTATGGATCTTGATTGTATGTTACATGATGATTCGAATGCTGTGTTTGATTTTCATTTCTGGAACATTTGGCAAAAATCTGGAAATTGGATGAAGATCTTCATGATCTTCATCGTGTTCATATGCTTTCCAGAATTGCTGGAGATTTTCCTACGGATTTTGCCATGAAACGCATGTGATTTCCTGCGGATTCTGGAATGCGCGCCAGGCTAGGGTTTGGTGGTGAAACGTCACCATTATGTGTGGCGCGCGCGTTTGGATTTGAATGTGGTACCGGTTCGGTACTGGCTGGGGGCATTCCTTATTGCCTTACATTTTCTCATATTCCATTCATTTGCCATGCTTGCTTCACATTTTCATTTCAATTTTTCTCAACTTCTAAAATTCATAATAAATTGAAAAATAATCCAAATGACCTCCAATTTTTTGCATTGTGATCCTCATGTTGTCTACATTTTTGTGATTATCATAATGCAACTTGTGCTTGGCTGGATATTTTTTGGTGCTAGAATGTTTGAGTACATGTCCATATTTGACCTTGCCTTGGTTATCATGTTGTGAAATGCTGGTCTTTGATCCAATGAATGTGAAATTTTTCATGCTATAACTAGACATATGGCTTGACATTTTGGTGCTGATTTGGTATTTTTATCATTTATCATTTCTGTTTTATGATCATGTTAAGTTGGTGTGACAATTTATGTCATACCTTTGCTTGTCCAATTTGAATGATGTGTTTGCCATGCCAAATGATATCCTATGCTCCTGATTTTTTGTGTGATGCATGTTATAGATGTTGTGATTGCTCATGAATTTTGTTGGAATTATTTGAATCATTTCTGATTTAATTGAGATTTTTCATTCTGGTTGGTCACATTTGAGTCTTAAAATTGCCTTGAACTTCAATTGATCATGAAATGCTTTTGGTTAATGATTTTGATATGAGACCTTTTGGAATGTATCAAGATGTGATTGAAGATGATTCATGTTAAATTTCATGTTCTGTTTTGAATGTTTGACCCTCTTTTGACCCTAGGCTTTGACCTAGTGGTTTGGACTCACTGTTTGGATTGTGGATTTCAGGTTCAAAGGCACATTGTCATGAATGGAGTGGCTCATTCATTTGAGTTTGACTAATTGGTTGATGATTGGCTAACCTTGTGTTGTTTTGTAGGTTGATGCTAACTCATTTGAGTTTGCCTTATGGCTTGCACATTGTGAACATTGTTTGTCTGTTTGTTATTGCTTGTTGATTGTTTGTCTGTACAGTTGAACTGATTAGTTTAGATTTTTCACAGGTACCTAAGTTGCTTTGAGTTCTTTTGAACTTGCTTTTGCTTTGCTTGGTTGCTTAACCACTGAGGTATATTTTCTTTGACTTCATGTAGTCTGGAAGACCTGTCCTGTTATATGGACAAGCACCTGTCTGAAGTCCTCCTTAAGAGGCAATGCTTGTGAATGTTTACATTTGTGCCAAGCAGGTAAAGACGTCTTAAGAGGCAGTTGGCAGATAAAAGGGATGTGCAATCCATCCCCTGCTATTCAGTTGTGTCATTCACCTTGCTCACACACCTTGTGGTTATGCATTGTGGATAATAACCCAAGATCTTTGTTGTGTCAGTCATATGTGGAGAACAGTTCCTGCATTCTGAACCCCCACACTTTCATTTGTCTGCAGCTCTCCCAGGCCAGGGATAAGAGCTGTGAGGTCTTACCCTCACTTCCCATTTCATCTGCTTCACCCTAACTCTCAATGTTAGGGTTAAGAGCTAACCACACCCGCTTCCAGTTGGCTTGTGTTTCACAGTCTAACCTTGTATGAGCCCAATTGTTTGCATATAGTGTGTGTGCTTGCTTTGTGTGCTTGTATGTATTTGCTGGTGCTGTTTAGGATAGCTTGCTTCCTGTGCAAGTTAGATAGAAACCTTAACATAGGGATTGTATGCATGACAACTTCTAGGCTCGAGTCGTAGTCTCCCTAGTAATTTGTGTCTCCCTTTGTCTCTGGTTAGGCTAGAAGTTCTTTCCCTACGTAGGGGAACTACGTCGCCCTGATCCTCATACCAGATGAGGTACGTAGGCAGGAGATAAGCTGATCTCTCCGGGCGCCCTTTTTCTTTTTCAACCCGTTTGTGTGTGTTGGAGTCTGACATGAGTCCAGCGATTGGCAGTTGGTTCCCAGTGTGTGTTTGTTAGTTCGGAGTCTGATTTAAGTCCAGCGATTGGCATTCGGTTTCCAGGTTTGCCTGTTTGTGTGGAGTCTGACGTAAGCCCAGCGATTGGCAGTCGGCTTCCGGTGTGGTTTTGTTTGGCGTGCGTTAGCCGAGCTACGAGTGCTCTGATTCTTCTCTAGTCAGAGAAGATACGTATGCATAGGATGCGACATCCTAGCGAGCACGTTTCCCTTGTCCCGAACTACGTCGACTCTGATGTTTGTGCCTGACAGACTACGTAGGCCCAGGATGCGATATCCTGCCAAGTCCCGTTTCGTCCGTCTTTTTGTGTTTCCTTCCAGCCTTGTGCAGTTTGTGAGCAGTTTTTAGCAACCTTATCCTTTCTTTTGTGCGTGGATCCCGTCGAGTACGACGGATGCGTAGGGGTGCATATACCTTCCCTTCGCATAACCGACTCCCGATCCCATCCATCTCCGGTCGCGAGACCATGTCTTTTCTAGGTTTACTTCGAGCGTTTCCTTTCCCTCTTGTGGGATAAATAACGCACGGTGGCGGCTCTGTTGTTTCGTTTTCCCGTCGGTTTTTCGCGTAATGCGACACCATGGATTGTGGATAAAGGAACACTAAGAAGTACAGTTTCAGATGTCCTGATTTGAAAGAGTTAAGGAAGTTGTAATCGTTTGTATTAGATCCCTTGGACTTCAAGCAATGTCATGGGAAGCTCTTGTCCGTATTATCTACTGATGTGGTTGAAGGATTTCTGAGTGTCTTGGTGTAGTTCTATGACCCTCTTTATCGGTGCTTCACTTTTCCTGATTATCAGCTTGTGCCCATGTTGAAGGAGTATGCCCATCTCTTGGGTATGCTCGTGCCTAACAAGGTACCTTTCAGTGGATGGGAGGAGATCCCAAGATCTCATGTCATAGTCGAAGCTCTTCATCTGAAGAAATCTGAGATTGATGCCAACATGGTGAAGAAAGGAGGGATTCTAGGATTGACTTCTGATTTTCTCATTGGTAGAGCTACTATTTTTGCTCAAGCCGACAGAATGGAAACTTTTGAAGCCATCTTTGTATTGCTCATCTATGGTTTAACATTGTCCCTAACATTGACAATTTTGTTGATGTTAACGCCATTAGAATTTTCTTGATTAGGAATCTTGTTCCGACTTTGTTGGGTGACATGTATTTCTCTTTGCATTTGAGGAATTCTAAGGGTGGTGGAACCATTGTGTGTTGCATTCCTCTTCTGTACAAGTGGTTTATTTCTCACTTGCCTCAGACGCCTACTTTCTTGGAGAACCGACAATGTCTACGGTGGTCCCAGAGACTTATGTCTCTCACTAATGATGATATTGTTTGGTATGATTCTGCATTGGGTAGCTTGCATATTATTGACAGTTGTGGTGAGTTTTCTAACGTGCCTCTTATTGGCACGCAAGGAGGAATCAACTACAACCCATTATTGGCCCGTCGTCAGCTTGGGTTCCCCTTGAGAGATAATCCTAATAATGTTCAGTTAGACGATCTATTCTATCAAGAGGGTAAAGATCCCCTACTTTTGAAGAGTAGAATGATGCGTGATTGGCACAATGTGTATAGAAAAGGAAGATCCGAGCTTTGTCCATGCAACTGTGTAGCTTTGGAAGCTTACACTATTTGGGTGAAGAAGAGAGATTTTGAGCTCAAGATGTCATACGCTTGTAAGAGACCTATGTATATGGTTATGGTTGAGCCATCAACTCTCCCTAACCATGATATAGAGGAGTTGGAAGACGCACTTGCCAAGATGAGCCAAAAGAGATACTTATGGGAAGAGCAGTTCCATGCTTTGAATTGAAAGCACGAGGAGTTGCAACTTGAGTCGAAAGACAAAGATTCAGTCATTGAGGTCCTTGAGGAGTGTGTAGTGAAAAGACGGAGAGAGCCAGAGGATTTATTTTCCTCTAGTATGCCTCATCCTTCTGGTGCTTGGAAGAAGATTGTTGATCGACTTGTCCTCGAGAAAGCTCAGATTCAAACGTCTTTTGAGACAGAGATTCGACGCATACGAAGGAAGTTCACTCCTTTGGCCATATCATCTGATGCAGTTGCTGGAGATCCTTAGGATGATAGATTCCTTTTCTCTTGTATTTATATTTTGGTTTCTGAAATTGTACTCAGTGTAATCCTTCCAAATTTTATGAATAAAAAGAGATTTTATGGTTAATTGAATTGTTATTATTGTTGATTACTATTATTACTAATTGAAAATATTTGCAAGTGAGACTTCATATGTTCCTTGAAATTAAAATCAATAAAAAACATTGCATCTCATACATCATTTGCATAACAGGTTTCTTCAGCCAGGTGTCTTATAGTTCTTCTTCTGTGTATTAGCCAAGCTGACTCATCATTATAACACTCAAGCTAATCGTCTGAGAAGAATGGAGCATCTTGAACAAAAGAACAGGGAGCTTAAGGATGACATTACCAGACTCACTGCCTTGATGGAGTCTGTGATTACTGCTCAGAACCAACCATCTCCGCCTCTTGCAACTCCTCCTCCTTAGAGGACTGTTATTTCAGAGGTTGCTTCAGCATCTGTGCCTATGGTTGCTAGCCAGTCCACGCCTGCCATGCCTGCTGGGTTCCCATGGGGAATGTCACCAAACTTTGTGCCTGAAGGGTACACTCCAACATTTGCTTCTTTGCCGATATCTAGCCGGTCTTGTCTGTGCCTCCTCCCATTGTGCATACTCTACCTCGTGTTAAGGATACCATTTATCACTCCGGTCCGTCCGAAGGTCCATATGTTTATGAAAAGATGGATGAAACGAAGGACCAGTTTCTTGATTTGCGCAAGGAATTGAAGACCCTAAGAGGAAAGGATTTATTCGGTAAGAGTGCTTATGAGCTACGTTTGGTGCCTAATGTCAAAATCTCGATGAAATTCAAGGTCCTAGACTTTGAAAAATATAAGGGGAATACCTGCCCTCTGAGTCATCTTCTCATGTATGTTAGAAAGATGTCTACTCACACCGACAATGATCAGCTGCTCATTCACTACTTCCAGGACAGTCTGACAGGAGCTGCACTCAGATGGTATATAGGCTTGGGTAGTGCTAGTGTCCGTACTTTTAATGACTTGAGTGAGGCCTTTGTCAAGCAATACAATTACAATGTTGATATTGCTCTGGATCGAGATTAGTTGAGATCAATGTCTCAAAAGAACAAAGAGACATTCAAGGAGTACACCCAAAGATGGAGGGAATTGGCTGCTCAGATTAGTCCACCTCTGGAGGAGAAGTAAACGACCAAGATATTTGTGAAGATGCTAAGTTCATTTTACTATGAAAGTATGATTGCAAGTGCCCCTAATTATTTCACCGAGATGGTGAACATGGGGATGAGATTGGAAGAAGGAGTCCGAGAAGGATGGTTATCCAAAGATGAAGCGTCAGCAAGCAAGGATACAGTGGTAGCTTCTCCAAAAAGAAGGAAGGAGAAACTAATGCACTATCAGTAGGGAGGAAAATGAGGCCTTATGTGAGGAAGAATTCCCAGTCCCGTCAACATCAGTATCAAGTATCATCAGTGATTCTAGTCTTTACCAATAATTCAATGAATCAATCAGTTCATGTTCAGGAACATCAACAATAGCCGCAACAATATAGCAACTATAACGACAACAATCATCATCATAACTTTGACCCTATTCCCATGGCATATGCAAAATTGTACCCTTCCTTGGTAGTCAAAAATCTTATCCAATCAAGGAATCCTCCACAAATTCCTTAACCGTTGCCATGGCGGTTCAAGCCTGACTTGTATTGTCCTTTTCACCAGGGAGCTCCTGGTCATGATATTTAAAATTGTTATCCTTTGAAGTAAGAGGTTCAGAAGATGGTTAAGAGCGGTATGGTATCCTTTAAGGACGGAGCTCCAAATGTTAAAGCAAACTCGTTGCCTGCTCATTGCAACGCTTCTATGAACATGATAGATGGTTGTCTTGGGAATTTTAGGGTCTTTGATGTGCATCATATTCGAAGGTCATCGGTAGAAATTCATAGAGACTTTGCTTGGTAAGCGATTGTGAACATGACCACGATGGTTGTGTTATTTGTAGCGTTAACCCTCGAGGATATGTAGTTGTAAAGAGGGATATTCAAAAGCTGATGGATGAAAATGTTATTCAAGTTCAACAATCCAGGTATATGGGAAATGAGGTAAACTTTATTGTACCAGTATTCAAAACCCCCTAGCGAATGGTTATTCAATTTGATAGCAGCAACAAAAATGACAACAAATCGGTATCGCCGTTGGTTATAAGATTAGCGGGCCTCATCCTCTATTCATCCCATAAAGTTGTGTCGTATAAGTATAATGCCACCATGATTAAGAATGGGCAAGAGGTTCTTCTTCCCGCTGCAAATTCAGTGGTAAGCATTGTGGATGTAGTGAAGGTGATCCGTAGTGGTCGTGTGTTTGGCCATGTATCTCCTAGAGTTGTGGAAGATGCTTTAGTGGGTAAGAAGGCAGAAGTTCCTGCAATTGATCCGGTTAGTTCTTCAACCTGTCAGTCTAGTGAATCCAGCGGATTGAAGGCTACGATGATGAGGTATTACGTCTGGTCAAGAGAAATGCATTCAATGTTGTAGAACAGTTGCTTCAAACACCGTCAAAAAATTATGTGTTGTCATTATTGATGAATTATGAGGCACATAGAGAGGCTTTGTAGAGAGTGTTGGAACAAGCTTACATGGAGCACGATGTCACCAGGGATCAGTTTGACCACATTGTTGCCAACATTACTTCTTATAACAACCTGAGCTTTTATGATGAAGAACTTCCTGAGGAAGGTAGAAATCATAACTTGGCACTCCATATTTCAATGAACTACAAGGAGGATGCTCTGTCCAATGTATTGGTTGATACTGGTTCATCATTGAATGTGTTTCCCAAGTCAACTCTACCAATACTTTCTTATCAAGGCGCCCCAATGAGGTACAATGGCGTGGTGGTTAAAGCATTTGACGGTTCTCGAAAAACTGTCATTGGAGAAGTGGATCTTCTGGTTAAGATAGGTCTGAGTGATTTTCAAATTAATTTTCAAGTGATGGATATTCACCTAGCCTACAGTTGTTTGTTGGGAAGGCCATGGATCCATGAAGTTGGTGTTGTGACGTCTACTATGCATCAAAAGTTGAAATTTGTTAAGAACGACAAGCTTGTCGGTGTTGGTGTGGATAAAGCGTTGTTAATGATCCATTTGTCATCCTTCATCTATATGGACGCTGAAGAAGAAGTTGGAATGTTGTTCAAAGCTTTGACCATTGGTGATGAATTGAAGAAGACTAGGGCACCCATGTCTTCTCTGAAGGATGCCAAAGAGGTTGTTTAGGCTGGTAGCACCGACAAATAAGGTCGCGTTGTGGAAGTTATTGAGAACAAGAATATAGCAGGGTTGGGATTTTAGCAAGGGTCATTCAATGCCAATGTCAAGGCTATGCAAGAAGTTTTCCGCATTTGAGGGTTCATTCACAAGGATGATCAACACTCAGCTGCCATTATTGAAGATGATGATGAAGACGAAGCTTATGCCAACTTCGTGACACACGGCCAGACTTGCAACAATTGGGTTGCTATTGATATTCCTGTTGTCATGCATTTCTCAAAGTAATTTGTTTTATTGTTTAAGAAAAATCCTTCTCATATGCCTAAGGGAGAAGTGAAACATTGTTGGGTATTTCAAATTTATCATCAATAAAAATACAATTTTATTCATCCATATCTATGATGTTTGCTTTTACTTTTTTCTTTTTCTGAAAATGATAGTCACAAAAAACATAAATAAGCAATAATTTTCCCACGTCTGCATAATATTTATTTGCACTCCATTTCTCTAAAATCAAAATATCAAATTATTATGCAGGTTGGTTCTCAAACCCATTGAATGTAATGATCATACTCCCTCTCCAAACTTTGATTTCCCTGTGTTTGAAGTTGAGGAAGAGAATGATGATGAAGATGTATCTGATGAGTTGTCCCGTTTACTTGAGCACGAGGAAAAAACCATTCAGTTGTTTGGAGAGAAGATTGAATTAGTCAACTTGGGTTCCGATGATGATGTGAAGGAAGTCGAGATTGGGTCTCAACTATGTCTAGAGGCTAAGAAGGGGTTGGTTGATCTTCTTCGAGAATATTCTGATGTGTTTGCTTGGTACTATCAAGATATGTCAGGTTTGGATTCTGAGATTGTGGAGCATAGATTGCCTTTGAAGCAAGAATGCTCGTTGGTCAAGCAGAAATTGAAAATAACCCATCATGATATGGCAGTAAAGATTAAGGAGGAAGTGAAGAAGCAGATTGATGTTGGTTTCCTTGTTACCTCCGAATAACCGCAGTGGGTGGCCAATATTGTGCATGTTCCTAAAAAATATGGAAAAGTCTGTATGTATGTTGATTACATAGATTTGAATAAAGACAGTCCAAAAGATGATTTTCCTCTGCCACACATTGATATGTTGGTAGGCAATACAAGGAAATTCAAAGTCTTTTTGTTTATGGACGGATTTCCGGCTATAATCATATTAAGATGGCACCCGAAGATATGAAGAAGATCACATTCATTACGCCTTGGGGAATATTCTGTTATCGAGTGATGCCTTTCGGTTTAAAGAATACAGGTGCAGCGTACCAGAGAGCTATGACCACTCTTTTCCTTGATATGATACATAAAGAGATTGAAGTTTACGTTGATGATATGATTTCTAAATCAAGTGATGAAGAAGAACATATTAAGAATTTATTGAAGTTATTCCAGCGTTTGAGGAAGTATAAACTCCGCTTGAATCCCAATAAGTGTACTTTTGGTGTCCGCTCTGGTAAGTTGTTGGGCTTTCTTGTTAATGAGAAGGGTATTGAAGTTGATCCTGCCAAGGTTAAAGCAATACAAGAGATGTTTGCGCCCAAAACTGAGAAGCAAGTCAGAGTTTTTCTCGACCGCTTGAATTATATGTCAAGATTTATATCACACATGACCGCCACATGTGCAACTATATTCAAGCTCCATTGGAAAGATCAATCTTGTGATTGGATCGAAGATTGCCAAAACACTTTTGACAATATCAAAGAATATCTGCTTGAGCCTCCAATTCTGTCTCTGCCTGCTGAAGGAAGACATTTGATCATGTATTTGACTGTGCTTGAAGAGAGTATGAGCTATGTTCTGGGTCAACAAGATGAATTTGGGAAGAAAGAATATGCAATTGACTACCTCAGTAAGAAATTCACCGACCGTGAGATTCGATATTCTATGCTTGAGAAGACATGTTGTGCTTTAGCTTGGGCTGCTAAGCATCTGCGCCAGTATATGTTGAATCGTACTACTTGGTTGATATCCAAAATGGATCCAATCAAGTACATTTTTGGGAAGCTTGCTTTAACTAGGAGGATCGCCCATTGGCAAATGTTGTTGTCTGAGTATGATATTGAATACCGATCTCAAAAAGCTATTAAAGGCAGTATTTTGGATGACCATTTAGGTCACCATCTGTAGCGGTAAATCCATGACCATCAAGCTATGGATAAGCTAGACGTCAATTAAACCAGAGTCGCCACCGCGCTTTTATTGTTTCCAAGGGAAAAGTATGAATGAAACCCAAAAGATAAGAAGTTTTCAAATCAAAACTAATAAAATGTCAGAGATTATAGGTAAGGGGGTTGGTTACACAGAGGGAAGGTGTTAGCACCGAAAGTGTCCTAGGTATTCCTAGGGAGCCCTTTCTTGTGTGCATATGTGTTTTTGTACAAATGATGTTTGCAATAAATAGAATGGGGGGATGAGAAAAGAATTCATTAATTATATTTTTGTGTTTGACAAGACCTTCGGACTTGGGTCTACGTACCAACATAAAATAACGGATCAAAACCTCATAGTTCGTGGTATCAATTTCAAAGTGAGTGCATTGCTTTTAACAAAATTTTAAGTTTAACAAAGGCACAAGAGGCCCAAAAAAGGTTTGAATGAGTGTTAGTTCTTTTTGGCTTTTGAAATTTTAAGTCAAGTATGATTAAGTTCATTTACAAAGTTTGATTAAGAAAAGATTTTAAAAATGCAATTGCATAGGGCCAAAGTTTCTAATTTTCAACATGGTCTAAGTTTAGAAAATACAAGCAAAGAAGATTTTAAAAGGAGGGAGAGATTTTGAAATTAAAGAAATGGATAGGAGATGAAAAGACTAATCCTAAGTACAAATTTAAAAGTTAAGAGTTGAAAAGATCTGACCAATGGGCTACAATCCAATAGACAAGAATGTCATGTAGAAACCAAAATTTCCCTTGGAATTTAGAATCAAGAAATATAAGGTGAAGAGCAAGGCATCAAATAAAGATAACCACATCCAAGCTTAGTAACTCCATGATATTCTTCAAAATTCCCATGTATCAAATGACTTCAAATATGGCATTAAACACAAGTTCAAAATAACAACTTCAATATGATCATGTTGCAAATGAACTCAAATGGATCTTCAATATTATATAAGATGAATGTTCACTTCACAAGCACTTGGTTTCATAAAAGTTAGCATTGACCAAGTCCTTTGCATAGGGAGTGTTGCCTAATTCTAAGTCCAATGTCTCAGATCAAATCCAACAGTCAACATAAAATGTTTTTTTTAGGGTTTTTATTCTTATTATGTACATTAAGGTCAAAAGACCATAAACACAAACAAGTATATACAAACACAATACATCACAAATTATGGCCCAAGTGGGCAAAGTGAAAATGGCATTAAAGTAAAGAAATTGAATGGTATGAATAATGTCAAATGAATAAAAGCATGAAACTAAAGTACATGAAAGTAAATGGCTTGAAAGTAAATGTTAGTTGTTAGTTGATTAGAAGTTAGTATTACTTTTGCTTTGTCTTGTTTAAGTCATTCTTTGGAGAACACTCAACCCACTTGTCACAAGCATGGATCCTTGAACCAAGACATCTTCCAAAGGAAGGAAAAAGGCCAATTTTCCACACAATACCATGAAAGAGGGGAGACTTACAATCTCACTTACTAGAATGCTATGCCTTTTGTGTCACAAATTTAACGCTATATTTAGCAATCGTAATTGGACTTATGTAGAAGTCACAACTATTTGAGGTCGGGCAATAGAATTTTGGTGCTAATGCATGTTAGAGACATAGTATAATGGACTATGCTCATGAAATATACCACACACAAAATGAATATGCAAAATGGTGGACCTAATCTCATCCATACTCATGTTGATTTTACAATCAACTAGCCTTAGGATATAGAGATATCATAGGTCCATGACATGAATGAATAAAGAAGGGGAATGAGATGAAGAGGAAGGGGAAATGAAATCAACACAAATTGGTCAAAGGAGGACTTTTACCAAATTAAGATCATTCATTCATTTTGGGAGATGAAATGTACATTTCATCAATCCCCTAAATCCAATGATCTTAATTTAACAAAGTCAAATCAACCTTGACCAAGGCCCAACAACACAAGTCAAACTCCACAATTCAATTAAAATGGATCAAAACAATTTATTTGGCATTTAATCAATTAAAAACAATTAAAATATGCATTAAATTAAATTATGGTTTCTCAAATTCCTAAAACCTTATCAAAACACCAAAGAAATGACCATGAGATTTATCATAGGTTAAACAAGGTCAAAGGACCTCAGAGAAAAAAAATTCATAATTTTTCGAAACTTAAAACTATTTATAAACAATTAAAAATATTCAAAAAATATCAACTAAATCATGAAAAATATTAATAATGATCTAAAAAATAATTTTAATTCAGAAAGTGAAAGAGGAATTTATTTAAAATTTTTTGGTGAAACTCTCATATTTTTTGGATCAATATTAAAATTAATATGAATTAATTAAAATAACACAAATAAAATGAAAATCAAGTAATCATAAAAAGCGTGGACCACTTGATCTCCCTCATTAATTGAGGTGGCAGATCAAGTGGCCACAAGCGCGCATTCCATGGTGGACTTGAGTCTGCGCATCATAAACCAGGTAATCAAAACCAACGCTCATGATTAAAACATTTTGAATAGATCATGTGGCTCTGGACCTTGCCAACTCACCACCGGAGCAAAACTCCGGTTACCTTCTCAGGCATGCTTCGCCGGACTGGTCCAATCATAACCATCACTAAAATAAAAAAGAAGGACATGATTTTAAAGTAAAAGTGGCACTGAGCACGAATCTTTCCTCAAGTCATCCTAACTCCAAGTATATTGAGAGATACAAGGAGTTGAAATTTGAGGTGCATGATCTGAGTTGCTTCGATTTGACCTTAAAGCAACTCAATTTTGTTGCCTACATTGGTAGAACTTTAGACAACCAAAGATCCAAGAGAATTATGGAGAATTGAGTGAGAATCGAAGAGATAAAAATTTATGGAAAATACCTTCAATGCAGGTTTGGATTCACTTGTTCTTGCTTTGGCAGGAAGCTGAAGTAGATTAGGATGCACAAAAGGTCCTGGATCCCTGGAGTTTTGAATCTCAAAACAGTGAGATTCAAACTCAATTTTCAAAGAAAATTCTCAGGATTATCCTCTCAAATGGAAGGGTTTGGGGTTTTGGATCAAAGCTGGCGCGAAGGAGTCCTCAATTCTGAACCTAAAGGCTTCTATTTATAGGTGAATCACATGTTATTTGCACCTTATAATTGAATTTCCAAATTTGGCAATGAGTGATACATGTGTGCATGGGCGTGTACAGACCCATGAAGTTATTCCTTTTGGTCCATAATTGACTGTGAACATGTCTAAAATCAACTTGGAGTGCAAGGCAAATGTGTATGGAAGCTTGAAGTTTGATTTTTCCAAATGATGATACAATGTTCAAGCCATGCACAGACCATTCAAATCTTGTTCAAAATGGATGAAATTGAACTTTTTGGAAAGTTTAAATCAAGTGGAACAACTTTCATTTTGAACACTTTTTCATTTGAAGCTTGTATCATGATGAATTTTGAGGTGGAAGTTTTGAAATTTGAACATATCAAAATATTTTCTAAGTGTCAAGCGACATGTTCACTTATTCCACCTTGGCTAACTTTTTGTGTTAGCTTCAAATGAGAAACGCTACTTCATAATCATTGTATCTCTTTCAAATTACTTAAAAATGGTCACAAATTTGACCTCATTTGGATTTAACATGAAGGAGTTATGCATTTTTGAAGTTGAGGAAAATCACTTGTTCAATGGCATTGGTCCAAAATGACCTATAATGTATCCTCATATCACATGCTCATAAAAGTTAAATCAGCTATTCCTCTAAACATAAAGGTTGAAGTAGACATACTGAATTTGATTGTGAAAGTTGGAAATCTTTCATATCAGAAAAATTGAGCAAGTTATGGCCATGGGAAGTTGACCTCCAAATTAGGGTTTAGACAAAATGACCTATAATCTTTCACCATAAAAAAATGAATTTCCATGCAAAAATAGCTCTATACACCAATATCAAAGTTGTTTGTAATGTAATTTGGAGTAACGTTTCTCTTGGAATCATTTTCATATGAGAAATATTGTAGGAGATAGGATCTAGGGAACCCTAGATTTGATCAGATGAATTCCTCTAGTAAACCGACTTGTTAGCTTGCAATTCTCCGTACTTTGGGGACTCATGGGAGATCATATATGCATAAGATGATGAAATTTTAAGTAGCCCTTGAAATATTTTATCATTAGTTGAAGAAGCTTGGTGAAGAAGTTACACAAGATACCCAGATAAACTAGGGTTTCCAAGGCAAACCAATTCCAAACTCTTGATGCTTTCTTGATCAAAATAACATGAAAAGATCATAGGGACTCATATATGATGCCTAGAGCCATTATGGATCAATTATTTACGTAGCTCTTAGCAATGAGGGTCTTGAATCCTAGATGCGAGCTTGATAGATCAAAGGTGATCATGTGCCCTACCTACAAAAGAGTTAGACAAATAAAAAGACATATTTTTGGTATTTTGGTTAGTAAATGATAAAATATAAAGTATGATATAATCTCATGGTGCTTGGTGATCTCTCCTAATACAAAACCAATGAGTAAGGGGTAAGGAGGATGTCAATGTGTGATCCCAATGTCAATGCATATGATGAGATAACATGAGGGATCTTAGGGTCCAAATTGGGGTCTTACAGCTGCCCCTATTTAAGGACGTTCTAACTGAGGAGATGAAGGTTAAAATCTTCGTATCGACTCAGTAGAATGGGCTTAAATAACAACATATAGAAACAAATTTTGGTCCCTAAGAGACCTCATGATGCATATGCTATGAATGTTAAAAATAATTTTCTGTGGGGAACTGTTGCCACAAAGGAAAAGAATCCGGAGTGACTGAAAGTCTGCAGTAGCATAATGCATTCCATAAGGAAAACTCACTCGGGAGACAGAGACTTTGAGGGGATAAAAAGGTTATGCGTAGGCCAGGCTACAACTTAAAAACTGCTGGGGGACACAAGCGATTCCATGAAAATAAATCAATGGAAAGACTCATCTGGGGGAAAAAAGGAACATCTGCAAGGGAAACAGGTAGATCAGAACAAAACTGAAATACTCGAACCACGCAGGAAAAACGATTTCACTAAGGAAATACGCACTCAAACTCGACTAGAGAAGAAAAAGTCTTCTACACAGGAGGAAAAATATATTATCCACTACCGGTTACTGGGTACAAAGATAATACAATCTGACAGGGAGGGCATTCGTTACCGGTTAGGGTGAACATATCAAGGATGACTCACTGAGGGCCGCCAGGAGGTATATTCATTACTAGTTACTGGGTAGAAATAGACTTGCTGGGGAAAATAGGATTTACAACTACCAGTTACTGGGTAGAAGACCGAAAAGATGAGAATATCCGTCACTGGTTAAAATGAACATATCAAGGATAGACTCAAAGGGAAGAAATCTGTCATTAATTAAGATGAACATATCAAGGATAGACTTTCCTGGGGATGTTAAGGAGGATACCCGTCATCGATTACGATGAACATATCAAGGATAAACCGCCTGAACAAAAGTAGGAATTACATCTATCGAATGCTTGATAGAATACCATAAAGAGAATATTTGTCATCGATTAGGATGAACATATCAAGGATAGACTCCGAGAGGAGAAATAGGGATTACATCTATCAGTTACTGGATAGAAAACCACAAAGAGGATATCTGTCACCGGTTAAAATGAACATATCAAGGATAAACTCTGCAAATGGGAGAAAAGAAGAATTTACAACTACTGGTTACTGGGAAGAAGACCACAAAGAGAAGGAAACTCGTCATCAGGTAGGATGAACATATCAAGGATTAACTCTCTAGGGGAACAAAATAGGGATTACAACTACCTTTTTACTGGGTAGAATACCAAGGAGAGAATATCCGTCACCGGTTAGGATGAACATATCAAGGATAGACTCAAAGCAGGGGAAGAAAATATTCGTCACTGGTTAGGATGAACATATCAAGGATATACTTCCTGGGGAAACATGAAAACGAATCCGCTGGGGAAAAGGGGTTATTCTTGTCGGGTATTGGGCAAGAAGTAAAAAACGACAGACTAAGATGAATACTACCATTTACTAGGTAATAAACTCTCAAGGGACCAAAAGCATCTATTTAGGTAAGATCTAGAAAGAAACAGTCAATCAAGACTCAACCCAATGAGGATATAACTCAAGGGGAGTGGTTCCATATAGATAATCAACTGGGGAGGAAGCTGAAATAATAATCATCCACGAGGAAATAACTCAGTGGGTAAAGGAGAAAGGTTAAAGTCTTTCTACTTAGGGGGGATGGCACTCTATAGTTGAAGGAGGACAGACACACAAAACCTGTATGGGGATAAAGTACCACCATATCAGAGGATAAGAATCCCTAGAATGAATCACAAGGTGTAATGATGCAATAATGAAGTTATATGAGTGTATATGTATATGTATATGTATATGTATATATGATGATTATGTTGACAAAACAATTCCAAAGGATACAAAATGTCGCTGGTCTGAATCATCGATACAATTCTAGCTAATCCACACATGGGGGAAACAACTGCTGGAAAAGAGATCAACATCTCAAGGACTCAACCCTAGATGGGGTTGAAAGGAGGAGCTCTGCTAAGGAAACTGCTACCGACTCTGCGGGGAATTTTAGGTCAACACCATATCAAATGGGAGACAACCCTGCAGGGGAATAAACACAAATAGATGCTCAGAAACCTAGAGTAAACTCTGACTGGGAACGAATCTGATGGCGTCTGTGGGGAACCAAAGTTCTGCCGAAACTATGCAAACTGCTGCAATGAAATGCCTACAACCCGAGGGAGGACAAAAACAAACTCAGTTAGAGAAGATGACCAACTTGGCTGGGGAAATCAACAAACACCGGGTGCTATCATGCTTTCAGGGATGAAAGATGAGTCACACCTACTGCTTGGGGAGGACCAACAATGCTCCGCATTTAGGGCTTACCGCTTTCGAACCACTATTGATATTCTTTTTAATGAAATCGATTGCTTAAAATTAATGCTTTTATATGTTTAAGAAAATATTATTTTGATTAAAATTTTAATTTCACAAATGGTCATAATAAAATTTAAATCTATTTGGCTGAATTAAATAAGAGTAGAAACAATTGGATAAAAGCTCAACTTTACTTAATAGAATGGTAGTCTGTAACTGACAAGCCTCCATAGATCTTTACAAAAGTTTGAAAATGGTAATTTACACGGAAAAGGGCTACATTGAATACAATGATCACTAACCCTTCTACCAACTCTTGATATCCACTGTGCTCTTGGCCGCTACTGGGGATCAGAATCTGACAATGTGCTCAAGAAAGTCTTCAAAACGGAAGAACAACAGGGTGCAATTACTTGCCATAATCCCTAATTTTTGCATAAATTTCCCCAAGGTGGGGTACTCAATTTATCGGGATAATTCTTTCTGTTTTATGTCTCTAATTTTTGCCTGGATCTCCCTTCGGGTTTTCAATCCATTGGGACGCTCATTTTTGCCTAAGTCGCCCTTTCGGGTTTTCAACTTAGCGAGATGTTATTCTTTTTTTAGGCAAAGTATTTCTTGACTGCATCTGTGTTCACAGGACGAGTGAACTCTTCACCATCCATAGTTGTAAGAATCAAAGCACCGACTGAAAAGGCTCTCTTGACAACATATGAGCCTTTATAATTAGGAGTCCATTTTCCCCTAGAATCTGGTTTGAAAGATAGAATCTTCTTGAGCACGAGGTCACCTTCTCTGAATACACGAGGCCTGACCTTCTTATAAAAAGCTTTCTTCATTCTCTACTGATATAACTGGCCATGGCATATGGCAGTCAATCTCTTCTCTTCAATCAACTTCAATTGGTCGTACCTGGTCTGACACTATTCAACTTCAGTCAACTTGGCTTCCATGAGCACACACAACGATGGGATCTCAACCTCTATGGGGAGCATAACTTTCATGCCATACACAAGAGAGAAAGAGGTTGCCCCTGTTGAAGTGCGAATGGATGTACGATACTCGTGCAAAGCAAATGGGAGCATCTCATGCCAATTCTTATATGTCACAACCATCTTCTGGATAATCTTCTTAATGTTCTTGTTTGCAGCTTTAACAACCCCATCCATCTTATGTATGTAGGGAGAAGAATTATGGTATGCAATCTTGAAGTCTTTGCAAAGAGCTTCCACCATATTATTATTCAAGTTAGATCCATTATCAGTAATGATCTTACTTGGCACACCATAACAACATATAATCTGATTCTTGATAAACCTTACAATAACTTGCTTGGTTACATTCGCATACGATGTCGCTTCAACCCACTTTGTGAAGTAGTGAATAACCACCAAAATAAAACGATGTTCGTTTGAAGCTCTGGGCTCAATCATGTCAGTCATGTCAATTTCCCACATGGAGAAGGGCCATGGGGAGGAAATGGCGTTCAACAGTGTCGGAGGAACATGAATCTTATCTGCATATATTTGACACTTGTGGCATTTCTTCATAAGCTTGCAATAGTCAGATTCCATTGTCAGCCAATAGTAACCTGCTCGCAACATCTTATTTGCCATAGCATGTCCGTTGGAATGAGTACCAAAGGAACCTTCATGGACTTCCTCCATCAACAAGTCTGCTTCATGTCTAACCACGCATCTGAGCAGAACCATATCGATGTTTCTCTTGTACAATACATCACCATTCAGGTAAAAATTGTCGGCTAATCTTCTCAAAGTCTTTTTATCTTTCAAAGATGCCCCTGACGGGTAAATCTGACTTTAGTGGAAACACTTGATATCATAATACCACAGCTTCTCATCTTTGATCTCTTCAACATCAAACACATGAGCTGGCCTATCAAGACGCATCACAGTCAAGTTGGGAACTTCATTCCAATACTTCACCATAATCATGGAAGCTAAAGTTGCAAGAGCATCTGCCATCCGGTTTTCATCTCGAGGGATATGATGAAACTCAACCTTTGTAAAGAAAGTTGAAATCCTCCTTGCATAATCTCTATATGGTATCAAACCGGGTTGATTCGTCTCTCATTCACCTTTGATCTGATTCATGACTAAAGTCGAATCTCCATAGACGTCTAAATACTTGATTTTAAGATCAATGGCCTATTCAAGCCCCATAATGCAAGCTTCATACTCAGCCATATTATTTGTACACTTGAAAGTCAATCTTGCTGTAAACGGGAAATGCATGCCTTGAGGAGTAATAATCACTGTCCCAATGCCATTACCATATTGATTAACAACTCCATCAAATACTATGCCCCAACAGGAACCAGGTTTTGGCCCTTCTTCAAGCAATGGTTCATCACAATCTTTCATTTTCAAGTACAAGATCTCTTCATTAGGAAAATCATATTGCACTTACTAATAATCTTCAATTGTTTGGTGAGCCAAATGGTAAGCTAAGACACTACCTTTAATCGCTTTCTAAGATCAGTATTCAATATCATATTTAGATAACAACATTTGCCAATGGGTAATCCTCCCGGTTAAAGCAGGCTTTTCAAAAATATACTTGATTGGATCCATTTTGGATATTAACGAGTTAGTATGATTCAACATATACTGACGCAAATGCTTAGTAGCCCAAGCCAACACGCAACAAGTTTTCTCAAGCATAGAATACCGAGTCTCACAGTCGGTGAACTTCTTACTAAGGTAGTAGATTGCATATTCTTTCTTTCCAGTCTCATCTTGCTGAACAAGAACACAACACATACTTTCATCAAGCACAATCAAATACATGATCAACGGTCTTCCTTCCACGGGCGGAGACAGAATCGAAGGCTCAAGCAGATATTCTTTGATACTGTCAAAAGCTTTCTGGAAGTCTTTGGTCCAATCACAAGACTTATCTTTTCGAAGAAGCTTGGATATAAGCGCACATGTAACAATGATGTGTGAAATGAATCTTGAGATATAATTCAAGCGGCCGAGAAAACCTCTGACTTGCTTCTTAGTTTTGGGCGCAAGCATCTCTTGTATGGCTATGACCTTGGCAGGATCAACTTCAATACCCTTCTCGCTGACAATAAAGCCCAACAACTTACTAGAGCAAACACCATAGTACACTTATTGAGATTCAAACGGAGTTTGTACTTCCTCAAATGCTGGAATAGCTTTAACAAATGCTCAACATGTTCCTCTTCATCAATGGATTTAGCAATCATGTCATCAACATAGACTTCCATCTCTTTATGCATCATATCATGAAAAAGAGTAGTCATTGCTCTTTGGTAAGTTGCACCAGCATTCATTAAACCGAAAGGCATCCCTCTATAACAAAATGTTCCCCAAGGTGTAATGAACGTGGTCTTCTCCATATCATCGGGTGCCATTTTAATCTCATTATAACCGGAAAATCCGTCCATAAATGAAAAGACTTTGAATTTAGCTGTATTGTCTACCAACATATTAATGTGTGGCAGAGGAAAATCATCTTTCGTACTGGCTTTATTCAAATCTCTATAATCAACGCACATGAGAACTTTTCCATCCTTCTTGGGAACGGGCATAATAGTGGCCACCCACTGCAGATACTCAGCAGTAACAAGGAAACCGGCATCAATATGCTTTTAAACTTCTTCTTTGATCTTCACTTCCATATCAGGAAGAGTCCTCCTCAACTTCTGCTTGACTGGCGGGCATTCTGGCTTCAACGACAATCTATGTTCCACAATCTCAGAATCCAAACCAGGCATGTCTTGATAGGACCAAGCAAACACATCTGAGTATTCTCGGAGAAGATCAATCAACCCCTTCTTAACCTCAGGACACAGTCGTGACCCAATTTTGACTTCCTTCACATCATCCTTGGAACCCAAGTTGACTAACTCAATCTGTTCTTCGAACGACTGAATGGCTTTTCCCTCATGCTCAAGAAGACGAGACAATTCATCAGATACCTCCTCATCACTTTCCTCCTCAGCCTCAAACACAGGGAATCCAAAATTTGGAGAAGGAGAGTGATCATTGTATTCAATGGGGTTAGAAATCAACCTGCATAAAGATTTCATATTTTGATTTAAGAGAAATGAATTATGACCAAATATTATGCAGATGGACAATTATATTTATTTATTTATGTTTTTTGTGATTACCATTTTTTCAGAATAAAGAAAAAAGAAAGAATAAAACATCATAGATGTGGATGAATTGAATTATATTTTATTGATGATCAAAATTGAAAATTCCCAAACAATGTTCACTTCTCCCTTAGGCATAGGAGAAGGATTTTCAAAAACAAATAAAAGCAATTACTTAGATTGATGCACAATAATAGGAACATCAACAACAGTCCAATTGTTGCAAGTTTTTCCATGCGTCACAAAATTGGTGTAGTCTTCGTCTTCATCACCCTCGATCACAACAACTAAGATTTGTTCATCACCATGAATGAACCCTCCGCTACGGAAACTGGGTTGGGCATCTTCAGCTTTAATCACAAATGAACCTCATTGGAAACCCAAACCGACTTTGCTCTTGTTGTCGGAGACCTCTACCATCTGTCCCCACTGATCAGACTTACCATCCTCAACAATTCTTTGTGCATCTTTGAATGAGGACATGGGTGCCCCAACTCTTTTTTCCTCAGCAATAGAAAAGGCTTGGAATGGAGTTCCAATCTCATCTTCAGCTTCTACATAAGAGAAAGATGACAGGTGGCTTACCAGCAAAGCCTTCTCCCCGCCAACAATAACAAGTTTTGCATTCTTAACAAACTTCAGCTTCTGATGCAACGTTGAAGTAACGGCTCCTGCCTCATGTATCCATGGCCTCCCTAACAAGAAGCTATAGGTCGGTGGATATCCATTACTTGGAAAGTAATTTGGAAGTCACTCGGACCTATCTTCACTGGAAGGTCCACTTCACCGATCACAGTTTTGTGAGAACCATCAAATGCTTTGACGATTACGCCACTATATCTCATCGGAGCTCCTTGGTATGACAACCTTGACAGAGTTGACTTCGGAAGTACGTTCAATGAAGAACCGGTGTCAACCAACACATTTGACAGAGCATCATCTTTGCAATTCATTTAAATGTGCAAAGCCAAGTTATGATTTCTTCCCTCCTCGGGGAGTTCTTCATAACAAAAACTGAGATTGTTGCAGGAAGTGATGTTATCCACAATATGATCAAACTGATCCACCGTAACATCATGTTCCACATAAGCTTTCTCTAGAACTTTCTATAGTTCTTCTCTATGCGCTTCTGAGTTCATTAGTAGAGACAACACTGAAATCTTGGAGGGAGTTTGGAGCAACTGCTCCATCATATTGAACTCGCTCTTCTTAATCAATCTGAGTACCTCATCGTCATTTCTAGGCTTCAAACCATTGGATTCACCAGACTGACACTTTGGAGCACTAGCAAAATCTACCACAGGCACATCAACCTTCTTGCTAACAGATATATCTTCCATATTCTTCGGGAACACCCACCCAAAGACACGACCATTGCGGGTCACCTTAGTAACATCGGCTATACTTACAATAGAACTGGTCGTAGGTAAAGGAACCTCTTGACCATTCTCTATCATGGTAGCATTGTACTGATATGGGACAGCCTTATCGGATGCATACGGGATGGGGCCCGCTAACAGTATAACCAACGACGATATCGATATGTTGTTGACACTATTACTGCTGCTACTGTCGTACTGGATTACTACTCTTTCAAAAGTTTTGAATACAGGGACTATCACATTCACATCGTCACCTAAGTGACGGGATTGGAAGATTTGAATCATGCCTTCATCCATCAACCTCTGGATGTCTCTCTTCATAATAACATAACCTATAGAATTGACACTGCAAATTGCACAACCATCATGGTCATGCTCGCAATTGTTAACCAAACCAATATCCTTGTGCATCCTCAGCAAGGACCTTCTAATGAATCGTACATCATATATTTTGAATTCCCCAGGACAATCATCCACCATATTAACAGATGAATTTCCATGGGTAGGTAGTGGCTTAGCTTTGACGTTCGACGCACGGTCCTCAAACGACACCATTCCACTTTTAACCAGCTTTTGGACCTCATACTTTAGGGGGTATCAATTCTCAATATCATAACCGGGAGGTCCTTGGTGAAAGGCACGACAGAGTTCCGTTTTGTACCACCATGGAAGTGGTTCAGGGATTTGAGGTGGATTCCTTGGTTGCAAAAGGTTCTTGAGAACCAATGATGGATACAATTCAGCATATGTCATAGGAATCGGGTCAAAAGAGACCTTCTTCCTCTCAAAGTTTTGTTGTTGTTGAAGATGATTGGTATTATTGTTATTGTTGTAGGAGTTTGTTCATTGTGGTGGCGATTGTTGACGTTGTTGTTGAATTGGTGTTGACTGATTGTTTAAAAATACTGGGATTACAGACGATACTTGATGATGGTGTTGACAGGGTGGTTGACTTCTTCTTACATGAGGCCTCCTCTGCCTCCCAACGGATACTACATTAGCCGTATTCTCTTTCTTCTTATCAAAACTATTACCATACCTCTTATTGGACGACGCTTCCTCCTTAGACAACTATCCCTCTCGGACACCTTCTTCTAGCCTCATCCCCATGTTTACCATCTCGGTAAAATCACTAGGGGCACTGGAAATCATCTACTCATAGTAAAATGAGCTCAGGGTCTTGAGAAAAATCTTTGTCATCTTCTTCTCTTCCAAAGGAGGGGTAATCTGAGTGGCAAGCTCTCTCCATCTTTGATCATACTCTTTGAACGTCTCCTTTTCCTTTTGAGAGAGCGACCTCAACTTGTCCCTATCTGGTGCCATATCCATATTATATTTGTACTGCTTCACGAATGCTTCTCCCAAATCATTGAACGTGCGAACACTTGCACTATCCAAACCCATGTACCACCTCAGAGCAACACCATTTCGGCTGTCTTGAAAGTAATGGATCAATAACTAATCGTTATCAGTTTGCGTTGACATCTTTTTGGCGTACATCACAAGATGACTGAGTGGACAAGTATTCCCTTTGTACTTTTCAAAGTCCTGAACTTTGAACTTCACCGAGATTTTCACTTTCGGAACTAAGCAAATTTCCGCAGCACTCTTACCAAACAGATCTTTACCCCTCAAAGTTTTCAACTTCTTTTGCAGCTCAAGGAATTGGTCTTTAATTTCATCCATCTTTTCATACACATCAGGGCCCTCAGACGGCTCAGAATGATAGATTGTATCTTCAACACGGGGTAGAGTATGCACAACTGGTGGAGGCACAAACATGATCGGGCTAGATGCCGGGATGGAAGCAAAAGTAGGCGCGAAACCTTCAGGCACAAATTGGGCGGCATTCCCCAGGGGAATCCAGCAGGCATAGTAGGCGTAAAGTGAGCAGGAGTAACAGGAATGGTAGAGGTAGACACCTCTGAAATAACAGTCCTCTGAGGAGGAGGAGTTGCGGGCGTTGGAGAAGACTGGCTCTAAGCGGCTAGCCATGACTCCATCATGGCAGTCAGATGGGCGATCTCGTCCTTCAAGTCTCTGTTCTCTTGCTTGAGATGTTCCATGATTCTTGAGTGATTAGTGTGGGTATTGAATTGATGAGTCAGCTTGGCTGAAGCACAGAAGAAATACGAATAAGACATCCGGCGAAAGAGAAACCTGTTATGCAAATGATACATGAAATGCAATGCTTGATTGTTTTTATTTTCAAGGAACTTACTATATTATTTGCAAATATATATAATAATACTAATTGCAACAACTTGATTGATCATAAAAAATCTCCTTTATATATATAATTGGAAGGATTACACTGAGTATAATTTCAGAAACCAAAATACAAAAATACAAGAGAAAAGGAGACTGGTCATCCTAAGGATCCCTAACAACAATGTCAGAAGATCTGGATGTAGGCGCGTACTTCCTTCGGATGCATCGGATCTCGGTCTCAAAAGAAGTCTTCATCTGAGTCTTCTCGAGGACAAGTTGATCGATAATCTTCTTCCAAGAGACGGAAGGCTGAGGCATACTAGATGAAGATGAAACTTCTGGATCTCTCTGTCTCTTTGTTACTCGGTCTTCAAGAAGCTCAATAAATGCGTCTTTATCCTTAGACTCAAGCTGCAACTCCTCATGCTTTCTTCTCAAAGCATGGAAACGCTCTTCCCACATATCCTTCTCTTGCTTCATCCTGGTGAGTGTGTCTTCCAAGTCCTCTACATCTTGGTTATGGAGATTTAATGGCTCAGCGACAACCATAGACATAGGTCTCTCACAAGCATAAGGCATCTTTAACTCCAGAGCTCTCTTCTTCACCCAAAGAGTGTAAGCTTCCAAAGCTACACAATTGCACGGACCAAGCTCGGATCTTCCCTTCCTTTGCACGTTATGCCAAGCATGAACCATATTCTGCTTCAAAAGTTGGGTATCTTTACTCTCTTGATAGAAAAGACCTTCTAATTGAGTGTTATTAGGTTTGTATCTCAAGGGGAACCCAAGTTGACGACGGGCCAAAGCAGGGTTGTAATTGATTCCTCCGTGTGTACCAATGAAAGGCACATTAGAGAATTCACCACAACTATCAATAATATCCAAGATACTCAATGAAGAATCATACCAAACAATATCATCATTTGTGAGGGACATAAGTCTTTGAGACCACCGTAGATATTGTTTGTTCTCCACAAAAGCAGACGTTTGAGGCAAGTGCGAAATAAACCACATGTACAGAAGAGGAACACTGCACACAATAGTTCCACCACCTTTAGAATTCCTTAAATGCAAAGAGAAGTACATATCTCCTAACACAGTAGGAACATGATTCCCAATCAAGGAAATTCTAATGGCGTTAACATCAATAAAACCGTCAACGTTAGGGAATAAAGCCAAACCATAGATGAGTAACACAAAATGGCTTCAATAGCGTCCATACTACCGACATGAGCGAAGTCTGTAGCTTCCTTGATGAGGAATTGAGAAGTCAACCCAAACAATCTTCCTTTCTTCACCCAATGAGCCTTTATCTCAGACTTCTTCAGATGAAGAGCTTCAACTATAATATGAGATATGGGAATCTCCTCTAATCCACTAAAAGACACTTTGTTAGAATTAGGTATTCCCAAGAGATGGGCACACTCCTCCAACGTAGGCACAAGCTGATAATCGGGAAAAGTGAAGTAACGGTAGAGAGGGTCATAGAACTGAACCAAAACACTCAAGAGTCCTTCAACCACATCAGTAGACAAGATAGACAGAAGCTTACCATGATGTTGCTTGAAGTCCAAGGGATCTAATACAAAAGATAATAGCTTCCTTAACTCTTTCAAGTCGGGACATCTGAAACTGTACTTCTTAGTCTTCCTTCGTCCACAATCCATGGTCTGAAAATATTTGCAAATAAGACCTCGGTTCCTTGAAATTTTCGTGTGATAAATGTTATGATGCCCATGAATGCATGAATGCAACAATCACAAATAAAATATAACACACAAGGCAAACAAACAAAGGTCAAGGGATGAATCAAGTCATTGTCAAGATCAATCATCCATTTTGGTGGATTGTGGTTTTTACCTTATCAACACCCAAGTGAAGGAGAAGAGAGATCCAAAATGCAGCGGAATTTAAAATTTCTCCTTTAGTGATCCTTACGAATGGGCATGATCAGTGATAGAATTGTTACCTCTTGTGGCGATTATAACCTTTTATGCAGATCTACGGAGCGATCATGAACATTGAACTATGACAACGCCTCAACTTAGTCCACACAAACAGGTTCCTTCAATCTCAGTGCTAGCTACTACGAATGAAGGCTTTGAGTGAGAGAGAGAGAGAGAGAGAAACGAAATTGCAACTACACAAATGCTTCTACACAAGGGTTCTATTTATAGAACCACTTGTGTGGGCTGTAAGCTAAAAAAAGCCCACTCAAGTGTATGTGGCCCATACCTTATAATATGCCAAAATCACTTAAGCGTGTGTTACCTTACCATATTTCGTATTCTACTTAAGTACACCGTACCTTACGATGTTCTATAATTCACTTAAGTGCATTGTACATTACGGTATTCCTTAGTTACTCTATCTCTCATCAATCCGTCCTTTTGTGTGTGACCCTGTAGGTTTTTGCGGCATTGGCAATTATATTAAATCACGTATTTAACATAATAAACAGTGAGCAGTATCTAGCAACACATCACTGCTACCCAAGACACGAAAATGTCATGTGATCTGACAAATCCTTTTGTGATAATACTTATGTGTACAATTACCCTTTTGCCCTTATGTCTATATTGAACACAAGGCATAGACCGTGTCATCCTTGTCCAGTTCAATATTGGGCCCATAGATATTTATCCTATTACGCAGGATGGGCAAATTCCATCTAGGTCACTCATGTCCCTTAGCATGCTTCGTGGAGTACCCATCAACTGTCTTTATGGTCATCCAGTTACAGACAATGTTTGATCAACAATAAGGCACTCGACTCTACATCTAGGGTCCATAGTGGTTTCAGTTCGAAGGGTGGTATACACCATTATCACCATGAGAATAACTTATGACACTTTGCATAACATTCTATATAGTATTATCATAGCAGGTCAATCCAGTATAAATAATACTCTTAATATTCATACCTATGTTTAAGACTTGATAACTCCTTATCCATGATCCATGAGATGTGATCATCAGTCTATATACATAATAGTCTTAATGCTTTAATGTTATCCCACTTCACAATAAAGCTCGACTATGGATAATTTAAGAATAGTGTTCTTATGTTTAATGTGATCTCATGATTAAGTCACACTTGATACATTAAACGGACTATCTATTCTAGGGACTTTATTAGACAAATATAATAAAGAAAAAGCCTTTTATTATTAATAAATAATTCGATACAAGTACCAAAAGTATTGGCCTCTAGGGCTTACACCAACACTAAGTTCCATTGATATTGACAAGACTTGATTGGATCAACCAAGAATCAAAGGTTTGTTGTGAGTCACGAGCATGACGTCTGGGTAAGAACCATCCAAAAGGAGTGAAGTAAGGATACAAACCTGTAGATCATGTTCTAAAAAGTTCCCAGAGTCTTAATTCCATCTATCGGATATTACAGGTTAGGATGACTGACTCATCAACCCATAATATTCTCAAGAGAAACTCGTTTGAGTGTAGTATCGTGTAACAACTGCTATTAAGTCTACACTTGAATAGTCTCCTCACTACGTCCTAAATAGGCCAAGAGGGGTTAAATGTTTTATGGTCCTCAACTTCTCGGACCCCAAATTAGAGAGAGTAATGCCTAACGACAAATAACTTGCGTAACATTCCTAACTCCAAAATGGTATCCACTGAGTAGATGGGTCTCAAGCCAGCTTGTTAAGGACTGCTCCACACAAGTCGAACATGACTATACCTTCCTCCTATCTAAATTACACTCAAGTTCGGGTTAGAACTTATCTCACCATTCAGAGATCACCAAACACAAGAAGCAAATTATATCATATAAACAAATATACACACATCAAATATACAATTATATACACACAAAAAAGTAGGCTAAACCCACTGAGGATTACTCCCAAGCAGAGTCACCACTTAATTTCTGTATCGGTAAATTCATGACCATCAAGCTATGGATAAGCTAGACGTCAATTAAACCAGAGTCGCCACCGCGCTTTTATTGTTTCTAAGGGAAAATAGAAAAGTACGAACAAAACCCAAAAGATAAGAAGTTTTCAAATCAAAACTAATAAAATGTCAGAGATTACATGTAAGGGAGTTGGTTACACAGAGGGAAGGTGTTAGCACCCAAAGTGTCCTAGGTACTCCTAGGGAGCCCTTTCTCGTGTGCATATGTGTTTTTGTACAAATGATGTTTGCAATAAATAGAATTGGGGGATGATAAAAGAATTCATTAATTATATTTTTGTGTTTGACAAGACCTTTAGACTTGTGCCTAGGTACCAACATAAAATGAGGGATCAAAACCTCGTAGTCCGTGGTATCAATTTCAAAGTGAGTGTATTGCTTTTAACAAAATTTTAAGTTTAACAAAGGCACAAGAGGCCCAAAAAAGGTTTGAATGAGTGTTAGTTCTTTTTGGCTTTTGAAATTTTAAGTCAAGTATGATTAAGTTCATTTACAAAGTTTGATTAAGAAAAGATTTTAAAAATGCAATGGCATTGGGCCAAAGTTTCTAATTTGCAATATGGTCTAAGTTTAGAAAATACAAGCAAAGAAGATTTTAAAAGGAAGGAGAGATTTTAAAATTAAATAAATGAGGAGGAGATGAAGAGACTAATCCTAAGCACAAATTAAAAATTTAAGAGTTGAAAAAATCAGACCAATGGGCTGCAATCCAATAGACAAGAATGTCATATAGAAACCCAAATTTCCCTTGGACTTTAGAATCAAGCAATATCAATACACAAATAGCAAGGTGAAGAGCAAGACATCAAATAAAGATAACCACATCTAAGCTTAGCAACTCCATGATATTCTTCCAAATTCCCATGTATTAGATGACTTCAAAGATGACATTAGACACAAGTTCAAAATAACAACTTCAATATGATCATGTTGCAGATGAAGTCAAATGATTCTTCAATATTATATCAGATGAATGTTCATTTCACAAGCACTTGGTTTCATGAAAGTTGGCATTGGCCAAGTCCTTTGCATAGGGAGTGTTGCCTAATTCTAAGTCCAATGTCTCAAATCAAATCCAACAGTCCACACAAAATGTTTTTTTAGGGATTTTGTTCTTATTATGTACATTAAGGTCAAAAGACCACAAATACAAACAAGTATATACAAACACAATATATCACAAATTATGGCCCAAGCGGGCAAAGTGAAAATGGCATTAAAGTAAACAAATTGAATGGTATGAATAATGTCAAATGAATAAAAGCTTGAAATTAAAGTACATGAAAGTAAATGGCTTGAAAGTAAATGTTAGTTGTTAGTTGATTAGAAGTTAGTATTACTTTTGCTTTGTTTTATTTAAGTCATTCTTTGGAGAACACTCAACCCACTATTTACAAGCATGGATCCTTGAACCAAGACATCTCCAAAAGGAAGGAGAAAAGGCCAAGTTTCCACACAATACCATGAAAGAGGGGAGACTTATAATCTCACTTACTAGAATGCTATGCCTTTTTGTGTCACAAATTTAGTGCTATGTTAAGCAATCGTAATTGGACTTATGTAGAAGTCACAACTATTTGAGGCCGGGCAATAGAATTTTGGTGCTAATGCATGTTAGAGACATAGTATAATGGACTATGCTCATGAAACACACCACACATAAAAATAATATGCAAAATGGTGGACCTAATCTCATCTATACTCATGTTGATTTTACAATCAACTAGCCTTAGGATATAGAGATATCATAGGTCCATGACATGAATGAATAAAGAAGGGGAATGAGATGAAGAGGAAGGGGAAATGGAATCAACACAAATTGGTCAAAGGAGGACTTTTACCAAATTAAGATCATTCATTCATTTTGGGAGATGAAATATACATTTCATCAATCCCATAAATCCAATGATCTTAATTTAACAAAGTCAAATCAACCTTGACCAAGGCCCAACAACACAAGTCAAACTCCACAAGTCAATTAAACTGAAAGAGGAATTTATTTAAATTTTTTTGGTGAAACTCTCATATTTTTTGGATCAATATTAAAATTAATATGAATTAATGAAAATAACACAAATAAAATGAAAATCAAGTAATCAGAAAAAGCGTGGACCACTTGATCTCCCTCATTAATTGAGGTGGCAGTTTAAGTGGCCACAAGCGCGCATTCCATGGTGGACTTGAGTCAGCGCGTCACAAACCAGGTAATCAAAACCAACGCTCATGATTAAAACATTTTGAATAGATCATGTGGCTCTGGACCTTGCCAACTCACCACCGAAGCAAATCTTCGGTCACCTTCTCAGGCGAGTTTCGCCGGACTGGTCCAATCATAACCATCACTAAAATAAAAATGAAGGATATGATTTTAAAGTAAAAATGGCACTGAGCACGAACCTGGCCTCAATTCATCCTAACTCCAAGTATATTGAGAGATACAAGAAGTTGAAATTTGAGGTGCATGATCTGAGTTGCTTAGATTTAACCTCAAAGCAACCCAATCTTGTTGCCTACATTGGTAGGACTCTAGACAACCAAAGATCCAAGAGAATTATGGAGAATTGAGTGAGAATCGAAGAGATGAAAATTTCTGGAAAATACCTTCAATACAGGTCTGGATTCACTTATTCTTGCTTTGGCTCGTGCTTGATCTCACTCAGGAAGCTTGCAGAAGTAGATTAGGATGCACAAAAGTTCTTGGATCCCTGGAGTTTTGAATCTCAAAACAGTGATATTCAAACTCAATTTTCAAAGAAAGTTCTCAGGATTATCCTCTCAAATGGAAGGGTTTGGGGTTTTGGATCAACGTTGGCACGAAGGAGTGTTCAATTCTGAACCTAGAGGCTTCTATTTATAGCTGAATCACATGTTATTTGTCCCTTACAATTAAACTTCCAAATTTAGGAATGAGTGATGCATGTGTGCATAGGCGTGTATAGGCCCGTAAAGTCATACCTTTTGGTCCATAATTGAGTGTGAACATGTCTGAAATCAGCTTGAAGTGCGAGGCAAATGTGTATGGAATCTTGAAGTTTGATTTTGCCAAATGATAATGCAATGTTTAAGCCATGTGCAGCCTATTCAAATCTTGTCCAAAATGGATGAAATTGGACTTTTTGGAAATGTTAGATCAAGAGGAACAACTTTCATGTTGAACACTTTTTCATTTGAAGCTTGTATCATGATGAATTTTGAGGTGGAAGTTTTGATGATGTCCCCTATAGGGTTGTCTCCCATTTGATATGGTGTTGACTTAAAATTCCCCATGGTGATGACTTGTTGCTCTGATAAGGATCCTCAGCAGATCCCTATTTATCCACAACACTTTAGTTTGGATTCATGTTCTCCATGCCTTTCCCCAGCCAGAGTTGATTTGGATTAATGTATTCTCATTCTCCCTTGAGCCATGGTTGTGCGCCATCCCCGGGAATTGAATATCATTTTAAGTTAGGATTTATATCCTTGGTGATTTATTTTCACCCCTAGTAGGTTATCCAATTGGTGTTTTCATCTTGTCGAGATTAGCCGAGTGTAAGACCCCAATTTTGACCCTAAGATCCCTCATGCTATCTCATCATATGCATTAGCATTGAGATCACATCTTGGCATCCTCCCTACCCCTCATTCATTGGGTTTACCTTGGGAGAGATCACCAAGCACCTTTGATTGTATCATACTTCATTTTTCATTATTTACTAACCAAAATACCAAAAATATGTCATTGTATAGTTTAACTCTTTTGTAGGTAGTGTATGTGCTCACCTATGCTCTATCAAGCTCATATCTAGGGTTTAAGACCCTCATTGCAAAGAGCTCAATCAAGATTTGGTATGCATTGGCTCTAAATATCATATATGGATCCCCATGATCTTCACATGTTATTTTGATCAAGAAATCATCAAGAGTTTGGAGTTGGTTTGCCTTGGAAACCCTAATTCATCTGGGTATCTTGTGTAAATTCTTCAACAATTGATCAAATATTGCAAGGGATAATTCATATTTTATCATCCTATGCGTATATAATCCTCCATGATTCCCAAAATTCAAGAGAATGTCAAGCTAGCAAGGTGGTTCATGGTGGTTGACCAGAGGAAGTCAACTAATCAAAACTGGGATTCCCTAAACCCTATCTCCTACAATATTTGTCATATGAAAATGATTCCAAGAGTAACGTTACTCTAAATGACATTACAAACAACTTTAATGTTTAATTATAGAGCTAGTTTTGCTCGTAAAATCATTTTTTATGGTGAAAGATTATAGGCCATTTTGTCTAAACCCTAACTTGGAGGTCAACTTCCCAAGACCATAACTTGCTCAATTATTATGAGACTAAATCCATTCAAGTTGCACAATTAAATTCAATATGTCTACTTCAACTTTTATGTTTGGAGTAAGTGCAAATTCAACTTGCAAATACATGTGATATGAGGAAACATTATAGGTCATTTTGGGCCAATACCATTGAACAAGTGATTTACCTCAACTTCTAAAATGCATAACTCCTTCATGATAAATCCAAATGAGGTAAATTTGTGACCAAATTTAAGGTATTTAGATGAAGGAACATTTCAATTTGATGAAGGAACATTTCTCATTTTACAACTTACAACTTACAACTTACAATTTGATGAAGGTATTTAGATTGAACAAGTGATTTACCTCAACTTACAACTTTGATGAAGGAACATTTCTCATTTTAAGTCCATAGAAAAAGTTATCCAAGGTAGAAGAAGTGAACATATGGCTTGGTATTAGATTTTTTTGATATGTTTGATTTTCCAAACGTCCACCTCAAAATTCATCATGGTCCAAGCTTAAAATGAAAAAGTGTTCAACATGAAAATCATTTCTCTTAATCTAACCTTTCCAAAAAGTCCAAATTCATCCCATTTTGACAAAGAATGAATGACTTGCGCATGGATTAAAGTTGAAGGACCATTTGGAAGATTTGAAGTTCCATTTTCCATAGACAAATGCATGGCCTTTCCACATGACTTCAACATTTCTTACACTCATTTTTGGACCTGAATGCATCAATACATGGGCCTATCACATGCCCATGCATCAATGCAAAGGTGAATTACTATTTTTGGAACTTTGAAAGGAGGGTGTGAAACCCAGTGCATTGCCTATAAATTAGACCCTTCATGCTCAGAATTATGGACCCTGGAGCGCAAGCTTTGAATCAGCAACCCTAAACCCTCACATTCATAGGATAAGCTTGGTGATTTTCATTGAAAATCGAGTTTGAATCTCCCACTATTTTTGAGATCCAAACTCTAAGAGTCCTTCTCCTTCCTTGATCCATTTCCACTCCATTAAGCATCTAAAGCAAAGCAAAGCACAATTCAGAGCAAGATCGTGTTCATTTGAACCTACATTGAAGGTGATTTTCAGATGTTTTTATCTCTTCGATTCTTACTCAATTCTCCACTATTCTTGTTGATTTTTGGTTGTCTGAAGTCCTACCAATGTAGGCAATAAGATTTAGTTGCTTTGAGGTCAAATTGAAGCAACTCAGATCATGATCCTTAAAATTCAACTCCTTGTATCTTTCTATATACTTGGAGTTAGACAAAATTGAGGTCAGATTCGAGCTCCCGAGCATTTTTCTTTAAATTCATGTCCTCTTTTTTCATTTTGGTGATGATTGAGGATGAACCAATCTGGTGAGGTCCACTGGAGAAGAAGACCAGAGCTCTGGCTCCTGCGATGTATTGGCATCCTTCTGAACCATAAGATCCTTTCAATTTGTTTTAATCTCACGCGTTGGTTTTGATTATCATCCCTGCAGCATTGTTGACTAATGACCATATGGAACGCGCGCTTGGATCCACTTGATCTGCCACCTCAATTAATAAGGGAGATCAAGTGGTCCACGTTTTTTTGATTTTTTAATTTCTCCTTTTAATTGCTTTATTTTCATTCATTCATATTAATATTAATATTGATCCAAAAAATTTGGGACTTTCACCAAAAAAATTCAAATATTTTTCTCTTTCATTTTCTGAATTAAAATTATTTTTTGGATCAATATTAATATTTTTTATGATTTAATTGTTTTTGTGAATATTTTTAATTATTTAAAAATACTTTTAAGTTTCCAAATATTATGAAATATTTTCTCCAAGGTCCTTTGACTTTGTTTGACCTATGATAAATCTCTTCGCCATTTATTTGGTGTTTTGAAGAGGTTTTAGGTTTTTGATCAACCATATTTCAATTTAATGCATTTTTTAATTGATTTTTTAATTGTTTACTTGTAAATAAACTGTGTTGAGCTATTTCCATTGACTTGTTGAGTTTGACTATTGTTGTTGGGCCTTGGTCAAAGTTGATTTGACTTTGTTGGATTAAAATCATTGGATTTAGGGGATTGATGAAATGTACATTTCATCTCCCAAAATGAATGGATGATTTTAATTTGATAAAATTCCTCCTTTGACCAATTTGTGTTTATCTCTTTTCCCCTCCCTCTTCATCTTCAATCCCTTTCTATCTCATCCATTCCTTTGACCTATGATATCTCTATATCCTAAGGCTAGTTGATTGCAAAATCAATACAAGTATGAATGAGATTAGGTCCATCATTTTTCCATTTTTCTTTTTGTGTGTGGTATATTTTAGGACTATGGTTCATTATACCATATCTCTAACATGCATTAACACCAAAAAATTTATTGTCCAGCCTCAAATAGTTGTGACTTCTACATAAGTCAAATTACATTTTCTTAACATAACACTAAATTTTGACACAAAAGGCATATCATTCTAGTAAGTGAGATTGTAAGTCTCCCTTATTTCATAGTATTATGTGGAAACTTGGCCTTTTTTCCTTCCTTTGGAAGATGTCTTGGTTCAAAGATCCATGCTTGTGAATAAAGGGTTGAGCGTTCTCCAAAGAATGACTTAAACAACAAAAAGCAAAAACAATACTAACTTCTAATCAACTGACATTTAATTTCAAGTCATCTACTTTTATGCACTTTAAATTCAAGTCTTTTATCATTTGCCATTATTCATACCATTTAATTTGTTTACTTTAATACCATTTTCCCTTTGCTCACTTGAGCCATATATTGTGATTGTATATATTTGTTTGTGTATCTGGTTTGTGTTTGTGGTATTTTGACCTTAATGTACATAATAACAACAAAAACTCTAAAAACAATTGTGTGGACTGTTGGATTTGATCTGAGACATGGGACTTAGAATTATGCAACACTTACTATGCGAAAGGACTTGGCCAATGCCAACTTTTCTGAAACCAAGTGCTTATGAAGTGAAATCTCCTCTGATGCAAGTATTGAAGATCCATTTGAGTTCATCTGCAACATGGTCTTGATGCAATTGTTAATTTGAACCTGTGACTAATGACTTATTCTGAGACATTCAAAGGATTATTTCATCTGATACATGGGAGATTTTGAAGAAGATCATGAAGTTGTTAGCTTGGATGTGGCTATCTTTATTTGATGCCTTGCTCTTAATCTTGCTATTTGCGTATTGATATTGCTTGATTCTAAAGTCCAAGGGAAAATTGGGTTTCTATATGACATTTTTGTCTATTGGATTGCATCCCATTGGTCAGATCTTTTCAACTCTTAACGTTTAAATTTTTTGCTTAGGATTGATCTCTTCATCTCATCCCACTTCTTTAATTTCAAATCTCTCCATCCTTTTAAAATCTTCTTTTCTTGTGATTTTTAAACTTAGACTTTATTGCAAATTAGAAACTTTGGCCTTATGCAATTGCATTTTCAAAGTCTTTTTCTTTGTCAAATTTGTAAATGAATCTAATCATACTTGACTTAAAATTTCAAAAGACAAAAAGAATTAACACTCATTCAAATTCTTTTAGGCCTTTTGTGCCTCTTTCAAACTTAAACTTTTGTTAAAAGCAAGAAACTCACTTTGAAATTGATACCACGAACTACGAGGTTTTGATCCCTCGTTTTATGTTGGTACGTAGGCCCAAGTCCGAAGGTCTTGTCAAACACAAAAATATAATTAATGAATTCTTTTCTCATTCCCACACTCTATTTATTGCAAACATCTTTTATACCAAAACACATGTACACACAAAAAATGGCTCCCTAGGAGTACCTATGACAATTTGGGTGCTAACACCTTCCCTCTGTGTAACTGTTGGTATCAATTTTAGTAAAACCTAGAGGTTTCACAAGTTGTCACAAGTGTTGGCTTGACATGAGATAACAGGTTCCTGCAGGGTGTTTAAAATATGGTTGTGCAGGATTTAGCTAAGATGTCAGACCCGATGTCAAGACATCTGTATACAGAACATTCAGTCTGAATGTTATGTATTTTGTGATTGCGCTTTTTATGCTAATCTATGTGTGATTGGTGTGAAGATTGAACGCGCCATTCAATCAGTAATTAAAACCAGATTGATTTATTTTCCAACAAGATATGATCAACTGTCATAAGAAGATACGAATGGAAAATAGTTTTAGGGTTTTATGATGTCCAATCCCAGTCAAACGCTTCTATATAAAGGGCATGGAAAACCTGGTTTTAATACACAAGAAATAACGAACAAAATAGTGAGAGAGAATAAGGGTTTTAGTCTTGTGTGAGCGTGTGCATTGTGAGCCATTCATTCATCCATTGATGATTGAATTGGACTGACTTTTGAATTGTAATTTGTCCACTCTAAGATTTCAAGCATGAGTGTGTGTTTACTTGGTTGAAGCTTTTAAGCAAGATCAAGTATGTGTTCTTGAAGAGTGTCTTCTTTCATTGTAATATTTGTTTTTACATCATTGCTGTGATTGAGGGGGAGTCAGTAGGATCTCTTATCTAAGAGTTCTTAGATAGAAGTCACACGGGTAGAGATTAGGTGAAAAGACTGTAACTTAAAGTTATTTACTGAGAGTCTTTGAACTAATTCTGTTTAGTGGATTTCCTTCCTGGCTTGGTAGCCCCCAGACGTAGGTGAGTTTCCACCGAACTGGGTTAATAATTGCTTGTGTGACTTGTACTACTGTTCTTTATCTTTTATCCTGTTTATATTGTTCAGATATTAGTGTCGTGACATTACCTTCGACATCTCATATCTGATACCAGAATTTCAATTGGTATCAGAGCAGGCATCCTGCTCTGGTTCTGGGTGAGATCTTGGGACGTTACTTTCTGGTACTATGGATAGAGACAGAGGATTTGTTCACAGACCACCAATTCTGGATGGATCTAACTATGACTACTGGAAACCTCGAATGGTAGCCTTCCCGAAATATTTGGATAATAAGGCTTGGAAGGTTGTTCTAACAGGCTGGGAACATCCAGTTATTACTAAGGAAGGAGAAGTTACAACTGATAAGAAGGCTGGGGAACAATGGACCAAGGAGGAGGATGAACTAGCCCTTGGAAACTCTAAAGCATTGAATGCTATATTCAATGGGGTTGATAAGAACATCTTTAGACTGGTGAACAACTATGAGGTGGCTATAGATGCTTAGAATATTCTCAAAACCACTCATGAAGGTACCTCTAGAGTAAAGATGTCTAGATTGCAGCTGCTTACTACCAAGTTTGAAAATTTGAGGATGAAAGAAGATGAAAACATTCAGGACTTTCATATGAATATCCTTGAAATCGCTAATGCCTCAAGAGCCCTGGGTGAGAAGATGTCAGATGAAAAACTAGTGAGGAAAATTCTCAGGTCACTTCCCAAGAGATTTGCCATGAAAGTGACAACCATAGAAGAATCTCAAGACATCTGCAATATGAGATGGATGAGCTAATTGGATCCCTCCAAACATTTGAGTTGGGAATGAGTGATGGATCTGAAAAGAAATTCAAAAGCATAGCCTTCATGTCAAACACTAAAGAGAAAGAGGAAGAAAGTGGTCAAGATACTAATGAAGATATGGCAAATGATGTAGCATTACTAGGGAGCAGTTCAACAAACTCCTGAAAAAGATGGATGTAAGGTCTAAGTCTAATGTCAAGAATAACTCATTTGACATCAGTAGGTCCAATGATGATGGAAGAAGAACAAGATTTGATGAAAAGTCCAAACAAGGAAAAGGAGTCCAGTGCCATGAATGTGATGGGTATGGACACATTAGAGCTGAATGTGGGACCTACCTCAAGAGACAGAAGAAGATTCTTGCTGCTACTTGGTCTGATGAAAGTGAAACAGAAGGAGAGTCTGCCAATCTGGTGACTGCCTTGACTGGAAGATGGGGTTCTGATGAAGACTGAAGTGATGATGAAGTAACCTTTGATGAGTTAGCCACTACCTACAGAAAGTTGTGTTACAGAAGTGAAGAAGTGTGTCAACAAGTGGAAAATCAGAAGAAATTGATAACACAACTGGAGGATGAGAAGACAGAACACTTGAAAACCATCTCTAAGTTGAAGATTGAAGTAGTGTTCTTGAACTCCAAACTGGATGAGATGACAAAGTATGTCAGAATGCTCAACAATAGATCTGACACCTTAGACAAAATCCTCCATACTGGAAAAATGGCAGGAGACAAGTCTGACATTGGGTTCAATGAATCCAAACCTGAGTGTAGTCACACTGGTAGCAAAACAAAGATGTCACATCAGAAGATCAAACATGACACCACTTCTAGAGTGCTGGAACTTCTCCACATGGACTTGATGGGACCTATGCAGGTGGAAAGTCTTGGTGGGAAAAAGTATGCTTATATGGTGGTGGATGACTTCTCTAGATACACCTGGGTAAATTTTATAAGGGAAAAATCTGATGTATTTGAGGTATTCAAAGATCTTTGCCTAAGGCTTCAAAGAGAAAAATAAAGTCAGGTTATCAGAATCAGAAGTGATCATGGGAAAGAATTTGAGAACAATAAATTTGCTGGATTCTATTCATCTGAAGGAATTAGTCATGAGTTCTCATCTCCCATTACCCCTCAGCAAAATGGTGTGGTAGAAAGGAAAAATAGAACTCTTCAAGAATCTGCCAGAGCTATGATTCATGCTAAGAAATTGCCCTACCACTTCTGGGCTGAAGCTATGAACACAGCCTACTATGTTCACAACAGAGTAACCTTGAAGAAAGGGACTCCAACTACTTTATATGAAGTATGGAAAGGAAGAAGACCTACTATCAAATACTTCCATGTGTTTGGTAGTAAATGTTATATTCTGGCTGATCGTGAACAAAGAAGGAAGATGGATCCCAAGAGTGATGAAGGAATATTTCTGGGTTACTCAATAAAGAGCAGAGCATTTGGGGTCTTTAATTCCAGAACAAAAGTAATGATGGAATCCATCAATGTTGTTGTTGATGATCAACAGACTCATGTCACAGACGATGTTGAGACATCTCTAAATGATGCCCCAGCTGATTTCCCAGACAAAAGTAATGAGAATGAACCTACTCAAGCTGAACCTGAAGCTGACAAAATTAATAAGGGACCCTCTATCAGAATTCAGAAGGATCATCCTAAAGATCTCATTATAGGAGACCCAAATACAGGGGTCACAACTAGATCAAGGGAAATGATCTCACATGGTTGTTTTGTGTCCAAGATTGAGCCCAATAATCTCAAGGAAGCCTTAACTGATGAATTCTGTATCAATGCCATGCAGGAAGAGTTAGGCCAATTCAAGAGAAATGAAGTATGGGAACTGGTTCCAAGACCTGAAGGAATAAATGTTATTGGAACAAAGTGGGTTTACAAGAATAAATCTGATGAACAAGGGGTGGTTACTAAAAATAAAGCAAGATTGGTAGCATAAGGATACACTCAAGTTGAAGGAGTTGACTTTGATGAAACATTTGCCCATGTAGCTCGCCTTGAGTCCATTAGACTATTGCTTGGAGTGACATGTATTCTGAAGTTTAAACTGTTCCAAATGGATGTAAAAAGTGCCTTCTTGAATGGTTACTTAAATGAGGAAGTGTGTGTTGAACAACCTAAAGGGTTTACAGATCCAAATCTTCCAAAGCATGTGTATAAGTTGAGGAAATCCCTCTATGGTTTGAAACAAGCTCCTAGAGCTTGGTATGATAGACTCACAGTATTTCTCATTAACAATGGATACAGAAATGGAGGCATTGATAAGACCTTATTTGTTAAAAATGAAGGAGGAAAACTCATGGTGGCTCAGATATATATGGATGATATTGTGTTTGGTGGGATGTCAAATAAGATGGTCGAACATTTTGTTAAACAAATGCAGTCTGAATTTGAAATGAGCCTTGTTGGAGAGTTGACCTATTTTCTTGGGCTACAAGTCAAGCAGATGGAAGATTCTATCTTTCTATCTCAAAGAAAATATGCCAAAAACATTGTTAAGAAGTTTGGCATGGAGAATTCAAGTCATAAAAGGACACCTGCTCCTACTCATCTGAAAGTCTCTAAATATGAAAATGGTGTTAGTGTAGATCAAAGTCTCTATAGAAGCATGATAGAGAGTCTGCTATATCTCACAGCAAGCAAACCTGACATTGCTTTTGCTGTAGGTGTTTGTGCTAGATATCAAACTGAACCAAAAGTCAGTCACATAAACCAAGTGAAAAGGATACTGAATTATGTCAATGGCACCAGTGACTATAGGATGTTGTACCCCCACGGATCTGGATCTGTGCTGACTGGATACTGTGATGCTGATTGGGCTGGAAGTGCTGATGATAGGAAAAGCACATCAGGAGGATGCTTCTTCTTGGGGAACAACTTAATATCATGGTTTAGTAAGAAACAAAATTGTGTGTCTCTGTCCACTGCTGAAGCTGAATACATAGAAGATGGAAGTATTTGTTCTCAACTGGTTTGGATGAAACAGATGCTGACTGAATACAATGTCACGCAAGATGTCATGACATTGTACTGTGATAACCTGAGTGCTACAAATATTTCTAAGAATCCTATTCAGCACAGCAGGACAAAACATATTGATATCCGTCATCATTTTATTAGAGAACTAGTGGAAGATAAAATCATAGTCCTAGAGCATGTTGCCACTGAAATGCAGTTGGTTGATATCTTTACAAAAGCCTTGGATGCAAATCAATTTGAATTTCTAAGAGGGAAATTAGGGATTTGTATTTATGAGAATTTATAGCAATTAATTTGGAGTGGAAAAGGTAATAAAATTATTGTCTGCCTACTTAAAATAAAGTGCCCCATTTATGGTAAATCATCACCTAGTATTGGAAATTCCATTTATTACCTTTTCACACGCAACCTTTACTCAAACATTTTCAACTTCCTACATCTTCATCAAACTTCTCTGCTATGGCAACTGAAACCTTTCCACAAAAACAACAAGATGTCACAACATCCAACACCATCTGGTTCTAAAACTACCAAACCTACTCACAAGGATAGAACGCCTTTTATGGACTTTCTTGATGAAGATATTTTAGACGTGATTCCCCTGTCTGTCATTCCAGGCGAAACTCCTGACTCCAACCATCCCATGGATGCATCTTCCATTGCATGCCCTACTCAAGGTAACAGTTCTAATATCCCTTCCAGCTCTACTCATACCCCTAGTTCTAAGGACGACATGCATCACACTAATCGTGTCATAAGAAACCTAGTCACTAGGATTCTCAATGAAGGACATTCTGTAAAGGGAGTTTCTACTCCTCTATCAAGAAGGGACCCCTCTCCTGAGGTTGGACCTCATAATGAAAAGGATGATGATTCCTCTAGGTCTGAAAAGGATATGGCTGCTGAAGGTTTGTGCTCTTTAGGGCAAACTGTGTCTGGTAAGAAATCTGTGGCATCACCTACTGCCAATGCTTCACAATTTAAGGAGCATGATTCTGCAAAGAAGGTGATTGACCTAGAAGATGATAGTTCGGATGATCAAGATGATAGCTTGCTTCATCACTTGAAGCCTAGTGTGGCTAAGAGGATGAAGACTAGAAAAGGTAGGTCTGTGGCTGAAATGATGTCAGCCAAAACTGCTAAGAAGACTACTGGTGTACGCCCCTCAAAATCTTGGAGAAAAGTTGAGGTGAAGAAGAGGAAAGTGAGAGAAATTTCTAAGTTAGATTAATATGTTGAAGAAGATGTCCCTGACATATCCCCTATCAAGAGGACAACTGTTAAGAAGTCCCCTATAAAAGTTGTTGTTGTACACCTGGACAATATTTCTTTCCATCTTGAAGACGGAGCAGCAAAATGGAAGTTTGTAATCCAAAGAAGGGTGGCGATGGAGAGATAATTAGGCAAGGATGATGTGGAGGTCAAAGAGGTCATGGACCTAATTAAAACTGTTGGATTAATGACAATTGTTGGTGGGTTATCTCAGTGTTATGAAGGACTGGTTAAAGAATTTGTGGTCAACATTCCTGAAGACATTTTTGATAAAAACAACAACGAATTTTGTAAAGTGTTTGTAAGAGGGAAATGTATCACATTTTCTCCAACTGTGATTAACAAGTTTTTAGGAAGAGGAACAGAAGGTGCATGTGAATTGGAAGCCACAGAGAATAAGGTCTGTATGGAAATAACAGCAAGACAGGTAAAGGACTGGCCTAATAAGAAGCACCTCCCTGCTAGTAAGCTGACTGTGAAATATGCTATATTGCACAAGATAGGGTCTGCAAATTGGGTGCCTACCAACCACATATCCACAATTTCAAATTCCCTTGGAAGGTTCATCTTTGCTGTTGGAACCAAGCTGCAATTTGATTATGGTAGATTTATGTTTGAACAATTTATCAAACATGCTTCTACAAATGTAGTAAAGCTACCCATAGCTTTTCCCTCAATGATTTGTGGGATTATCCTGAGCCAGCACCCTAGAATTCTGAGCACAAATGATCTTCCTAGTAGAAGAAAACCTCCTCTATAAGTTCATTACAAATTATTCGAAGGCAGTCATGTCGAAGACATTGTCACGACATCTGCTGTGAAAAAGCCAGCCTCAAAAGGTAGTCTTATTGCTGAGCTGAAAGATACTTGTAAAGAATTGGATACAGGGATAAGGGTAGCAACAGCCAGGAAAGAAGCTTTGGAGGCTCTGATTGCAAGCCTGGAGCAAGCTGAAAGAGATAATATTGGACAGGCCAAGGAAGCAGAAGCCCAAACCTCTAGTGAGAGGTCTGATACTAAAGATGAAACAAGTGGCAGTTCTGGTTCTGATGCTGATGTAGATGCAAGCTCCTTTGACTAGTTTTGTTGAAGTTGTCCCCCACTCTTCTGATGGTGTGCTGTGATGGATGTTTTGGTGGTTCTTTTGGCAGTCATGTTCTACTACCTTGATATATTTTTCTGGTTTTTTTTTTATTTTCTGGATTTTATCTCAGCTTGTATAAAGCTGTGTTTGTTCCTGTATCTGTAACACTTAACAATCTGCTTTGACATTCTGTGTGACATTCTGTTTGACTAATAGACATTTATTTTGTCTCTTTGGTCTCTTTTGGCTAAAAAGGGGGAAAAGTAGCTAAAATAGCTATGCTATATACAGATGATGTTACAGATGTATGTTGGAGATAATATGTTTACTATAGGTGATGTTGAAGGTGATGTTAGATGGGGAGGTGTATGTTACAGGTGATGTTAGATGGGGAGGTGTATGTTACAGGTGATGTTAAAGAGGAGAAATGTTATGTCTGTGTTGAGCAGACTAGTGCTAGCTGGAGGGGGAGGAGGAGCACAAGCGCATGTGTGTTTAATATGTGTTTACTAGTTGCTATTTTAGCTAGTAATGTGGGTTTTATTACTTCTACTGCTAAACTGATATGGTGATTATTCTCTTGTGAAACAAATGATCTGATGTATGTTTTAGCCAAAATTTTCCAAATGGGGAGTTTGTTGGTTCTATATGTTGGCATCAATTTTGGTAAAACCTAGAGTTTTCACAAGTTGTCACAAGTGTTATCTTGACATGAGATAACAGGTTCCTGTGGGGTGTTTAAAATTGTTGATGTAAGCCCTAGAGGGCAATACTTTTGGTACTTGTATCAAATTATTTATTAATAATAAAAGGCTTTTTCTTTATTATGTTTGTTTAATAAAGTCCCTAGAATAGCTAGTCCGTTTAATGTATCAAGTATGACTTAATCATGAGATCACATTAAGACATAAGGACACTATTCTTAAAGTATCCGTAGTCAAGCTTTATTGTGAAGTGGGATAACATTAAAGCATGAAGACTATTATGTTTAGAGACTGATGATCACATCTCATGGATCATGGATAAAGAGTTATCAAGTCTTAAACATAGGTATGAATATTAAGAGTAATATTTATACTGGATTGACCCGCTATGAGAATACTATATAGAATGTTATACAAAGTGTCATAAGTTATTCTTATGGTGATAATGGTGTATACCACCCTTCGACCTGAAACCACTATGGACCCTAGGTGTAGAGTCGAGTGCCTTATTGCTGATCAAACGTTATCCGTAATTGGATGACCATAAAGACAGTTGATGGGTACTCCACGAAGCATGCTAAGGGACATGAGTGACCTAGATGGAATTTGCCCATCCTACGTAACAGGATAAATGTCTATAGGCCCAATATTGAACTGGACAAGGATGACACGGTCTATGCCTTGTGTTCAATATATACATAAGGGCAAAAGGGTAATTATACACATAATTATTATCATAGAAGGATTTGTCAGATCACATGACATTTTCGTGTCTTAGATAGCAGTGATGTGTTGTTATATACCGCTTACTGTTTATCATGTTAAATACGTGATTTAATATAATTGCCAATGCCGCGAAAACCTATAGGTTCACACACAAAGAACGGATTGATGAGAGATAGATTAATTAAGGAATACCGTAATGTACGGTGCTCTTAAGTGAATTATAGAACATCGTAAGGTACGGTGTACTTAAGTAGAATACGAAATATGGTAAGGTACCACGCGCTTAAGTGATTTTGGCATATTATAAGATATGGGCCATATACACTTGAGTGGGCTTTTTAGCTTGCAGCCCACACAAGTGGTTCTATAAATAGAACCCTTGTGTAGAAGCATTGTCACACTTGCAATTTCGTTTCTCTCTCTCTCTCACTCAAAGCCTTCATTCGTAGCAGCTAGCACTGAGATTGAAGGAATCCGTTCGTGTGGACTAAGTAGAGGTGTTGTCATCGTTCAACGTTCATGATCGCCACAAGAGATAACGATTCTATCACTGATCATGCCCATTCGTAAGGATCATTAAAGGAGAAACTTTAAATTCCGATGCGTTTTGGATCGCCCTTCTCCTTCAAAAATATGGTTGTCCAGGATTTAGCTGAGATGTCAGACCCGATGTTAAGACATCTATATACAGAACATTCAGTCTGAATGTTATGTATTTTGTGATTGCGCTTTTTATGCTAATCTATGTGTGATTGATGTGAAGATTGAACGCGTCATTCAATCAGTAATTAAAACCAGATTGATTTATTTTCCAACAAGATATGATCAACTGTCATAAGAAGATACGAATGGAAAATAGTTTTAGGGTTTTATGATGTCCAAGCCCAGTCAAACGCTTCTATATAAAGGGCATGGAAAACCTGGTTTTAATACACAAGAAATAACGAATGAAATAGTGAGAGAGAATAAGGGTTTTAGTCTTGTGTGAGCGTGTGTATTGTGAGCCATTCATTCATCCATTGATGATTGAATTGGACTGACTTTTGAGTTGTAATTTGTCCATTCTAAGCTTTGAAGCATGAGTGTGTGTTTACTTGGTTGAAGATTTTAAGCAAGATCAAGTATGTGTTCTTGAAGAGTGTCTTCTTTCATTGTAATATTTGTTTTTACATCACTGCTGTGATTGAGGGGGAGTGAGTAGGATCTCTTATCTAAGAGTTCTTAGATAGAAGTCACACGGGTAGAGATTAGGTGAAAAGATTGTAACTTGAAGTTGTATACGGAGAGTCTTTGAACTAATTTTGTTTAGTGGATTTCCTTCCTGGCTTGGTAGCCCCCAAACGTAGGTGAGTTTGCACCGAACTGGGTTAACAATTGCTTGTGTCACTTGTACTACTGTTCTTCATCTTTTATCCTGTTTATAATGTTCAGATATTAGTGTCGTGACATTACCTTCGACATCTCATATCTGATACCAGAATTTCAGTAACCAACCCCCTTACCTGTAATCTCTGGCATTTTATTAGTTTTGATTTGAAAACTTCTTATCTTTGGGTTTTGTTCTTACTTTTCCCTTTTCCCTTGGAAACAATAAAAGTGCGGTGGCGACTCTGGTTTTATTGACGTTAAGTTTATCCATAGCTTAATGGTCATGAATTTACCGCTACACCGAGTATCTAGTTGGGATGATTCATATCTTTGTTATTTGTATCTTTGTGCTCGTTTGTCAACATAATCGTATACCTACTCATGCATATACATGCATAAAGCATAGCATTAGATATTTCATTGTTCATTTTTGTCGCACTGATCTTTCTTCTGATCCCCTGCTTTGGTGATATTATTTCCCCATGCAGATTTGGTGTGTCTGTCCTCCTTCAATTGTAGAGTGTCAACCCCTTAAGCGGAAAATTTTTATCCTTTCTCCTTCCCCACTGAGTTATTGCCTCATGGATGATTGTTATTTCATTCTCCTCCTCAGTTCATTATCTGGATGGAACCACTCCCCTAGAGCTATATCCTCATTGGGTTTAGTCTTGTTTGGCCGTTTCTTTCTAGTTATTATCTAGATAGATCTTTTGGTCCCCCAAGAGTTTATTACCCAGTAAATGGTAATATTCTTCTTGATGTTGAGTATTTTACCTGTGTTAATTTACCCAGTAACCGGTAAAAGGTAATTTACTTCTTTGATTTTTATCCTATAGATTCCTTTTTCATCTCCCCGGGAAGTATATCCTTGATATGTTTATCTTAACCAATGACAAATATTCTTCCTCTTTGGTATTCTACCTAGTAATTGGTAGTCGTAATTCCTATTTGTGGTCTTCTTCCCAATAAATGGTAGATATAAATCCTATTCTCCCTCTGAGTTTATCCTTGATATGTTCACTTTAACTGGTGATGAATACTCTCTCTTTGGTCTTCTGCCCAGTAACCGGCAGTTGTAAATCCTATTTTCCCCAGCAGTCTATCCTTGATATGTTAACTTTAATCGGTGACAAATATTCTTCCTTTGAGTTTATCCTTGATATGTTCACTTTAACAGGTGACATATATTCTTCCTTTGAGTTTATCCTTTATATGTTCACTTTAACCGGTGACAGATACTCTCTCTTTGGTCTTCTGTCCAGTAACAGGTAGTTGTAAATCCTATTTGGTTTCCTTTTCCCAACAGGTTATTCTTATCCAGTAACCGGTAATGGATATTCCTCATTTTTCTCAACAAGTCATCCTTGATATGTTTACCCTAACCGGTAACGAATGTCCCTCTGTCCGAGTGTATTATCTTCTTACCCAGTAACCGGTAGTATATAATATATCTCTTTTACTCTTGTGTTAAAGTTTTTCTTCCCCAGTTGAGTTTGGTTTCATATGTCTTTGAGAAATCGAATTCCCTTTTGGCATTTGAGTATTTCAGCCTCGTTCTGATTTACACATTTCCCCAACAGGTGTTTCTTGTTGTATTGGTGTTATCCCGATATATGCAAATTCCTCCTCCCCAGTCCGAGTCTTTCCACTGATCCATTTTCATAGAAAATCCCCTCGTGTATCCAGTAGTTTTCAAGTCGTAGTTTGGCCTACACATAGCTTTTATCCCCAGAGTCTCTGTCTCCCTAATGAGTTTTCCTTATGGAATGCATTTTGCTCCTGTGGACTTTCAGTTTCTCCATATTCTTTTCCTTTGTAGCAATATATTCCCCACAAATATTATTTTTTCATTCATATTATATGCATCATGAGGTCTCTTAGGGACCAAAATTTGTTTCTTGATGTTTTTATTTAAGTCCATTCTACTGAGTTGATACGAAGATTTTAACATTCACATCCTCAGCTAGAATATCCTTAAATAGGGGCAGCTATAAGACCCCAATTTTGACCCTAAGACCCCTCATGTTATCTCATCATTTGCATTGGCTTTGGGATCACACCTTGGCATCCTCCTCACCCCTCATTCATTAGGTTTGCACTAGGTGAGATCACCAAGCACTTTTGATTGTATCATACTTTTTTTTCTTTGTTCACTAACCAAAATACCAAAAATATGTCTATGTGTAGCTTTGTTTCTTTTGTAGGTGTGTGTGTGTGTGTTTCCATTTGTGCCTTATCAAGCTCACGTCTAGGGTTTCAGACCCTCAATGAAAGAGATAAATCAAGGAAAGGTTCACAATGGTTCTAAGTATTGTATATGGATCCCCATGTTCTTTATTTATCATTTTCCTTGGAAGCCCTAATTCATTTGGGTATCTTGTGTGACTTCCTCAACAAGTTTCTTCAACAACTAGTCAAATCTAGGGTTCCCTAGACCCCATCTCCTACAATTTTTGTCATATGAAAATTATTCCAAGAGGAAAGTTACTCTTTATGACATTTCAAACAACTTTCATGTTGGCAACAAGAGCTAATTTTTCTTGGAAATTCATTTTTTTATGGTGAAATATTATAGGTCATTTTGTTTGTGCCCTAGGTGGAAGGTCAACTTCCAAGGACCATAACTTGCTCAATTTTTATGATATGATGGCCATCCAAGTTTCATGATAAATTTCAAGATGTCTTCTCCAAAGTTTATTCTTTGGGAAATGTCAAAATTTACTTGAAAGGGCATGTGCCAATAGGAAACATTATAGGTCATTTTGGGCCATCATCATTGAACAAGCAATTTTCCTCAACTTCTAAAATCCATAACTTCGTCATGCAAGATTCAAATGGTGTCAAATTTGTGACCAAATTGAATAGGAAAGAGATATAACTTTGGTTAAGAAACTATTTTCATTTAAAGCTCATAGCAAAAGTTATTCAAGGTGGAAAAAGTGATCATTTGACTTTATACTTAGAAATATTTCAACTATGTTTGATTTCTCCAACTTCTACCTCAAAATTCATCATGATCGAAGCTCCAAATGGAAATATGTTCAACAACAAAGTTGGTCCCCTTCATGTTATCTTTCCAAACAGTCCAATATCATGGAATTTAGAGAATGTTTGGAGGACTTACGCATGGTTGCATTGCATGGTCCCATTTGGATGATTTTCATGACCAACTTTCAAATACATTTGCATGTCTTCATGTTAAGCTTTCAGCATCACTCATGCACGATTTTTTACCTTTTCCAATCATTTCATGGGTCTATCACACGCCCATGCAAGCATGCACATGAGAATTGCGATTTTTGGACAAATTATGGAAGTGTGTGGAAATCAATTGCCAAGCCTATAAATGCAACTCATCCTGCTCAGAACTGAGGACACCTTGCCTAATCTTTGCTCCTGCAACCTTCCCACCCTCCATTGATACGATAATCTTAAAGATTTCATTAGAAATCGAGTTTCAATTTCACTTATGTTTTGAGGTTGAAACTCTAAGAGTCCAAACCATTTGAGTATCCAAATTATCTCCTACAAGTTAGTGGAAGCAAGCCCAAGCAAATTGAGATCCAAATCGAGCTTCATCACTGCAAACAGAAGGTGAATTTTGTGGAACTTTCTCTCTTTCATTCTCTCTCAATTCTCCATCATTTCACTTGATTTTTGGTTGGCTGAAGTCCTACCGACGTAGGTAACAAGATTGAGTTGCTTTGAGGTCAAATTGAAGCAACTCAAATCATACTCCTCAAAGTTCAAATCCATGTATCTTTCAATATATGTGGCATTGGAAGAAATTGAGGTCAGATAAGGTCCACTAGAGAAGAAGACCGGAGTTAGGGCTCCGGTGGTGTGTCGGTACCCTTCCAACCCTTTGATTGTGTTTGAACGTTTTAATCTGAGCCATCCTTTGTAATTTCCCCATATGCCACGCATTGACTTGGTTCCGCCGTGTTCTTGATGCGTGTGGCCATCAGATATGCCACCTCAATTAATTAGGGAGATCTGATGGCCCTTGTTTTTTCTAATTTCATTTTAATTTCTAATTTTTCTTTTAATCCACTTATTTAGATTAATTCATAATAAATTGATTTTTAATCCAAAAAATATGGAACTTACACCAAAAATCTTTAAATACTTTCCTCTTCCATATTTTGAATTAAAATCATTTTTTGGATTAATTTTGATATTTTTTATGAATTAATTGTTTTTGACTTGTTTTTAAATATTTTAAAATACTTCTGATTTTCCAAAAATTCTAAGAAAAATTATCTAAGGTCCTTTGACCTTGTTTGACCTAGGATAAATCCCTTGGTCATTTATTTGGTGATTTAAAGGGATTTGAGGTTTTGTTTATTTAAAATTCATTTTAATTCATTTTAAAATTGATTATTAATTGATTAATTGTTTAAAAAATTTGTTGAGCCATTTAATTGATCTTGTGGTGTTTGAATTTTTGTTTGGCCTTGGTCATGGTTGATTTGACTTTTATTTGACCAATACTATTGGATTTAGGGGGTTAATGAAATGTACATTTCATCCCCAAAATGAATGGATAGTATTAATCAGATGAATTTCCTCATGTGATCAATTTGGGTTTCTATTCCACATTCCCTTTTCATCTTCATCCATATTCTTCTCCAATCCATCATTGACCAATGACTTCTCTAATGTCCAAAGGCAAGTTGATTCATCAATGATCTTGTGTCAGATGAATCAACATGAGCTGGATTGAGATAGGTATATCCCATCTTTATTTTTAGTGTGTGGTCTGTTTTAGGAGTTTGGTTCTTTGTACCAAGTCTCTAACATGAATTAACACCAATATATTTATTGCCCAGCCTCAGATAGTTGTGACTTCTACATAAGTCCAATTACGATTCCTTAACATAGAGCTAAATCTGTCCCAAAAGGCATAACATTCTTGTAAATGAGATCGTAAGTCTCCCATTCTTCATGGCATTGTGTGAAGACTTGACCTTTTTTTCCATTTCATGAGAGCTAGTGGCATACTTTTTGATTTATCCAAGTTGGAGCCCTTCTCATGGATGATCTCTTGGTTCATGTATTCAAACTTGTGAATGAATGGTTGAGTATTCTCCAAAGAATGACTTAAACAATAAAAACTCTTCACTAACCTTTGACTAAATATTTATTAATGTTGCTTTACTTTCAAGTCATTTACGTAATGCAATTTAAATTTCGGTACCTTTATTCATTCATTGCCATTTACATTTCATGCAACTTGTTTATGTTTCAGTCCTTTTCACTTTGCTCACTTGAGCCATATCTTGTGATTGTATATATTGCTTACTTGTGATTTTATTTTTTTTGTGGTCTTAGGACCTTAAAATACCTAATAACAACAAAAACCCTAAAAAATATCTTGGTGGACTGTTGGGCTTGATCTGAACTTTTCGACTTAGAGTAGGCAACTTCCCTATGCTTTAAGGACTTGGCTAATGCCACTATCTGAGACTGAGTTATCCTTGACTTTGCCTTTCATCTGATGCAAACATTGGGTGCTTCTGGTTTATCTTTCACCTTGTCTCTGTGCTTGATTGTTATATTGCTATTATTGTTGATGTATGATGATTGTTTCTGAATTTACCACAAGGAATATATTTTCATCTAATACTTTTGGCTATTAGAGTGCTTGCTTGAATATTATGTCTATCTTTATTTGATGCCTTGGTCTTCATATGGTTTGCTTGGATGTTGCTTATGCTTGTTGCTTGCTCAAAAGTCCAAAGGAGTTTGGGTTTCTATCTGACATTCTTGTCTTGTAGATTACATCCCATTGTCCAGATCTTTTTAACTCGTAACTTTTAATTTTTGTCTAGGATAGTACGTTCATCTCCTTCCACTTCTTTACTTTCAAAATCTCTCCCTCTTTTCAAAACCTTCTTTGATTGTTTTTTTCAACTTAGACATGTTTTAATGATTAGAAACTTTGGCCTTATTCCAATGAATTTTTGAACTTTTTCTTAAATCAAACTTGTGAATGAACTTAACCATATTGACTTTAATTTTAAAAAGAAAAAAACAACTAACAACCTCATTCAAGTATTTGGCCTTTTGTGCCTTTTCTATTAAACTTTTGATAAAAATTAATTGACCAACTTCTTTGAAATTTTTACCATGAACTACGGGGTTTTGATCCCTCATTGTTATGTTGGTACGTAGGCATAAGACCGAAGGTCTTGTCAAACACAAAAATATAGTTAAAGAACTATTTTCTCATCCCCCTACTCTATATTTTTATCAAATATCATTTTGACCAAATCACTTGCACACAAAAAGGACTCCTTAGGAGTACCTAGAACACTTTGGGTGCTAACACCTTCCCTCTGTGTAACCAAACCCCTTACCTTTAATCTCTTATATTTTATTCGTTTTAATTTGAAAACTTCTTATCTTTGGGTTTTGTTCGTACTTTTTCCCTTTTCCTTTAGAAACAATAAAAGCGCGGTGGCGACTCTAGTTTTATTGACGTCAAGTTTATCCATAGCTTGATGGTCATGAATTTACCGCTACAAGATCCATGTCCAAATTGTACTTGTACTACTTCAAAAAGGCGTTAGCTAAGTCCACTCATGACTGAATATGGCTCCTTTCTAACTTCATGTACCAACTCAACAATACCCCACTCAAACTGTCCCCGAAATAGTGAATCATCAGATTATCATCATAGGAATAGGATGCCATTTTTCGGTAGAACATCACCAAATGGTGTCTTGGACAGTTAACCCCTTTGTACTTATCAAAGTCGAGTACTTAAAACTTCAAGGGTATAACCAAGTCTGACATCAAACACATTCCATCAAGACCCAATGCATAAATCCTTCCACAACCCTTGACCGTTTTTTTAGATCACGATATTTTTCTGCACTTCAGCATATTGAAGACGCCCCATATTTGTGATACGGTAGGCACCTTGATAATTTGGCACGTACCTTGTAAATTGAGGACCCCCTTCATCAATATGAATAGTGGGGTTCTCCTACATAATGGGAACCTTATTAGATATTGTTACATGCACATGTTGAGGTTGAGTAGGAACATCTACTTGTGGAAGAGTATAGTCATGGGGAACACCGTACATCGGGTTAGTCACCATGGTAAAATTCGATGCAGGACTAACATTCTCCATAATAGCATGCTGAAATTGTTCTCTGAGATAGCTAGCAGAGCTTCCAACATTTGGTTCACCTTGGCTTTCAAGACGTCCATATCCTCTCTCAGCTCTACTTGATTATGTTCCAAACACTCCGTCGTCCTCTAGTAGCTACCATTGGTTCAATATGAGTGTCGGGAAGTCAACTTGTTGGTTATAGACGAAAGGCGGGTGAGTTTTTTTTTGTTTTTTTATGAAAAAAATATGCATGCATATTGATGAATGCGAATGCATGAATTTTTTTTTATATGCATAAAATGCAATGCCATGTTACACATGTTTTTTTATGTGAGCAATATGGTTTCAAGCGGTCCCAATATAGATTCCTCATGACGAAATGATTATAACTGCTTTGTACACATAGGTCACACTAGGGGTGACTCTATGGTTAAAGAAGGTTCCAAAGTTCATGGATCCTTCTTAAGAATATTATCGTCAATAGAAAATTACTTGCTCGCCAATAATATTCCCATAGGATCTACTCTAGATGAGGTTTTTGTGCCAACCCAACAAGACAAGCACGTCAAGCAAGTCAACACTACACAACCTTATACCATGAGGTTCTAGACGAGGTTCCTAGATCCATGGATCCTTCCCGAAAATAATGTCCTCAATAGCAAAATACTTGCTAGCTGACAAATACCCCCAAGAGAATCTCTTATGAGTGAGGCTTTCATGCCAACCCAACGAGATAAGTACGTCCAGTAGGCCAACACTACGCAACCATCAATCCTTCTAAAAGGTTCTGAGAGTCATGGACCCAAACTAAAAATATTTCGCCTTCGACAAATTACTTGTCGGACAATAATATCCTCAAGAGGATCTACTCTAAGTGAATTTTTTGCGCTAACCCAACAAGACAAGTACGCCCAGTATGCCAACATTATGCGACCATTATCCTATCTTATGTTTCTTCTCGAGACTCAGGTGTAGAGTCTATTTCACAATGTGTTCAATCAGTCAGAATACCCACCACAACACATGATAACCATACAACAGATAGGGAAACGATAACAACACAAAAAGGTGAGCGAATAAAATATGGTAGAATAAAGCAAAATAAACAAAGCTAACATTCATCTCAAAGATAACTAAACTAGGCTTAACTCTTTTGACAGTCCCCAACAGAGTCTCCATCTATCATGGCGTGACAAATGACCACGGGCGTTCGTACATTCAAGATTATAATGTCATACCCTCAAATTTTTCCTACACATATCATTCTTTTTAAGCCTTAAACCATAAGCATACATCCCATACATATCATATCTTATGCATATGTACTTAATGATCACAATAATCCACAAGCCCAAGGCATGGGATTCATCTGCAAAGCCCTAAGATCCTCTAATCATGTTAAGGTGTACCTAAGATACCTTAACCCTAATCTCATCCTCAAGCATCCCACAAGGCTTGGATGATGACTCAAGACATCTCACTCACTCTCTAAGTCCAATTTGGGTGGTGAGTCCCCTTTGAAGAAGATTCAAGATTCATCTGGTCACCCCAAAGACCAAACTCATCTCTCGACCCTCCTTTTGGCTTGTACAAGTCATGATTCACCATGGATCCTGACCATGCCAATAAGGACCCCTTAAATCCAACGTTTGTTCATGCCTCATTTCCTTTATACATCTCGATTTGATCGTTACATCTCAAACTCTAATTCACCTGACCATGGTTCTTGATGAAACTTGTGGCTTAAGAAACCCTAGCTTGGGGATCCCTTGATCACTGACGTTGCTTATTTTTGTACATCCAATCACACTACCACTTACTCAACATCATTTCATTCCATTACAATCAAAATCAACCATTTAAACACCCATTTAATCCATTTTACAAGTGTTTGGTTCATACATGATTGTTCAACTTTCCATGACTTGATCCATCCACCAATTTGACCTAAAATCATTCCACAAAGATCCAAAATTCATTTCACATCATGATATGATCATATGAGCTCAAAACATCCATCATTTTTCCTTGGGAACCAAGAAATCACAAAATCACCAAATTAGGTCATGTTGGTTGGTCACATTTTGGCTAGAATGGCCTATGGAAGTTCCAAAGACCATAACTTTCTCATTTTTCAATATTTTAAAAATCCACTTCTATCAAAATGTCCAAAATAATTTCCTATACATTTTTTTTCAATGTACAAGGCCTAATTAATTCAGGAAGGGGTTCAATTTTGCTATTGGCCAAGTTGGTCCAACATGCCCATCATGCCCTAAAATCATGTCATGACCACTACTTTGACACATTGCCATTTCCAAACCACAAACTCTTTTGACCTAATTATTTTTGAATTCAATCAAGTTCATAGCAAGGAACAAATGGCCCAAAATTGAGACAAAATTCACAAGTTAGTTTTATTTGGCCTTGGTTCAAAGTTGTTGACTTGCCATGATGCACAAGTCAGATGCACATCAGTCAGATTTTGCATTTTGATACACCAAGTCCTCAAACTCATTTATTCTGATCCCAATTGTCCACAAACACTTTGAAAATAGTATTTTGGTAGGTTTGTAAGTCAACTTGTACATGGAAACCTCCTCAAACAGAAAACTCGGTGCCATGTGCAAAAATCAACTTTTGCCTAAAATGGCAAAAAGCAAATCCTGCAGCAGGCATTCTCATTGCTCTTGGTTGTTCCAAATCCTTGATAGGGATCAAAACCAACTTTCCTACAGTGCAAAGAAGTATAGAAGGTAGTCATTTTAGTGTTCCCTAAGTCAACACCAAGCATGTTTTAACTCACATGCCAATCTGAAGCAAAACACTTTAATCTCCCTCCAAAACCATCCACACACCTTCCCTATAAATAGGTGAAGGTGTTCCACTGCACGACCATACTGAAAAATGCCCCAAACAAATTCTGAACATTTTATTTAAATCTACATTAACATAGCATCGGGTTTTCATTTTCAGAGCCCCTCAACCCCAAACAACCACCCATAAACATTCACCACACATCACTCAAGCTTCCCAAACACTTAACCACCCTTCCCCAAGCCTCATCTAACCTGAGCTATACCATTGGAAAACTCCCCTGAGCAACTTTTGATCAGGTAGTTTCACTCACCCCCATCATCCAAACAAGTTACTACTTCACTCGAAATAACTCACTCACCATTTCCCCCAACTTTGCACCTTTAATTACTTGATATTTAGAGTTTAATTTTTGTTTTAGGTTAAGTCAATCTTTATGATTTTTTAGGAAGAAGTCCACACTCAGAGCCAATCAATGGCTCGTGGGTGTGGAGGATGGTTTTTTATTATGCGTTGAGATTCCATAAATAAATCCCATTGATTTTGCTTATTTCCAACCTTCAAATTTCAAAAATCTCGAGGTTGAAGACGACACTGTGGTCGTTGCCTCACGCCAAATTCAAATTCAAACCAAGTTCGTATCCTATTGTGATTGGTTATTAGGTGTGTGTGAATCCTTTTTAAGTGTTCATTTATTATTTTATTGCTTCAGTTCATTTGGTTGACACCACCGAGCTTGTGGCTCAGTGGGTGAGGGGGTTGATCCCCTCATGATCCCAAGGCCAGGGGTTTAACCCCCAGCGTGTGCAAACTCTCATTACTTTTTATACTTATGTTATTTTATTTATTTAGTTTCCCTATTTATTATCCTTTTGATATTAATTTTTAACCCTTCCATTTTCATTATTTTGCAAATGTGTTGAACATAAATCCCCTTTACTTTTGTCTCTAGAATTTAATGGTGACTTGTTTTATTTCATTTGAATTATTTTTGGTGTACTTTTGAAGTCTTGAACTAAAGGACTAATGAAATCCATTTAAGTCATGACATGTTTGGACTAGGGTTGATTAAAACCTTCCATACTTAAAACCTACCATTAGATGACCATGTGTTCATCCATGGTACTTTGAAGCATGGATAGGTCGCCCCTACTTTAAATAACTTGGTCATTTGACTTATGGATGAAGTCTTTCCTTGTTAACTTGTGATTTCATTTGACACATTGTTGTCTCTTTTGGTTTATACTAACTTACTAACCCCTTTATGCTCATTTGTTTATCATAATGACTTGTTAACCTAACCCTACTAACCTTATGCTATTGTTATTATCATCGTTATTATCCATTGTATTTACTTTTATGTCATTTGTATTCAAGTACTCGTCATCATCATTATCATTATATAAACTCCATCATGCATGTTTATTATATTGGCTTTACTTTATTGTTATCATACTCATAAAATCAACAAAAACATGATAAAATTATAAGACCAAAAAAAAGTCATGGCACTTAACCAACTTGGACTTAGAGGATCCTATTTAGGACCTTTGCTTAGATCCTTTTCCATTACTTTTTTATGATACTTTGTCTCAAACACTTGGGTTTCATCCGTACTTACATTCCTGTTGTAAGAATGGCATCATGGCACCACCTTAGGGGGACGTGTTTTTAAGACCATTATCCTTTGTTTAGAATAAGCCACTTTTGCACACACAAGGATTTCTCTTGGGCTACCTTATAATGAGCTCCTTTATTTTCTTGTTGGTTACTTTGCATTCATGTTGCATAAGCCAAATTTCTTAATCAAATAAATAAACCCTTGATTCAACGTCAAACGGATTTTTCTTAATCAAAATCAAAACCCTTAATAACTATGATTAGTATTGTGCGCCACGAGCCTTAAGTGCTGGAGAATGAGTGAGCGTGGGGCATTCATACCCTTACTCTGGTTATTTTGAACGCAAGACGCTTGGCTTGTTGTCTAAAATATTTACCTCCTCCCATGGACTTTAGTGCAATCTAATCACAAACCCTTTTCATAAACCCTTGTTTAAGGTAAAATCAACACAATCCATCAAACCTAATTTTTGTGCCTTAGGGCACCCATCCCAAAAACCCTTTTCTCAAAGGTAAAATCAACCAACACACAAACGTTTTCTACTCCGAACTAAAATTCTGGTATGCAGATATCAGATGTCCTAAGAGATGTTGAGACACTGATATCTGATCAAAACACAATGACAATATAACATACAGTTAAAAGTACTAAAAGTAACAAAACACACAGAGTTGCTAACCTAGTTTGATGTACAACAACACCTACATATGGGGGATACCAAGCCAGGGAGGAAATCCACTAAATGGTATCAGTTTGCAGACCTTTAACAAATTATCTCTAGTTTACAATCTACTTCCTAATCAACACCAGTGCTTAACTTCTACCTAAGACTCACCTAGGTATGAGACTCCTCTCACTTCCCTTTCAATCACAACAGTGATGAAACAATACTATTTTGAAAGTTTCAGAAGTTACACTTCAAAGATACACAATCACTCAATGCTTAAAAGTTTAAGAGTGATTGACAGAACTTACAACTCAATAGAGACAATCCTACTCTTTACCAAGATGATATTAGAGAGGCTCACAATTAACAAGACCACACAAACCCTAAAAATCAGTGAAACAAAATTTGAAACGTACTCCAATTAGGTTTGTGGAATTCTATTTATAACCATAGTCTGGACTAGATTTGGGCTTCAAAAATGCAGCAAGGCAGCTACTAAAAGTCTACAGAATATTCTGCATAAAATTAGGTCTTCAATCAAGAGTTTCCTAAAATGTCTCAACATTTAGAAAAACAGAATAACTTTAAATTCAAATAGAATCTCTGATTCCCCAATCTTGGATGCCACATAGGATTACTTAATATTCCCAAAATATTCAGTAATCTGTTAATCAAACAAACCGTTACCAATAGTAAACTTATAACAGATATGATGTCGGATCCACATGTTGGGACATCTTGTTCAACATTTTGTTACTAAGTTAGTTTTACCAAAATTACTGCCAATCACAAATACAGAGTGTCATACCCCGATTTTAGATCCATCTGCATTCATCCACTATGCATCATGCATTCATTTTAGTATAAACACTAATTCACGCCTGAGGTCAATCGTTGACTTTCTGGTCAATTAGTTGACCAAAGTCAACCGTCCATTCCCAAATCCATATTGTCTCGATTTTGATAAACATTGGTCATTATCTAGGCTTTTTTATCATGGTGCTTTTGATTATAAAATGGATTCTAATTATTTGACTTTTTAATTTTCAATTTGATTTTAATTTCAAATTAAGTCTAATTCCAAAATTTCAATTTAATCTTAATTGTGTTTTTACTAATGATTCAAACTCTAATTGATTTTAATTTTCAAATAAATGTTAGAATTGATATCAAAGTAATTTTAACAAATTATAGATTAATTTGATTTTATTGGTTTTTTTTTATTTTAAATTGACATTTAGATTAGTCTTGGATTATTTCTAAAATCCATATCCATTTTTATAACCAAATATCCATTTCCATAAACCAAGTTACAACCATTCTTATTACATTTTACAAACACTTCAACCAAGTTCAAATTACAATCACAAATTCATCATATTTCAAAATTACATACCATTTAACCAAATTCAAATCAAATCAAGTTTCAACCAAATTTTCATTCATTCATTAATACCATACATTCAAAATCATATTCAACCATACATTCATATCTAGGCCATTACATAACCATGAACCAAATTGCAACATACATATCTACATAAACCATACATTAAACCATTGGAACATAAGCAAAATTCCACATGTGACCTACAAGCTTCAATTCCAAGTCAGCACCAATATCCAATTCTATGAGCTCGAAGCAAACTCCAAAACAAATCCTAGCCCTCTAAGTAGTCTATTAAAAGAGTAAAGGGTTTACCACCAAGGTCCCCATCCATTTTTTTAACAGAGTGTGTGTGACGGAAGAATTAACAATATCAGCATTTCCTGAACATTTGAAAATGTTTAAACTCAGCATCCCAATCGAGCATCAAACCGTGTAAACCTTGCAGCAAGTATACACAAACCCTGCCTTGTTGTAAACCAAAGCCAAATATGAGAAATTCCAAGTCTGTTGCAAACCGAAACCTGTCCTTTGTTGCAAACTAAAACATAGCCTTGCAAAAATACATAAAACAATCAACATCATGACAGCAAAAAAAACTCAACCATAACGCACTTTATTAACACAACTGAAGATAAACTCTTCTTGGATTTCCCACTCTCAACACTGTCCAGTCTCAAACGGTATCGTAACCGAATCACAACAAATTCAACCTAACTAACATAACCCAACTTGTAACAAACTGATAACTGATAAAACAAAACCTGCAACTTTCAAAAAGGAGATAACATAATTCAGTTTCCTATTTCAATCTCCAATAATCCCAACCGAACTTCCAACTGTCCAACGAATTTCAACCCAAATGATATCCACCAAACCTCCCTAATAGCCATCCAAAACTGAGTTCAAAACCAAAGCCATGTAAAAAACCGAAGCTACTCATGAATGTTCCAATTTTCACTGCAGTGAAAGCAAGGTAAATCAGCAAGGCAGTAAAAAATTCAAAAAAATACCCAAAAGAGAATTGAGACAAAATTCAAAGAAGAAAGTTAGTTTTGTGTTACCTTCTCTGGATCCAAGCATCAAATAGAGCAAACCAAATTCTGAGCACCGAAAGGATTTCGCAGAGGCGCCCCTTCTGGATCTCCATAGACCAATTTGAAACCCTAGCTTGTTGAATATAAAGGGTGAGAGGGGAAACGATGAGCAGGACGAAAAAAAATCAGAGGCGACGGAATGCAAACCCTAGTTCTAAACATCACAAAGAAAAACCTAATTTCAGGCGACGGCTGCAAACCCTGAAACCTAGCGAAGAGGGGCAGTTGCAAGCTCACCACCACCGCAGGAACCACCACCGAAGGTGAGTTTATTTCGTTTGAATCTCGTTAAAGCTTTTATTTCTTGTTGCATGTAGAGAGAAAGATTGAGAGACGACGGCTGAGAGATGATGAGAGATTAGGAAAAAGAGAGACGCGATTGAGAGAGCGGTTGAGAGAGGTGTGAGATAGAGAGATTTTGAGAGCGAGAGCGATTGGGAGAAAGACGAATGAGTTCTGGATTCTGCATTGCATCCTCACTCTTTCTTTTCTTTTTTTATTTATTCTTTCTTAAACAGACAATTAAAATTCATTTAAGTGACCATTTAGTTTTCTTTGCAGTTGGTCATTAACTTTGGCCTATGGGTATTAGTGATATATTCATGTTTATCTCCACCAATTAATTTCTCTTTTGAAAACCCAATATCTAGGCGGCTAGGGTTTATTTTTTGGGATTCCTCCTTCGTTTAATTAGCAGTCCAACAGACTATCTTATTTTAGTTTTTATTTTTTTTATTTTTTATTTCAATCTGTTCTGGTTTATGTATTTCAGTTGTTATTAAAATAATGAATAACCATAAGTGGTCTAGTGGAGAGAGAGCAACTTCATTGTCTTTGGTGGGGTGGGTTCGTTACTTGAGGATAACAAATCTTCATGTTTCTATTTGTTATGCTTACTATTTTACTTAAGTTTTTTTATAACTTCTACTATTTATTTTACTTTTATAGTTTTATTAATTTAATTTATCCATTATTTAGTTGTTTATATTTTCAAATGTTTACTTTTTAGATTTAATTAATGGTTGATTTCCAATATTGTTTTTTATTCGATTAGTCGGTTTTTGTGTGTTAATTAATTTAGTTAGGTTATTAGTACCCGTGTCCATACTTTTACACATGTAAATAATCACATTCAACATTCAATTTCATTTCCCCATCACCTTCAAATACAATTTCAAGCATTTCTTCCATTAACACTCCAATATTCAAATCTTTTTTCTAAATAAAACGTGAAGAAAAAGATTATCCTGGATGGAATATCCAGTTATAATCCCGAATATTAGGCTCAAGTTGTAAGAGCTTGCAAGCCGTAAATATTCGTCTTCTCTTCCATACTCCAATATTCAAATCTTTTTCTAAATAAAACGTGAAGAAAAAAATTATCCTGGATGGAATATCCAGTTATAATCCCGAATATTAGGCTCAAGCTGTAAGAGCTTGCAAGCCATAAATATTCGTCTTCTCACCAAAATATCCGTAAATATCTCAAATCACCTTCTTAATAAAACTTGAAGAAAAAGATTATCCTGGATGGAATATCGAGATATAATCCCGAACATTGGGCTCAAGCTGTAAGAGCTTGCAAGCCACAAATATTCGTCTTCCCTCCAAAACACTCGTAAATATTCGAACTATTTTTCTTAGCAATATTGGAAAGAAACAGGCTGTCTGGGTGGAATGTCCAGACGTAGTCCCGAGTGTTAGACCCAAGCTGTAAGAGCTTGGAAGTCACGAGTACTCGTCTTTTAAACTTCAAAATACCTAATTCTCACCTTAATACTTTTTTCAATAAAGATGGAAATGGAACATGGTGTATACCGTGCACTCCTGAGATTAAGATTCGAGGCGGATGCCTCGCCTATCTTAACTCTCGCCATCGTCTAAAATTGACAATGCGGTTTCTTCAAACCCTTTCTCAATAAAACCTAAAAATACTTAATCTTTACTAAACACTTTTGCCAATAAAGATGGAAATGGAACATGGTGTATACCGTGCACTCCTGAGACTAGGATTCGAGATGGATATCTCGCTCATCCAAGTTCTCGCCATCACTCAAAATACATCTAACCAATCAAACTCTTTCTCGCCGCCGTGCGATTAATCAAAGAACCTTTTTCATAAATGAAAGATATATTGTCTTAAGTGATACAAAACAATGTTTCGGCCATGATTGTTGAGTCGAGATAAGTGACGCTTTTCCGAATGTAGATTTATAAATCCGTTCAATGTGTGGTGTGCGTCCACTCCTCATTTGTTTTGGGTAAAACAATGTTTTTGTCGACTAATACAGTATAGCTTTCGCTAAAATCGACCAACAAACAAACATTCTTCTACCCAGAACTACGTAAGCCTTGATTTCTCTTTTGAGATACGTAGGAGCAGGATTTGTAAATCTTGTCAGGCCCACTAATAAAAAACTTAGGTTTAGTCCTTCGTCAAAAATCCAAAAACATTCTCTTCTCAGCCTTTCTTTCTTTCCCACCTAATAAATCGAAAAGCCTAATATTTCAACTAACACTAACGCACACAACTAACCTAATGGTTCCCGTTGAGTACAACGGACGTGAGGGGTGCTAATACCTTCCCCTTGCGTTATCGACTCCCGAACCCTGATATTGGTTGCGATGACCATATCTTATCCTTTCTTTTAGAGGTTTTACCGGTATTTCCCCTTTCCTTTTTAGGAATAAATAAAGTTCGGTGGCGACTCTGTTCAGTCCATCATTGCGAGCGTGCGATCGCGCTTCGCTTTGAAGTCGTATCCCCATTTTTTGAGGTGCGACAGATGGCGAATCTGCTAGGGAAACAATCCCTAAGTGAGTCAAGCCTAGTAGGTCATTTTTGTGCCTTTGTTTGTTTACCTATGTGGCTTTTCTTTATTGTTTTTCCTATCTCTATTGTCATATTGATATGAATCTGTTGTATTGGTTCGATTATGGTTTTGGAACTTGGATACTCTGATTACAAACCTTGTGGGAAATACTTTTTACCCGAGTCTCGAGTAAAAACATAAGATAGGACGAGGTTGAGTAGTGCGGGTCCGCGAGATGTATTTCTCGTTGGGTCGGTACGAGAACCTTACTTAGAGTAGATTCTTGAGAGGATGCTGTCGCTCGGCAGGTAAGTTGCCGTAAGCTTCGATATTTTCTTTAGGATCCATGACTCTGAGAACCATTTGTAGAACGGTAGTTCTTTGTCCAACTAGGAAAGATGGTTGCATAGTGTGGGTCTGCGAGATGAATTTCTCGTTGGATCGATGCGAGAACCTCACTTAGAGTAGATTCTTTAGATGGAGTTGATGCCCAGCAAGTAAGTTGCCGCAGGTAGCCAATAGTCTAATGGATCCATGACTCTAGGAACTTTTTAAAAAGAAAACCTTAAATCATACCTGGTGAGAACCTTGTTCCATATAAAGCAATCAGACTTATCCATGCCTTAAGCCTATTAAACCTATACAAAAACAAATGCATCACATTCATACATTGCATCAACATCATAAAAAGCAAGCTCTTAGTTGTCTCTTATTTATTTCAGGAATTAAGAACTTGAAAATGACAACTTCAAGGAGACACACTTTCACGCTTAAGTACAAGGAACCTAAGTTGGACAGTTTGAAGGATTTGATCTCTGATTTGACTCTCAGCAGACGTGATGAGTTTGGAAAAAACTATGGGAAAATTTTGAGCCTTCTAACTAAGAAAGTTGACTATGGAATTATCGGCTCTTTGGCACAATACTATGATCCACCTCTACGCTGTTTCACATTCGCTGATTTCCAGCTAGCTCCTACTTTGGAAGAAGTTGAGAGAATCGTGGGTCTCAAATTGAAAGATTTTAATCCATTTCCAAAGCTCGAAGAAGATATGGGCCCAAAGAAGATAACTTCAGCCCTAAGTATCAATGTCCCGACTGTTCGAGACAATTGGGTTGAAAAAGGGGGTTGCGAAGGTTTTGCCGCGATGTTTTTGGAAGATTTAGCTCTAAAGTTCAAGAAAAGTGGAAATTGGAATGCATTCTATGTTGTGTTGGCTTTATTGATCCATGGGATTGTGCTCTTCCCAAATGTTGAAAAATTTGTGGATCAAGTAGCCATAGAAGTCTTTCTCTCTGGCAATCCAGTACCATTTCTCTTAGCTGACATTTACCATGCCCTTCACGCTCGACATGAAAAGAAGGGTGGAACTTTGTTGTGCTGTGCTCCTTTGCTTTACACTTGGTTCATGCAACACATGCCCGAAGAAGGTCCTTTTGTGGCAAAAGAACTTAAGTCTCCTCAAAAATTAGCTTCTCTCACCGCAAGTTCCATCAAATGGTATATCCGAGAGTGGGAAACCCCATACATTATAGTCAGTTGTGGGGAATTTTCTAATGTACCATTGTTGGGTACCAAGGGTTGCATCAATTATAACCCTATGTTATCTCGAATGCAACACGGTTACTCCATGGATGGTCCTCCTGACGCAAAGAACTTACAGCCATTTGTGCTCTCTGACATCCAAGCAAGCAATCCTGTTATAAGAGCAGTACGAAAGGCTTGGTTAAAGGTTGTAAGGAAGGGTAAAGAGTTTGGAAAAAGAAACATTCTCGCCAAAGAACCTTACACTCAATGGGTGAAAGAAAGAGTTGAGGAAATCCATTTGCCATTTATCTTAAAGGCTTCAGCTTTTCCTAAAACTCCTGAGCCCAAGCCCATACTCCCTGAGGACATGGAGAAACTCGCTACTAAGGTTAAGGAGCTCGAATTGGAGAATACTGAATTACGGATTCAAATGAACCGAGTTATCTTGGAAAATCATTATTTGAAAGAGGAACGTAAGGGAAAAGCCCAAGAACTTGAGGATAGTAACAAGAGAGCCAGGCTATTGGAAGACCAAAAAGATGATCTTGATCATATCCTTATAGGTTCCACATCAGTGATTCGAACTAGGAAGGAAGAGCTCAAGAAAGTTGAGTATAGGATCTGTGAGTTAGGAAGAATGTTGGATAAATCTCTTATGGATAAAAAAGAAATTAAGCTTGACTTTGAGGCACAGATCCGTGAATTGAGGGACGCTCTGAAGAAATGCGAGGAAAAGTTGTCTCGCGAGATACTCCAAAAGGAAGAAGCTGAAAGAAACTATCACCATCTCAGGTACCAGTTGGAAGAAGCTACTAGGAGGTTTGCAGTTTTGGAGAGCCAAGAAGGTGATGCAGCCTACTTACTCCTAAAGAATGATTGTGTGTACTGGAAAAGGTTGTATAGAGAGGCTAGAGCAACCTTAGATGAAGATCAAAAGGTCATCCAGAAACTCCAAGAGCTCTATGTTGAATGGAATGGCAAGTTCCGCAACTTAGCTAGGTTTGTCAACCTCAATATGTTGGAACTCCCAGAAAAACCCCAGGAAGCGGATTGGTGTATGTGTCCAGAAAACACGCCTCCTCCAGTTTTCAATTTCGTCAAGTTTATCAAGAAAATGATGAATGAGCTCACCACAGATCTGGCTACGATCATAAGAGCTGAGACAGAACTTAAGTTTACTTGCACTTGAATTGTTGGTGTTTAAATCTTTTTGTATTCGAATCATGTGTACTTGAAGTTAAATCCTTTTGTATTCGAATTTGATTTTAATTAATGGAAGTTGTCATTTTGGGTCTCAATTATTACATGTTGTTCTTATATTCTAACATTATTGGAATAAATAATAAAGATAACTAAAGAGCTTTGCACAAAATGCACCCATAACATGCACTCATGTCATTCTTCAAACGAAAAACTCATTTTTGTGTCTTCTTCAGTTCCACACTGAGTCCTCAACACCACTACAACACCAGAGCCAGCGCTCGTCAAAGAATGGCAGATCAAGAACAAGAATTGGAGCGAGTAAGCTCAGAACTCGAAGACCTACGAGGAAACATGGGACAAGTCATGGAGATACTACAGGTCATCAGGGCAAAGTTGGACACCCAAACGACGGTCGTTTCAGAAATCGCCGGTCCATCAATTGAACCCCAACCTGCAAGGACAGTACCAACCACTTGGCCAGCCTATGGTTTAACTCCTGGTTTCACACCTCCAGTTGAAGGCGCCCCTGGTTTTGCACAATCCACTCAGCAGATGGCTCCTCTACCAACCATCAATGAAAATCATCCAGTGGTCCACACGTTCGCACCACCTCTCGTTCGTGCACATGTGCAACCTTACTTTGAGGATCAACAACATGCTCCAGACTTTTCAGACGAAGATGATGAAAGGCAGGAAGACATAAGAGGGATGAAGGAGAATTTCCAGATTCTTGAAAAATGGTTAAGGGCTATGGAAGGTGACCAAGTTTTTGGTGCTACTACTAAGGAGATGTGCTTAGTGTCAGGTCTTGTGATTCCTGCAAAGTTCAAGACCCCAGATTTCGATAGGTATGAGGGTCACTCGTGTCCTAAAAGTCACCGTATTATGTACTATCGAAAAATGGATGCGCACGTGGATGATGATAAACTTATGATACATTGCTTCCAAGACAGCTTGAGGGGTGCTCCCTCTAAGTGGTACTTAAGCCTTAATCAAAGTAGAATTCGTTGTTTCCAAGACTTATCTGATGCTTTCATCCAACATTATAAGTATAACATGGATATGGCCCCAGATAGGAGGCAATTGCTCAGCATGTCCCAGAAAGATAATGAGTCTTTTAAGGAATATGCACAACGATGGAGGGAAGTGGCCTCGCAAGTCGAACCACCCCTTGCTGAGAAGGAGTTAGCAGATTGGTTCATGGATACAGTCAAACCTATGTTCTATGAAAGAATGGTGAGTAGTGTATCTGCAAGCTTCTCTGACTTGGTCGCCGTGGGCATAAAGGTCGAGCTTGGATTAAAGAATGGAAAAATGATAACCACCTCTGAAACATCTGGTAATAATGCCAAAAAGTTTCCCGGAGGTTTTCAAAGAAAGAAAGAGGGTGAAACAAATGCAGTCTCAATAAGTCAACGAAGGAGTCATTCATGGAAGAAGCAACATCAATTTGCTCAACACCAACCAACTTATCCAGTGCAGTATGTTCAACAACCGTATGTGGCAGCTGTCACACCAAATTTCAACCAGTCACAAGCTCCTGTCTATCAACCTATTCAACAAGCACCAGTATACCAGCAAGCGCCCGCGCCACCTGCTTATCAACAGCCAAGGGCACAGGCTCCTTGTCCACAAAATCCTCCAAATCAAAATAGGGTACAAAGAGGAAGACTTCCGTTTGCTTCAATCCCTATGACATACACTGAATTGTACCCATCGTTACTACGAAAAGGGTTGGTGACTCCCAGACCTTTAGGTCCTCCACCAAATCCTTTACCTCCATGGTACAATCCAGATGCCCATTGTCCTTTCTATGGGGATGCCCCTGGACATGATTTAGAGGGATGTTATGCTTTGAAGCATATTGTGCGAGACCTGGTTGAGAAGAAGATTCTTTCATTTCGAGATATCGGACCCAATGTAAAAAGTAACCCTTTGCCAGCGCATGGTGATGTTAATGCCGTCGAGGATGCTTCTGATGTGTGTATAATCAAAAACGTGGAAGATGTTAAAACTCCGTTGCTAGCGCTTCATGCAAGATTGGTGGGGGCTAGATTGATTGATACATGTCACGACAACTGTGAGGAATGTGCCGTTCATCCAAGAGGATGTAAAGTGGTACGAAATGACATTAAGAATTTGATGGATCAAGATGTTTTACAAATTTGTGGTCCAACAACAAACGAGGAAGTTTCAGTCATTGAACCCGTTTTTAATATACCAGAACCGTTTGAGGTAACTTATCACAGAAGAGATGTTGTTCATCCATCACCCGTGGTAGTCTGCATGCCCACCCCATTTCCTTTTGAAAGCACCAAGGCGGTACCCTGGAAGTACGACATAACAGTGGTAGATGGAAAACCCAAAGCTGCTGAAAGTAAGGAAGGTTTGGAGAATGTTGACACCGACATCACTAACATCGCAGGGACAAGCAGGATGACCCGCAGTGGTCGGATTTATACTCCCAATATTAATGTGAACCCTCAAGAGCCAACAAGGGAAGCTGCAAATGTAAACCTACCCCAGAGCATGGAGGGGCACAACCGGTTGTGCAAACAGATGAAGCAAGTGAGTTCCTAAGAATAATAAAGAAATCTGACTACAAGATAGTTGATCAGTTACATCAGACACCATCAAAAATATTTATCTTGTCTTTGCTTCTAAATTCCGAAGCTCATAGGGAGGCTCTACTGAAAGTGCTTGCTCAGGCTCATGTTACCCAAGATATAACGGTCGGCCAATTCGATGGAGTGGTCGCCAATATCACAACCTGCAACACTCTAAGTTTCAGCAATGAAGAGCTACCCAAGGAGGGGAAGAACCACAACCGCGCCTTGCATGTATCCATAAAGTTCCAAGAAGATGCTCTAGCCAGAGTTTTAGTTGACACTGGATCGTCCCTCAATGTTCTACCAAAGAGGGTACTCGCTAAATTATCTTACCAAGGTTCGGAGTTGAAACCTAGTGCACTTGTGGTAAAAGCATTTGATGGTTCTCGAAGGACAGTAGTTGGGGAGGTAGAGCTACCAATACAGATCGGACCGCATGTATTCCCCATGAATTTCCAAGTCATGGACATAAATCCCGCTTATAGTTGCCTTTTGGGACGCCCATGGATACATGCTGCTTGGGCAGTAACTTCTACTCTGCATCAAAAGATGAAGTTTATTGTCGATGACAAGCTCGTCATTGTCTCGGGTGAAGAAGATTTTATTATCAGTCAACTCTCCTCTTTCCGTTATATCGAGGCTGATGAGGATGCCTTAGAGACCTCTTTCCAAGCACTTGAAATATCGAATGCCACACTTGAAGAGGTTAAGGACCCTATTGAGAAAACTAGTTTGTCGTTCGCCTCTTTGAATAGTGCAAAATCAGCTGTTGAAAGTGGAGGCCCTGCAGGTTGGGGGCAAGTCATCAACGTCGTTGAGAAAAATGATCGTTTTTGTTTGGGGTACAAGCCTTCTGCTAATGGAGGAGCCTTGGTCCCTGCAAAGGACCGTATGCGGAGCATACAAGAAGTTTTCCTGAGCACAGGAGTTATCCATGGAGATCAAGTTGGTGCAGTGGAAGATAACACTGAAGATGGAGAAACATCAAACCTGATATACCGGTGTGAAGCAGCCCTGAAAAATTCGGAAGCGGTTGAGATTCCAGAATTTTTTCCCGTGTCAAAGTAATTGTGTTTTCCTTTGTGTTTTTGAAAATCCTTAGCTCTGCCCAAGGCTAATGGATCATTTGTAGGGCCCCTTTTAAATTTCAAAAAATCATTATGACAAATAAAGAGCATTTTGTTCAAATTCTTGTCGTTCATTTATTTGTTTTTTATTTCCTTAAAATGGCAATCCTTTCAAAAACTACAAAAATATTATTTATTTCTTTTGCATTTTACTTCCATTTTTCTAAAAAACCATCATTAAAAAACATGCAGAATAATCAATAAACCAGTTGAATTCGATGACCCCACTACTTCCTATAATTTTGAACTCCCCATCTACCAAGGGAAGAGGATAGTGAGGAAGATTGTGATTTCCCTGAAGAATTGGAAAGGATGCTCGAGCACGAGTCAAAGGCCCTTCAGCCACATCAAGAACCAGTGGAAATAATCAACCTTGGCACCGATGAAGACAAGAAAGAGGTCAAAGTTGGGACTACACTTGGGGCAAGCATCAAAGAAAGATTGATCGAGTCGCTACAAGAATATGTAGATGTATTTTCTTGGTCGTATCAGGATATGCCAGGTTTAGATACTGACATTGTTGTCCACAAGCTACCATTACAGCCAGATTATCCGCCAGTAAAGCAGAAGCTCCGAAGAGCAAGACCCGACATGGCTCTAAAGATTTGTGATGAGGTGAAACGTCAATTTGATGCCGGCTTCCTAGCAGTTGCGAAGTACCCTCAATGGGTAGCTAATATAGTACCTGTACCCAAAAAGGATGGCAAGGTCAGTATGTGTGTTGATTATAGGGATTAAACAAAGCTAGTCCAAAGGACGATTTCCCCCTGCCATATATTGACACTCTGGTAGACAACACTGCTAAGTTCACGGTCTTCTCCTTTATGGACGGAATCTCGGGTTATAATCAAATTAAGATGGATCCAGAAGACATGGAAAAGACCACATTCATCACCCCTTGGGGAACATTTTGCTACAAGGTGATGCCATTCGGTCTCAAAAACGCTGGGGCAACTTACCAAAGAGCAATGGTCACTCTTTTCCATGACATGATGCATAAGGTAACTGAGGTTTATGTGGATGATATGATTGCAAAATCCCAAAGTGAAGAGGATCATATAGACCACTTGCAAAAGCTATTCGAGCGTCTTCGGAAATTTCGACTACGGCTGAATCCTACTAAATGCACCTTCGGTGTCCGATCTGGAAAGTTGCTTGGTTTCATTGTTAGTCAACGAGGAATTGAGGTAGATCTGGACAAGGTTAGGGCAATACAAGAAATGCCTGCTCCACGTACAGAGAAAGAAGTTAGAGGATTCCTAGGACGTTTGAACTACATCTCTAGGTTTATATCCCATATGACTGCTACGTGTGAACCTATATTGAAGCTACTGAGAAAAGATCAAGCAGTTGAATGGAATTCTGACTGCCAGATGGCTTTTGAGAAGATTGGACAATACCTGCAAGAGCCCCCTATTCTAATTCCACCTGTTCAGGGGAAACCACTCTTTATGTACTTAACTGTGCTCGAAAAGTCAATGGGATGTGTGCTGGGACAACATGACGAAACCGGCCGAAAGGAGCATGCCATTTACTATCTAAGTAAGAGATTTACCGATTGTGAAACCCGATATTCACTCTTGGAGAAAACTTGTTGTGCTTTAGCATGGGCCGCTCGTCGTCTACGACAATACAAGATTTGCCACACCACTTTGTTGATCTCAAAAATGGATCCAATAAAGTATATCTTTGAAAAGCCTGCTTTGACTGGAAGACTCGCCCGTTGGCAGATGTCACTATCTGAGTATGATATCCAATATGTATCTCAGAAAGCCATTAAAGGAAGTGTGTTGTCTGATTACTTGGCAAACCAGCCCGTTGAAGATTACCAGCCGTTGAAGTTTGACTTCCCTGATGAAGACATTATGGTAGTAAAAGATTGTGAAATCCCAGAACTCTATGAAGGACCTGAACCCGGATCTCGGTGGAAGCTCATGTTCGATGGTTCCTCCAATTACATGGGGCATGGCGTAGGAGCTGTTCTATTAAATCCGAATGGTGGATACACTCCTTTCACAGCAAGGTTGTGTTTTGATTGCACGAACAATATAGCAGAATATGAGGCATGCATCCTAGGCATTGAAGCAGCAATTGATCTCCGAATCAAAATCCTTGAAGTATGTGGAGATTCAGCCTTGGTGATATACCAAGTCAAGGGCGAATGGGAAACCCGTGATACCAAATTGATCCCATATCGTGCCTATGTCATGGAACTAATAAAATACTTTGATGAAATCACTTTCCGTCATATCCCAAGAACTGAGAATCAAATTGCTGATGCTTTGGCTATGTTGGCTTCAATGTACCAAGTCAAATTCCATAATGAAGCACCTCTCATTCAGATCGAGCGGAAAGTTGAGCCTGCCTACTGCCAATCGGTTGAAGAGGAAGTCGATGGTAAGCCTTGGTTTCACGACATCAAATGCTTTTTGCAAAATCAAGAATATCCAACAGATGCAACAGCCCTTGACAAGAAAACACTGAGGAAGTTAGCATCTAAATTCTTCTTAAGCAATGGTGTGTTGTACAAGAGAAATCACGACATGATTCTGCTCAGATGCGTGGATGGACATGAAGCGAACCTGTTGATCAAGGAGATTCATGAAGGATTCTTTGGAACTCATGCCAATGGGCATGCCATGGCCAAGAAGATTTTGAGAGCTGGTTATTACTGGTTGACCACGGAATCCGATTGCTTCAATTATGCTAGAAAATGTCATAAATGCCAAATCTATGCGGACAAGGTACACGTGCCTCTGACCCTACTAAATGTTTTGACGTCACCTTGGCCTTTCTCAATGTGGGGCATCGACATGATTGGCGCCATCGAGCCTAAAGCTTCCAATGGTCACCGCTTCATCCTAGTTGCCATTGATTACTTTACCAAATGTGTAGAAGCTTCCTCTTACGCTAATGTGGCAAAACAAGTGGTTGCACTGTTTCTCAAGAAAGAGATCATTTGCCGTTATGGAATTCCAAGCCGGATCATCACAGATAATGGGACGAATCTGAACAATAAGACCATGAAAGAATTATGCGAGAGCTTCAAGATTGAGCACCATAACTCTTCACCATATCGTCCAAAGATGAATGACGCTGTTGAAGCCGCTAATAAAAACATCAAGAAGATCCTGCAGAAAATGGTAAAAACCTATAAGGATTGGCACAAAATGCTACCCTTCGCACTGCATGGATACCGGACTTCCGTCCGCACTTCAACAGGGGCAACCCCATTCTATTTGGTATATGGGATGGAAGCAGTTCTCCCGATTGAAGTGGAGATACCTTCAATGAGAATCTTGATGGAGACCAAGCTAGAAGGGGCTGAGTGGATTCGAAATAGATTTGATCAGTTAAACCTCATAGATGAGAAGCGAATGACTTCTTTGTGCCATGGACAGTTATACCAAAAACGGCTTAAAAGGGCTTTTGACAAGAAAGTACGTGTTCGGGAATTCAGAGAAGGAGACCTCGTGCTTAAGAAGATCTTGCCAATACACAAGGACTCACGTGGGAAGTGGACTCCCAATTATGAAGGCCCATATGTTGTGAAGAAAGCTTTCTCTGGAGGTGCCTTGATTCTCACAACTATGGATGATGAAGAGCTCTCACACCCCGTGAACTCTGATGCAGTTAAAAAATACTATGCCTAATGAAAACCCGCTGAATCGAAAACCTAAAAGGGCGATTTAGGCAAAAAAAAAAGGGTATCCTGGTGGGCTGAAAACCCGAAAGGGCGGTCCAGGCAAAAGTTAGGGATGAATAAAAAAAAATGGTAGCTCGCTAAGTTGAAAACGATAAAAGGCGACTTAGGCAAAAAGGAGCGTCCCGGTTGATTGAAAACCCGAAAGGGCGATCCAGGCAAAAGTTAGGGGCACAAGGCATAAACTGCATCAGTTGTTACTGATTAACACCAAAGAATCTGAGGCGGAAGATTAATCCAGTCACTCCCTTTAGAAGCAAGGTTTTGGGAGAATCAGATCTATTAAGGATGTTAGTGGTCACTGAATTCAACGTAAACCTTTCCTTATTGCCATTTTCCAAATTGTAATATTCTATGGAGCTACGCCATTTGTGTGCTACCATTCTTGAATAAAATACAAGTTTTCCCAATCATTGTTAGTTGTGTTTGTCTACGCTTTTCTTTGTTATGCAAAGTGTCATTTATTTGTTAATAATGAAATTTTGAAACTTGAAAAAGAATTTGAAATTTAGTGAAAAGAACAAAATTACTTTGAGATATGTGAAAATCAAAGGAAAATCATTTGTTTCCCCGAGAGCCTTAAGGTTGCATAAATATTCCTGGATCACCAACAAAAGTCCCCATGGAGTATAACATATTAATCCTCTAGAAGGATGGACCTTTGGTTATTTATAACTGTCAATCATGACAGATTCTCCTCTGGATGCGCCTGTTAATTGTACGGGTTCGATGTTATTAGTGTTGAGGAATCAGAATCTCTATAAACAGTCCCTACAAACAACCAGCCTGCCAAGTGTCAGCATTCTCATAATCATGATCATTCATATATCATGCATTCAAATCATGCATAGCCGAAATGTACTTCGTGCTTATTTTGCATTGACCCAGGTCTTGTTGCTGGTCCTATGTCCTTTGACCTCTAATTCCAGTTTGTCTTTGGTGCCCTTAAACCAACATCCAGTTTTCGCAGTCATTTTCAAGTCCAATTGTTGTTGGCAAAATCCGTTAAAAGTTGGTTATAATCCATTACTTGCAGTCAAAGTCCAATTGTTGTTGAGCTTTATTCAGGTCATATATGAACCTGTTGTTGAGCTTTATTCCATTATCAGGTCATATATGAACCTGTTGTTCAGTGCTATTCAGGTCATATATGAACCTGTTGTTGAACTTTATTCCATTATCAGGTCATATATGAACCTGTTGTTCAATACTATTCAGGTCATATATGAACCTCATGTTGAACTTTTTTCCATTATCAGGTCATATATGAACCTGTTGTTCAGTGCTATTCAGGTCATATATGAACCTGTTGTTGAACTTTATTCCATTATCAGGTCATATATGAACCTGTTGTTCAGTGCTATTCAGGTCATATATGAACCTGTTGTTGAACTTTATTGCATATTCAGGTCATATATGAACCTGTTGTTGAACTTTATTGCATATTCAGGTCATATATGAACCTTTTGTTGAGCTTTATTCCAGTGTCAGGTCAGATATGAACCTGTTCTGAAGAGTCTTTCTCTATGATCGTTTCAGTGTTGTCAGGTCATATATGAACCTGTTGTTGAGCTTTCATTCCAGTATTACCAGGTCATATATGAACCTGTTGATACACTCTTCTTGAATATTTTTGAGTTTGTTAGGTCATATCTGAACCTGCTGTCAGAACTTCTTGATATTCCCCAGCATTGTCAGGTCATATATGAACCTGTTGTTGTGTTTTATTCCAGTATTGCCAGGTCATATATGAACCTGTTGTAGCATTTTTTTTCCTTATTCAGGTTTAGTAAGTCATATGTGAACTTACTACCGAAATCTCTTGTATTCTAAGTATCATTTATCAAATTTCACTTTGAGTACTCCCCAGTGTGTGTCTGATTCTCCAGCAGGATTTGTTTTCCCCAACAAGTTTGTTTTTACCATTTGTCTGTCTCCCTGTGGACCATCCGCATTCCCCACAGATTTGGTCTGCCTAGTAGCATCTCCTGTTAAGGGTTCACCATATCCCTAGCAGATAAAAACAAAAAAAAGGAAAGTCTTGTATCCATGCATATCATATCATAGCATTTGCATTTTTCAGGATCAAAATCCGGGTCTTCTTAGTATTTAACTATCTCCCACTAGGATCATATGAAGAGTGTCCTGCTTCATATTCTCTAGTTAAAGATACTTAAATAGGGGAAACTGTCATACCCCGATTTTAGATCCATCTACATTCATCCACTATGCATCATGCATTCATTTTAGTATAAACACTAATTCACGTTTGAGGTCAATCGTTGACTTTCTGGTCAATTAGTTGACCAAAGTCAACCGTCCATTCCCAAATCCATATTGTCTCGATTTGATAAACATTGGTCATTATCTAGGCTTTTTGATCATGGTGCTTTTGATTATAAAATGGATTCTAATTATTTGACTTTTTAATTTTCAATTTGATTTTTATTTCAAATTAAGTCTAATTCCAAAATTTCAATTTAATCTTAATTGTGTTTTTACTAATGATTCAAACTCTAATTGATTTTAATTTTCAAATAAATGTTAGAATTGATATCAAAGTAATTTTAACAAATTATAGATTAATTTGATTTTAATTGGTTTTATTGGTTTTTTTTTATTTTAAATTGACATTTAGATTAGTCTTGGATTATTTCTAAAATCCATATCCATTTTTATAACCAAATATCCATTTCCATAAACCAAGTTACAACCATTCTTATTACATTTTACAAACACTTCAACCAAGTTCAAATTACAATCACAAATTCATCATATTTCAAAATTACATACCATTTAACCAAATTCAAATCAAATCAAGTTTCAACCAAATTTTCATTCATTCATTAATACCATACATTCAAAATCATATTCAACCATACATTCATATCTAGGCCATTACATAACCATGAACCAAATTGCAACATACATATCTACATAAACCATACATTAAACCATTGGAACATAAGCAAAATTCCACATGTGACCTACAAGCTTCAATTCCAAGTCAGCACCAATATCCAATTCTATGAGCTCGAAGCAAACTCCAAAACAAATCCTATCCCTCTAAGTAGTCTATTAAAAGAGTAAAGGGTTTACCACCAAGGTCCCCATCCATTTTTTTAACAGAGTGTGTGTGACGGAAGAATTAACAATATCAGCATTTCCTGAACATTTGAAAATGTTTAAACTCAACATCCCAATCGAGCATCAAACCGTGTAAACAATAACCTTGCAGCAAGTATACACAAACCCTGCCTTGCTGTAAACCAAAGCCTGATATGAGAAATTCCAAGTCTGTTGCAAACCGAAACCTGTCCTTTGTTGCAAACTAAAACATAGCCTTGCAAAAATACATAAAACAATCAACATCATGACAGCAAAAAAAACTCAACCATAACGCATTTTATTAACACAACTGAAGATAAACTCTTCTTGGATTTTCCACTCTCAACACTGTCCAGTCTCAAACGGTATCGTAACCAAATCACAACAAATTCAACCTAACTAACATAACCCAACTTGTAACAAACTGATAACTTATAAAACAAAACCTGCAACTTTCAAAAAGGAGATAACATAATTCAGTTTCCTATTTCAATCTCCAATAATCCCAACCGAACTTCCAACTGTCCAACGAATTTCAACCCAAATGATATCCACCAAACCTCCCTAACAGCCATCCAAAACTGAGTTCAAAACCAAAGCCATGTAAAAAAACCGAAGCTACTCATGAATGTTCCAATTTTCACTACAGTGAAAGCAAGGTAAATCAGCAAGGCAGTAAAAAATTCAAAAAAATACCCATAAGAGAATTGAGACAAAATTCAAAGAAGAAAGTTAGTTTTGTGTTACCTTCTCCAGATCCAAGCATCAAATAGAGCAGACCAAATTCTGAGCACCGAAAGGATTTCGCAGAGGCGCCCCTTCTGGATCTCCATAGACCAATTTGAAACCCTAGCCTGTTGAATATAAAGGGTGAGAGGGGAAACGATGAGCAGGACGAAAAAAATCAGAGGCGACAGAACACAAACCCTAGTTCTAAACATCACAAAGAAAAACCTAATTTCAGGCGACGGCTGCAAACCCTGAAACCTAGCGAAGAGGGGCAGTTGTAAGCTCACCACCACCGCAGGAACCACCGCCGAAGGTGAGTTTATTTCGTTTGAATCTCGTTAAATCTTTTGTTTCTTGTTGCATGTAGAGAGAAAGATTGAGAGACGACGGCTGAGAGATGATGAGAGATTGGGAAAAAGAGAGACGCGATTGAGAGCGGTGTGAGATAGAGAGATTTTGAGAGCGAGAGCGATTGGGAGAAAGACGAATGAGTTCTGGATTCTGCATCGCGTCCTCACTCTTTCTTTTCTTTTTTTATTTATTCTTTCTTAAACAGACAATTAAAATTCATTTAAGTGACCATTTAGTTTTCTTTGCAGTTGGTCATTAACTTTGGCCTATGGGTATTAGTGATATATTCATGTTTATCTCCACCAATTAATTTCTCTTTTGAAAACCCAACAGCCAAGCGGCTAGGGTTTATTTTTTGGGATTCCTCCTTCGTTTAATTAGCAGTCCAACAGACTATCTTATTTTAGTTTTTATTTTTTTATTTTTTATTTCAATCTGTTCTGGTTTATGTATTTCAGTTGTTATTAAAATAATGAATAACCATAAGTGGTCTAGTGGAGAGAGAGCAGCTTCATTGTCTTTGGTGGGGTGGGTTCGATACTTGGGGATAGCAAATCTTCATGTTTCTATTTGTTATGCTTACTATTTTACTTAATTTTTTTTATAAATTCTACTATTTATTTTACATTTATATTTTTATTAATTTAATTTAGCCGTTATTTAGTTGTTTATATTTTCAAATGTTTACTTTTTAGATTTAATTAATGGTTGATTTCCGATATTGTTTTTTATTCGATTAGTCGGTTTTTGTGTGTTAATTAATTTAGTTAGGTTATTAGTACCCGTGTCCATACTTTTACACATGTAAATAATCACATTTAACATTCAATTTCATTTCCCCATCACCTTCAAATACGATTTCAAGCCTTTCTTGCATTAAAACTCCAATATTTAAATCTTTTTTCTAAATAAAACGTGAAGAAAAAGATTATCCTGGATGGAATATCCAGTTATAATCCCGAATATTAGGCTCAAGCTGTGAGAGCTTGCAAGCCGTAAATATTCGTCTTCTCTTCCATACTCCAATATTCAAATCTTTTTTTAAATAAAACGTGAAGAAAAAGATTATCCTGGATAGAATATCCAGTTATAATCCCGAATATTAGGCTCAAGCTGTAAGAGCTTGCAGGCCATAAATATTCGTCTTCTCACCAAAATATCCGTAAATATCTCAAATCACCTTCTTAATAAAACTTGAAGAAAAAGATTATCCTGGATGGAATATCCAGATATAATCCTGAATATTGGGCTCAAGCTGTAAGAGCTTACGAGCCACAAATATTCGTCTTCCCTCCAAAACACTCGTAAATATTTGAACTATTTTTCTTAGCAATATTGGAAAGAAACAGGCTGCCTGGGTGGAATGTCCAGACGTAGTCCCGAGTGTTAGACCCAAGCTGTAAGAGCTTGCAAGTCACAAGTACTCGTCTTTCAAACTTCAAAATACCTAATTCCCACCTTAATACTTTTTTCAATAAAGATGGAACTGGAACATGGTGTATACCGTGCACTCTTGAGATTAAGATTCGAGGCGGATGCCTCGCCTATCTTAACTCTCGCCATCGTCTAAAATTGTCAATGCGGTTTCTTCAAACCCTTTCTCAATCAAACCTAAAAATACTTAATCTTTATTAAACACTTTTGCCAATAAAGATGGAAATGGAAAATGGTGTATACCGTGCACTCCTGAGACTAGGATTCGACATGGATATCTCGCTCATCCAAGTTCTCGCCATAACTCAAAATACATCCAACCAATCAAACTCTTTCTCGCCGCCGTGCGATTAATCAAAGAACCTTTTTCATAAATGAAAGATATATTGTCTTAAGTGATACAAAACAATGTTTCGGCCATGATTGTTGAGTCGAGATAAGTGACGCTTTTCCGAATGTAGATTTATAAATTCGATCGATGTGTGGTGTGCGTCCACTCCTCATCTGTTTTGGGTAAAACAATGTTTTTGTCAACTAATACAGTATAGCTTTCGCTAAAATCGACTAACAAACAAACATTCTTCTACCCAGAACTACGTAAGCCTTGATTTCTCTTTTGAGATACGTAGGAGTAGGATTTTTTAATCTTGTCAGTCCCACTAATAAAAAACTTAGGTTTAGTCCTTCGTCAAAAATCCAAAAACATTCGCTTCTCATCCTTTATTTCTTTCCCACCTAATAATTCGAAAAGCCTAATATTTCAACTAACACTAACGCACACAACTAACCTAATGGTTCCCGTTGAGTACAACGGACGTGAGGGGTGCTAATACCTTCCCCTTGCGTAATCGACTCCCGAACCCTGATATTGGTTGCGATGACCATATCTTATCCTTTCTTTTAGAGGTTTTACCGGTATTTCCCCTTTCCTTTTTAGGAATAAATAAAGTTCGGTGGCGACTCTGTTCAGTCCATCATTGCGAGCGTGCGATCGCGCTTCGCTTTGAAGTCGTATCCCCATTTTTCGAGGTGCGACACAGAGAATTAACAATCTCCCCCTTTGGAAAATTTTCGCTAAAACAACCAAATAACCCTTGCACGCAAACACCACCATCCAGGTTACGACATAACTACATAGGTTTGAAAAAAATTAAACACACACATATCAGAAGGAATCATGCATGTTACATAACAGACGGGTTATGTACTTCCCCTGTCACACATAATCAAAACTCCCCTTCAAGGGAATATCCAACACAATATGACATGTCCAAGTTCAAACATCAGAGGCATATGCAGTAGAAGAAAAATAAGCCTCACAAAGAAAATAAATTCTCAGACAGATTGATGCCAGGATATCATGTCTGACATCTCTTCACTGGAGTCCAAATGTTCAAAAATAGGAACTCCCCCTCAAAAGCAGCCAGCAGTTAGTGGTTAGTGGTTAGTGCACATAGACATCACTCCCCATTTTTAGCCATAATATGACAAAGGTAAGCAACTAACCAAAATATTTAAACCATATTAGCACATTAGAACATAAAATTAAGTAGCATAAACAAAACTGCACACAAGGGTGCTTGAAATCCTAGTCAGAGACCACAAAACAAAACAAAAAAAACAATACTACAATCAGATATCTTTCTGACTATCTGAGTCAGTAGTAGCATACTTCTCTCCTTCATCTTCTTTATCTTCATCATTCTCAGCATCATTGCCACCAGCATAGTCCTCTACATCAGCTCCAACATTGTCATCACCAACATGTTAAGCTTCCTTTTCCTCTTCATCCATCAAAGCCTTGATAAATTTTTCAAGCTTTATCTTTGTAGCAGTGCTAGACCGGATGGAATCGTCCAACTCTTTACATGTCGTCTTCAACTGTGCAATAATGCTCTTCTTGGAAGTGGCAGGGCCAGGTACCTGAGAAGTTCTCATGACAATATCTGGAACATGTGTTCCAGCAAACAGTTTGTAATTGAGGGATAAAGGAGATTCCTTTTTATTGGCACTATTAATAAGAAATAAGATTCCAAGATGTTGGTTCAGGATTATCCCACAAATGAGTGAGGGAAAACAGATAGGCATCTTCACAACAGTTGAGAAGGCCTGCTTCAGAACTTGTTCAAAAATGTACTTCCCAAAATCAAAAGCTCTTGTTCCAATATTATATACAAATTGTAAGAACAAAATTCAGTATCTACAATTCATCTCTAAGATTTTGATGATAACAAAGGATGAAACAAAATGGTACCCTAACAAAACTTATCTAAGTGTGCAAGACTCTAATAAAAAAAAGTCAGATAGACATATATCAGATACAGACACGAGTTCAGAATGACCACTTAGAAGGTACTCAAGCAGAAGCTCTGACTCTGAACAAAGTAAGCGTACAAATCTCAAGAGATATCAGACACTCTGAATCGGAAGAGCACACTCTAGGATCTGAAGCTTTTTACACTCTGATGTAATTAATCAGGAAGGCATCGAGAACCTCTGAATTCAATCAGCTATAAGCAACTATCTGAATATGCAGTTGCTGAATAGAAGCTCTGAAGTCTAAACACTCTGATTCAGAAACGATCACCAAAGACTTAGCTATGAAGTCTTCCACTTATGGCACGAATCTAATTTTCGAAGAAAGTTATAACGCCACAAACTTCTTTGGAAAGAACACAGAGATTAATGACATTAATCATCAATCATTGCCAAGATCTTTTGGATCCAATGGTCTCTTCATCAAACCCTAATTTATAAGATGGATCTCTTCTCAAAGAAGGCAACGAAACACACGAGAATACTGAAACTAATCTCATATCTCTTAAGAATTCTCCTTTCACACGAGTTGCTGCTCTAAAGTGTGAACATTTCTTTTGTTCTTATATTATGTAATTTCTACTTACCTAGAAGCACTAAGCACTACTATAATTTTACTTAATTGCTGAACTTTCCTCAAGTGACTTGTGAAGTCTGTAAATTTGAGAGGCCTAAGAGATCTTTATCCTCTTAGATAATCAATTGTTGTAATCTTTCAATATTAGTGGATTAAGTCCTCATTGAAGGTGAAATCACCTTGGCCGGGTGGACTGGAGTAGCTTTGAATTTCAAGCGAACCAAGATAAAAATTCGGTGTTGATATCTTTTATTTCCGCGTGTGTTTTATTTTCAAAAGTTTTTATTATCAGTTAAAACAATTCAAACTCCCTTTCTTGTTTTTCTCAACCTTCACAAACTTCCCAAGCCCAATAGAGATGGTTTAAGTTTGATTTGTTGGCACCAAGTTGACAGTCCCAATCCTATGAAGGATTGCATACTTGACACTTAGCTTCCCAGCTGACAACTTTCCTCTGTTTGGCCAATGTTTCACCTATTTGGAAATTATCTCCTTGTACACTTAGCCATTTGTAACCTCTAGCTCAGACTGAGGTTCTTCAGTCCTTCCCAGAAACTTGTTGATCACAGTAGGAGAAAATGTCACGACATTTTCTCTAACATACACCTTCCTATAGTCTTCACTCTTCACATCATCACACTCATCAGGAATGGTCACCACAAACTCCTTAACTAGACTTTCATAGTAATGACTAAATTTTATGACAGTCTTCATCAAACCAGGAACCTCTATAAGCTCCACAACCTTCTTAAATTTCAGGGCATCCTTACCCAATTCCCTCTTCAAAGCTATCCTCCTTTGAATAACATACTTCCATCATTCAACATTCTTCACATAATGTAAAGACACATTGTCCAGTGGAGCCTCAGACACAACAACATAAGACTTATTTGGAGAAGATATTCTCACGTGAGTGATTTCCTAGACATCCTCTTCGACCTCAAACTCAGAGTCACTTGAAGAAATAACTTTCCTCTTCCTCGTAGGAGTAACAACTTTACTCCACGATCTAGCAGGACCAACGTGAGATTTTCCTTTGGAACTTCTAGAGGGAGTGTTTTTCATACCACCAGATTTGCTTTTTATCTCATTAGAAGGAGAATCTTCAAACATCATAGCCTTTCCTTTTCTTCTCTGAAGTCTCTTGGCTATTCCAGAAGCCAAGATGTTGGTAAGGGGTTCCTCATCAGATGTTAGGTCATCAACATTGACAACATAATCACTTTATTCTTACTCCTTCTTTCATGAGCAGCTTGCTCAGGGACACATTTATCAACCTTCTTCTTACTCATTCTTTTATGAGCATCTTGCTTAACGACACATTCATCAGCCCTTTCACTAGAATTACCATCAGGGCTCGTTTCTTTTGCCAAAGATGTTTTAACATCTGGCAAAACATCTGAGTCCACTTCCTTCAACATAGAGGTAACAAACTTCCGAAGTTCCTTATCAATGGCAATCCTTTCCGCTTCGGTTTGATTCTCAGTGACACCAGTATGCTTAGTAGGGTTTCTCATCTCAAAACCTTTAGACCTAAAACCCTCTTCAACAACAGTCTTATCTTCACTAGGGATTGTAGGCTTAGAAACAAAAGACTTACCAGAAGTCTTGACATTCTTTGAAACAAATGGCTCTATTTTCTTCGGAATGGGTGCATGAATCATGGATAAGGGAGAAACATCTAAGATAAGATCATACAGATTGATCATTTTAAATGGTTCATCTTCCCTAGAAGTTGGAGAAGATGACCCAATGTTTTCAGTTGAGACATTTATGTGCTTGGGTGAGGATTGTTTCGACATCTTTGGTAACACTTGACACAGACGGAATGGGGAAAGACACGTGAGAGAAGGTGAGCACAAATTTCTGGAGAGGAGCGAAGTGTTTGAACGAAACGGGTAGCGTGTTTTCATCCAAAAAGATACACAGTGGAGTAAAGAGCTTAGACAAGCGTGTCATGTGTAATTATGAGAGTTAAAAACTTGTCTGACACACATAAATAGTTGTAATTGCTATAAGTGCTCCTAAACACAAATACCAAGTTTTCCTCTTAATTTTTCAAACTGAACTGCATCCAAGGCTTTGGTAAAAATGTCAGCAAGTTGATTTTCAATGCTAACATGCTCAAGTGTTATGACTTTGTCTTCAACAAGTTCTCTAATAAAATGATGCCTGATGTCAATTTGTTTAGTCCTACTATGTTGAATAGGATTTTTAGAGATATTAATAGCACTCAAGTTGTCACAGAGTAATGTCATGACATCTTGTGTGACATTATATTCAGTTAACATTTGCTTCATCCACATTAGTTGGGAGCAATTACTACCTGTTGCTATGTACTCAGCTTCAGCAGTACATAGAGATACACAATTTTTTCTTGCTGAACCATGAAATCAAATTGTTTCCCAAAAGAAACATCCTCCAGAGGTACTCTTACTGTCATCCACACTACCAGCCCAATCAGCATCGCAATACGCCACTAACATGGAATTTGAATCATGAGAATACAACATTCCATAATCACGTGTACCATTCACATACGTCAGAATCCCTTTTACTTGATTGATGTGACTCACTTTGGGTTCTACTTAATATCTAGCACAAAGTCCAACAAAAAAAGTTATATATGGTCTGCTTGGTGTAAGATATAGAAGACTACCAATCATGCTTCTATATAAACTCTGATCAACATTAATGCCCTTTTCATCTTTATATAACTTCAAGTGTGTAGGAGTAGGAGTTCTTTTGTGACTAGCATTCTCCAATCCAAATTTCTTCACAATATTCTTTGCATATTTACTTTGACAAAGAAATATGGAGTCTTCCATCTGTTTGACTTGGAGTCCAAGAAAGTAAGTTAATTCATATACCAAACTCATTTCAAACTCAGATTTCATTTGCTTGATAAAATGTTGGACCATCTCATAGATTTGAGCTATCATAAGTTTTCCATCCTTCTCTTTGATAAAGAGGGTCTTATCAATTCCATCCTTTCTATATCCATGGTTTATGAGAAACTCAGTCAAGCTTTCATACCAAGCTCTTGGAGCTTGTTTTAAACCATACAATGCCTTCTTTAGTTTGAACATATGATTTGGGAAAGTAGGATCAACAAATCCTTTTGGTTGTTCAACATACACTTCTTCCTTTAAGTAGCCATTTAAAAGGGCATTTTTAACATCCATTTGGAACAACTTGAACTTTAAAAGACATGCCATTCCAAGTAACAGTCTGATAGATTCTAAGCGAGCCACAAGAGAACAAATTTCATCAAAGTCAACTCCTTCCATTTGGGTGTATCCGTGAGCAACAAGTCTGGCTTTCTTTCTGGTAATAACTCCTTGATCATCTGACTTGTTCTTATACATCCATTTAGTACCAATAACATTTGTCCCTTCAGGTCTTGGTACCAAATCCCAAACCTCATTTCTTTTGAATTGGCCAAGTTCATCTTGCATAACATTAATCCATAACTCATCAGTCAAGGCCTCCTTGATATTCTTGGGTTCAAATTTAGAAACAAAACAGGCATTTGACACAACTTCCCTTGACCTGGTAATTATCCTTTCATTTTGATTTCCTATTATAAGCTCCTTAGGATGATCTTTCTGAATTCTGATGGAAGGTCCTTTGTCAATTGCCTTAGTCTCTGCAGGTTTAGTATTAGCACTTGAGCATGCAACATCTTTAGGAACATCAGTCATAGATGTTTCAACATCATTTGTGAAATCAGCTTCTTTAGTTGAGTCATCAACAATAATATTTATGGATTCCATCATCACCTTAGTTCTGGAGTTGAATACTCTATATGCTCTAGTGTTTATAGAGTATCCCAGAAAAATTCCCTCGTCACTTTTAGGATCCATTTTTCTCCTCTGCTCACGATCTGCCAAAATACAACATTTACTTCCAAATACATGGAAATACTTCACAGTTGGATTTCTTCCTTTCCACAGTTCATAAAGTGTAGCAGATGTACCAGATCTGATAGTCACTCTATTAAGGATATAACAGACAGTGTCATGGCTTCAACCCAAAAATGATACGGTAGTTTCTTAGCATGAAGCATGACCCTGGCACATTCTTGAATAATCTTGATCTTGAGCTCAACCACACCATTCTATTGAGAGGTGATGGGTGAAGAGAACTCGTGACTAATCCCTTCAGAAGTGTAGAATTCATCAAACTTGCTATGTTCAAATTCCTCCCCATGGTCACTTCTAGTTCTGACAATACCACAATCCTTCTCTCTTTGAATCTTTTGACAAAGTTTTTTAAATACTTTAAACACTTTTGACTTCTCTTTAATGAAATTCACCCAGGTGAACCTTGAGAAGTCGTCAATAACAATGTAGGTATACCTCTTCCCTCCAAGACTTTGAACCTGCATAGATCCCATCAAGTTCATATGAAGTAGCTCTAGAACTTTTGAAGTGGTCAGATGTTGGAGCTTCTTATGTGACATCTTTGTTTGCTTCCCAATTTGATATTCACCACATATTCCTCCTTCATCAATTTTCAACTTGGGAATACCTCTGACTGCTTCCTTTTGACAAAACTTTCTTCATACCTTTTAGATGTAAGTGGCCAAGCTTTTGATGCCATAGCTTAACTTCATCTTCTTTTGACATCAAGCATGTGGAGAAACAATTTGTTTCTTAAGGAGCCCACATATAATATTTATCTTTTGATCTGGCTCCCTTCATGATAACTTCATTCTTCTCATTTTGAGACCTTGGTCACATAGTTGACTAATACTTATCAAATTAGCATTCATCCCTTTAACAAATAGTACATCATCAAGACTAGGCAGTCCAGAATAGTCCAGCTTTTCAACACCCTTTATTTCACCTTTTGATCCATCTCCAAAAGTGACATATCTAGTGGAATATTATTTAATATCCACCAAGAATTTCTTAACACCAGTCATGTGTCTAGAAAAACCACTATCAAAATACCAATTCTCTCTAGAAGAGGCTCTGAGGGAGGTGTGAGCTATGAGTCCAGAAGTTCCATTTTTGGGGATCCACTTTTTCTTTGCTTTAACAATAGTCTATTTTTTTCTAGGTTGTGAAACAAGTTTGGGATATCCATATAGTTTGTAACAATAGGGTTTTATGTGACCAAATCTTCCATAATGATGACATCTCCAATGTTAGGTCTTGCTTCCTGAGTAACCATCCTGATGTCTTTGTTGATTTTGGGACATTTGATTTGGCATAGTTTGTTCCTGTTTTCTTTTAGGATGAACAAAATTCATTGCATCCCCTTTTCCTTTGTTCATCACAACTTGATTATCATAACCAAGACTTTTAACATTTCCAACATTCTTACCAATTTGAAGAATCTCATCCAGCATATTAGAACTATTATTAAGCATTCTTACAGACTTAGTCATATTGTAAACTTTTGAATTGAGCAATACAACTTCATCCTTCAGATCATAGATGATAGACAGATGCTCCACCTTTTCATCCTGTAGTTGGGCAATGACTTTATTTTGATCTTCTCCCAGTTGACACACTTCTTCACTTCCGAGGCACAACTCCTTGTATGACTCAGCAAGTTCCTCAAAAGTGAGTTCTTCACAATCTAATTCTTCATCAGAATCAAAAATTCCAGTCAAGGTAGTAACCTGTTTGGAAGATTCCACTTCAGGATCACTTTCAGAATCATCTTCTGACCATGACACAGACAGGCCCTTCTTCTGCTTCTTGAGATAAGTGGGACACTTAGCTCTTATATGTCCAAACCCTTCACATCCATGACATTGGATTCCTTTTCCTTGGTTAGTATTTTCTTCAGTTTTGGGCCTTCTCCAAAATTCTTGATTTTTGTTGATGTCGAATGACTTGTTCTTGACATTTGATCTTGTCTTCCAGTCCATCTTCTTCACCACTTTGTTAAAAATTCTTCCAAGTAACACAATAGCATTAGATATCCCTTCATTTGTATCTAGGTCACATTCATCTTCTAAGTCTTCAACATGAGAAACAAAGGCTATACTTTTCTTCTTTTCAGATTTTTCACTGATCCCTAATTCAAAGGTCTGAAGAGATCCCATAAGTTCATTAACTTTCATGTTGTTTATATCTCGGGCTTCTTCAATGGCAGTTACCTTCATGTCAAATCACTTTGGAAGAGATCTGATCATTTTTCTGACCAACTTAGCTTCTGGCATCTTCTCCCTCAGGGCACTTGAGGCATTGGCTATCTTAATAATATTCATGTGAAATTGATGAATGCTCTTATCCTCATTCATTCTTAAGTTTTCAAACTTGATGGTGAGTAGTTGAAGTCTTGACATCTTCACCTTATGCGTTCCTTCATGAGCAGTCTTCAAGATCTCCCAAGCATCTTTAGTAACAGTATAATTATTTATCAGTATAAAGATGTTCTTGTCCACTCCATGAACATGACATTCAGCCTTTAGCACATCAGTAATCTTACCATCTTTTCAGTAGTCATAGTTGGTTCCATCAAGAATGAGTGGTCTGTTCATAAATCTTCCTTCCTTGTCCATTGTACCAAAAAGTATCTTCCCTGAATCTCACCCAGACACAAAGCAAGATGCATGCTCTGATACCAATTGAAATTCTGGTATGCAGATATCAGATGTCCTAAGAGATGTTGAGACACTGATATCTGATCAAAACGCAATGACAATATAACATACAGTTAAGAGTACTAAAAGTAACAGAACACACAGAGTTGTTAACCTAGTTTGGTGTACAACAACACATATATCTGGGGGCTACCAAGCCAGGGAGGAAATCCACTAAATAGTATCAGTTTGTAGACTTTCAGCAAACTATCTCCAGTTTATAATTTAATCCTTAATCACTACCCGTTCTTAACTTCTACCTAAGACTCACCTAGGTATGAGACCCATATCACTTCCCTTTCAATCACAACAGTGATGAAACAATACTATTTTGAAAGTTTCAGAAGTTACACTCCAAGGCAGCTGCTAAAAGTCTGCAGAATATTATGCATAAAATTAGGTCTTCAATCAAGAGTTTCCTAAAATGTCTCAACATTTAGAAAAATAAAATAAATTTAAATTCAAATAGAATCTATGATTACTCAATCTTGGACTACACATATGATTACTTAATATTCCCAGAATATTCAGTAATCTGTTAATCAAATAAACTGTTACCAATATTAAACTTGTAACAGACAAGATGTCGGATCCAAATGTTGGGACATCTTGTTCAACAAGTTGTCGCTAAGTTAGTTTTACCAAAATTATTGCCAATCATAAATACATAGAATTAACACGAACTACGGAGCTCTGATTCCATATCTCTGAATGGGTGATACGTAGGCACAAGGGCCATAATCCTTGACAAGCACCATAATAAAAACCCAAAACCCCTCTCTTTCACACACATTCTTTTTGAAAATAAAACAATAACAGATAAATCCCCATGTATGTAAAACAACCTAAATGGTTCTCATGGAATACCATGGACGTGAGGGGTGCTAATACCTTCCCCTTGTGTAACCAACTCCTGAACCTTAATCTCGTTTAAGAGACCGATTATTTATCCTTTTCCTAGCGCATCCCATGTGCTTATCTTTTTGAGGTTTTTATCGACTATTTCCCCTCGCATCTCTGATACAGGCATACAAATAAAATTTGGTGGCGACTCATCTGATCTTTTGTTCAGTCCGTCTAGTTTCCTCGTTATCTGAAACCCCAATGGAGACAGATAACAGAGTCGCCACTGAACTTTATGTATTCCAAAAGGAAAGGGAAAGTATCGATAAAACCCTAAAAAAATGGTTGTCATAACCAAATTTGGGTTTGTGAGTCGATTATGCGAGGGGAAGGTATTAGCACTCATCATATTCATTGTACTCAATGGGAACCATTTAGTTAGATTTGCGAGTATAATGTTAGATTGAATTATTTGTTTTCTTCTAGTTATTAAAAGTTTAAAAGGAAAAAAAAGGCACAAAATAGGATTTTATTAAGGTGCCTAACGAGACGTTGAATCTCGCTCCTATGTATCCTCAGTTGCGATGGGGAACTCAAGACTACATAGTTCTAGGTAGCAAATGTTTTTTGGTTGGTCGATTTTAGCGAAGGATGCTTATTTTGCATTCGAGCATAAAACATTGTTTTCTACCCAAAAAATGGAGAAGTGACATCGGCATCGTTTCGAAATGGACAACATAACCTGGAATCTCACAAACTTATGTTCTCATCACATTCAAGCAGAAAGGTTCTTACTTCTTGCGCATGGTAGGAACGAAGCTTTATTTGTATCATATCGGAATGGAAGAAACATCTTTCATTTGTAAAAAGGTTTTGACATCACGCTAAGGCACAAAAGATAGTTTGATTGGTTGAGTTTGTTTTAGGTGGATGACGATTATTTTAACAAGATTTAATTACGGCTAACACTCAAATAATCGGGGAAGAGAGAAGATATTAAGTCCACACCAATCCTTTTTCATCCATATTATTTATGAAATTTGTGAGGTGAATTAAGTCGTAAGTCTTTAATAGAAGACGAGTATTCAAACAAGATCTAAGTATGGTTATTACTCAAATACTCGAGGAAAAGATAAGATATTGCGTCTGCCTCAATCCTTTTTCAACTAATAAAGAACAAACTAAATTTGGTTTAATTATTGTGTTTTGAACAAAAACAAGTATTTGAATAAAAGATAAGTACGATTAGCACTCAAATACTTGGGGAAAAGAGAAGATATTACATCCTCCCTAGTCCTTTTTCAACCGATTTTATTGAGAAAAAGATTTTCAACACGCTTCAAGCAAGCGAAAAAGAAACTTGATATTGATCAAGTATTTTGATTTATTTTTGTAAAATTTTATTTGATGGTGAAGTAGTGAAAAATAATTGAAAGAAGCGAATTGTAATGCAAGATCACGAATTACAACACGAGGGTGTGAATTCTAGTGCGGGTGAACGAACATTAACGCAAAGGTTTAACTTAACGCCACAATCGTACAAAATGAAATACCTCATGAAAACATGCAACGAAATGAAAAGAAAATCAAATCACATACAACAATCATAACCAACACGCACTCATCACAAGTGAATAAAAAAGTAAATGGAATGTGCACGTGTTAAATTAACGCAACGCGAGGACGTGAATCAAGTTCACGTAACACGAGGAGGTGTAATACAAATTTACCAACACAGAATTTAAATCCAATTTAAATGAAATAAAAATGAAATTTTGCGTACCAACACAAATCAAACACCAAGCTTCTAGCACAAAGCGCGATCATCACAATGAAAATGGAATTCAAATAACATATAAGGTAACTTATCAGATCATAACAAAAAGTAACGTCACATTACTGTAAGACCCCAATTTTGTCCCTAAGATCCCTCATGGCATCATAACATTGCATTTGCAAAGCCTCAAGGATCATGAGCGTCTTGGTTCCCTTTGCCTTTGGGTGGGACCTCTTGTGAGTGGTTTTAGATCACCAAGTATGCTTGAATTGTATATTATTGCTTTTCTCATCTTTATTCACTAACCAAAAGCACAAAAATATGTCACTAACATCTTTTGTTTGTAGCTTGAGCAATCACAAATTCCCAAAGCTCCTAAGAGATCACTGGTGCAAAGATATGGCCAAGAGAAGATGAAGGCAAGCATGGCAATGGTTCCCAAAGCTCTTACCCATCAAATATGCCTCCCAATTATCTCAATTCATCATTTTGATCAAAGCAAGTCAAAGGGTTGAGGTTTGTTCCTCAAGGAAACCCTAATTCATCTGATCACCCATAATGTCTTGCTAATGAAGCAACCTCAGCCCATGGTCAAATACAATCAAGGGAAGTTCCCTAATTCATCATTTCATGCATATTTGAACTTATTTTAGTATCCTCAATCATCAACTCATCAAGATATGAGTTGTGGACTTGAGAAGTTGATCAGTCAATTCATCGGACTATTTTGAACTACACTGAGACCTAACTTTTTATGGGTTGGTAAAATGGAGATGATCCCAAAAGCAAGAATGTCCTTAAGGACAATATGAATAACTTTCATGTTCATCAAAAATTGATTTGAAGCTTGGAAGGTCATCTCCCATTCCAAGACATTATAGGTCATTTTGAATGAAACCCTAATTTTGGGTCAACTTCCCAAGAACATAACTCATTCATTGTTTATGATTTTGAGGTGGGATCAAATTCATTGGAAAGCTTAAGATGTCTAATTAAAATGTTATGTTGAACAAAATTTCAAAATATCAAAAGCAATACATGTTATAATGCAAAACATTATAGGTCACTTTGGACCAAATGCATTGAAAGGCAAAAAAGTCCAACTTCAAGTGCCCATACCTCCTTCATCAAAAATCCAAATGATTCAAAATTTAAGTCCATGTTGATTGTATTGAAAATATCTGAAACTTTGATGTTGGAGGTTTTTCCATTTTGGGCTTGCATCATCAAAACAGAGGGGCTTGAAGTTGGTTCAATTTGGCAAAATTCTCAAAGGCATGTTTTGCACTATAAACTTTATGGCCTGTTTTCATAAATTTCCACACTCCAAATGAGTTTTTGCTCAACATAAAATTTGTTCCTTATGTCAAGACCTTTCCAACCATTACCCACATGCCTATGTTTCATATTTTCAAGTGGCATTTTCAAAGAGGTGAAGTTTTAAGCTCAATTATGCATAACATGTTAGAATTCCATGCACAAGCTTATGCATTGCCAATTACATGTCCATTTCAAGTTGTTTGGTCATCAGCATGCAAATGCAATTGAGTTTGGGCCTTCTACATGATCATGCAAGCCCATGCAAGGGAAATCCACTTGCCATGCACACGAGGAAACTCACTTGTTCAGCCAATTCCAGCTATAAATAGAGGTGCATACCTCCATCAAAAATCAACCTGAAGGCGCCTGATATGCTGCACAATTGAATCCCTAGCCATACCTAAAGGAACTAGTTCACATTTCTTCAAATTTTCAGATCTGAAATTCAACTGAATTTGGTTGAATATTTAGATCTAAAGTTCCTAGACCTTCCTCATATGATCCATTGAACTTCTGTTTTGAAAAAGGAAGCAAGGAAAAGAGCTCAAATCTTCACAATCCAAAGGTATGGTTCAACTGGTTTTTGCTTCGAATCTCTTTGTTCCTTGATCTATTTGCCTGACCAATGTGTTTTCTGAAGTCCTCACTTGAGAGGCAAGCCAGTGGTGGCTTTGATTTTGTGTTTTGATGAACTACAATTTATGTACCTGAATCTTCCAGCTCAGATTTCTTATTCCATAGAAAGTTTGAGTACAATTCAAGGTTACAGGGGTGATGTACATCACCCCGGCTTTCCAATGATGTGAGGATCACTTCATTTGGTTAAGTATTTATTGTCTGCAACTTTGATCGGAAAATACGAGCTCACCGGAGAAGACGGTGGCGCTGGCCACCGTCTCCTTGCCAGATCAAATCTGGACCATTGGATTGAGTTCCCCAGATCTAATCACGGCCTTTCATTTTTATGACTTTCAATAATGTTGGATGCTTCTCATTGACTTGGACTCACCATGAGCGCGCGCCTGAGGACCTTAGGATTGGCCACGTCAATTAATGAGATTCAATCCAACGCTTCCCGATTTTTGCTATTTTCTAATTTCTGTTTTAATTTCTTTTATTTCCTTTATTTTCAAAAATTCATAACTTCTTCATTTTAATTCCAAAAAATATGGGACCAATTGCATTTTTCTCCATTTAAATTCTAGTTTCTAAAAATGATTTTTATTATTTTTTATTTCATCATTTGATATTTTTGTGAATTTTCTCTTTTCTGGTTATTTTTAATTCATTTTAAATAGTTTTTAATATTCAAAGAAATACAAAAATATTTTCCTAACCTACTTGAATGATGATGGATCTATGAAAAATATTCTCATCAATTTATTAATTGATTTGAGATTTATTTGAGATTTTAGTTCAATTAGGTTATTTTTATTCATTTTTAATTGATTAAAAATAGTTTCTGACTTTTAAAAATGCTGAAATTTTTTGTCAAACTTTGTTTGACCTTGTTGAACTTGGGATAAATCACTTGGACTTTTAAAAGTTGATTTGAAGTGATTTTGAATTTTGACCTTTCTTTAATATTTAATTCAAGTTTATTTTGAATATTAAAAAATGTCAAAAATATTTTGTTCTTTTCTTGACCTCCAATCATCATCTCACTTCTGTTTTTGATTGTTTGACCATGATCCTCAATGTCATTGGTCAACAATTGTTGATTGGTACATTCCATTTTCATCTAATGCACTTTATTCTTTCCATTTCCTTTTCCATTGTTCATCTCCTTCTTCTTCTTCTTTTTCTTTTTTGATCAATGAGTTGAAGGTTGATAAGTTAGCATTGATTGGGGAGACTTAATCTTCCTTGATTCAAATCTAATTCATCTTGATCAAGTGATCAAGTGAATGGCTTTGCATTAAGGATAGGTTGTTTCCTAAACCATGCAAAGGACTTAAACCAATACAAGATCAATTCTCTTTCTTCTTTTGGCATGGCAAGTTGTTGGAACTTGGTTCACTAATCAAGACTTCTAACTTGTGTTGTTGCCTACATTATTATTGACCGGCCTCAGATAGTTGTGACTTCTACATAAGTCCAATTACGATTGCTTAACATAGCGCTAAATATGCCTTATGGCACACTAATTACTAACACTAACATTAACCATTAACATTTACTTTTTGCACTTTACATTTATGCAATTTATTATTCTTGCACATATTATTCATTTGCTTCTTCCTTTGCTCACTTGAGCACATGTTTATGTTAATGCAATTTGCCTTTTGCTCACTTGAGCACATAATTGTGTATATACCATTGTGCTTGTGTTTTATTTTGATTGTTGTGGACAAAATGCAAAGAAATGGACAAAATGGACCTAGACTTTAGGACTTTCCCTATGCAAATTTGATGTCAAAGAGCAACTAGGCCTCATGCCTTTAGAATGCTTAAATATTGAAGATGACTTTGAAAGGACCAACTTCTAAACTCCTCTTGTCCATTCCTCATTTGTTTTTTATAGAACCTTTTGATGTGTGTGTCTTGTGCTAGGGATTCCAATATTGAGCCAAATTGAGGAACCATTACGATGAGCTTCCAAGAGAGAGAGATTCAAGATGCATTGAGGAGCTTTTCAAGGGTTCATTTGATTGTTGATTGCTTGAGTTTATGCTTATATGATTGCTCATTCCAAAGGATGGGAGCTACTTGGATCATCAATATGATTTCAAGAATATTAAAAGGGTTCAAGAAAGGAACTCCATTATGGTCTTATTCTTTATCCCTCACCTTTTGTATGCTTAGGACTTTAGCCTTTCTTCTTCTTCTCTCCACTCTAACCCAAGCCAAAACTTTTGTGCAAACATTTAACAATTGTTTTCAACATTAGAAACCTAAGCCCTATGCTTTTGATTTTCAAACTTTCTTTTCATAACACTTATTTTGAATTGAACTTCTAAACCAACTTTGACCATTTTGTAAATACTTTTCATTGGTAAATACAACCCATTCAAATGTCTTTTTGTGGTTTCAATGGCCACCTTCCTAATCAAATTTTTCACAACCTTTAGCTATTAGGTTTGAGTTATCCTTGAGGTCGATGTAATGCTCACTTATATCCTTAGTGATGGACAATGAGTCTTCCATGCTTATTATAGGGTTAACCCCTCACTAGCATGTTGAAGCTATCCTCACATGGTGGATTTGTGGTTTTAGGTTGAGTTTTCTCCCTTGGATAACAAAAGACCTTAAGGCTTTTGGACCAATCAATTCACCAACTTATTTTGAGATTTTTACCCTAAACTACGAGGTTTTGATCCTAATCTTTTTTAAGATGGTACGTAGGCAATGGGTTCATCCATCCAAACACAAAATGTAAATAACTTGTACATTCTCTTCTCATCTCTTCAATCATGTTTGCACAAGCAATTTTTCACAAAATACCAACCTCACAACCAATGTGAAAAGGGCTCCCTAGGAGTACCTAGGATGTTTTGGGTGCCTAAAACCTTCCCATTGCATAACCAACCCCCTTACCCAGATCTCTGACTTTTTTACTAGTTTTTGATTCGATAAAACTTTTAGGCTTTTGTTCGCTTTCTAACCATTCCTTTGGATAAATAGAAGTGCGGTGACGACTCGACTTGTATGGTTTACCTTAGATTTAGTCAATATCTCTAATGGTAACGAATACCCCGCTACAGTTACAAAATAAGAAGTAGAGAAAGCAAGCGCGAATTGACACTATGTTGAACTATCAAAAATGTATATACATATATGAGTTAAACGTGACGACAACAAAATCGAAATGTCGCACGTAAATAAAAGAAAATCATCCAGCAAACTGCTAACGAAAAACAGGCTCATAATTATCGAAACAAAATGCTCATAACGCAATATTAACAATCTAAAACAAGTCGAACATATGCAATATGTTCGAAATCAATTTGATTACAAAGAAAACTGAAATCAATAACACAATACAATAAAAATAATCTTATAGTAATACAGAGTCCTTACATAATCAAAAAAGTCTAGCAAAAGCCACAACAAAAATAACCAAACGCAATCAATCAAAATATTGACGCAAAGAGCAGTAAATATGCAGTAAAGAACAAAAGAGAATATGATTTGAAGCGTTATCGACAGAGTTGTTGTAGTTTCGAATCTAGATGAAGAGTTGTTGGAGCTGATATCCAATCAAGGCATAAATTGAGTAAAAAAGTTTAGCATAAATAAAATGTTGAATCCACCCTTTTCATCTTTTCTTAAACCATACTTCTTTGGTTCACTCATCACAAACCTTGACAAGTTTACATGGACGCACGTAAGATTCGCATATCACACATTTGTCATCACATTTTATCGCATAACCTTCCGATAGCAATTCTTGGATACTTACGGCACATGATCAAATCAAGATGATGTTTGACCATGTTTTCAACAACCTTCTAGATGTTGTGGTGTTAAATGATGTCACTTTGTCGGACTTATGAACCTTATGTTGTGGCAGAGGGTGTGCTAAATGGTGAAAAGGGTGGTCAGTTTGATGATGATGATGATGAGAGGCCAAAAGTGTCATTGGTAGTGGGATTTTGAGGTGGTAATTGAAGTTGTGTAAGAGATGAGGGAATTCGACAGTTGTGGTGACCGGTTGAAAGAAATGCAAATGAGAAGTGGATGGTGGATGGTAGCGGCAAAAGAGTCTTTCCAGCGAGATGCAGTAAGTTGGATGAAGTTTAGTTGCTTATAAGAAGGAGGGTGATGGCATAATATGGATTCGTTGGAGTGTGGTGGTGAGAAGAAATGAGATTGAGCCATGAAAGTTATGGATGAAGCTGAACCAAGAAGAAAAAATGAGATGGAGCTTCTACCCTCAGCTTTCTCTTTCTCGTTTTTTCCACCTTTTATTATTTTTTATTTTCTCAATTTGTTTATGAGTGAGAGGAAACAAGTAATGAGCTGAAAGGAGAGGTTTGTTTCATTTTGAATTTTGAGATGCTGAGGTGAGAGTTCAGGAAAAATAAGTGGTTGCCTCCATTCACATTCTCAATAGTTAACCTTATATACTATCTATTTTATGGTTCCCAATTTATTCAACATGCCAGTTTTCCCTTTCTACATTTTAATTTAAATCCTAATTATTTTTAATTAATTATTCAGACTAAAAAATGAAGAAAAAAAAATTAAAATGAATAAAAAACGAAAGCCTGAATATGCAAAAATAAGAAATGAATGTACTAAAATAATCTATGCGTAACATAGTTCAATAAAAAAGACAGTTATAGATCAATCTTGCAGTTAAAAATACCTGGATGAAAAGGTTCAAACTAATCAAAAGTAAAATGCGCGCGGATGCAAAAAATAAAATGAGCACGTCATATTAAACTATGTGTAATGTAGATCCACAAAACAAATAGTTGTTGGCCCAAACATAAAATCTTTCGCCCGCTAATTTATGCGCGATTGAATATTGCTTCAACTAGTTTGTCTACAAAACCAAAATTTTATTCGGGTTGACTTTTTTGAAATTATGCTTAAATAAATGCATGTAATGATATGTAAATAAGTCAAACGCCATGTGAATGTATGAAATGGAAAAATGGGCAAAATTTAGGGTATGTCAAGAGGGAATGAACACACGAGGTAAAGAAATTAAAACACTAGATGAATGTGAATGTTATCTCACATATGGTGTTAAACCATTAGAAATCTTTGAATCTATGTGAGAACCTTTGTAGCTTACAAAAATCTAAGAGTTAAGAATTGGAATCATAATCATGATCCAATCCATAAATTAAGAGATGGAAAGGTTTGTGATTTTCAACAAAAATCTAAGAAAGAGGAAATCTTTGAGAAACTTAACGATTTGATTCAACTATTGAAAGATGAAGGAATGAGATCAAGAAACCTTGAAGGGTCATTAGTAACATCATCAAACGATTATTTTGAAGAAAGGTTGACTCCAGTCATTTCTTTGGAAAGAATAACTTCAATGAATGAACGATCTTCAAAAGACTCATCATCAGATTATGCAGAAACTTCATCAAGAGTTTTTACTTTATTCAATGAAGAAGCTGAAAGAGCTTTATCAAGTGGAATCTTTGAAAGAAGAAATGAGGAAGAAGTCTCAACTAGAAATACCTTTAGAGACTCAACATCAATAAGAAATCTTGAACAATTAACCTTTGGTTGAATCTTCTAAGAATCTTCATTTGATGAAGAAGAAGTACATATTTGCTTGTGAGATTCTGACAAAGAGGATGGTTGTGAGGTAACTACTCTATCATGCAAGTAATTATTTAAATTAAATGCTAAGTTAGTCGAGTAACATGATAAGATTCAAAAGAGCAACTTAGATTTTAAGGATTATATTGAGTTTTTAGAGAATATTAGAAACCAAGCTAGTAAATGTAAGACTTATACCATGATGAAAAGGAAGTGAAAGATCTAGATGAAACCATAGGTAAATTTACTAAGGGGAAATAAAACCTAGATTTGATTCTATCAAATTAAAGCCTTTCCTTGGATAAAACAGAATCAACTTTTAAATAAAGTAGATCACATAGTAAAGGCTTTAAAAGGAAGAAAATGAATCGTCTTATCTTTAAATGCTTTTCTAAAATAAGTTTGGCCACTTAGAGCTATTTTGTAATGATAAACTAATAAGGTGTATAGTTAATAACCCTAGACCACTTAGAGCTACTAATGCACTTGTACCCAAAAAGATTTGGGTACTAAAGTTGAAAATCTGATTTGTTTTGCAGGAATTTTTACACCTTTAATGAAGCCTTACATCATATTAAATAAAGACGTGTGATCGGGAAAATAGCAAGTGTACTATTTTGCCTTTTATAGTAATAATGGGGAAATTCCTCGAATGTCGATCTCAAGGACTGCAAGTTTATATCGAGTTTAAATTATCATTCAATTAAACAAAAAGTATTAATTTGGTTTTTAAGTGTAAAAATATAATAACAAAAGTAAAGGTAAAGAAGGATGAAAATAAGGGTTTATAGAGAAAAAGGAACAATGCCAGGGAAGGTGTATGATTTATCCCTGTAACAACTCTGAGTCACTATTGCATCAACAAATATCAATTACTACCAGTTCTCAAGGGTATTTTCTCCCAAGTCCTTGGTGAGAAAACCTTTAATCAATCTACCCTAACTCCTATGTCCATAGCCAATTAGGGTGAAGTTAAGCTGTATAATATCAAGAATACTCTGGTTCATACAGGGTATCCCTAGTCCTAGGTGATATCTACTGTAGAGTAACCTTATGAAAACCTTATCAATGGCGGTCCAGCCTAATTGATAGCCACAAATCAATCTCAATTGGTCCGAAAGAGAAAGCAATAAACACATCAAAAGGTTACCGTAAAAAAATATTATAAATGCAAATGTAAACTCAAATTCATTACAATTTTAAGTTATCGGATGACTTTGATCTTCAATCGCTCCCGCTCATGAACACCTTCAGCTCTCCAAATGCCTTGATCTCTATAATCCTTGATTTCTTCACAATATTGTGTTTTGCCGTATTCCAAGATGATTTTTCCTTTAGCAGAAGACCTTCTTTTATAGTGAAAATTCCCAGCAGCAGTTGGACAGGTCCAAAGATATCTCTAAAAAGCCCGACGAACGAAAAGCCCGAGAAAATTGGATTTTTGGGCTTGGGCTGACACGGCCCGTGTCAGCCTACTGTTTTGGCTGACACGCCCCTGGCAGGGGTGACACGGTTGAGGATACTGCCTGACATGGCCCATGTCAGCTGACACGGCCCGTGTCAGCTGACACGGGTGGCCGTGTCAGCTGACACGGGTGGCCGTGTCAGGCTACTGTTTTCTTCACTTGTCTTCCCTTGCCCTGACACGGCCCGTGTCAGGTGACACGGGTGGCCGTGTTAGGCCTCCTGTACCGGGGTTTTTCTGCTCCTTTGCTTGCCGGAATCTTGCACTATCTTGTTCTGAGTTCTCTGGTTCTTCTACCTGGATCTGTCGGACAAAAACACGACTATCCCACGCATAAAATCACAACAATAAAAAGTAAAACATAACAAAGATTTAAAATGCGTAAATAAAATGACGGAAGTAAAACTAACTCGAAATGTACCATAAATGCTTGCACAGTGTGTCAAATGCCTCTGTTTCGCGTCGAATCAGTAATGAAAACTTAATGTAAATGGTGACTGATCACAACCCCAAACTTAGCTCATTGCTTGTCCCAAGTAATGTTTCATTATCACTCCCCAGAATTCTTCATGTTTTCCACCACTGCTGAGATCATTTGCTAACGTCTTTCCTTTTCCTTCCACAAGTCCTGCCTATCCTCGTAAGTCATTATTCACACTTCCACTTCAAAGCACCGTTTCACCTGTCAGCTTATATCACATTCTCACCATTTCTCTCGAGGTAAGTTGTTTACACTCACAATTCAAAGTATGCAATATCACTCACAAGCTTGAATAGTTTCTCTTTTCTCATCACTTACACATAACACACACACTTTTGAGGTCTTTTGGGTTGTAGCTTGGCTTGGGAAAGGGTATGGATTATTAAAAAGGAAAACAAGTGGCTTTTGGTTCAGAGTCGATGTTACATTCTGTGTTTGTTTCTTTTATTTCCTCGGTTTTTTTTTCTTATGTCTTTTTCACCTACTGCCCTTTTCCATGCTTCTTTCTTTTGAATCTTCGAGTTGTCGATTTTTTATTTTTCTTTCTTTTTCTCGATTCATCAATTTTTTATTTTTCTCTTTTTTGCACTTTCTTGGGCTTTGGGAGCTTTTAGGGTTTTTACCCCAAACTTAGCTTTTCAACACAGCTTTGAATGCATTAGCATGACTCTAAACAGGGTGAGGAAGTGTTTTGGCCAATGGTTACATTTATGGTGTTTAAACAAAAAAAATGGATATAGGCTCAAATGGGGTTAACGATGGATATAATTATTCGGGATGGCTAGAAAGGCTCGGGGTTAATTACAAACAACGTGCCTCAGTGTGTGTATCATGCAGTGACAGTCCTAGAGAGTCTACGCAAATTTAGAGTGATAAAGACAAACCTGAATGACGCTCATGATGATTAATGTGTTTGGCTTTTTATGACTCATTTGGTTTGGTTCCTCTTTGACAGGATCCACAGTACTCATTAATTTGGTGCGATTGCTTTCCTACTTCAGAATGTACAGGATACTCGTGTCGGTTAAGCTGTATACGTTGCATCCAATCTTTACTTTCAGTAGTGTCACTTTCTGGGGAGATTCTTCACAACAAGCCATGGTGAGTGGTGTGATCCTTTCATCCACTCTCAATCGTGATCATTACTGTTTCAAACCTGTCAACACAGACTTGACACACTTGCAGCATAATGTACCTTCGACAGACAAATTAAATCTAGAATACAAAAGTAAAAATAACACAATAACCAAATACTAATGAAAGACATAAAATCTCCCCCACACTTGAACTCAACATTGTCCATAATGTTTTTCAACAAGAACGGAGGATAGCACTCACAGGGTCCTACTGAGGAGGTGGTTGCGGGAAATGCAACATCAACTGTCACATCATGCTGCTCATCTCATCCAACATCACTCTTTGACGGGCTTACTCAATGCCTTGTCGTTGTTGTTCATTTCTGAAGTCACCTATCTCGGTTTGTACCCAGCTCCATTGGTCAGTTGACCAAGATGAAGAACCCGCCGCCTGTTGGGTGGGTTCCTGATGCGGTGGGACAAACTGCTCAGGAGGTGCTTGAGGATCTTCCTCTTCTATTTCCGTTCCTTCCACCTGGTCATCCACAAATTGCTCACCTGCAGTAAAATGGTCAGTTTCGTGGCCTTTATCCGCATCGGGGTCGGTGCTCACATACAACCAATTAGCACAGTCAATAATAGCAACTCTGTCCGGATCCAGAAGAGCGATGATAAACCTCTTATGGATAAGTACGGAATAGTAAGTAGGGGCAACAACAATCATAACTTGTGAAATTAGAGCAGACATGTCAATTTTTTTGTTACCTACAATTGGCGTGTCTTCGAGTAAAACAGCTTGATACCCGAAATGCTCAGCGATTTAGGTGATCATTCCCCCTAAGGATATGCCTCTGGAGTTTGCTCGGCCGACTCTGCCCAGATAATTTGCTGCAAAGGCAGCTACATTGATGGCTTTGGTTTGAGCCATCGAGTACATAAAGAATAGCTCTCTTTGAGTAGCTACCCCTATGTTATCGCCTCTTCCAAACAGGGTATAGGCTAAACCCTTCTGGGCGTACCTAAAACATGGATTCTGGATGCCCGAGGCTTTCACACCTTTGGAGGAGTAATCCGTCCTCCCGGTGATGGCGATCCAGAAATCCTTAGGTGAGAACCCGTCTGGGACCGCTCCTGGTCCGTTCAGAGGGAGTCGTAGTATTGCAGCTAACTCCTCAACAGACAATTCATGATAATTGTTAAATAACCGGAAACGTAAGGTGCCGAAATAATACCTGGTCGTGTCAATCCACCTTTTTTCCAGCTAGAATTCCAACGTGCTAAGGAACTCGAGAGTAATGCGCTCGTATGTTGGCGCTTCCAAACTCATGAACTCGAGCATTCCCAAAACATGGAACATTCGGTATACCTCCATTTTCAACCCCAGAGCGTTCAGAGTATGCTCACACATATACCTTATCGGTGTGAGTTTGCGCTTCCGGTGAATTTGGTATCGTCGTTCTTGTTCCAGATTATCAAACACGATGTTGTGTGGATTTGGATTCCGACTCAGGCGCTTCCGTGACTTTGCCATTTCTGCAAGTTGTTGCTTTCCGGTGAGGATTCTCCGTGGGGGCATTTTGGTCCTGCAAAAAAATAGAAATAATTGGAACTTTCGAGTTAGGAAATTCCGAAACCGTGGTTAAGATCGGGACGGCGAGTGGAGTAATATTTATGAAGGGTGTTTTGGCGATAGGTGAGTGGAAATGGGGTTATGGAAGGTTTTGTGTGGTGAGGTTTATGAGTTTTAATGGAATTTGAAAGAGTGTGAGAGAAAGAGATGAAGAATGATAAGAGAGAGTAATGAGGTGTGGGAGGAAAATCAGATAATGATAAGATAAATGGGGAAAAGGTGTGGTTAATGGTGGATTAAGTGGGTGGGTCCCACGAAAAATCAAAATTTTCAAAAAAAATTCAAAAATTCCGCCTGCCCGACACGGCCGTGTCAGGCTACTGGATTTACCAATTTTAGCATTTTCCTTCAGTGCCCCTGACACGGGCCGTGTCAGATGACACGGCCACCCGTGTCAGGCTACTGTTTACCAAATAAAAACTTTCGTTTTCTTTCAGTGCTCCTGACACGGCCCGTGTTAGCTGACACGGGTGGCCGTGTCAAGCCACTGTTTTTCCATTTCCTCGTTGCTTTTTTTCTCTCCTGACACGGGTGGCCGTGTGAGGCTGTCCTTTTGGCCGTTTTTTGGTTTTCTCATCGGTTCAACTACTGGTTCCTCTGGCTATGAGATGTTCCTTCCTTGTAGAGCTCCTGTATAAACCTATAGACACACACAACTGATTAGAAATAAAAAGCGTCCCACGAAGCGTTTCGTTTAACGTCGCATGGCTCGACGGTTCTCCATCTGCTTAGGTGAGACGGATTTTTTCGATTGGACCACGCTCCTGGTCTTGTATGTACTGTTTAACTCTCTGCCCATTCACCTTGAACGTGTCTCCGTTTGCTGGATTTCTTAGTTCAACGGCTCCATGCTCAAATACTTTCTGTATCTCAAAGGGTCCCGACCATCGTGACCTTAGTTTCCCTGGGAAGAGCTTCAACCTTGAGTTGAATAATAACACCAATTGTCCTTCCTGAAGGTCTTTCTTCTGAATGCGCCTGTCGTGCCAGGTTTTGGTTTGCTCTTTGTATATCTTGGCATTCTCATACGCTCGATTTCTGAATTCTTCCAGCTCTTGTAATTGGAGGATCCAAGATTTACCCGCTTTGGAAAGATCATAGTTGAGGAATTTGGTGGCCCAAAACGCCATATGCTCAAGTTCAAGTGGTAGGTGACAAACTTTACCATATACTAAATGATACCGGGACATACCTATTGGTGTTTTGAACGTTGTTCGGTATGCCCAGAGTGCGCCATCGAGCTTGATTAACTAATCTTTTAGTGAGGCACTGACGGTCTTTTCTAGGATTTGCTTGATTTGCCGATTGGATACCTCAACCTGTCCACTAGTCTAGGGATGGTATGGTGTGGAGATTCTATGCTTGACATTGTATTTCTGCAGTAGGTTCTCCATCAACTTATTTAGGAAATGGGTACCTTCGTCACTAATCAGTGCTCTTGGTACCCCAAACCGTGCGAAGATACAATTCTTGAGGAAATTTATTACCACCTTTGCATCATTCGTGGGCAGTGCCACTACTTCTACCCATTTTGACATATAGTCAATCGCAACCATAATGTATTGCTTTCCGAAGGAAGGTGGGAAGGGTCCCATAAAATCTATCCCCCACACATCGAACAGTTTGACCTCTAACATGGCATTCTGAGGCATCTGATTTCTTTTGGATATGTTGTCTGTTCTCTGACATCTGTCGCACTCTTTTACCACTACTTGTGCATCTTTGAACAGTGTAGGCCAGTACAATCCAGACTGGAGGACTTTGGCTGTGGTTCTGTCTCCGCTAAAATGTCCTCCATATTCTGAGTTATGACAGGCTTTTAAGATGTCCCTCTGCTCTTCCTCTAGAACACATCTCCTGACCAAGCCATCTAATCCCTTTTTGTAAAGAAATGGATCGTCCCACACATAGAACCTGCAATCATGCAAAAACTTTTTTTCGTCTGTTAGAGTCAAAGTCATCAGGTATCAGTCCACATACCACAAAGTTCGCGTAATCGGCGAACCATGGGATATGCGTAACGGCTAGAATACGTTCATCCGTGAACTCATCTCTGATGGGGTGCGTTTCTTTTGTTTCTTGAATCGGAGTAATCCGAGACAAGTGATCAGCAACAGTGTTTTCACTACCCTTTTTGTCTCTGATTTCCAGGTCGAATTCTTATAGTAGTAGGATCCATCGAAGCAGTCTTGGCTTTGATTCCTGTTTGGCAAAAAGATATTTTAAAGCAGCATGGTTAGTATATACAATTACCTTTGATCCCAGCAGATAGGAACTGAATTTATCAAACACGTATACCACCGCCATGAGTTCTTTTTCTGTGGTTGCATAGTTCATTTGAGCAGGGTTTAGTACGTGGCTTGCATAATAGATTAAATGCAAGAGCTTCTCCTTGTGTTGCCCTAGTACTGCCCCTACTGCGTTATCACTCGCATCACACATTATCTCAAAAGGAAGAGACCAATCTGGGGCAATAACTATGGGCACTGACACCAGCTCCTTCTTCAAGGCCTCGAAGCTTTCCTGCATTCCTTGTCAAATAAGAACGGGGTATCTTTTACCAGCAGACTAGTCAGTGGTTTGGCAATCTTGGAGAAATCTTTTATGACCTTGCGGTAGAAACCCGCATGTCCTAAGAAACTTCGGATGCCTTTTTCGTTTACCGGTGGTGGTAAATTTACTATTACCTCCACTTTTGCTATGTCCACTTCGATACCTTTGTTGGAGATCTTGTGTCCCAAGACTATTCCTTCCTGGACCATGAAGTGACATTTTTCCCAATTTAGGATCAAATTTGTTTGCTGGCATCTTTCTAACACAAGTGACAAGTTAGTCAAATAATTATCAAATGAAGAACCGAATACTGAAAAGTCATCCATAAATATTTCCATATGCTTATCGAGCATGTCATCAAAGATTGAAGTCATACACCTTTGAAAGGTGGCCGGTGCGTTGCATAATCCAAATGGCATCTTTCTATAAGCAAAAATACCATAGGGGCATGTGAATGCAATCTTCTCTTGGTCTTCAGGGGCAACCGTAATCTGGTTGTACCCCAAGTAACTGTCTAGGAAATAATAGTAATTGTGTTCTGCTAACCTTTCCAGCATTTGATCAATGAATGGTAACGGGAAGTGATCCTTCCTTGTTGCCATGTTTAGTCTTCTGTAATCGATGCACACTCTCTAACCTGTAACAGTTCGGGTTGGAATTAACTCATTCTTTTCATTTTTTATTACCGTTGTGCCCCCCTTTTTTGGTACCACGTGGACTGGACTTACCCTAGAGCTATCGGAGATAGGGTAGATTAGGCCCGCATCCAAGAGTTTTACAACTTCTTTGCGCACCACTTCTTTCATGGCTGGGTTAAGTCTTCGTTGTGGTTGCACTACCGGTTTGTGATCATCTTCCATTAAGATCTTGTGCATGCAAACAGTCGGGCTTATACCTTTTAAGTCCTCAATTGCCCATCCGATTGCACCCTTGTATTTTTTTAGCACTTGAATGAGTTTTACCTCTTGGACACTCTATAGACTAGCATTAATGATAGCTGGACATTTTTTTTCAGTGTCTAGAAATACATACTTCAGATTTGTTGGTAACTGCTTCAGATTCACCCCTTTTTTTGGTTCTTCAGTGACATCGGATGGTGGTGGTCTTAGATCTTCCTACCGGTATGGTCTAGATCTAATCCATTCAGGTTGTTTTCCATCATAGAAAGCACCTCAGACTCTTTTTCATCTTCATTACTTTCAAAAATGGATAAGCTTAAGACCCGGTTTAGTGGTGACTGGGGTTTATGCTGTTCATTTTCTTGAGCAATTACTTGGTCGATCATCTTTATAGTGTTGCTTGTGCCGATATCATCTTTGTATTGCATTGTATTCCTCACATTTATCTTTAACTCTTCATCATAGACCTTGAGGATCATAGTTCCTTCCTCAATATCTATCATACACCGTCCTGTTTCCAAGAAAGGTCTTCCTAATATGAGAGGAATCTCCTCATCCTCCGGCATTTCCAGAATGATGAAGTCAACTGGGAAGACAAACTTGTCAATTTTTACAAGAACATCTTCCACAATACCATAGGGTCGCCTAACAGAGCGATCCGCAAACTGAAGTGTCATTCGAGTATCTTGAACAGAACCGATGCCTAATTTCTTATAGATGGACAGTGGCATCATGCTTACACTTGCTCCTAAGTCAATCAAAGCCTTCTTGAATTTTCTTTCACCAATAGTGCAAGGAATAGTAACCGATCCCCTGTCTTTCTTTTTCACTGGGATTTTCATGCCTTGGAGAATGGCACTGCATGTTTCAGTCAGGATGATCGGTTCCGTATCAGTGGAACGCTTCTTGGAAATTATGTCTTTCATGAACTTGGCATATATTGGAATTTGTTCCAATGCTTCAGAAAAAGGGATATTGATTTCGAGTTTTTTGAACATCTCCAGGAACTTCTCAAAATTCTTCTCATGTTGATTTTTCTTTTTCTGTTGTGGAGGGTAAGGGAGTTTGATTATGGGTTTAGGAACCTTCTCCTTCTCCTTGATAGGAGGTGGTATTGCTTCTTCATCTTGGGTTTTTGTTTCCTTTATTTCTAAATCCACCTATATTAATCCATCTTTTTCTATATCATTTTCCTCTGTTGACTTTCCACTTCGGGTTGTGAAAGCGTTAACAGTGTTATGTTCCCGCGGATTTGTCACCGTACCACTAGGTAGGGTGCCCGGGGCTTGAGAGTTTAAAGCTAACTGTTGTGCTATCTATCCCACTTGAACTTCAAGATTTTTAGTGGAGATTGTGGTGTTTTTCCTGATTAGTCCTTGTTTCTTCTTGAAACTGTATGCTGTGGGCTGCTAACTTTTCAATGGCAATCTCCCATTCAGCCTTTTTAGGTGCCTGTTGTTGTGGCTGCTATTGTTGATACTGAGTCTGATATTTCCCTGTACCTTGTTGTGGAACATTCCCTCTCTGATCTTTCCAGGAGAAGTTTGGGCAGGTCCAAAGATATCTCTAAAAAGCCCGACGAACGAAAAGCCCAAGAAAACTGGATTTTTGGGCTTGGGCTGACACGACCCGTGTCAGTTGATACGGGTGGCCGTGTCAGCCTACTGTTTTGGCTGACACGCCCTTGGCAGAGGTGACACGGTTGAGGATACTGCCTGACACGGCCCGTGTCAGCTGACACGGGTGGCCGTGTCAGGCTACTGTTTTCTTCATTTGTCTTCCCTTGCCCTGACACGACCCATGTCAGGTGACACGGGTGGCCGTGTCAGGCCTCCTGTACCGGGGTTTATCTACTCCTTTGTTTGCCGGAATCTCACTCTGTCTTGTTCTGAGTTCTCTGGTTCTTCTACCTGAATCTGTCGGACAAAAACACAGTTATCCCACGCATAAAATCCCGACAATAAAAAGTAAAACATAACAAAGATTAAAAATGCATCAATAAAATGACAGAAGTAAAACTAACTCGAAATGTACCATAAATGCTTGCACAGTGTGTCAAATGCCTCTGTTTCGCGTCGGATCAGTAATGAAAACTTAATGTAAATGGTGACTGATCAATGTGCAAAGAAAATGTATACCTTTTTGTATACAATAGAAGTTCATGCCTGATTGTGTTTGATGCTTGAGATCAAAGTATATTCATTGATGGTATATTTCAAGAGACGTGGTTAAGGTGTTCTTATTGAGGGTGTTTCTCAATAATTGTGTTGATTTGTGAGGATTGTATAACCTTTTGATAGGTTGAGGTGATAAATTTGTAAGATTTATCAGTCTTATGGTTTGAACAAACTCTCGTATCAGATGAATCATAGAGAAGGAATTATGGTAGTGGTTTGTCATTCCCTCAAGAGGGGGATCTTCTCATGTTTACTTAATGTTTAAGGTAGTACACGTTTTAGAAGTTAAAAAATTGGAAAACCTTGATTAATCATCTAAATAAGTGGTTTATTAATTGGTCATTATTTTTAAATTATTTTTACTAATGAAATTTTGAGTTTGAGCCTTTTAGAGAAAAGTGTGAAAATAAATGAAGAAAGGGGGTGCCAAAATCAAAATGCCAAAGCACAATGTGAACCCAAGACCCAAAAGACCATAAATGCTGAAAAAGTAGAAAATAATCGATTAGACGTAATAGAATAATCGATTAGAAGAAGTTGAATTTAAAATTTGTGCACTCTAAATAACTAGCTCTAAAGGGATAAATGATTATATCATTGGAAACAACAAGCTCCCCACTTCTCAATTATATCATTGTGTCAAATAAATAATTGATTATGAGACCCTTCTAATCGAATATTCTTTGGCTATATAAAGGTATCCCTCGTATTTCTTATCATCTCATCCTACTTTATTCTCTTGTGTGTTTATTTGAGTGTTAGCACAAAAAAATCCTCATTTTCTCTTCACCATCATCAATGGCACAAAAGAGATCCCGCACATTTGGAGGCTCTACCTCATACTATCCAGTATTATTTTATTCCTAAGATCAATAAGATCATTTCAATCGGCCCTTTGAATTAAGGTATATCCCTGATTCACACTACTTGGAAGAAATATTTTCAAAGATTGTGCCTTCCTCCAACTTTATGCTGATGCACAATTGAAAAGATTCATTTGTAACATCCTGAATGAATGGTGTTGTACATTGGTGAGAATGTTTTACTCAAACCTCAACTACATTTATGGGGTTATTACTTCTAAATTCAATAAGCATCGAATTTGTTTGTCTCTTGAAGAGTTCACAACCGTCTGCAACCTCCCATGCAGTAGCTCCGACCATGATAACAATAAATAAGGTAACAAACTTAAATTTTTGGTTGCTTCTACCTCATTCCTGTCGGATCTAAATTCTATCATTCTTACTCCTTTCACTGTTGGCATAGTGCTCTTGAATATTCGTCTAGTTCACTATATGTTCAACCATGTTCTTTCCAAAGGAAAAGCAACTATAATCACTCAATCAAATCTGATATAGTTGTGTTATGGTTTTTGCAAATAGATTTGAAAAAAATTAAGCTAGTGCAGTGATCCACTATATGATAGGGGAAAATTAAAATTTGAGTTTACCATATGATGGACTAATTACGAAAATCCTAGAGCATGTTGGCTTTTATTTAAAGTAGCAAGAATCATATAATAGTTACACATGAATAGGAAAAAGCATCTTAAGTTCAATGGGGGTAAAAATCAACAATGGAGTACCAGTCTAGCTACCACAAAAAGTAAGAAGAAGAGCTCCTACAGGTCAATCTCAACAATCAAAGAAGTAAAATAAAAAAAGGGAGTTTAACCATTCCAAACTTTATCTTTAGGTTTTCCCTTTTACCACTTCGTTGAGAGATGCGTTGTCATCGTCAAAAAGGGGGGGGGGACTGTGAATTTATGTGCTTGCAGGTATTGTCAAGGTGATTGATGATACTCTGTCAATATGTAATATTTACAAGTATTTTAGACAAAATTGGTGGTATTATGAGCAAAAGCCAAGTTAAAATGATGAAGAAGTGAGCAAAATTGCCAAATGTGAGAAATTTGGGGACTTATAAAAAATAAGAAGAAAAGGAAGAAAAACTAATGATTCATCCCCCTAGATTTTTTGCGACCGTAATGCTCTCATCATGGGCGCGATCATAAAGTATTGCAATCGTAATGATCCCTAACGCAGTCACGATGAAGCTGAAACCTGACATGTTTCTTGCAAATTTAAATAGATAAGGCTACTTTTTTATGGTTCTAAATTTTATGCGAGAGAGTGATGACAAGGCAATTTCCAGTATGAATTTGGAGTGCTTTATAGCCATTTGAGACTAATTTATTCATTAATTTTCATGTAGTTTTAATATCAACTCATGGTACTTCATTGTTTAACTGTGAGTAGTTAGATTTCTTTGATTAAGTCTTAGAAGATGAACATAATTGTACTTTGTTGGATCATATGATTGTTTGATGTTAGTTGAATGTTTTGAATTTATATTTATATTCAATTGCTTTTATTATTAATGCTCTTTGTGTGTTGACGAGCACACAAAGTGAATTTAGATGAGTAAGGATTATTTATGATAAGTCTAACAATCAGACATAGAGAAATTGTTCAACCTAGTAGTTAACTAGGGTTATGTAATTGTAAGTTTGGCTAGTGAATTAAAGTACGTGGGTTTCTCAATTTTACTTCGAACTTGTCTAAGGAATTAGGGAGTTTTCGTCTAAACTAGTGAGTTGTACACAAAGGAATTGGGTACATGGGTACTGCTAATTCACCGTAAAATTATAGAGTCAATTATATTCATGTAATGCACAATCATCAGCAGAGGGAAATTAGGTGAATCAAATAAGATCTAATGATTGTCACACTATCGTCTCTTTTATCAATTTTATTTGCGTAATTACTTTTCCACAAACCAATCTAACCCCCCCCCCCCCCCCCCACACACACACACACATTTCCTTAAATCACATGATTAAAACTTTGTTTAAATTTGCAATCACTATGGATACAAATTTATTTTTATTACTTTGATTGTAATAGTACACTTGTTAAAAAAGTCATCAAGTTTTTGGCGTCATTGTCGGAGATTGTTGATAATTTCAACAAGGCAATATTTGTGCGGCATTTTAATTTTAAATATTTTATTTAATTTTATTCATTATTTATTTTTATTTTTATTTTTATTATACTCTTATTTAGTTATGTTTGGTGCAGTGCTACTGAGGTATTGTTTGTTTGTTTATGCGAGTTCAAGTTCGACACTGATATTGTTAGATTCAGAAATCGAAATAACAGTGTATTCAATTCAGAAAGCAAAACAATAAGCACTGCAAGCTAAGGAGGAACTGGAAGAAGAAAGAGAATAGATGTAAAATCCACTATAGAAACTTGTTTTGCAGGTTATTTGCCAAGGAAGTCCTCTTAAAGAAGAACATGTTTTTCATAATGACAAGTAGTCCTTAATAATAAAAACTATAGTCAAGCATAAAGCGGTTAAAGATGCAACCAGAGCATTAGGGATGATAAGTCTAATTATCTGATGATGAAAACCAAATGGAATATAACTAAAGACTCATCTCAAAGTAAAGATCAAACAAGTGTCTACAAGAGTGAAGCATCTGACAAGTCTTGAAGTATAAGAAAGTCTGTTTCGATACGTCTGAGTGAATATACATTGTAAAAGCATAAGAAATTTTTCGAAAGTTATACGAATAATCACACACACACACACACAAAAATATTCTAACTTATTTTCCTAAATAAAAAAAATCTAAAAATTCCTTGAAATCATGCCATATGAGTTAGGAACTGTTAGAAAAGCTTTGGGCAAGTTTTTGTTCTTGCCAATTAATTGGCACTTATGTTCAATCAATTGGACCACTTGAAAATGTGCCCTAAGGAATTAGGCTAGTGGATTATTGCATGGTAATGGATAAATATATTTTCTTACCTTTTTAAACTTATTAATCAATTGTGTTTAGGCCTACCAATCAATTGGTGCATTGTGCCAATCAATTGGCTCATCATTATTCGCCACAAAAAGTATCCATTTTATGTCAAACTCTAGCTTATAAATAGAGGTCATTTCTCACATATTTTAGCATCCATAAATGTGATCTCTCATTCCTCACTCCTCACTCACTCTCTCTCTCTCTCTAAAAACATTGTTTACTTTCTCTCACTAACGATTATTCATAGTGCTTCTGAGAAGTCATTTTGCAAGTGAGGAATTTGTAATTCTAGAAGGGTAAATTTGTAAATTCTCCAAGGGATTTTGTTTTTACTTTGGTTGAATAATTCATCCATTTAGGGATTATTCGTTTGGGTTTGAAGCTAAAATTGTGAAAATCTTTGCTTTGGGGATTGTGTGATCAAGTCTCTGTTTAGGTTCGAGATCAACTCGGTATTAAAATATCGTAGGTTCTTGGTCAACCTGGTATAAAACCAAGATTCAGTTCAAGCTCAACCTAGTGTTAAAAGCTTGCTTTGATTTGAGATCAACCTGGTGTTAAAATTCCATAAGTTCTTTGTATGCCCGGTATAAAACCAAGATTAGGCTCACGAGCTCAACTCGGTGTTAAAATCTCGCTTAGGTTCAAGATCAGCCCGTGCAAAATCTTAGTTTGAATCTTGAAGACTAATTACTCCAAGTTTATTGTGGGAAGGAGACTAACCACTTCAATCCATCATTTGGAGAAAAGACTCACCACTTCTTTCTGTGTTTACTATTTGGTTGAAAGTTAGCCATAAAACTTCATTTTCCTTATATTACGTGATTAAAACTATCATGTAAAGGAAGATTAAATAATGAATGGACAAGAATACAAATGCTCAAATGTACATAATTAGTAACATGCATTTAAAAGACTTAAACTCAAATAAGAATAATAAAAAATATATGGTAGATGTAACACCCCATTTTTTTATTAGATGTTTTATTATATTTTAATTGCTTGAATTATACATTTTGATGATTTATTTTATGGTTGGGTGCGGGGTATGTATCCTTCAGTTAGGGGTATAGAGAGATTATATAAATAAGTAGAATAATTTAGAATTGTTCTAATCATTAAAAATATTTATTTATTTATTTTTATTATATTAATTAGTGAAGATAGAATAATTGGACCAAGTATGAGAAATTGATAAAGTTAGTGGAGGAAGGTGATTTGAAAAAGTTTACCCTAAAAATAAAAAGTTAAGAGGAACCTAGGTTTAGGGAGATTTTCACAGTACGTGACATTTGAGAAAAATAGCAAAGAGGCAAGAGACAGGGTGATCAAGAGAAGGGAGTGAAGATTTCAATTCAGAATTTTTGCAAGGAATTCAGGTAAGGGAGAGATGTGCTTCTCTAATGGGTGTTAAAGCATGAGGGGTAGATGGAGGGACCCTTAACCTCCTTAGGGTTTTGATTCATAAATTTGAATTGTGAGCTATGATGGTTGTTATATGATGATTATATGCTGAATTTCATGTGCTTATATGTGTACAATTTCCTGTTTTGAGATATTGATGCTTTCCACCATGTTTGAGGGTTTGGAATGTTTGGGATAAACAAGAATTAATAAGATTGAATGATTTTGTTGATTCCAATATGTGATATAATGTGAATTTTCTGTCTTAATCACAATATATTTGTAGTATTTCGAATTCTGAGATGAAAATCAGCCAATTGTATCGACAAATGGAAGCACGGGCTAGTTCAAGTAGGGATTTGTTAAAAATACAATTGATAACCTGAAAAATGAGAGTTGCAAAGCCATTGAGTTGAGAAATAGATTGGTATCTTCACACCTAAAGGTTATTAATGACATGAAAGAATCGGGTAAGGAAGAGAAAAAGAGTGAGAAAGGGGTAGTAGTCGAAAAAGAGATTGAGAAAACATCAGAGGGAGAAAAAAATGAGGAAATAAGCAAAAATGAAGTTAGAGGGGAAACCATTGACAAAATCATAAACAGAGAAAGACTCACCCTTAAGAATGAAGAAGAAACAAATCCTGAATGAGCTCAACCCAGAGCTACCTGATTACATGAAACCACCTTACCCGATCTTGAAAAAGAAATCGAACATAGAGATGGAAGTGGGTGAATTTAAAACGTTGATGGAGATGTCGAAAAAAATCAAAGTTAACATTCCATTATGTGAAGCTCTCGAATAGATGCTAGATTATGCTAAATTCATGAATGAGCTCTTATCGGAAATGCGTAAATTAAAGTATGACGACAATATTGCTTTGGTGCAAGAGTACATCACAATAATTCAACGAAAACTTCCACCAAAACTCACTAAGCCATGTAGATTTACTATTCTATGTTATATTGGTTCACTAACTATTGGTCATGCTTTGTGATTTAGAAGCTAGAACTAATTTGATGTTGCTATCCATGATGTGAAAGTTAATTTATCGTGAACCAAAGCTAACTCTAATGAATTTAACATTAGTTAATTGCTCTATCACTTATCCTTATGGAGTTCTCGAAGATGTACATGTTAGAGTAGATGATTTTTTGTTTCCAGCAAATTCTGTTATTCTTGATATTCTTGAAAACTCTGAAACACCACTAATTTTAGGTTGACCATTCTTATCAACATGTAAAGCTCTAATTAATATGGAATTAGAAGAGTTAATTTTGAGATTCAACAAAGAAAAATTTGTGTTTAATTTGTTTGAAGCAATAAAACATCATAAAGATAATTCTCAATGCTACATAACTAATATTGTGGAAGTTATAGGTGAATGAAGGCTAACAAAAGATCAAAAATCTAATATCCTTGAGCAAAAAGAGCCTCATCCAAGTCTAAAACATATTCTCTTGAAAAAACAAGCCAGACCATCTGATCGAACTTATAGTCCTTCACTTAGTTGGAAAAAAGAGAAACTTAGAAGAGTGTTGAGAAACAATATGGGAAAATATGGTTGGAACACATGTAATTTAAAAGGGAGAAATCCGGCTAACCTCATGCACAAGATCAAATTTGATTTTAAAACCAGTTAGATACACTAATATAAGTCTGAAGAAAGAACCTGGTTAGAGAAGCAAACGTCAAGCTAAGAATCTTAAATAAGCATTGTATGGGAGGCAACCCACAAATTGGTGTTATTTACCTTTATTTCATTTATTTTATTTATTATTATGCTTTCCCCATTTGTAATTTCTCTATACTTTACTTAATGATTGAGTTTGTGGCTGTTGTTTCTTTTAGTTACTGATTTGCTACCTTACTAATGACAATTTGAAAAGTAACATGAAACTAGTCACCAAAAAAGAATGAAATAAAAGAGTTGATCATTACAGAAGTTCCAAATGCAGATAGAGAGTGAATGAAGAAAAGGCATAACCAACTGAATTATACTCAATCTCCAAATACCTCATCTAGTAAAGTTTGAGCCAAAAAATTCATTGTTTATTTTTCCTTCTTATGAGAGTATCCGTACAATTATTATTTTTCTAGAATTTTCTTTATTTCTGCTTAGTCTATTAAAGTAGTTATTTATGAAAAATCTGAGTCTTTTTAAGCTAACGTGTAATGAAATGTTTATATTTGTTGCTAAAAACTTTGAGTATGAGCCATTATTTCGGTGACTTAGCATATTATATAGCCATTTGACTTGGAAGTTTAAATATTTCCACCCTCTTTGGAGTTAGGTAGAAAACTTATTTTCCTAATTTGATGCAAAAGTATAAGTTTGGGATTGCTCTTGGAGGTGAGCAACATTTAAATTTGGGGTTGGGGTACTAGATAAATTGGTAAAAATAAAGAAAAAGAAAAGAGAAATAAAGAAAACAAGAAATTAAAATGACTTACTCAAAAAAATTAGAAAAAAGAAAAGAAGTATGAATAAGAGCGACAAATTTCATTCTCTAGTACTGATTGATCAGGCAAAAGATTATTATGAAAGGAACACAGTAACAAAAAAAACTAGGTACCTAACTCCAAAGGTTTAAGCCTACTATCTCAAATGATCATAGTCTGACATAAGACACGTTACAACCTTGAAAATACCTCAAAAATGTGTGTTTAAATATGACTTTGATTGACTTTGTTAGAAATTTTTGCAAACTTATGGTTAACTGCTTTTGTATGTTAATTGTGTGATTATTCTGTCAACTCGAGTGAACAAAGGTAAGATGAGAGATAGGTTAAGTACATGTGAAAGAACTTTTTGAAATTATTTGGATTAGAGTAGGGAACCGATGTGTTGATCTGGAAAAAAAATATAAAGGTGATGTTCATTGGTAAAGGTAAGCCTTTTATTTCTGATGAAATTTTCAATTTACAGGCATGTTACTTTAGGATAAGAAATAGAGTATGTTTGGGGTTGTGATGACAATTTATCATTGCGTAATATTTCTGAGTATTTTTTATAGAATCGATGGAATTATGAGCAAAAACCAAGCTAAAACGATGAAGAAGTGAGCCAAATTGCCAAAGGTGAGGAATCTGGGGACTTAGAAAAAATAAGAAAAAGGAAGAAAAACTAATGATTCAGCCTTAGGATTTCTCGCGACCGTGATGCTCTCATCATGGGGTGATGATAAAGTATCACAATTGAGATCGTACCAAACGCGATCGCGAGGAAGCTCAAACCTGACACGCTTTTTGTAACTTTAAATTGAAAAGAAATGCTACTTTTTTATGGTTCTGAATTTTATGAGAGAAAGTGAAGGCAATGAAGTTTCCAGTACGAATTTGGAGTGCTTTGGAGCCAAAGGAGACAAATTTATTCATCGATTTTCATGTACTCTTCATATTAACTCATGGTATTTCATTGTTTAAATATGAGTAGCTAGATTTCTTTGATTAAGTCTTAGAAGATGAACCTAATTATACTTTGTTGGATCATTTGATTGTTTGATGTTATTTGAATGTTTTTAATTTATAATTATTATTCAATTTATTTTATTCTTAATGATATTGGTATGTTGACAAATGCACAGAGTGAATTTAGATGAGTAGGTATTATTCACCGTAAGTCTACCGATCAGACATAGAACAATTGTTAAACTTAGTAATTAACTAAGGATAGGTAATTATAAGTTGTGGCTAGAGAATTAACACACGTAGATCGCCTTATTTTACTTCGAAATTTCATAGGGAATTAGGGAGTTTTCATCTAAATTAGTGAGTTTCACACTAAGGAATTGGGTATAGGGGTATTGTTAATTCCCCGTAAAATTATAGAATCAATTCTATTCATGTAATGAACAATCATCAACAGGGGGAATTAGGGGATTCAAATAAGATATAGTCACCTCTGCATTATTGTATCTTTTATTAGTTCTATTCGTGTAATTAGTTTTCTACAAACAAATCTGAAAAGCCCCCATGTTTCATTAAATCGCACGATTATAATCTTGTTTAAATTTAAAATCCTTGTAGAGATGAATTTATTTTTATTACTTTGATCGTATTAGAACACTTGCTAAGAAAGTCACCAGTGATCCAAGGTGGTGGAGTTTGTTGATAGAAAAGTTGAAATCAATTGTTTGGTTACTTGGTTTTCATGATGATAAGCTTGATATAAAACGATATCTAGTGAAGCCGTTATCTCTTGAAAATAGACCAAGTGGTCAAAGATGCTTAAGATATTTAATCAATCCAATCCTCCTGAATATGCTCTTGAATATCAAGTCATCAAGTCATCTCTTTGAAGTCAACAAGGTGGTCAAATGATCTTCAAGTGAAGACTTTTATTTCAAGGTTTACGATGGCTTCTCCTCTAACCTCTTTGATGATGGTAATCAACTTAAAGACATCTAAAGCCTAAAAAATATAGAAGATTCAAGGTTATTTTGTGATACAAAAGTCAAATATAATGATGCCAATACTTAAATCTTGAAAGTTGTGAAAGAGAGAAAGTGTGAAAGGTCGTTTGTTCGTATCCGTTTGAATGACCAGTGTCTTGTAGAGTCACAAGGGTACTTATTGAAATATTGTAACAAAATCAAACACATACACACAGACACACATACACACACATACACACACACCTGCATGGACACATACACGCACACGCGCGCGCGCATACACACACACACACACTTTGAAACCTTTTATAAGCCTATCTTATTTTTTAAAACCACCTAAAAATATTTTTGAGGCCTAGCTAATTAATTAAGGGATTGACTGATTAATTAGAGGGATTTTTAAACTGGATAATCGATTACTTTCATTTTGTTGAGTCTAAAATAAATTTGTATAATGTCTTAACTATGAGTAATAGATAAATATCAAAACATTCCATTTGTGGCTTAAGCAGTCGATTATTGAGGTGCAATAATTGATTGGCCTAATCGATTATGAAATTCATTTCTCCCATGGATTGTTTCCAAATTTAAACCATAATTTAGCTTATAAGTATAGATATTTTCTATCATTTCAAATAATCTAGAAAACATGTTTGATCCTAATGTCTTAATCTCTAATCATATTCTACAAATCTCGTTTCTGTCACATATATTTTGCCTTAGTTCTTCGAGAGTGTTCTTGTGTCTAAGTGAGGATCATTATTATAGGTGAAGGCTTAATTCGAACTTACTAAGAGTGTACTATCTCTTGAGTGGAATATTTTTCAATAAGAAGTTGTTTGGTTGTGTGCTAAACAAGTAAAAGCTCTTGTTTGATATAGGGTATTGTCTTAAGAAGTCTCTTTTTTGGTTTTTGAGTTTCTCCTATAAGAAAAATCTCTTTTAGTTTGTGAAGATAAGCCATAAAAATATCCATAAAGGTTCTTGAGCTCTGGTGTAAAATCTCAATTTGTTTGAGTATAGCCTGTGTGAAATCTCATCTTGGTTTGAGATCAACAAGTGTAAAATCTCATCTCGGTTCGGAGGTCAGTCTGTGTAAAACCATGGTTCCATTTGGAGGATACCCAATACAAAACTCCATCTCAGTTAGGAGGATAGCCAATGTAAAACTCCAACTTGGTTCGAGACCATCCATTGGAAAATCTCTGTTTCATTTGGAGGATAATCACTATAAATTTTGTTTGTTGTTTGATTGGAAGTTAGTCTTTAAACTTCATATCATTATAAAAGGAGGCTTTTAGGCATATCCTTGTTAAAAACTCTTAATATTAGTGGATAATCTCAAGAGAAATTATTGGGGACAATAATAGGTAAATTTTGGTCAAACTTGTATGATTCTCTGGTATCTTCCTCTCTCCCTTATCTCTTTTACTTTTTAGTTATTTTCTTTCTGCTACATATTTACTCTTTTTTTTTACAAATATTTTAAAACTCTAATTTTCCAAATTATTTTATTTTGAATCAATATTTTTTGAACCTCCACAATTTGCCTTCATCTTCTGTATGGAGTCACGTGTGCCACTAGATAAACCATCTTCACCAACATCCAAGAGAATATACTAACATAGACCTACCAGACCTCCAAAAATTTATCGAATACCAACATTTATGGTTCCTTCTATTGTTTTTTGGATACACATATGTTTTCCCACCTTAACAACTAATGGTTATCACTACCTCTTTTATTTGATGTCATTTCCACATGGAGATACACGACATAGTGTATTTGATTTCTCAACAACTTGTTGAAATTCTTAAACTAATGGTTAATAATGAGGTTTAACAATCTAGAGAGATAAAGGTAAAATGAGTCAATTATAATGATAATTTTGCCACCTCTATAATTCAATGAATTCAAAGGAGTCTAGATCATGGAAGCATTGGAATCAAAATTCATCCAGTCATCTCAATAATAAAATATTGAGAGGTTAAGATGAGTGTTATGCAATAGGTACTTATAACTTCTTTATATTCCCAACCTAGTACTTTGGTTGCTACACACACTTCAATGCCCCCGTGTTAGTGTAAGCCCTGAAGGACAAAAACTTTTGATACTTGTATCGAACTATTTATTAATAATACATGGAATTTCTTTGTTATGTTTGCTTTTCCAAAATAATAAACTTTATAGAAGAGCTAGTTTGTTTAATGAAACATTAAGTGTGACTTAATAATGACATCCCATTAAACATAAGGACATTATTCTTACAGTGTCTATAGTCAAGCTTTATTGTGAAGTGGGATAACATTAAAGTGTTGTGACTATTATATTGACAGGTTAATGATCGCATCTCAAGGATCATGGATAAAGAATTATCAAGTATTTACATATGTATAAATGTTAGGAGTAATATTTATACTTGATTGACCCAAAACCATGAGAATACTACATGGAGTGTTATTCAAGTGTCATAAGTTATTATGAGGGTGATAGTGGTTGTAAGACCCCAATTTTGACCCTAAGATCCCTAATGGCATCATAACATTGCATTTGCATTGCCTCAAGGATCATAAGCATCTTGGCTCCTTACCTTTGGGTGGGGTCTCTTGTGAGTGGTTTGAGATCACCAAGCATACTTGAATTGTATATTATTGCTTTTCTCATTTTAGTTTACTAACCAAAAGCACAAATATATGTCACTAACATCTCTTGTTTGTAGCTCGAGCAGTCACAAGGTCTAAAGCTTTTAGGAGATCCTATGAGCATTTATATGGCCAAGAGAAGATGAAATCAATCATGGCAATGGTTCCCAAAGCCCTCATCCATCAAATGTGCCTCCCAAGTATCTCAATTTATCATTTTTATCAAAGCAAAGGGTTTGAGGTTTGCTTCCCAAGGAAACCCTAATTCATCTGTTCATCAACTGTGCCTTACTCATGAAGCAATCTCAACCCATGGTCAAATTCAATCAAGTAAAGTCCTTTAATTCATTATTTCATGCATATTTGAACTTACTTGAGTATCATCAATCATCAATTCATCAAGACATGGGTTTTGGACTTGGGAAGTTGATCAGTCAATTCATCTGACTATTTTAGAATACACTGAGACCTAACTTTTTATGTGTTTGTCAAATGGAGATGACCCCAAGAGAAAACATGTTCTTAAGGACTATATGAACAACTTTCATGTTCATAAAAAATTGATTTGAATCTTGTAAAGTCATCATCCATCCCAAGACATTATAGGTCATTTTGACTGAAACCCTAATTTTGGGTCAACTTCCCAAGGACATAACTCTTTATTTTTTCATGATTTTGAGGTGATATCAAATGCATTGGAAATATTAAGATTTCTACTTCAAATTTTATATTGAGCAAAATTTCAAAATCTCAAAATAAATATATGTGATAATGCAAAACATTATAGGTCACTTTGGACCAAATGCATTGAAATGTGAAAAAGTCCAACTTCAAGTGCCCATAACTTCTTCATAAAAACTCAAAATGATGCAAAATTTAGATCCAAATTGAGTGCCTTGAAAATATCTACAACTTTGATGTTGAAGGTTTTGTCATTTGGAGCTTGAGTCATTAATAAAGAAGGGCTTGAATGTTGGCCAATTTTGAAAATCTCACATATGCATGTTTTGCACCCTACACTCCAAGTCCAATTTTCACTAATTTCCAAGGCCCAAATAGAGTTTTGATCAACATAACAATTGATTCTTATGCAATAAGCTCTCCAACCATTACTCATGAGGTGGTGTTCCCATTTTTAACATGGAATTTTTGAAGACTTGAATGTTATAGTGCATTTTTTGAAAATCATTTAAATTTCCTTGCATGAGCTGATACTACTAAATCTGCACGTCCATTCTACTTGCATCATGCATTGGCTTTCATTTCCAGTTGGAATTGGGCCCTCCATGCGCCTGTACAGGCCCATGCATGGAGGCCCTTTCCATCCATGCACATGATTTGTTCATGCAACTCAGCCTAGCTCAGCTATAAATACATTCCTCACGCTATTCAATTTATTAACCTTAAGGTGCCCCAATTGCTGCTGAACTGAAATCCTAGCCATCACTAAAGGAACTAATCCATTTTTCTTCAAATTTTTCAGATCTGAATTTTGATTTCATTGATCAATTTTTAGATCTCAAAGTTCCTAAACCTTCTCTCCTTGATCCATAGTTTCTACTGTAAGCAAAAGCATCCAAGGATTGTGATTCAAAGCCTTGCAATTCAAAGGTTTACTTCAACTGTTAATTGCTTCGAATCAACTTGTATAGTGTTCTATTTTCATTGTTGTTGTGTGATCTGAAGTCCTCTGCATAGAGGCAACATTGATATGCTTTTAATTTTTGAAAATCATGAAGTTCATATGAACACCACAGAATTTCCACTTCTGATTTCTCTCAATATAGAGATCTAGAATGGAATTGAGTGGTACAGGGGTGATGTACATCACCCCAGCTCTCGATTGATGCCTGGATCGTGCCATTTGGTTACCATTTTTATTTCTGCAACTTTGAGCATGGCCGAAAGTTTGCTGGAGAAGACGGTGGCGCTGGTCACCGTCTGGTCTCCAGATTCAATCAGATCCGTCCATTGTCTTTCCCATATTGAAATCTCACGCGTCCAATGTTATGACTTCTTTAATGGTTGTGTGTATCTCATTGACCTTGGTGTTTGGTGGACGCGCGCATGTGGATTGTCTGATGTGCCAGCTCAATTAATGAGCCTGGATCCAACGCTGCACGTTTTTTCCTTATTTCTATTTTCTTATTTTATTTTCCTTTTATTATTTTAATTCCATTTCACTTCAAAAATTCATATCTCTCTCATTATTGGTCCAAAAATTATGGGACCAATCTCATTCTTCTCCTTTTAATTTCTACTTTCTAAAAATGATTTTTAATATTTTTTATTTTATCATTTGATATTTTTTAGTAATTTTCTTTTTTCTGGTTCTTTTTAATTCATTTAAAATAGTTTTTGATATTAAAAAAATACAAAAATATTTTTCTAACCTTTTTGAATGATGATGGATCTATGAAAAATATCCTCATCAATTTATTAATTGATTTGAGATTTATTTGAGATTTTAGTTCAATTAGGTTATTTTTATGCATCTTTAATTGATTTAAAATAGTTTCTGACTTTTAAAAATGCTGAAATTTTTTGTCAAACCTTGTTTGACCTTGTTGAACTAGGGATAATTCACTTGGACTTTTCAAAGTTAATTTGAAGTGAGTTTGAAGTTTGACCTTTCTTTATTATTTTAATTCAAGTTTTATTTCAATATTAAAAAATGCCAAAAATATTTTATTTGTTTCTTGACTTCTAATCTTCATTTTGCTTCTGTTTACTATTTTTTTACCTTGATCTTCTTTATCTTTGGTCAACACTTGTTGATTAATACATACCATTTATATTTATGCACCTTAATACTTCATCTTCTTCTTCTTCTTATTCCTTTCTTTTTGATCAATGAGTTAAAGATTGGTGGTTAGCATTGATACATGGAGGTTTAATCTTCTTTGATTCAAATCTAATTCATCTTGATCATGGATCAAGTGAATGGCTTTGCATTAAGGATAGGTTGCTTCCTAAATCATGCAAAGAACCTAAATCAATACAAGATCATTTCTCATTTTCTTTTTGGCATGGTAAGTTGTTGGAGTTTGATTCACTAAGTTTGTGGATGTGAACGCTACTAGGATTTTCCCTACTCTTAATCTCGTTCCGACTCTGTTGAGTGGCATTTACTTTTCTTTGGATATGAGGAATGCAAAGGGTGGTGGTACCATTGTGTGTTGTTTGCCTCTGTTGTACAAGTGGTTTATTTCACACTTGCCACAGACGGTCGCCTTCAAAGAGAACAAAGGATGTCTACGGTGGTCCACGAGACTTATGTCTCTCACTAATGATGATATCTTTTGGTACAACCGTGTGTATGATGGTGTGCAGATCATCGACTCTTGTGGTGAATTTTCCAATGTGCCTCTTCTTGGTACATGTGGTGGGATTAACTACAACCCTATTTTGGCACGTCGTCATCTTGGGTTCCCCCTAAAGGATAAACCTAATAACATTCTGTTAGAGGATGTGTTCTTTCAGGAGGGTAAAGATCCCCAAGGCTTGAAGGGAAAAATGGTTCGCGCTTGGCGCAAGATCCATAGGAATGGAAGGAAGGAACTAGGTCCGAAGAACTGTATAGCTTTGGAGCCCTATACCTCTTGGGTTAGGAGGAGAGCTTCCGATTACCTCATGCCTTATGAGTATCCAAGACCTACACCTTTGGTTGTGGTTGGGCCTTCAACCCTCCCTGACCAAGGAGTAGAGGAGTTGAGAGACGAAGACCGTTCACGTGCTTGGATCCGTGAATGAGAGGAGTTGCTTCAGCAGATCAGAGAGAAGGATGCTTTGATAGAGTTCCTTGAGCACCAGGTTATTGATGAGCCTGATGACGCATTGATTTCTCTACTTCCTCAGTCTTCCAAGTTTTGGAAGAGGAAGTATGATCGACTCGCCAAAGAGAAGGCGGACATGGAAGCAGCCTATGAGAGGGAGGTGAAGAGGCTTCGTGCAGCTTATCTTCTAGTGTCCAGAGCTTTAGATGATTGCTTATAGGGTTCCATAGGATGTTATTTTTCCTTCTCTCTTGTATTGAATTTGGTTACCAAGACTGTACTTCTTTGGTGTAAAAATATTTCCAAATGATATTTGATGAGATATTTCCATATGTGATAAATGTTGAATATTTGCAATATTTGCAAATAGGACTCTAAAAAGTTCCTCTGATATAAAAATTAAATCATATGCATTGCATGCATCATGTGCATAAGCAGGTTTTGTTCCAGGCTTCTTGTTCTATGGTCTAACTCTGTGTTCTTCATTTATTTTGAAGACAAGCTGACTCATCGGTACTACACCTGAGCCAACGTATCAAGACTAATGGATCATTTGGAACAAGAGAACCGTGAACTTAAGGAGGAAGTAGCCAGATTGAATGCCCTGATGGAGTCATTCATGGCTGCCCAGAGTCAGTCGTCTCCGACACCTTCAACTCCTCCCCAGAGGACAGTCATCTCGGAGATTGCCAATGCTCCTTCTGACTTCACCGAGATGGTGAACATGGGAATGCGTCTGGAAGAGGGAGTTAGGGAAGGGCGCCTGACCAGAGAAGAAGGCTCTTCTACCAAACGGTATGGGACGTTTGGAAAAAAGAAAGATGGCAAGGCATATGCTGTGACCTCCCATGCTAAACCAAGAAGACCCTCAGTGAGGAGGAAGACCCTGAGGCCTGCCGGTAACCAGCATCAGGTGGCTCACATAGCACCTATTTTCAGAGATAATCAGCAATATCAGCATCACAACAATAATCAGCAACAACCACATCCGCAATATCAACAACAACAACGTCCTCAACAGCAGGCCTACCAGCCTCGAAACAATAATCAAGCCAGTACAAGCTATGAGAGGAAGAGGGTCACCTTCAATCCTATTCACATGACCTATCCCGAATTATATCCCTCTTTGATAGAGAGGAAATTGATTACTCCACAAGACCCACCGGCTATACCTATCAACCCTCAGTGGTGGTATAAGCCCGAATTACACTGTGTTTATCATTCCGGTGCTCCCGGACATGACGTGGAAAACTGCTACCCACTGAAGACCAAGGTTCAAGACCTTGTGAGATGTGGTATTCTGTGTTTCGAGGACGTAGGTCCCAACGTGAAGAAGAACCCATTGCCCGAGCATGGGAAATCCTCCGTCAACATGGTCCAGGGCTGCCCTTGTAAATACAAAGTCATATATGTCAGCCATAATCAACAATCTCTGGTCGAGATGCATAGACTGTTGTGTGAGTACAGTCATTACGAGTATGACCACGAAAGATGTCGAGTTTGCACTGTCAATTAATAAGGATGTCGCCAAGTCCGCAAAGACATTCAGGAAATGCTGGATGAAAGAGTCACTAAGATACTTCAGAATCGAAATGTTGATGAGGATAATGACGAAGTCAATGTAATATCTTCAGTATTTCGGATCCCTGAGCCTGTTGTCATCAAGTACGATGGTAGCAAGCAAAAGGCTTCTCCTTCTTTGACCATTAAACCAGCTGGCTCTGTGCCATACTCTTCTGAAAAGGCGGTTCCCTATCGCTACAATGTTGTAGCATTGGAGGATGGGAAGGAGGTTCCCCTGCCCTCTACCTCTGTTGTTAATATTACCGACGTCAGCGGCCTGACCCGTAGCGGTCGTGTCTTCTCGGCTCCGCCGAAACCTCAAGCTGATGTTCGAAGAGCTGATATTGCTGATTATGCTGAACGCCCAGTTGGGACTGCTGTGAATGCTTCGAATCCGACACTTGTTGCCAAACCTACCTCTGCCATGAGAACTCCTGTCTCTGCTGGCTAGAATGGCAATACAAAGGAAGATTGTGATGAGATGATGAGGCTCATCAAAAGGAGTGAGTACAACGTTGTAGATCAGCTTCTACAGACGCCATCCAAGATCTCTGTACTGTCTTTGTTGATGAATTCAGAACCACACCGAGAAGCTCTGCAGAAGGTGTTGGAAGTGGCGTATGTGGATCACGACGTCACAATAGAATAATTTGACAGTATTGTTGCAAACATCACCGCTTGTAACAACTTGAGTTTTTGTGATGCTGATCTCCCCGAGGAGGGAAGAGACCACAATTTGGCACTACACATATCTATGAGCTGTAAAGATGATGCCATGTCCAATGTGTTGGTGGACACTGGATCATCGTTGAATGTGTTGCCAAAGTCCACTCTTGCTAAATTTTCGTATCAGGGGCCTCCCATGAGGCAGAGTGGAATGGTGGTCAAAGCTTTCGATGGGTCCCGAAAAACTGTGATTGGAGAGGTTGAACTCCCAGTCAAGATTGGACCAAGTGATTTCCAGATCACCTTCCAGGTCATGGATATTCACCCATTGTATAGCTGTCTATTGGGCAGACCATGGATTCACGGGGCAGGCGCCGTGACATCCACCCTACACTAGAAATTGAAGTTTGTCAAAAACAAGAAGCTGGTGGTGGTAGGGGGAGAAAAGGCTCTCCTGGTTAGCCATTTGTCTTCCTTTTCTTACATAGATGTTGAGGATGAAGTTGGAACTCCGTTCCAAGCTTTATCTATTGTTGAGCCTACTAAGAAAGGAACTTCTTTATTTGCGTCCTATAAAGATGCTAAATTGGCCATTGAGCACGGTGCAACTACTGGATTGGGGAAAATGATCAAGCTGGAAGACAACAAATCCCGGGCTGGCATAGGGTATTCTTCTGGCATTTTCAACAAGCATGGGCTGTTCAAGAATGGTGGATTCATCCACACTGGTCAAGATGAGGAAGTTGTTGCTATTGTGGAAGAGGATGCAAAGGAAGATTCTGGCAACTTTGTCATCCCTGGAGGGGTCTGCAATAATTGGGTCGCTATTGATGTTCCAACAGTTATCCATAAGTCAAAGTAATGTTCATTGTGTTTAAAAACCCTCCTCCCATGCCAAAAGGAAGAGTGATGACATTGATTGGCTCATAAATACAATGATATTTTCATTCAATAAATTCATGTTAACAGTTTGTTTTTCCAATTATTTTCCCTTTTCACTTTTGCATGAAATTGGTGATCACATAAAACCCTAAAAAATAATAAGAATAAAATCAATCTTTTCATCTTCATAATGATTTGCTTTGTTTGAATTCTAAAATCTCTTTATCCAAAATCATTATGCAGGTTGATCAAACCCATTGAACATAATGATCCAACACCATCTCCCAACTTTGAATTCCCTGTATTTGAAGCGGAAGAAGATGATGCTGAAGCGATTCCTGGCAAGATCACCCGTCTACTTGAGCATGAAGAGAAGATCATTCAACAACATCTTGAGAATCTGGAAACAGTCAACTTGGGGTCTGAAGATTGTGTTAGAGAAGTAAAGATTGGGGCACTCCTGGAAGAATCTGTTAAAAAGGGGTTGATTGAGTTGCTACGAGAATACGTCGACGTCTTTGCCTGGTCATATGAAGACATGCCTGGTCTGGATACTGATATCGTGCAGCATTTCCTGCCTTTAAAGCCTGAGTGTGTGCCTGTGAAGCAGAAGCTCAGAAGAACTCATCCTGATATGGCAGTGAAGATAAAAGAAGAAGTTCAGAAGCAAATTGATGCGGGGTTTCTGGTGACTTCTACATATCCTCAATGGGTGGCCAATATTGTGCCTGTGCCTAAGAAAGATGGAAAAGTCTGAATGTGCGTGGACTATAGAGACTTGAATAAAGCTAGTCTGAAAGATGATTTCCCTCTACCACATATTGATATGTTGGTGGATAATACAACTAAATTCAATGTCTTCTCATTTATGGATGGATTTTCCGGATATAATCAGGTTAAGATGGCACCCGAGGATATGGAGAAGACAACATTCATCACACCTTGGGGAACATTTTGTTATCGAGTGATGCCCTTCGGTTTAAAGAACGCTGGAGCCACGTATCAACGAGCTATGACTACCTTGTTTCATGATATGATGCACAAGGAGATCGAGGTATATGTTGATGATATGATTGCAAAGTCAAGAACGGAGGTTGAACATGTTGAGCATTTGTTGAAGCTTTTTAAACGTTTGAAGAAGTATAAGCTTTGTCTGAATCCGAACAAGTTTACATTTGGAGTCCGTTCCGGCAAGTTATTGGGCTTTATTGTCAGCGAGAGAGGTATTGAGGTTGATCCTGCAAAGGTCAAAGCAATACAAGAAATGCCCGCGCCCAAAACTGAGAAGCAAGTCCGAGGTTTTCTTGGTCGCTTGAATTACATCTCCAGATTTATATCCCACATGACTGCCACATGTGCGCAGATATTCAAGCTCCTCCGGAAAGATCAGTCTCATGATTGGACCAAGGATTGCCAAAAAGCCTTTGACAGTATTAAAGAGTATTTGTCTGAGCCTCCGATTTTGTCTCCACCTGTGGAAGGGAGACCGTTGATTATGTATCTGACAGTTCTTGAAGACTCAATGGGTTGTGTCCTTGGTCAGCAAGACAAATCAGGGAAGAAAGAATATGCTATCTACTACCTGAGTAAGAAGTTCACCGAGTGTGAGTCTCGATACTTGATGCTTGAGAAAACATGATGTGCTTTGGCTTGGGCTGCTAAGCGCTTACGCCAGTATATGTTGAATCATACGACTTGGTTGATATCCAAAATGGATCCAATCAAGTATATCTTTGAGAAGCCTGCTTTAACTGGGAGGATTGCCCGTTGGCAGATGTTGTTATCTGAGTATGATATTGAGTATCGAGCTCAAAAGGCTATAAAAGGCAGTATCTTGGCTGACCACTTGGCACATCAACCAATTGAGGATTATCAGTTAGTTCAGTATGACTTCCCAAATGAGGAGATTCTGAAAATGAAAGATTGCGATGAGCCTACGCTCGATGAAGGGGGGGAGCATGGTGTTTGATGGCATTGTAAATCAATATGGAAATGGTATTGGGGCAGTGACTATTACTCCTCAAGGCACACATTTTCCTTTCACAGCAAGGTTAACTTTCAAATGCACGAATAATGTGGTTGAGTATGAGGCATGTATTATGGGATTGGAAGAGTGTATTGATCTTAGGATCAAGCATCTTGATGTTTATGGTGATTCGGCCCTTGTTGTTAATCAGATTAAGGGTGAATGGGAGACGAATCAACCTGGTCTCATCCCTTATAGAGATTATGTGAGGAGGATTTCAACGTTCTTTACTGAAGTTGACTTCTATCATATTCCTCGAGATGAGAATCGGATGGAAGATGCTCTTGTTACACTTGCTTCAATGATTGTAGTTAGACTTTGGAATGAAGTTCCCAACATCACTGTGATGCGCTTGGACAGACCAACTCATGTATTTACAGTAGAGGAGGTGCAAGATGATAAGCCATGGTATTATGATATCAAGTGCCTTTTTCAGAACCAGATTTACACACCTGGGGCATCTGTGAAAGATAGAAAGACTTTGAGGAGATTATTAGGCAGTTTCTACCTCAATGGCGATGTGCTTTACAAGAGGAATTTTGACATGGTTTTGCTCAGATGTGTGGATAGACACGAAGCAGACCTGTTAATGAGTGAGGTCCATGAGGGTTCCTTTGGTACTCATTCCAATGGACATGCCATGGCTAGAAAGATGTTGAGAGCAGGCTACTATTGGCTGATAATGGAGTCTGACTGCTGCAAATATGTGAAGAAATTCCATAAGTGTCAGATTTATACGGATAAGATTCATATTCCCCCGACACTTCTGAATGTGATTTCATCACCATGGCCTTTCTCCATGTGGGGAATTGACATGATTGGCATGATAGAGCCGAAAGCGTCCAACGGTCACAGACTTATTCTCATAGCTATTGATTACTTCACCAATTGGGTTGATGTGGCGTCATACGCAAATGTGACCAGGCAGGTGGTTGTGAAGTTTATCAAGAATCAACTCATATGTCGTTATGGTGTGCCGGATAAGATCATTACTGACAATGGATCTAACTTGAACAACAAGATGATGAAAGAGCTGCGTAGCGAGTTCAAGATAGCACATCATAATTCTTCCCCTTACAGACCCAAGATGAATGGGGTTGTTGAAGCTGCTAATAAGAATATCAAGAAGATTATCCAGAAGATGGTTGTTACGTACAAAGATTGGCATGAGATACTACCATTTGCTTTGCATGGGTATCGTACATCTGTCTGCACTTCAACAGGGGCAACCCCTTTCTCTCTTGTTTACGGCATGGAGGTTGTACTCCCAGTAGAGGTGGAGATCCCATCAATGAGAGTCTTGATGGAAGCCAAGTTGACTGATGCTGAATGGGTTCAGAGTCGTTATGACCAACTGAATTTGATAGAAGAGAAGAGATTGACTGCCATGTGCCATGGTCAATTATATCAGCAAAGGATGAAGAAATCCTTTGATAAGAAGGTCAAGCCTCGTGTGTTCCGAGAAGGTGACCTAGTGCTCAAGAGAGTTCTGTCTTTCGCGCCCGATTCCAGGGATAAGTGGACTCCAAACTATGAAGGTCCATATGTTGTTAAGAGAGCCTTTTCAGGCGGTGCTTTGATACTGACAACTATGGATGGGGAGGATTTCACTCGTCCTGTGAATTTAGATGCAGCCAAGAAATACTTCGCCTAAAAATAAAAACAGAATAACTCGCTAAATTGAAAACACGAAAGGGCGGCTTAGGCAAAAATGAGCGTCTCGGTGGATTGAAAACCCGAAAGGGCGGTCCAGGCAAAAGTTAGAGACATAAAAAATGAATATGTATCCCGCTAGATTGAACACCTCACCCTAGGACAATCTAGGCAAAAATTAGGGATTTGGCAAGTAACTACATCCTGACAAGACTTTGTTCTACAAACTGTCATCTGTCACAGAGTCTCGCTCAGTCATCGTCAACTGAAGCTTCAAATACATCGGATTCAGAGTTGGTGGAGAAATGGTCATTATGTTCAATGTAGCCATTTTCCAATATATATCACCAATTTCAAATTTGGAAAGATCTATGGAGTCTCGCCATTTGCAGACTACCATCCCATCAAATAAATTTGAGCCTTTATCCAATTCTTTGCACTCTTATTTGTTTTTGTTCAACAAATGTTTTATATGTTTTAATTGAGAAATATCATTGTTTTAAATAAATAAATTTTTAATAATTTGTTTTTAAACAAAGTGAACATTCACAATGACGAAAGGATACTTGGGATGTCTTCAGTGCTCTCCCAAAGATGGTATGATTCCGAACAGGGTAAGACATTTGATCATATTCCCAGCATGATCGTATCCTCTTCCTTCAGAGCCTGTTTGTGTTTTCCTCCCAAGCAGAGTGGTTGGTGAAGATACTCATCCTTCTTCCCTTCAACAGAGTAATGACCCTTCCTCCTCAGCAGATGTGATTTCGTTAGTAGTACAATATATGGTGGTGACCCTGGAAACTTTTATTTGGTGGTTGTTCCCTATAGAGTTCCACCCTTCCCTCTGATGATTTCCCCAGTAAAGTTGATTCTGTGGCGGGTTTTATCTGTATGTTGATCCTGTCCCCAGCTGGAACGGTTGATGCTCATTCCCCTGCAGAGATCTTTGTTTCCTGGTATCTCTTGCCTCCATCAGATTGGATGTTCTCTAGTGGGCCTGGCTTTCTCTCTCGAGATGTAGTACCGGATGTTTGTTCATTGATCGTTGGACCTGTTTGTGTTAGATATGTCTATTTTGTCAGCATTCGTCATACATAAACCACGCATATATGCATATAATTTTGACATTCAAATATTCATGTCGCATTATTTGCCATAAATACCTTTGTTTGTTGTCCCCTGCCATTCGGTGATACATATTTCACCAAGCAGATGTTTGTGTCTGATCTCTCCATGTAGAGTCAGCCCCAAAAGTAGAAAGTGTTTATCCTTTCCTCCATATTCCCTGCTGAGTTATGTCCTCGTGGATGATTGTTGTTTTTGTTTCCTTCTAACACATATATTGGGATGGAGTTCCCCCTGAGTTATATCCTCATAGGGATGAGTATTGTTTCATTGTGTCTCTCTAGTTTGCTCCTAGATTGGACTCTTGTGATTTTCCTGCACTTCCCCGTAGTTTAGATGAATGATTGCTCAGTAACCAGTAATTGTCCATCTTTTCCCCGGCGGAGTCTGTGGTTTCCTACCTTTATACCGGTAGTTGAAATCCCCATATTATCCCCTTGCAGAGTTAACCTTTTTTTGTTCATCCTAACCGATGACGGTTACTCTATAGTGGTTTTCTACCTAGTATCCGGTAGGTGTAATCCCCTCTTTGACGGTTATCTTTATCCAATATTCGGTATGGATATTCCTTCACCTTTTGAGTATATCTCCCAGTAACCGGTGATATATCTCCCGGATCATTGCCTTTGTCAATGTATCCTCGACGGGTTATTACCTTCTGTCGGTAATGATTGTTTCTCCCTTTGATTGGTCATCATTTTTATACCTAGTATTCGGTATTCTGATGCCCTTTCCTTTCGGTTGATTTATCCTTTATTAACCCAGTAACCGGTTGTGGATAATCTTCCATGCGAGTATGTTATCTACGTTCTGACGGTAATAGATAATATATCTCATGCACTCTTTGGTCGAAGTCTTTTGGTCTTCCCCAATCGAGTAAGATTCATATCCCCTTTTTGCGGAGTCAAATGCCCATCCTGAAATTGAGTTTTCTTTTTAGCCCTCTTTTGGATGATGAGTGTCTTGGAAATATTCCCCAATTCACGCCTTGGTTGGTCACCTATTATATGCCCAGTAACCGGCGTCCCTTGTGTTCCGTCCTTTTCTGCTCCCTATTATGACTTTTGTCCCCTGTGGAGTCAGATTTTCCTGAGTCGGAATATACCTTTTTAGGTCTTCCTCAGATGATTTTGGATGTTTGATATCTATCACCCTCATACCGGTCTTAGATATTCATTCTCCTTGAGCTTATTATCCAGTAACCGGTAATACCTTATCCTGTTGTTTCCTCAGATGAGTCCTGTTTGGACATTCCCCAGTGAAGTCCCTTAGTGGATTTTCCCATTTGAGTCCAGATGTTTATCCGAAGTATCCTTTATGGATAGTCTTGTTGTATTGGCATATTCCCCAATACATGCATCTTTGAGTTAGCTCGAGTCTTTCCATTGATTTATTTTCATGGAATTCTTCTCGTATCTCTCACCAAGTCTTAAGTTGTGACCTGCTCACGCATTTTATTCCCTTTCTTATCCCCATTAGAGTCCCCAGAGTCTCTGTCCCATTGAGTGTGTTACTCACTATGGATTGTCAGTTTCTCCTTATTTATTTTCTCTTTGTGGACACATATCTCCACAGAGTATTACCTTTTGCATACATACATTTGCATCATGAGGTCTCTTAGGGACCAATATTCGCCTCTTTATTATTATTTAAGCCCATTCTACGTCGTTGAGACGAAGATTTTAACCTTCATTTCTCCGGCTAGAATGACCTTAAATAGGGGCATCTGTAAGACCCCAATTTTGACCCTAAGATCCCTCATGGCATCATAACATTGCATTTGCATTGCCTCAAGGATCATAAGCATTTTGGGTCCTTACCTTTGGGTGGGGTCTCTTGTGAGTGGTTTGAGATCACCAAGTGTAACACTCCGATGAAATAAGGCTAATTATTTAATTTAAATTAATATAATATTTATTAATTTAATTTATTAATTGGAAATATTATTGGATTATTATTATTATTATTATTATTATTTTGGAATTATTGAATTATTATTATTATTGGAATAATATAATTTGGAAAATATATAAGTTGGAATAAGGAGAAAAGGGTTCATTTTTGGAAAATAAGGTTTTCACGTGAAACAGAGAAGCGGCTGAAAGGTGAAAAGTGGAGAAAGGGCAAAGAGGAAGAGCTAGAGAGCAAAGGTTGAAGAACGGAAAAGCTCGAAACTTAGAGATTGCCGGATTATCTCAGGTAAGGGGGGTTTATCGTCGTTTAATGGGTATTATAGATTAACATGTAGTGGGTAGTGATAAACCGTTGAATTGACCCTAATTGGGATTTAGGATGCTGAGAAAATTGTGATGAATAAGTTGTAGGAAAACTGAAATCGAATCGATAATTGTATGTGTCGTGATTTTCCGATAATGTAGCTTTTTACGGAAGTTGAATCGGAGGTCCGGAAGTCCTCCTACGGTGGAAAATGCGGAGAACTCTGCATTCTGCCTTGTGTTAGCGCAGGAACTGCTGTTTTGTCTGCGTTAACCGGTTAACCCAGGGCGTTAACCGGTTAACACTGTTATATTTTGTGGAAATATGTTGTTTTGCCTGCGTTAACCGGTTAACCCAGGGCGTTAACCGGTTAACACTGTTGCGTTTTGCCAGAAAATGTATTTTGCCTGCGTTAACCGGTTAACCCAGGGCGTTAACCGGTTAACACTGTTGGAAATTGGAAAAATTGATATTTTAATGTTGTAAACATAATTGGTGTTTGGCCTATTATCGTTGATTTCGATGAGTAAATTTGTTGAGTTTATGTTATGAAGTGTTGATGCAAATATGTTGATAAGTTGTATTCAAGTTGTTGAAAATACTGAGTTGTAGGCTTGATGAGCCAAAGTTGATTATAAGTTGATTATGTTGAAAACCTTGTTGTGTTGCTGTTATTATCATGTTGTCGAAGTTTTAAGTCGTGTATGCCATGTACATTCATATGCATTAAGTCGGAGCTTTGCTCACACCACGTTGGCCTGGATTGGCAAAAATCGGAGCTTTGCTCACACCACGTTGGCCTGGATTGGCAAATTTTAAGTTGAAAGTTGAAGGCTTATGCCTTGATGCCCACTAAAATGGCAATGATTTTAAGTTGGGAGTTTTACTCCGATTGGTACCACATGCATGACGAGTCGAGTCTCATTTGAGTTGCATTTTACGTTGTTATTGAGTATGATATTTGAGTTGATGTGCCGTTACTGAATGCATGATATGATTAGGGTGATTAACGTGTAAATTTACTTAACATAACATGATAATTTATAATGGTTGTTATATCGATTGAGGAACTCACCCTTACAACTGTTTTTCAGGTAACGAGCAATGAGTTGAGTAGAAGCTAATGCTTGGAGTCTAGTGTAGTCGCTTAGTGGGTCCTGCTCTGATAGATGTAACATCGGGACGGGATGTTTTAATTGTTTTATTGTTGGTTGTTGACCCTTTTTACCTGTAAAACGTTATATGTTTTGAATGGTTGGTTGATTTCTATCCGCTGCGAATTATGCAAACAAAAATGTTTATTTTGATTAAATAAAGAGCATGACAGTTTTTATGGTGTGATAAGTTGTGTGACACCCTTGGTGCATGATTACTCTGATATATATATATATTTGTTGTTGTTATTAAATATTTGGGGTATTTTAGAAGGGTGTTACATTAGTGGTATCAGAGCAGGTCGGTCTGTCCGGCCAGTTGTCGTGTCGTTACTGTCTAACAATCGTGTAATTGTTACTAGTCTAACTTTTAAGTTGTGTTGTAGTGATAAGTTGAAATGGCTGGAAGGAATGATGCTGCAATGGCTGCCGCAATGCAAGCGATGGCACAAGCTGTGCAGAACTTGCCAAATGCTGGTGGAGATGCTGGATCACGTAGCTTGGCGACTTTTCAAAGAGAAAATCCGCCGGTGTTTAAAGGGAAGCATGATCCAGATGCAGCCTTGGGATGGTTGAAAGAGATTGAGAGAATCTTCCGTGTTATGGATTGCACTCCAGCTCAGAAGGTTCGGTATGGTACTCACATGCTAGCAGTCGAAGCTGATGACTGGTGGCTAGAGACTCACGAGAGGTTGACCGTGGCAGGTGAAGTCGTTACTTAGGATGTATTCCGTAGGGAATTCATGAGAAAGTATTATCCGGAAGATGTCCGTGGTAAGAAGGAAATTGAGTTCCTTGAGCTGAAGCAAGGAAACATGTCTGTCACTGATTATGCTGCGAAATTTGTGGAGCTGTCCAAATTTTATCCTCATTACACTGGTGCTGGTGCTGAATTTTCGAAGTGCATCAAGTTTGAAAACGGACTGCGCTCTGAAATTAAGAAGGCTGTTGGGTATCAGAAGATACGCATTTTTACTGAATTGGTTGATAGCTGCAGGATATTTGAAGAAGACAATAATGCTCATTACAAGGTTGTCAGTGATCGCAGAGGCAAGCAACATCAAAACCGTGGCAAGCCGTATGATGCTCCAGCTGGAAAAGGAAAGCAAAGAGCTGCTCCAGCTCAGAGAGCTAGTGGGGGAGGTGCTTCTGCTGGTATAGTTTGCTTCAAATGTGGTCAGGCTAGTCATAAGAGTAATGTATGCACTGCTGAAGTAAAGAGGTGTTTTCCCTGTGGTAAGATTGGTCATGCAATAGCTGATTGCAAGCACAAGGAAGTGATTTGTTTTAATTGTGGCGAGGAAGGGCATATTGGAAGTCAGTGTCAGAAGCCAAAGAAATCTCAGACTGGGAAGGTGTTCGCATTGACCGGAACTCAAACCTCCAGTGAGGACAGACTTATCCGAGGTACGTGTTATATTAATGGCTTTCCTCTTGTAGCTATTATTGACACAGGTGCGACTCATTCCTTTATATCTTTGGATTGTGCTGTGAAACTTAAGTTAGAGATATCTGAGATGTTTGGTAGTATGGTAATTGATACTCCTGCGAAGGGTTCAGTGACTACTACTTCGGTTTGTTTAAATTGTCCTTTGAGTATTTTTGGTAGAGACTTTGGGATGGACCTAGTGTGTCTTCCACTAGTGCAGATTGATGTTATTCTGGGTATGAACTGGTTGGTGTTTAACCGAGTTTCTATCAATTGTTTTGATAAGACGGTGGTCTTTCCTGAGATTGAGGAGGGAAAGAGTTTGTTTCTATCAGCAAGACAAGTGAATGAGGAAGTAGCTGATGGGGCAGAGTTGTTTATGCTGTTAGCAACTTTGGAGGCTAAAGATAAACTGGTGATTGGCGATCTAGCAGTGGTGTGTGATTTTCCTGATGTGTTTCCGGAAGAGGTGAATGAATTACCGCCAGAGCGCGAAGTGGAATTCTCGATTGATTTGGTACCTGGTACTAGGCCGATATCGATGGCTCCGTACCGTATGTCTGCTGTTGAGTTAACTGAATTGAAGAGTCAGTTGGAAGATCTGTTGGATAAGAAATTTATTCGTCCGAGTGTGTCACCGTGGGGTGCACCAGTGCTATTGGTTAAGAAGAAAGAAGGTACTATGAGGTTGTGTGTGGACTACAGGCAACTGAACAAAGTGACGATCAAGAATCCGTATCCTTTGCCGAGGATTGATGATTTGATGGATCAGTTGGTTGGTGCAAGTGTGTTCAGCAAAATAGATTTGAGATCTGGGTATCATCAGATCCGTGTGAAAACTGAGGATATTCAGAAGACTGCTTTCAGAACAAGGTATGGACATTATGAGTATTCTGTAATGCCTTTTGGTGTGACTAATGCGCCTGGAGTATTTATGGAGTATATGAATAGGATTTTCCATCCGTACCTAGACAAGTTTGTTGTGGTGTTTATTGATGATATTTTTGTGTATTCGAAGTCTGAAGAAGAGCATGCTGAGCATTTGAGAGTGGTTTTAGAAATTCTACGAGAAAAGAAGTTATTTGCTAAACTATCCAAGTGTGAATTTTGGTTAGAAGAGGTTAGTTTTCTTGGTCATGTGATTTCAAGAGGTGGTGTTGCTGTTGATCCTTCCAAGATAGAAGCGGTATCCAAGTGGGAAGCTCCGAAGTCTGTTGCTGAGATTCGAAGTTTCCTTGGTTTGGCTGGTTATTATAGGAAGTTCATTGAGGGATTTTCTAAGTTGGCGTTACCATTGACGATGTTGACTAGGAAGGGGCAAGCGTTTGTTTGGGACTCAAAATGTGAAGAAGGTTTCCAAGAGTTAAAGAAAAGGTTAACTACTGCTCCTATTCTGATATTACCGAGTCCGTCGGAACCATTTGAAGTTTACTGTGATGCTTCATTGTTGGGTTTGGGTGGCGTGTTGATGCAGAATAAGCAGGTTATAGCTTATACTTCAAGACAGCTGAGGGTTCATGAGAGGAACTATCCGACGCACGATTTAGAGTTGGCGGCTGTGGTGTTTGTTCTGAAGTTATGGAGACATTACTTGTACGGGTCAAGATTTGAGGTTTTCAGTGACCATAAAAGTTTAAAGTATTTGTTTGATCAGAAAGAGCTGAATATGAGACAGAGAAGATGGTTAGAGTTTCTGAAGGATTATGACTTTGGTTTGAATTACCATCCGGGTAAAGCAAACGTAGTGGCTGATGCATTGAGTCGGAAATCATTACATATGTCTATGCTAATGGTTAAGGAATTGGATTTAATTGAGCAGTTTAGAGACTTGAGTTTGGTGTGTGAGAGTACGCACAATAGTGTTAAATTGGGAATGTTGAAGTTAACAAGTGGTATTCTGGACGAGATCAGAGAGGGTCAGAAATCCGATGTGCTTTTGGTTGATAAGTTGACTCTAGTGAATCAAGGTCAAGGTGGCGAATTCAGAGTTGATGAGAATGGTGTTTTGAAATTTGGTAGTCGGGTGTGTATTCCGGATGTTACCGAACTTAAGAAGAGTATTCTTGAAGAAGGACATCGTAGTGGGTTGAGTATTCATCCTGGGGCTACGAAGATGTATCATGATTTGAAGAAGTTATTTTGGTGGCCGGGAATGAAAAGAGAAATTGCGAGTTTTGTTTATTCTTGTTTGACTTGTCAGAAGTCAAAGATTGAGCATCAGAAGTCGTCTGGGCTAATGCAACCGTTGGCTATTCCAGAGTGGAAGTGGGATAGTATTAGTATGGATTTTGTTTCTGGGTTACCGAGGACAATTAAGAATTTTGAAGCTATTTGGGTGATTGTTGACAGATTGACAAAGTCGGCTCATTTCATTCCGATCAGAATGGACTATCCGTTAGAGAGATTAGCCGAGTTGTATATTGAGAAGATTGTAAGTTTGCATGGTATTCCGTCGAGTATTGTTTCGGACAGAGATCCTAGATTTACCTCGAAATTCTGGAAAGGTTTGCAGAAGGCTTTGGGAACTAAACTGAGATTGAGCTCTGCATATCATCCGCAGACTGATGGTCAGACTGAGAGGACGATTCAGTCACTAGAGGATCTTTTGAGAGCTTGTGTTTTGGAAAAGGGAGGTGCTTGGGATTGTTATTTACCTTTGATTGAGTTTACCTACAACAATAGTTTTCATTCGAGCATTGGTATGGCGCCGTTTGAAGCTTTGTATGGTAGGAGATGTCGGACACCTTTATGTTGGTATGAGTCCGGTGAGAGTGCTGTGGTTGGACCGGAGATTGTTCAACAGACTACAGAAAAGATTAAGATGATTCAGGAGAAGATGAGAATTGCTCAAAGTCGTCAGAAGAGTTATCATGACAAGAGAAGGAAGTCACTTGAGTTTCAAGAGGGAGATCATGTGTTTCTCCGTGTTACTCCGATAACGGGGGTTGGTCGAGCTTTGAAGTCAAAGAAGTTGACTCCTCGATTTATTGGTCCTTATCAGATTTTGGAGAGGATAGGAGAGGTAGCCTATCGTATCGCTTTACCGCCGTCACTTGCGAATTTGCATGAAGTTTTTCATGTGTCTCAGTTGAGGAGGTACATTCATGATCCGTCGCATGTGATCCAAGTAGATGATGTACAGGTAAGAGATAACCTGACTGTTGAAATATCGCCTATGAGGATTGAGGATCGAGAGTTGAAGCAGTTGCGGGGTAAAGAGATTGCCTTAGTGAAGGTAGCTTGGGGAGGACCAGCAGGTGGCAATGTGACTTGGGAACTGGAGAGTCAGATGAAGGAATCTTATCCGGAGTTATTTGCTTGAGGTATGTTTTCGAGGACGAAAACTCTTTTAGTGGGGGAGAGTTGTAACACTCCGATGAAATAAGGCTAATTATTTAATTTAAATTAATATAATATTTATTAATTTAATTTATTAATTGGAAATATTATTGGATTATTATTATTATTATTATTTTGGAATTATTGAATTATTATTATTATTGTAATAATATAATTTGGAAAATATATAAGTTGGAATAAGGAGAAAAGGGTTCATTTTTGGAAAATAAGGTTTTCACGTGAAACAGAGAAGTGGCTGAAAGGTGAAAAGTGGAGAAAGGGCAAAGAGGAAGAGCTAGAGAGCAAAGGTTGAAGAACGGAAAAGCTCGAAACTTAGAGATTGCCGGATTATCTCAGGTAAGGGGGGTTTATCGTCGTTTAATGGGTATTATAGATTAACATGTAGTGGGTAGTGATAAACCGTTGAATTGACCCTAATTGGGATTTAGGATGCTGAGAAAATTGTGATGAATAAGTTGTAGGAAAACTGAAATCGAATCGATAATTGTATGTGTCGTGATTTTCCGATAATGTAGCTTTTTACGGAAGTTGAATCGGAGGTCCGGAAGTCCTCCTACGGCGGAAAATGCGGAGAACTCTGCATTCTGCCTTGTGTTAGCGCAGGAACTGCTGTTTTGTCTGCGTTAACCGGTTAACCCAGGGCGTTAACCGGTTAACACTGTTATATTTTGTGGAAATATGCTGTTTTGCCTGCGTTAACCGGTTAACCCAGGGCGTTAACCGGTTAACACTGTTACGTTTTGCCAGAAAATGTATTTTGCCTGCGTTAACCGGTTAACCCAGGGCGTTAACCGGTTAACACTGTTGGAAATTGGAAAAATTGATATTTTAATGTTGTAAACATAATTGGTGTTTGGCCTATTATCGTTGATTTCGATGAGTAAATTTGTTGAGTTTATGTTATGAAGTGTTGATGCAAATATGTTGATAAGTTGTATTCAAGTTGTTGAAAATACTGAGTTGTAGGCTTGATGAGCCAAAGTTGATTATAAGTTGATTATGTTGAAAACCTTGTTGTGTTGCTGTTATTATCATGTTGTCGAAGTTTTAAGTCGTGTATGCCATGTACATTCATATGCATTAAGTCGGAGCTTTGCTCACACCACGTTGGCCTGGATTGGCAAAAATCGGAGCTTTGCTCACACCACGTTGGCCTGGATTGGCAAATTTTAAGTTGAAAGTTGAAGGCTTATGCCTTGATGCCCACTAAAATGGCAATGATTTTAAGTTGGGAGTTTTACTCCGATTGGTACCACATGCATGACGAGTCGAGTCTCATTTGAGTTGCATTTTACGTTGTTATTGAGTATGATATTTGAGTTGATGTGCCGTTACTGAATGCATGATATGATTAGGGTGATTAACGTGTAAATTTACTTAACATAACATGATAATTTATAATGGTTGTTATATCGATTGAGGAACTCACCCTTACAACTGTTTTTCAGGTAACGAGCAATGAGTTGAGTAGAAGCTAATGCTTGGAGTCTAGTGTAGTCGCTTAGTGGGTCGTGCTCTGATAGATGTAACATCGGGACGGGATGTTTTAATTGTTTTATTGTTGGTTGTTGACCCTTTTTACCTGTAAAACGTTATATGTTTTAAATGGTTGGTTGATTTCTATCCGCTGCGAATTATGCAAACAAAAATGTTTATTTTGATTAAATAAAGAGCATGACAGTTTTTATGGTGTGATAAGTTGTGTGACACCCTTGGTGCATGATTACTCTGATATATATATATTTGTTGTTGTTATTAAATATTTGGGGTATTTTAGAAGGGTGTTACACCAAGCATACTTGAATTGTATATTATTCCTTTTCTCATTTTATTTTACTAACCAAAAGCACAAAAATATGTCACTAACATCTCTTGTTTGTAGCTCGAGCAGTCACAAGGTCTAAAGCTTTTAGGAGATCCTATGAGCATTGATATGGCCAAGAGAAGATGAAAGAAAGCATGGAAATGGTTCCGAAAGCTCTCATCCATCAAATGTGCCTCTCAGGTATCTCAATTCATCATTTTGATCAAACCAAAGGGCTTGAGGTTTGCTTCCCAAGGAAACCCTAATTCATTTGTTCATCAATTGTGCCTTGCTCATGAAGCAATCTCAACCCATGGTCAAATGCAATCAAGGGAAGTCCTTTAATTCATCATTTCATGCATATTTGAACTTACTTGAGTATCCTCAATCATCAATTCATCAAGACATGGGTTTTGGACTTGGGAAGTTGATTAGTCAATTCATCTGACTATTTTGGAATACACTGAGACCTAACGTTTTATATGTTTGTCAAATGGAGATGACCCCAAGAGAAAAAATGTTCTTAAGGACTATATGAACAACTTTCATGTTCATCAAAAGTTTATTTGAAGCTTGGAAGGTCATCATCCATCCCAAGACATTATAGGTCATTTTGACTGAAACCCTAATTTTAGGTCAACTTCCCAAGGACATAACTCCTTCTTTTTTCATGATTTTGAGGTGAGATAAAATGCATTGGAAAGAGTAAGATGTCTACTTAAAATGTTATGTTGAGAAAAATTTCAAAATATCAAAAGAAATACATGTGATAATGCAAAACATTATAGGTCACTTTGGACCAAATGCAATGAAATGTGAAAAAGTCCAACTTCAAGTGCCCATAACTTCTTCATAAAAAATCCAACTGAGGCAAAATTTAGGTCCAAATTAAGTGCGTAGAAAACATATACAACTTTGATGTTGAAGCTTTTGTCATTTGGAGCTTGAATCGTTGAGATATAAGGGCTTGAACTTTGGCCAATTTTGAAAATCTCACAAATGCATGTTTTGCACCCTACACTTCAAGTCCAATTTTCACTAATTCCCAAGGCCCAAATAGAGTTTTGATCAACATAACAATTTATCCTTATGCAATAAGCTCTCCAACCATTACTCATGAGGTGGTGTTCCCATTTTTAACATGGCATTTTCGAAGACTTGAATGTTATAGTGCATTGTTTGAAAATCATTTAAATTGCCTTGCATGAGCTGATACTACTAAATCTGCACGTCCATTCTACTTGCATCATGCATTGGCTTTCATTTCCAGTTGGAATTGGGCCCTCCATGTGCCTGTACAGGCCTATGCATGGAGGCCCTTTCCATCCATGCACATGATTTGTTCATGCAACTCAGCCTTGCTCAGCTATAAATACATTGCTCATGCTCTTCAATTCTTCAACCTTAAGGCGCCCCAATTGCTGCTGAACTGAAATCCTAGCCATCACTAAAGGAACTAATCCATTTTTCTTCAAATTTTTCAGATCTGAATTTTGATTTCATTGATCAATTTTCAGATCTCAAAGTTCCTAAACCTTCTCTCCTTAATCCATAGTTTCTACTGTAAGCAAAAGCATCCAAGGATTGTGACTCAAAGCCTTGCAATTCAAAGGTTTACTTCAACTGTTAATTGCTTCGAATCAGCTTGTATACTGTTCTATTTTCATTGTTGATTTGTGATCTGAAGTCGTCTGCATAGAGGCAACATTGGTATGCTTTTAATTTTTGAAAATCATGAAGTTCATATGAACACCACAAAATTTCCACTTCTGATTTCTCTCAATATAGAGATCTAGAATGGAATTGAGTGGTACAGGGGTGATGTACATCACCCTAGCTCTCGATTGATGCCTGGATCGTGCCATTTGGTTACCATTTTTATTTCTGCAACTTTGAGCATGGCCGAAAGTTTGCTGGAGAAGACGGTGGCGCTGGTCACCGTCTGGTCTCCAGATTCAATCAGATCCGTCCATTGCCTTTTCTAGATTGAATCTCACGCGTCCAATATTATGACTTCTTTAATGGCTGTGTGTATCTCATTGACCTTGGTGTTTGGTGGAAGCGCGCATGTGGACTGTCTGATGTGCCAGCTCAATTAATGAGCCTGGATCCAATGCTCCATGTTTTTTCCTTATTTTTATTTTCTGATTTTATTTTCCTTTTATTATTTTAATTCCATTTCACTTCAAAAATTCATATCTCTCTCATTATTGGTCCAAAAATTATGGGACCAATCTCATTCTTCTCCTTTTAATTTCTACTTTCAAAAAATGATTTTTAATATTTTTTATTTTATCATTTGATATTTTTTAGTAATTTTCTCTTTTCTGGTTCTTTTTAATTCATTTAAAATAGTTTTTGATATTCAAAAAATACAAAAATATTTTTCTAACCTCTTTGAATGATGATGGATCTATGAAAAATATTCTCATCAATTTATTAATTGATTTGAGATTTATTTGAGATTTTAGTTCAATTAGGTTATTTTTATGCATCTTTAATTGATTTAAAATAGTTTCTGACTTTTAAAAATGTTGAAATTTTTTGTCAAACTTTGTTTGACCTTGTTGAACTTGGGATAATTCACTTGGACTTTTCAAAGTTGATTTGAAGTGAGTTTGAAGTTTGACCTTTCTTTATTATTTTAATTCAAGTTTTATTTCAATATTAAAAAATGCCAAAAATATTTTATTTGTTTCTTGATTTCTAATCTTCATTTTGCTTCTGTTTACTATTGTTTGACCTTGATCTTCTTTATCTTTGGTCAACACTTGTTGATTAATACATACCATTTCCATTAATGCACCTTAATACTTCATCTTCTTCTTCTTCTTCTTATTCCTTTCTTTTTTATCAATGAGTTAAAGATTGGTGGTTAGCATTGATACATGGAGGTTTAATCTTCTTTGATTCAAATCTAATTCATCTTGATCATGGATCAAGTGAATGGCTTTGTATTAAGGATAGGTTGCTTCCTAAATCATGCAAAGAACCTAAATCAATACAAGATCATTTCTCATTTTCTTTTTGGCATGGCAAGTTGTTGGAGTTTGATTCACTAATCAAGACCTCTAACTTATGTTGTTGCCAACATTATTATTGACCGGCCTCAGATAGTTGTGACTTCTACATAAGTCCAATTACGATTGCTTAACATAGCGCTAAATTTGCGTTATGGCACACTAACTATTAACACTAACCATTAACCATTAACATTTAATTCTTTCACTTTACTTTTATGCAATTTACCATTCTTGTACATATTATTCATTTGCTTTTGTCCTTTGCTCATTTGAGCACATGTTTATGTTAATGCAATTTGCCTTTTACTCACTTAAGCACATAATTGTGTATATATTATTGTGCTTATGTTTTGTTTTGATTGTTGTGGACCAAATGCAAAGAAATGGACAAATGGACTTAGTTTCTAGGACGTTCCCTATGCAAATTGGAGTAAAAGGACCTTGATGTTGAAGATGGATTAGAAGGACCAAACCTCTAAATTCACTTTTGTCCATTCTTGATTTACTTCATAGAATTCTTTGATGTGTGTGCTTTTGTGCTAGGGGATCCTATGAGAGCTCAAATTGAAGAATCATTGCCATGTTCATCCAAAGTGAAAGATACAAGAGCCATTAGGGGATCTTCTAAGAGCTTGTTTGATTATGTTGATTGCTTGAGCTTACACTTATCTTGCTTGCATATTCAAAAGGATGGGAGCTACTTGGATCATCAATATGATCTCAAGAGAGGAACTCCATGTGTGGTCTTGTTTCTTATCCCTCATCTCTTGTATGATTAGGACTTTAGCCATTCTTCTTCTTCCCTCCACTCTAACCCAAGCCAAGACTTTTGTGCAAACATTTAACACTTCTCTTCAAACATTAGAAACCTAAGCCTTATGCTTTTGATTTTCCAACTTCTTTTCATAACACTTATTTTGAATTGAACTTTTAAGTCAACTTTGACCATACTTTGTAAATACTTTTCATTGGTAAATACCACTCATTCAAATACTTTTTTGTGGTTTCAATGGCCACTCTCTTAATCAAAAAACTTCATAACCTTTAGCTATTTGGTTTGAGTTATCCTTGAGGTAGATGTAATACTCACCTATATCCTTAATGATGGACAATGAGTCTTCCATGCTTATTATAGGGTTAACCCCTCACTAGCATGTTGAAGCTATCCTCACATGGTGGATTTGTAGTTTTAGGTTGAGTTTTCTCACTTGGATAACAAAAGACCTTAAGGCTTTTGGACCAATCAATTCACCAACTCATTTTGAGATTTTTACCCCGAACTACGAGGTTTTGATCCTAATCTTTTTTAAGATGGTACGTAGGCAATGGGTTTATCCATCCAAACACAAAATGTAAATAACTTGTATATTCTCTTCTCATCTCTTCAATCATGTTTGCACAAACAAATTTTCACAAAATACCAACCTTACAACAAATGTGAAAAGGGCTCCGTAGGAGTACCTAGGATGTTTTGGGTGCTTAAAACCTTCCCATTGCATAACCAACCCCCTTACCCTGATCTCTGACATTTTTACTAGTTTTTGATTCGATAAAACTTTTAGGTTTTTGTTCGCTTTCTAACCATTCCTTTGGATAAATAGAAGTGCGGTGGCGACTCGACTTGTATGGTTTACCTTAGATTTAGTCAATATCTCTAATGGTAACGAATACCCCGCTACAGTGGTGTATAATATCCTTGGACCTAAAACCAATGTGAACATTGGATGTGGATTTAAGTACTTTATAGTCAATCAAATATTGTTCGTAACACTCCCACTTTTTGATTTCAAACAATACTTCTTAGATCACTTGTTACTAAATATCCAATTATGTGACTTTGGTCACTTCATTCCGTTTATCTCCATGATACACTCATATTCTACCTTCCTTCACTTCACATGATATACCAGTTATCTTTGAGCCAAATACACTACCTCTTTGCGCTCCTTCTTGTGTCACCCTGTGAACCAAGAGATGTTTGGGACCGTGCCCAAACACCTATTTCTTCATCTTTTCGGCTTTACCTTATAGTGGTGGCCTACTGTTCCACGTATTGGTAATAACCATCTTACTCTTGGGTTCATCTTTTCACCCTTGTTGGAGTTCAAATCATACAATTCTTTGGTTCAGATCATATTCTTATCACACTTCTTTCCACCTCCTGCCTCTAGTTCCTTGAACTACGAAGCTCTGAATTCCTCATTGCACTATGAGGATACGTAGGCATGAGGGTTGTAATCCTCACCGAGCACTCTATCTATTTCTTTCCTTTTCCCATTCTTTTGTGAGTAATCTTAGCTATCACACCTATTCGAGCGAGAATAATCAAAACGGTTCCCATGGAGTACCATGGATGTTTGGGGTGCTAATACCTTCCCCTTGTATAACCGACTTCCTTACCCAGCATATCTCTTTTCCCATGGGTTTTATCAATGTTTTCCCTTCCCTTTGGGGATAAATAAAGTTCGATGGCGACTCTGTTGTATGTTCGAGCATGCGATACATTCAGGTATATTTCCGCTAGCTTCAGCTAGCGACTCTGCTAGGGACTCTACTTCTTGGAGCATTTCCTAGTCGCTAAAAGGAGTCGAGCCTAGTTTAGGTTGTTTTCTCACTAGTTTTAGGTGTTTATCTTTATGCATCTACTCACTTTATTTATCGCATTTACTTTATTGCTCTAGATATTGTTATGGATATTATATGTTATGTTGTTGTTGGGTTGGGATAGACTACATGAGAGGAAAGCTCTATACCCGAGCTTGAGTGCACACACAGGATAGTAACGTGACTATAGTCGTGTTTGACCTCCGTGGAGTTATTCTGCGATTATGGTTGACATGAGACGTCACACCTAGAGTAGATCCTCTTGGGGGAATCATTGTCCGACGAGTCATTCGTCCAAGATAATGGTATCTTAAGTCTGGTCGTTGACTTTAGGGACCTTGTAGGACCACCCTTTGAGGATAATACATACCTGTGAGGGGAATATGGGTTTTTCTTGCAGGAAACCAAGACCCTTCATACCCGTGTTCTCGTGTATACGTTGAACCTTTGAACTTGCAACAAACAGATTATACAGTTTATCCAGAGCATGCCAGAATTCTAATTATATGATACTATGCCATCATTGCATCATTAACCATTACATATTACATTTGCATTTTTTCAGGGACCTATTGTGCCAGTTGCTATCGTCAGTGCAGTCATGGATAAGACAGACCGAAGAAAAACTTATCAGTACAAATTGAGAGACTCTAAGGTCGGTGAATTGAGAAAGCTCAACAAGTTCCTGGCTGAAGATTACCGAGTAGCCTTCAAACAAGCCTATGGCAACCTGTTGGGAGTTTTTTCTACCAAGGAAGATTCAGGGTTGATGTTCTCATTCTCACAGTTTTATGATTCCACTCTACACTGCTTCAAGTTCCAGGACTTCCTTCTAGCTCCCACACTAGAAGAATTTTCCCATCTTCTACAGTTACCGGTTAAAGATCAAGCTCCCTACATGATTGAGGATAACTTCTCGGATTCCGCAGATATAGCTCAAGCCTTGTGCATGAAGAAGGATTTAGTTGAGTCCACTCTCCGAATCAAAGGTAACACATAGGGCCTACCGTCTAAATTTTTATTCGAGAATGCTACTGTGTTTGCCAACAGCAGAAGTTGGGACGCCTTTTACACCAGCTTCGCACTACTCATCTATGGGTTGGTACTAATCCTGAATGTTAAAGGCTTCATTGACAAGACCGTTATCGCCATATTCATCTCCCAGAACATGGTTCCCACCTTACTAGCTAACGTGTTCTTCTCCTTCCATTGGAGAAACATGAAGAAATTGGGGACTATTAATTACTTCATTCCTTTGCTTCAGAAGTGGATCGTGTCCCACCTACCGAAGAAAGGACCATTTATTGATAATATGGGTGATCTAAAATGGTCACAAAGGTTGATGTCATTATATGCTGAGGATGTCATCTAGTTTAGTCTAGATTACTTGAGGGTGGAGCTAGGCTTTCGATGTGGGGAGTTCCCGAATGTTCCTCTCATCAGCCAAAAAGGGGGGTTGATCAACTATAACCTCGTTCTCTCATTGCGTCAGTTAGGATATCCACTCAAGGAGAAACCTGAAGATCGTCTATTGGAAGAACTGTCGTTAGCTGAAGGGGTTGAGAATCCAGAGCTGATGAAGAAAGTACGCAGAGCCTGGGGCAAGATACAGCGAGTTGGGAAGAAAGAACTAAACAAGCAACTATGTACCGTGACAGCTTCATATGCTGATTGGGTAAAGTCAAGGGCCAAAATGATCAAACTGTCATACCCATGGGAACCTTCTATGTGTATCAAGATCATCAAACCACTTGTTGTCGTCATTTCTGAAGTGGATCTCCTTAAAGAAACCATCAAGATGTTGGAAAAGGAGAACGCTGGTCTCCGTTCCAGGCTGATAAAGGTTACCTCAGAAAAGAATACTCTGAAAGCCAGTCTCAGTCAGAAGAGAGAAAGGTTCAACAAAGCGGATACTTTCATATTGAGAAAAACAAAAGGAGAAAGGTGGGAGATGCCTTGAAAGGATCTTTTAATACCATTGCAAACAAGAAAAAGGAGTTATCTGAAGCCCAACACCGAGCCTGCAAAAAATCATTTTTTGGATTTAAAATGAGAGAGTTATGAATTTTTATAAACTAGAATTAAAAAAGAGAAATAATGCAATTGGTCCCATATTTTTTGGATTTAAAATGAGAGAGTTATGAATTTTTGAAGTTGAATGAAATAAAAGAAATAAAATGGAAATTATAAAAATCAGAAAAAACCACGAGCGTCTGATCAAGCCTCATTAATTGACGTGGCTGATCAGACGGCTCTCAAGTGCGCGCTTACCATGTACATGAGTCAAGCGCGTGGTACCATGCATTAAATGGAGTCAAAAATAACAAGGGCCAGGATTAGATCGTGGGAGACACATCCAATGGTCCAGATTCAATCTGGCATCGTGGACGGTGGTGTACACCACCATCTTCTCCGGTGAGCACACCAACTCCGGCCAGAGTTGCAGGTTTGCAAAAGTTAACCAAAACTCACGATCCATATACCAAATTAAAGCTGGGGTGATGTACATCACCCCTGTACCATTAGTTTCTCTTCTAGATCCCCATAGTAAGAGAAATCAGAAGGAGAAAAATATGGTGTTCATGCTGAACTTCATAGATTTCAAAAATTGAGCATATAGCAATGATGCCTCTATAGAGAGGACTTCAGACAACACAATATCAAGGTCAACAGATCAAAGAGTAAGGAGTTTCGAAGAAAAAACCAGTTGATGCACACCTTTGAATTGTGAAGCTTTGAGTCCCTTTCCTTGGTTCCTTTTGCCAAACAAAACTTCAATGGATCAGATGATGAAGGTTTAGGAACTTTAGATCTGAAGATTCAACCAAATTCAATTGAATTTCAGATCTGAAATTTTGAAGAAATGTGAACTTAGTTCCTTTTGTATGGTTGGGAATTCACTCTTGCAGCATTTCAGGCGCCCTTAGGTTAGTTCATAATGAAGCATAGCACATGTATTTATAGCTGGAGTTGGCTGAACAAGTGATTTTACTCGTGTGCATGGCAAATGGATTTCCCTTGCATGGGCTTGTTTGATCATGTGGAAGGCCCAATGAAGCTTGGAATAACTTGCTGAACTTATGCAGATTGCAAATGGACGTGTACAAGAAGTGTAAACAGCTCATGCATGGCAATTGGAATTGAATTTCACAAAATGCACTAAACCTTCATGCCTTCGAAAATGGTGCTTCCAAACTCCAAATGCCACCTCATGAGTAATGGTTAAGAAGCTTATTGCATAAGGAACAAATGATATGTTGATCAAAATTTCAATTGGGCCTTGGAAATTAGTGAATTTTAAGTTTAAAGTGTAAGGTGCAAAACATGCAAAAGTGAAGTTTCCAAATTTGGCCAATGTTCAAGCCCTTCTGTTTTGATGATGCAAGCCACAAATGGAGAAACTTCTAACATCAAAGTTGTAGATATGTTCAAGATAATCAAGATGGACTTAAATTTTGCATCATTTGGATTTTTGATGAAGAAGTTATGGGCACTTGAAGTTGGACTTTTTTGTCTTTCAATGCATTTGGTCCAAAGTGACCTATAATGTATTGCATTATCACATGTATTTTCTTTGAGATTATGAAATTTTGTTCAACATAACATTTGAAGTAGACACAATAATCTTTCCAGTGTATTCGATACCACCTCAAAATCATAAAAAATGAATGAGTTTTGTTCTTGGGAAGTTGACCCAAAATTAGGGTTTCAGTCAAAATGACCTATAATGTCTTGGAATGGGAAATGACCTTACAAGCTTCAAATCAATTTTTGATGAACATGAAAGTTGTTCATATTGTCCTTAAGAACATTTTTGCTTTTGGGATCATATCCATTTGACCAATACATAAAACGTTAGGTCTCAATGCATTTCAAAATAGTCAGATGAATTGACTGATCAACTTTCCAAGTCCACAACTCATATCTTGATGAATTGATGATTGAGGACACTCAAATAAGATAAAATATGCATGAAATGATGAATTAAAGAACTTCCCTTGATTTTATTTGACCATGGGCTGAGGTTGCTTCATGAGCAAGGCATTGTGGATGACTAGATGAATTAGGGTTTCCTTGAGGAACAAACCTCAAACTCTTTGACTTGTTTTGATAAAAATGATGAATTGAGATGCTAGGGAGGCATATTTTATGGATGAGAGCTTTGGGAATCATTTCCATGCTTGCTTTCATCTTCTCTTGGCCATATCATTGCACCAATGATCACCTAGAAGCTTTTGACCTTGTGACTGCTCAAGCTACAAACAGGAAATGCTAGTGACATATTTTTGTGCTTTTAGTTAGTGAATGAAATGAGAAAAGCAATAATATAAAATTCAAGCATGCTTGGTGATCTCAAACCAAATCACAAGAGATCCCACCCACAGGCAAAGGGAACCAATGCTTATGATCCTTGAGGCTTTTGCAAATGCAATGTTATGATGCCATGAGGGATCTTAGGGTCAAAAGTGGGGTCTTACAGTATGCACGAGGAAGAACCTTTTTATTAAAAGCTTGCTTGAGACGTCTTTGGTATAACTGACCATGACAAGAGGCCGTCAGACGCTTCTCTTCAATTAGATTCAGTTGGTCATACCGAGATTGTACCCATTCAGCTTCATCCAGATCTGCATCCATGATGACCCTGAGTGAAGGAATCTCGACTTTGATCGGTAGGACGGTCTCCATTCCATAGACCAAAGAGTACAGAGTTGCCCTAGTGGAGGTGCGGACTGAGGTTCTGTAACCATCTAAAGCTAAAGGTAACATCTCATGCCAATCCTTGTATGTCTTGACCATCTTCTGGACGATCCTCTTGATATTCTTGTTAGCTGCTTCTACGGTGCCATTTATCTTGGGCCGGTATGGTGAAGAGTTATGATGCTCGATCTGAAATTCCTTGCACAACTCCCTCATCATAGTGTTGTTGAGGTTACTGGTATTATTAGTGATGATCTTGCTAGGTATTCCATAGCGGCAGATTATCTCTCTCTTGATAAACTGGGTAACCACTTGTCGAGTGACATTAGCATATGAAGTATCCTCGACCCATTTCATGAAGTAATCAATAGCGACTAGGATGAATTGATGTCCATTGGAAGCTTTGGGTTCTATCATCCCAATCATATCGATGCCCCACATAGAAGAGGGCCATGGAGAAGTTAGAACATTCAACGGAGTTGGTGGCACAAATATCTTATCACCATATATCTGGCACTTATGGCATCTTTTCACAAAGTTGTAGCAATCAACCTCCATTGCCGTCCAATAATAATCATCCCGGAGAATCTTTTTGGCCATAGCAGGACCCTTCGCATGTACACCCTTGTAGCCTTCGTGTATGGACCTTATGATAGTACTAGCTTCGTGTCTATCTACCCATCTGAGCAGTACAGAATTATAATTCCTTTTATACAACACATCATTATTTAGGAATAACTTAGAAGAGAGTCTTCTTAGAGTTTTCTTATCGGTGATGGATATACCCTCGGGATATTGCTGTTTTTCCAGAAATGTTTTGATGTCATAGAACCAAGGCTTATCGTCAGGATCGGCCTCAATTGCTAGACAATGTGTTGGTTCATCTAAGTGGTCGATCTGGATGGATGGTGCTTCATTCTTCCATTTGACTTTGAACATAGATGCTAGCGTGGCTAGAGCATCTGCTAACTAATTTTCTTCCCTAGAAATGTGGTGAAAAGAGATTTCATCAAAATAGGGTATTAGTTTTCTGATGTGCTCTTTGTAGGGTATCAACTTGCTATCCCGAGTCTCCCAATCGCCTTTCACCTAACTGATTACCAGAGCTGAATCACCGAATACCTCAAGTATTTTAATTCTCAAGTCGATTGTCGCCTCTAAACCGTAGATACATGCTTCATATTCTTCCATGTTGTTGGTGCAGTCAAAACACAATCTAGTGGTAAAGGGAATATGGAAACCAGTTGGAGAAGTGATAACAACACTTATACCATGACCTCGGCCATTGGAACCACCGTCGAACACGAGCGTCCATCGCGATCCTGGTTCGGGGCCTTCCTCAGGGCTTACCTCGAAGCCTGGCATAGTAAAGTCTCTGATAAACATGATGTTTTCATCTGGAAAGTCAAGCATCAACGGTTGGTAACCTTCGACAGGCAGGTGAACGAGATAGTCAGACAGAATACTCCCCTTTATTGCTTTCTGGGTCACATACTGTATGTCATACTCGGTTAGCAGCATTTTCCACTGGGAAATTCTTCCAGTAACAACAGGCTTTTCAAGTATATACTTTATCAGATCCATCTTGGATAACAATAAAGTAGTGTGGCAAATCATATATTGTCTCAGGCGTCGAGCAGCCCAAGTCAAAGCACAACAAGTCTTCTCTAAAAGTGAGTATCGGGTCTCACATTCAGTGAATTTCTTGCTGAGATAGTATATAGCATGTTCTTTCTTGCCTGTGTCGTCATGTTGACCCAAAATGCAACCCATGGATTCATCAAGCACTGTGAGATACATAATGAGCGGCCTACCAAGAACCAGTGGTACCAAGATTGGTGGTTCTTGCAAGTACTTTTTTATTTTATCGAATTCCCCTTGGCAATCGTTGTTCCACACAATCGATTGGTTCTTTCTCAACAATTTGAATATCGGTTCGCAGGTAGCCGTCAGGTGAGATATGAATCTGGAGATGTAATTAAGTCGCCCAAGGAAACCTCAGACTTCTTTTACTGTTCGGGGAGCTGGCATATCTTGGATGGCTTGAACTTTGTCGGGATCAACCTCGATACCCTTCTGACTGACTACGAAACCCAAAAGTTTACCTAATCGGACCCCAAAAGTACATTTTGTCGGATTCAGACGCAGTTTAAACTTTCGGAGCCTGACAAACAACTTTCTCAGATTTACCAGATGATCTTCCTCAATTCTGGATTTGGCAATCATGTCGTCCACATAAACCTCAATCTCTTCGTGAATCATGTCGTAAAAGAGTGTTACCATGGCGCGCTGATATATTGCCCCTGCATTCTTCAAGCCGAATGGCATGACTTTGTAGCAGTAAGTTCCCCAAGGCGTGATAAAAGTTGTCTTCTCCATATCATCTGGTGACATCTTTATCTTATTGTACCCGGGGAACCCATCCATGAAAGAAAAGACGGAGAATTGAGTTGTGTTATCGACCAAAACGTCAATATGAGGCAAAGGGAAGTCATCCTTTGGGCTGGCTCTATTGAGGTCTCGATAGTCTGCACACATTCTGACTTTACCATCCTTCTTTGGAACTGGAACGATATTAGCAACCCACCGCGGATACTTAGAAATGGCTAAGAAGCCAGCATCTAGCTGCTTTTTAACCTCTTCCTTGATCTTGAGTGCCATATCGAGTCTGGTCCTTCTGAGCTTTTGCTTGACTGGAGGACATTCGGGCTTGAGCGGTAGGTGGTGTTCAATAATGCTGGTGCCTAACCCTGGCATATCTTGATACGAGCAAGCGAAGACGTCAACATATTCACGTAACAATTCTACCAACTCAGAGTGTACATGCTTGGCAAGAGATGCCCTAACTTTTACCTCTTTTTTGTCAGTTTCAGAACCCAAGTTAATGACATCCACTGGTTCTTTGTATGGTTGAATCTCTTTTTCTTCGTGCTCAAGGAGTCATGCTAGTTCAGTTGGTAATTCGCAATCTTCCTCATTGTCATCTTCAGCTTGGTTGATTGGAAATCCAGATTCATAGTTGATTTTAGCCATGTCGTAACCAATGGTTTTATTTGCTCTGCATATGATGAGCTTATTTTAGTATGCTTCTTTTTTAGAAAAGTGGAAAAAGGAAAAGAAAACTTTTGCCATTTCGTTGTTTTCTTTTATAGTGAAAACAGAAAATAACTGAAAGAAAAGGAACACGAGTTTTGCATGCAAAAGTACTTTTTATTTATCCATATAATACTTTTAAACATGGGGGCCCTTACAAGCTATCCTCTCCTCTCAGGCAAGGACGAGGGACGGAGAAAATAAAATGCATTACGTTTTTTCCGAGTACACCATAGGGATCACGGTGGTCGTCCAATTGGGAAGCTTGAATCCTGGAGGACATCTGCGAACGAAGCTGGGTGCCCCTGGCTTGTTACCACTGGACTCTCCAATGACCACCACGGTATGCTCACTTTGAGAGTCGGCGCTGCTGAACTTGACCGGGTTGAATTTCTTTTTCTTTAGACTCGCCTTGCGTGTTGCCGGGGGATAACCGATACCAAACCTGTCGTGCTTTTCTACCACATTGACGACCTTACTCCAACCGAGAAGCGGGCCTTTCTCCAATGTCTTCTTGGCACTCTTTGCTGAGGATAGGATGGTAGCAGATGACTGATTATTGTTGGCAGAGGCGGAATTGATATCTTCAAATTCTAGACAGTGGAGTGGAACCTCAACGATCCCCTCATCTGTTTCAATATATCTTAAGGAGGAAAGTTCACTGACCAACAAATCTTCTTCCCCACACATAATTACCAGTTTGTCATCTATCAAGTACTTCAGCGTCTGGTGCAACGTAGAAGTGACTGCCCCAGCGGCATGAATTCATGGTCTACCCAACAAACAACTGTAGGTTGGGTTGATGTCCATGACTTGGAATGTGATATCGAACTGGTGTGGTCCAACACAGATAGGCAAATCGACCTCCCCAATTACCTGCCTTCGGGAACCGTCGAAAGCTCTCACAATCAATGCATTGGTCCTCATTTCAGGCCCCTTGAACTGTAACTGGCTTAATGTAGATTTTGGCAGTATGTTAAGCGAGGATCCAGTATCAACAAGGACTCGAGATAAGGGAGAGTCAGTACATGTGACTGAAATATGTAGTGCTTTGTTGTGGGCCTTTCCCTCAGGAGGTAACTCTGCTTCATTAAATCCCAGATACCTAATGGCGGTGATGTTGGCAACCACGTCGTTAAATTGATCGACCGTGATATCTTGCATCACGTGAGCGGTATTTAGAACTTTCAGCAATGCTTTGCGGTGAGCCTTAGAACTCAACAGCAAAGACAAAATTGATATTTTGGAGGGCGTTTGTTTCAATTGTTCAATAATCTTGAAGTCACTCTTCTTGATCAGTTTTAGGAATTCCTGACTTTCCTCAAAGGTGATACTCTTCTTGTGATCATCAGACTGTTCTTTTTTAACCATCGTCCATTTACCCTTGGATGCTTCGGCCTTAGCAGCTTTATCATTGTTAATAACTTTCGTCAACACTGGAGCAGTCGTCATGGTCGGAGTGGCAAGTACAGTTGCCCCTGCCTGCGGAGTCGGCATAAGAGTTGCCTTCTCTTTAGGCGAGACACCCTATGAGTGTATTTAGGAGTGAATACACGGCCTCTTCGAGTCATGCCTCCCACTCCAGCGATGTTGACTATTTCTGTATCAGGAATGCGGATTTCTTTCCCTCCCAAATACAATGTGGTCTCATAATTCCAAGGCACTACCCTAGTATTCTGATACGGAAACAAAGTTGGAACACGGAAATGAATCGGTTGAATCCTCTTGGGAGGAGCTTCAACCTTCTTCTTCCTATATATAAATGTTATTGTTTCAATCACGGCCACTTCTTCTACTGCTTTGGACTTGGAGAATTGTATTAACCCTTGATTCATTAATTCTTGCACACATTCTCTCAATTGCTTGCAACCATCCAGATCAGACTCGCACACTGAGCAATTGTTATGCACTTCTTCTAGCAACCCAAACTCTTCAAGTTTTCTTAACACAACGGATAACAGAGTTTTTACCTCATCGACCCACTTCACAGGTTTTACGGGTTCTTCTTCAATGACGACACTGACCGTAGGGCCATCATGATTAGGTAGGGGGTTCGTCTTTACATTCGGATTTTCCTCCAAGAAGGTCAAGATTTTTCTATCAATCAAGTCTTGTATTTTGTTCTTTAACGGCCAGCAGTCTTTGGTGGAATGTCCCACGTGGCTGGCATGGTAGGCGCATGAGGCGTTGGGGTTATGTTTATAATGGTAAGGTGGCACGGCCTGAGGGATTTCTTTTGGCACAATAGCCCCCACATGGATCAAATATGGTACCAAGTCAGTATATGGTACTGGGATCTTGTCATACTGAGCGCGTCTGCCATAATTTCCTCTATTATTCTGCCCCTGACTATGCCCTCTATTGTCACGGTTGTATTGTCGATTCTGATCTTTCTGAGTAGGAGTTGATTGTTGATTGCTTCTCTATGGTTGATACTGGAAAGGCGGTTGTTGGTACTGAGCTGCGGCGACATACGGATACAGATAATACGGCATAGGGGCCATCAGAACTTGATATCGAGGGAGAGCCTTCGCCATTACAATGTTTGCTTCCCCCTCCTTCCTTTTAGCGAAGCCCCCATGCGGTTTCTTGTTGGTCATCTGCGGTGCGGTCGTGTCTATTATTTTCCCAAATTTTAGCCCACTCTCAACACGTTCCCCAATAGTAACCATGTCTGCAAAATTTGTTGATGAACTGCCAATCATCTTTTGGAAATATAGCCCTTGTAGCGTACCCATGAAGATGTCTACCAACTCATTGTCAGATAATGTTGGTCAAACCCTAGACGCCATTTCGCACCAATGTTGAGCATATTCCTTGAAGGTTTCATTAGATCTTTGCGACTGATTCTATAATTGAAGCCTTGTTGGAGCCATGTCAAGGTTGTACTTGTAGTGTTCCAAGAGTGCCTCGGAGAGGTCCCTCCATGACCGGATCTTCGAGCGCTCCAGACTCATGTACCAATCCAAGGAAGTCCTAGTCAGACTATCTTGGAAGCAATGAATCAAGAGGTTGTTGTTATCAATGTGCGAAGCCATCTTCCTGCAGTACATAGTGAGATGACTGCGGGGACAGCTAAGGCCTTTGTATTTGGGAAGGTCAGGCACCTTCAATTTTTAGGGCAATACCATGTTTGGGACCAAGCAGAGGTCTCGAGCGTCTATGCCAAAGGAAGAGAACCCCCCAATTGCCCTTATTCTATCGTCCAAGAGCTGGTAATCCGCAGGTCTATCCGGATCAACAACGCGAGGAGTGACCTGACTGGCCGGTCGAGAAGCTTCAGGAGCGATTAGTGCGGGCATGTTTGGAGTGAACCACGTCTATGGCGGGTAGGAGAAACCTGGCGGCACGGTCTGAGCAGCGGTAGCGGGTTGAAGGTATTGCATTCCAGGTTGAGCATTGGGGGCCTGAGGTGCTCCTGCTTGCACGTACTGGGATGCAGGGTACATTATCATGGGCACAGAGTTTGCCCCTGGATAACTAAAGGGAACGGTCGGGACCTGACCATTGCTCGCAGCTTGAGCAATCTGATTGGGAAGTTGAAAGTGGAGGTGCGGGCCTCGGTAGTCTTCTTCATCATTAGGGAGGTCGTCAGGGACCTGACCCTGGTTGTCATCCGGATCAGCAGCATTAACCAGAGTAGTTTTGAGAGTGGGGAGAACCCATGGGAAACCAACGTTTTTAGCAGCAGCAACAAGAGTCGAGTGAGGGAAGAAAGCTCCCCCACTGGCGAGGCTAGAAGCAAGGTGTGGGGGCATTCCCCATGGGTAGGTAGCAGTAAGCCTAGTAGGGTCCGTGGGGACCACCTGACAGTTCCCAGAGTTGGGCACCACAGTTTCCGCCGGAGTGTCGATGGTAGTGCCAACAGCAGCATCAGGAATGGTCTCCCAAGCAACACGGGTGACATTGGCAGCAGCAGAGGTAGGGTTCCTTTGATACTAGAGGATCTCGAGGATGGTCTCCATGTGTTCCCCTAAATAGGTTCACCTCTCCTTGCACCTGGGCAAGGGATTCGCGAACAGCAGCGTTGTCGGCTTCGTATTCGGCCATGATTCTGGATTTGCTGGAACGTGTGTAGTACGGATGACGAGTCGTCGTTGTTGCTACGGCAAAAGGGCAAGTGTAAGCATTTTGTTTTCTAACAGCTTTCGGCAAGTAAATGCGTGGATGCATGTATGTATGCAAAAAGATTTGATATGTCCATTCAACATTATTATAATTACTTTTTGCAAAGGAAACAATTCCAGGGAATCCGCGAGTTCATTTAACACAAGCAATTATGAAGCGAATAAACAGAGACAGTTTATGAAGCCAATAATCGAGAAACTCTTTTATTCAATGTCAATAAAGAAAGATACAAGTACATCAAAGAAATGTTCATCGGCTACAAGAAGACCATATTAGTCCTATCAGACCTCAATCTAGTGGATTACAAGCGACTAGAAGCAATTGGATAACAACTTTTCGTAATAAGCCTGAGATTTTAGGGACAGGAAAGCACCCCATTTTCCCAACATTACGCTCCCTTCAGGTGGGGGGTTGTGATCTAGCTTGCTTGGAATGTTGTTCACCATTGTCTTCCCTCGGTCAGAGGGGTCTTCAGGAGGCTTGTTCAACCGTATGTTGTTGTCTTTCAGGTTCCCATGTGATTATTCCTTCAGCTCTTAGATCTCTTCTAGTCTCTGATTCAGCTCGTACGGGTTTTGGCGAAGGGTAACTTCTAGCTGTTTGTTGTGGATTCTCTCATCCTTCAACTCTTTCTTACAAGCTTCTAGCAGGCTTTGAAGTTTTTTCATTTTCTCCATGTGTTCTAGTTCTGCTTTACCAGCTCGGTATTGGGCTTCGACTAACTGCTTCTTTTTGGTTGTCAGGCTGGCATAAGTCCCTTTGAGGGTATCACCCATTTTGAGTCTTTTGAAAACCTCTGTTTGTACCTCATCATCTGCTTGACGAACACGGTCTCTCTTTTGATTCAGATTGAATTTCAAGGTTTCTTTCTCCAATGAGATCTTAGCAAGCTTAGATTTGAGATCGGCATTCTATTTCTCTAGGGTCTTGATAACCTTCTTCAATTCATCTATTTCAAAATTTGGCTGGTTCTCTGGCTCAGAAGGTTGGAGGTTCATGGATGGTTCGGGTGGGAACGACAACAAGACCTCACTAACTCTGCTCTTGACCCAACTGGTGTAAGCTTCCTTGGCGATGTAGTTCTTCTTACACATCTCTGCTCTTCCTTAAGGACAAATCGATCCCTAAGCCTTGACAATCTTCTTGATCAACTCTGGCTCTTCGACCCCTTCGTATAAAACAAAACCCTCTACACTTTCGAGATCGGGTTTGTCCACCATAGGATATCCAAGTTGTCACAATGCTAACCTCGGGTTGTAGTTTATTCCTCCTTTTGTCCCAAGAAGTGGTACATTAGGAAAATCCCCACAACTGAGGATGAGCTTGACACCATCGTATACTCGAGAATACCAAGGAATGTCTTCGGCTTTTAAGGACATGATCCTCTGGGACCATTTCAAGTTATCTTTGTTCTCAACGAAAGGACCTTCACTGGGTAGATGTGAAATAAACCATCTATACAGTAAAGGGGTACAGCAGACGATAGTCCCTTTCTTCTTCTGGGTTCTCACGTGGATGGAATAGTAAGTATCAGCAAGAAGAGTGGGAATCGGGTTCTAAGTCAAGAAGATGTGAATGGCAGCCAAGTCTACGAACTCCTCCATATTCAGAAACAAGACGATCCCATAGATAAGTAAAGCTAGATGGGCATTGAAGGTCGTCCAGCTTCCAGCTTCAGCGAAGGTGATAGCTTTGTCTACGAGAAACTTAGAGGTGAAGCCATGGATTCCACCCTTTGGTTTCAGATTCAATTTTATTTCCTTCTTTCCCATATGCAGAGCTTCAACAAGTTCTCGATATTCAGGAAGTTCCTTAGTGCGGATGTAGGGCACTTGATTCTTAATCCTAATACCCAGAATATGAGAGTACTCTTCCAATGTCGGCGCTAGCTGGTAATATTGGAAAGTAAAGCACCTTAGTGGTGGATCGTAGAACTGCACCAAGGTGTGCACAACGGTGATGTTGACCTCAGTGTTCAGAATACCCAGTAGGTTTTACCGTACACTTCCTTGAAGGCGTCTTTGTGAGTCAGGTCTAAACGTCCCCCGAGTCCTCTCAATACAGCCAATGAAGGTTCCACAAACTTGTAATTATGGATGCTCTTTCTCTCGGGATTCATGCTTCGCTTCAATTGCTTGGTAAATAGACTGGACTCTTGGATTCCTGGAAAAGACATGCATATGCAAAAAAAATGGTCATGATGAATGATAATGTAATGATGAGATGATAATAAGTCACATGGACTCGAAACTCTGGCAAGTTCTGGACAATCTGTAAGTGCCACATGTTGCAAGTTCAAAAGTTCGACGTAGCATGAGTATCAAGGTAGGTAGATGTCGAATTACGCGAAAAACCGGCGGGAAAAGAAGAACAACAGAGCCGCCACCGTGCGTTATTTATCCCAAAAGAGGGAAAGGAAACGCTCAGAGTAAACCTGGAAAAGACATGGTCTCGCGACCAAAGAGAATGGGTTCGGGAGTCGGTTATGTGAAGGGAAGGTATTAGCACCCCTACGCATCCGTCGTACTCGACGGGATCCACGCACAAAAGGAAGGATAAATGGTTGCTAAAACACTGCTCACACACACACACTAGCTGAAAGAGACACAAGAAAACAAAACTGAAACTGACTCGGCAGGATATCGCATCCTGGGCCTACTTAGTCTATCAGGCATAGACATCAGAGTCGAAGTAGTTCGGACTGGGGAAACGACACATGCTCGCTAGGATATCGCATCCTATGCATACGTATCTCCTTGGACGAAGGAGAATCAGAGCATTCGTAGCTCGGCTGACACGCACATAAACAAACACAAACAAAGGCAAACATGGAGCCTAAATGCCAATCACTGGACTTACATCAGCATCCGAACCAAAACACACACAAAGAGGCAAACGTGGAGCCTGACTGCCAATCACTGGGCTTACATCAGCATCCGAACCAGACAAACTCACACTAGAACCCGAATGCCACTCGATGGACTTACATCAGCTTCCAAGCACACGACAACACAAAACAAAGACACAGGCGCCCGGAGAGATCTGCTCATCTCCTGCCTACGTACCTCATCTGGTATGAGGATCAGGGCGACGTAGTTCCCCTACGGAGGGAAAAAGGACTAGCCTAAACCAGATAACAAAGGGAGACACAACTAGGGAGACTACGACTCGAGCCTAGATGTTATCATGCAAAATCATCCCTAAGTTAAGGTTTCTAGCTAACTGGCACAGGGAGCCAGCCTATCCTAATCATGACTTGCACAGGAAGCAAGCCACACACACACTTAACTTGCACAGGAAGCAAGCCAAGCAAAACCTAACTTGCACAGGAAGCAAGTCTAAACTAAACCTAACTTGCACAGGAAGCAAGCTAAAGCAAACACACAAACACAAGTAGCACACACTATACACAAACAAGGGGCTCACACAAAGGTTAGGCATTGAAGCCAACTGGAATGGGGTTAATGGTGCTCTTAACCTTGCCATTGAGGGGCTAAGGTGAAGCAGATGAAAGGAAATGAGGGGTGTGCCTCATTGCTCTTATCCCTGGTCAGGGAGAGCATTTGAATATCAGAAGGTGTGGGAGTTCAGAAAGTAGGAACTCTATCCACAAGTTAGACTCTATAGATCTTGGGTTTTTACTCACTATGCATCAACACAGGTAGTGTGAGCAAAGTGAGTGACACACAGAATAGCAGGGGATAGATTGCATATCCCTTGGGTTCTGCCAATTGCCTCTTCACTTAGGAGGTCTTTTGAATATGTACAAGGACAAATTGTAAACATACACAAGCATTGCCTCTTAAGGAGGACTTCAGACAGGTGCCTGGCCAAGTAACAGGCCAGGTCTTCCAGACTACATGAAGATAGAAAGGTATACCTCAATGCAAATTGCTTATCAAGCAAAGCAAAGCAAAAGTTCACAAGGAACTGAGCAACTAAAAGTACCTGAAATAGTCAAACAGACATTAGTATACAACTTCAAAATTAAAGCAAAAGGAAACAGATATCAACCAGTCAACACAAACAAGCTAAGTGTGCAATGCACAGAGCTCAAGGCATGTGAGCTAAGCAACCTACAAAACAAATGGATTAGTCATGATAAACAAACACACACAACCAATTTGTATTGGTCTCATTGGACAATTGTTGGCCAACCTGAAAACATGAGCTCAAATGTGAGTAACAGGACCACTAGGACAAGCCTAGGGTCAAAAGGGGATGAGAAAGTCAAAACAACAAATGAAATCCAATCAAAATCATATTCAAACAATCAAGAAACAAAATCAATTGGGTTCACATTCATATCAATCACCATCATCATTTCATGAGCAAAAGAAGTCAAAGCATGGCATTTAGAAGCTCATAGAAGTCAACAGCAAGACTTGAATCAAAAGCAATCTTAAACATTTCCAAATATCATCAAATAAATCATGATCAATCACAACCCACAGCATGGTAAGCATGTCAAATTTCATCTCATTTGGACAAGTAGAAGGTGGTCAATGAAAATCAGAAAGGCAATGCAATTCCAAACATGCTCAAAGAAGTCAACCAAACATGCATCAACTTGAAAAAATCATAAATCAGTGATAGCATATGAGAAATGAATGGGATCAAAACCAGGGCAAAGCTTAAGATGTCTACTAATCACATATCAAATTTCATGTCCATCCAATAAAGTATGAGAATTTCACAAAGGAAATGGGAACATGTATCACAAAAAGTCAACATAAGACCAAACAGGGGACAAAAATCTCAAACAATTAGGAAATGCCACAAACAATTCCAATAAAAATCACATGTAAACTAGACATACTCAAGTACATTCATGCAAAAATTCAATCCAATTTGAGGTCAAGAGGCATAGTATTGAAAATCATCAAGTTGCACATCAATGGTGTGACACAAATTGTCACACCCTACTTCAAAAAATCATAACTCAATGACCAGAGATGATAAATTCATGAACTCTATACCAAAATCACCATGGATGTGTCTAGTTTGAGCATAAAAAATTTCAAGGCCAATGGATAAAGTGTCACTATTTCACAAATGATTTGGTAAAAGGTACAAAATATTGTCACATGTCACAAACCCTAATACCAAATACAATCTACTTATCAGAAAAATCAAGAAAAAATATGACAATTAACTAGAGATCATGATGAATCAAATGCAAAAAATCCCATTAATTTTGGATTAAAAATGAGGATGTTATGATTTTTACAAGTTTGGCCATGGAAATGAAATAATTATTGAGAAAATAAATGAAATAAAACATGATTAATTAAAATAATTGGTGACCGGTGGCATTGTGGTAAATACTGGGATAGCTTATTGAAACGCAGCGCATGAGCCATGAAAATGAAATGTTGTGATTGGTCCACGCGAATGGAACAGTGGAAAGCTCATGCAAACCCTAATATGTGAAATCCGCAGGAAATAGCGTGGGTAATGCTATGAAGGTTGCAGGAGAATCCGCAGGAAATTCTCCAGCAACCAAGAACAGTGTGATGTTCTTCACCACCTTCACGTGATTTTTCCAGAAAATTCAAAAGGTCTCAGAGATGAAAATTAAGGACGGAAACGTGCATATCCAACATCACTCATCAATAAACAAACATTATTTCATCAAACAACAACAAAATGAACACAAATCGAAGGAACTTAGTCATGAACACAAAACTTGAAAACCCTCGTTTTCTCTCATTATGGCATGGTTTCACTCGATTCAAAGTTCACTATACTCAGCATAAAAAAGTCTACAATAAGCACCTCATAATTTTGGAAATGAAGAGATTCGATACCTGGCCAATTTTGGAGCACAGAACTGGAATAATGGTTGTTTGGTTGTGTATTGCTAAAACAGATGCACTATGAAGTTCTTGAAGGTGAATGGAAGAATGAATTTGGCTCAAACTTGCTTGATAATGCTCAAATCAACAATTGCCATAGAAGGAGCTCAGCAAAACAGTTCGTGAAAATGGCTTCCGGTGGAGATTCGAGGCTAGTAAATGGTCCCAAACAGTTGGTATATCAAGAAACTATTGAATCCAGTTCGTGTGCTTTGGAGTTTTTAGCAAAAATTCTCAAAGGAAGGAAATGAGGGTTTTGAGATCAAGAGGGTTTTTCTGTTTTGATGAGAGTGTGCTAGGGCTTTGTTCAGATTGGAGAGTGAAATATATACCTCTGTTTAAGGTTTGTTAAGTTTGGTTAAGAAAGAGATAATCACAATGGCTTAATGAAGTGTGTTTGGACCAATTGCTAAAAGTTAACAATTTGCATGGGGGGTGCATGGATGAGCACGAATTTTGGCTTCCAACAAGTTCCAAATGTAATTTGTGACCAATTCTAAATGGTACAAATGGTTGAAAATGTTTATTTTGAAAAGTCAATTTTTCACTTCACTTAAAACAATTCAAGTGACCTCCAAAAGTGCCATTTTGATTGGTGATGTTTTGATGAATGATGATGACATTTTTGGAAAGAGGGGATCAAATGTGACTTGTTGCAAAAAACCCCACCCAATTTGGCCAAATGGTTTGAGAGATATGGCCTTTTGAAGTTCAAAAATTTTTGAGAATGAATTGATCATAACTTGCCAACCATACATGGGAATTGAGTGTTCTTGGACTTTTTGGAAATGGGAGAACAAGATCTTCAACTTTCATGTTGGGCAAAAATTCATTTGAAGCTTGTATCATGATGTAAGTTTGAGGATCAAGACTTTCCATTTTTGGCAGTTAAAAATTACAGGTCACCTGCCATTTTTAGAAACTTTTTGCCTGACTTCAAATTCTTCCATGATGGTGTTTGACATGTTATATGAGGCCTATATGGACATGAATGAACCCTCTCAAACCAAATCCCACCATCAAAATCATAAAATCAAGCCCAGTTGACCAAGGTTGACTTTTTAGGGTTTCTGGTAAACTGTGCATTGACTGATGACTTCTGAACATCCAATCTTTGGCCAAACTACTTCAAAATGATCCCCAAGTCATGTGAACATGTTGGACCAACCCTAGGGCCTTGGCTCAATGAAAATTGCACTGGCTTGCTTGATTGACTGACCTCCTGATCAGTTTGACCTAATTCTTCTAAATGGCTTGCACTTGGGCAAAAGGGACAATGCAATGTTATGCAGTGGACCATGTTAATGTTATGACCTAATATGAGAATGTATGTACAATGATAGGTGCAAATTTGAGGTGCTACAGTAGAGTCTATGGTTTCCTGCAATAAAAACCCATATCCCCCTCACAGATGTGGACTATGCTCCAAGGTGGTCCCTAGAAGGTCTCCAAGAGTCATCGACTCGAAATAAAAATACCCTACCGTAGTGAATACTCACAGGACAAAAGTACTTCCAAGTGAATCTAGTCTGGGTATGGTTCTCGTGACACCCAACGCACGAAACTCAGGTGTACACGACTATCCACGAGTCTAACCTATGTGTATACTAAGCTCGGGCATAGAGTTTTCCTCTCATGTAGTCTAACCCATCCCAACAATAGTGTAGCAGATATATCCATAATATAAAGCGAATAAGAAACGCGATAAATAAAAGTGAGTATAACTATGAGTTAAGCACCTAAACTAGCGAGGGAACAACCTAAACTAGGCTCGACTCCTTTTAGCGACTAGGAAATACTCCCAATAACGAAGTATCCCCAGCAGAGTCATCAGCTGAAGCTAGCGGAAATATACCTGAATGTATCGCACGCTCGAACGTACAACAGAGTCGCCATCGAACTTTATTTATCCCCAAAGGGAAGGGAAAACATCGATAAAACCCGGGGGAAAGAGATACACTGGGTAAGGAAGTCAGTTATGCAAGGGGAAGGTATTATCACCCCAAACATCCATGGTACTCCATGGGAACCGTTTTGATTGTTCTCGCTCGAATAGGTGTTATCTAGAGATTACTCGCAAAAGAATAAGGGGGAAAGGAAAGGAAATAGATAGAGTGCTCGGTGAGGATTGGGGCCCTCATGCCTACGTATCCTCATAGTGCAATGAGGAATTCAAAGCTCCGTAGTTCAGGGAACTAGAGGTGGGAGATGAAAAGAAGAGTGATCAAGGGTATGGTCTGAACCAAAGGATAATATGATTTGAGCTCTAACAAGGGGTGAAAATGTGAACCTAAGAGTAAAACTGGTGTGAACCAACAAGTGAGGGGTCTAAGACATGGTATCACTGTATTGGAATAACCGAAAAGAAAGGGTTGCCTAAATACGGCTGCAAAGTAAATAAGGAGATATTTGTCTAACCTACAAGGTCTGACAAGACAAACAAATCGGCTCTTGGTTCACAAAAAGGGGTACAAGATGGAGCACAAAGGTATAGTGTATTTGGCTCAAAGAATAGGGTATATCACATGGAGTGAATGGAGGTAGAGTATGAAGGTATCATGGAAATGAATGAAGTGAAGTGACTGAAGTCACAGAATAGAGTATCTGGTGACAAGTGACTGAAAAGGTCTAGTTTGAAACCGAAAGTCAAGGTATATTGGAATCCATATGAGAAATGGAATTTGTACCATAGAGGGAAAGGTGGCCTGAACCACAAGTGAGGGGTCTAAGACATGGTATCACTATATGGTTGGCTGAAAAAGAAGAAATTAAATGTCTGGCAATAAGCCGGACAACTCTAGGTGCAAAAGCAGAATATTCATTAGGCGTTCTAAAAGGGTATATATGGAATTCCAAAGAATGTGTATCTCGATCTCAAAGGTATAATATGTCACTAGGTGGACGATTTATGACCGAAGGTAGGTAATGAATTGTGAAAGATATGGATGGTTCCCTAAAGCGAAGGAGGAATAATTAGAAGTATGCTCGCTGTAAGACCCCAATTTTGGGCCCTAAGATCCCTCATGGCCCATATCATATCATATCATGGCCTCAAGGATCATTTGCATGCCTTAGTCCCCTCCTAGTGGGTAGATCGCCTTGTGGGTTTGTTTCTTGATCACCAAGCATACTTTGCATTTGTATATCATTGCTTTTCATTTTGTTTACTAACCAAAAGTACAAAAATATTGTCATCTAACCATGTTACTTACAGCTGAAGCACGGAAGCCCTACCCAGTCAACTGCAAAGTCAATTGTGGATTTGGAGGTGGGAAGTGATTAGAAATACTCCATTCATGTTCAAACAAG